>NC_137020.1:6276383-6321383 GCF_032717465.1 Coenobita brevimanus | reverse complement strand
ACCTCGCCCCAGGTCTTTTTCGGTCTACCTCTTCCAACCCTATCCCCAACTTTAACAGTTTTCACTTTCTGCACTCAGTTATCATCCCCCATCCTCTGGACTTGCCCAGACCACCTCAATCTGCCTGTCCTCATCACAACACCAGTACACTCCAGTCCCATCCTGTCCCTCAACTCTTACATTGTAAACCTAGACACCTCAGACCTCACACTCAGAGATGCACAGCACATCCACCTAATCACTGTCATTTCAGTACGTTTGAGCCTGCGAATATTCTCCTCCTTTACTGCCCAAGTCTCACTACCATACAGCATTGCACTCCTAACACATCCAGCATACAAAGATCTCTTAGCACAGAGGGAGAGCCCTCTCAATGTCAGGAGAGGCAACAGCTCCCTGAACTTCCGACCACTCACTATAGCCCCACCTCCAGCACATATCATGTCTTCCAAATAACAAAACTCTTCCACATACTCAAGAGACTCAGCACCAAGCTCAATCCTAAATGCCTGACAATCTCCACCTGCTTTCCCCGACACACCACACACATGAAAACACCATTATCTCTCATCTACCTCTAATACCACTACATCTCTTATGCACCCACTTATCACAGACACTACACAAGATAGAATTTCTTCTCACGCACTTGTAGTAAATCGCACATGACCACCCTCCCTCGTGCTTGACAGCACCACCACCAGCCCTAGATACCATTACTTTTGTTTTATCTGCATTTACTCTTAGGCCCTTGTGCCCCATACCATGTCTCCATTTCCTAAATCTTTCCTCTGCCTCCCTTTCATTCTCAGCACACAACACCAAATCTTCAGCATACAACATCTCCCATGGGAGTTCATTTCTGAAGTGACGCATGAGGGCTTCAAGTACTGTATCATGATGAACAACAAGGGACTCAAAACTGACCCCTGGTGCACACCAACATTCACCCAGCTGAATTAACCTGCTCCATCCCGTCGACGTATGGGTATGTTGCATTTGCCAGTCCTGACACATACTGGTACGTCGTGCAATTGCAAGGTCCCTAATTTGCACAATTTTCAATTTTTGTGCGTGATTTTTCATACGTATACACGGGACACCTTCCTCTATTCCTCTACAAGATGCCAAGCAGTTACAATGCCTTACACTGCATAACCTCCCCCCCCCATTGTCTAGGCAATTCACCTGTTATCAGTGACCTGGCCAATAAAGACATTCAGGGCCAGAGTGATTCCCTAATCGATGACAATGTGGAGGACAAAATTTACATAGCATTAGAGGAAGAAACAGTCAGAAATGATGATCAGGTAATGTGGCAAAAGAAGGTCAGGAATGGTGATGAGTTAGTGAGTGAAACAATGCTTATAATGCCTATATTACTGTTTGAAAACCAATATACTCTCATACTACATATAAATTCATACCAAATAAATAAATATATACTGTTTATGAGTGGTGTGGAATAGTTATCCTCCCATAGAACTCGTTTTCTTTGCAGCCAGCCTGATAGAAAACCCTGTAAGGTAAGGAGGTACTCCTACCTGTATCGAGTATTTTAAACCTCAGGTGAGCGATTTCTCTATGAATTTTCGATGTTTATCGCCAAAAGCGGAGGTTTTACCCCCCAAAAAAAATCCCAAAAATGCTCGGGACTGGGGGGTGTCGGAGGTGCGAAAGTGCTCGGGGACGTGACGGGTTAAAGGTATGTCGCGAGCTGGAAAACGATAATAGAGTTGTCCAGAACATTCGAGGGCTGACAGTCACAGTATTTTTATTCAGATTTCATTCTCAGTGAAGAAAATCGTATATCTTTACCCTCCCAGACACAGTCACTCGATTCATGTGACGTCGCCTTGTATTAGCTCTGGCACAGTCACTCGAATCGCGTGGTTTAAGCACAAAAATATTCGTCAGAAAAAAACTTGTAGGCCGATTTGCGTGATTTTTGGGCGCGTCATAGGGTCGCCAAAGCTCTCCCGAGGTAAGTCATTGGCAACGCTGCTTTGCCTTATCTACCTCAGCCCGCTCCCTCCAACCTCAGTGTTTGTCGAGCAGTCAGGCGGTGGTGTTTGACAGCTCATGGTTCCCTTTAAATCGTCCATAATTCTCCCCCTCTCGCCCGAGACAAAGGCCCTATTGACTCAGTGAGATAATACATTGTATGTGAACATATAGTGACGTGATATTGTCGATGGAACATACATATATGTATTGAAAAGCAATTCTGGCCGTTAGCAATCGTTAGGCCTTGGAGCCAGACGCATGGTCAGTGTAGCGGGGTTTCGCCACTCCGCCTCCCCCGTAGGCTGTATGGCGTGAGTGGAAATACGTATATAAATGAAGCCAAGGCATAAATATATATTGTGTGAAACATACTGTGGATGGCTTGGTGAAATTATGGAGCCAGCAAGCGTTACGGACGGCATGAAACAGAGTGTTGTGAAGGGGCAAACCTGAAGTTGGGAGGGGAGAATTACCGGTGTTTTAGGGCTGGAATTATTGTGATTCTGATAGTGTAAATGCGTATGGAATTGTATGAAATATACGTCAAACAAGCTGCGAGTTTCCATGAACGAGTGTGGTATGTGCTAAAAATAGCGTTGCCTCATACTCTCAGGGAGAAGCTGACTCACACACACACACTACATAACTCCTCATCTTCAAATCCCTGGTCTAACTGGATCAACACCCCTGGAGGAAGTGAGTTCTGAAAATTTTGTTGATATATATATTAATCTATTACCATTACCTCTCCAACTTTCAGACAAATAACCATTTTCTCCTACAGATTACACATATGAAAGAAAGTAAATCTCCACAGCAGTAACTATAGAAGAGTTATGTTTATGTGTAGTAGGTTATAACAATAGGAAAACATCCATGGAAAATGTAACAGTCTGTACAGATAGGGGGAAAAAAAGTTGGTAGCATAGTCTTCAGGCAGGTGTGCAAGGAAAAAACAGTGTGTGTAAAAGTTGGTAGTGATCGGAAGAGTAACCTCACTTTGTCGGCCAATTACTCGAAAACTATTAGACTTATCGGTTTCCTGTTACAACCATCATCAATACCACTAAATTCTACGTAAGATCAATACCAGAATGTAAGCCTTTGGTAGCGTTTTGGGGGGTAAAAGGCGAGAGAAATGTTTTTGTTCCTAATGGTTGTTGTGTGACAAGCGCTCGGAGTAATAACATCATTTTGTCGGCCAGTTACTCGAAAACTATTAGACTTATCGATTTTCTGTTACAACCATCATCAATACCACTAAATTCTACTCATGATCAATACCAAAATGTAAGCCTTTGGTAGCGTTTGGGGGGATAAAAGGCGAGGGAAATGTTTTTTTCCCTCGCGTTTGTTATCAGTGACATTCGCTCGGAGTAATAACCTCACTTTGTCGGCCAATTACTCGAAAACTATTAGACATCGATTTTCTGTTACAATCATCATCAATACCACTAAATTCTATGTGTAATCAATACCAGAATGTAAGCCTTTGGTAGCGTTTTGGGGGGTAAAAGACGAGGGTTTTTTTCTTTTTCCTCGCGTTTGTTATCAGTGACAAGCGCTCGGAGTAATAACCTCACTTTGTCGGCCAATTACTCGAAAACTATTAGACTTATCGATTTTCTGTAACAACCATGATCTATACTTCTATATATGATCAATAACAAAATGTAAGCATTATGTTACGTTTTGTGCGAGAAAAGGAGGTGGAAATGAGTGTCTCTTCCCGGCCGTCACCATTGAAAAATGCTCGTAGTAATACTCTCTGTTTCTCGGCCAATTACTCGGAAACTATTGGACGTATCGATTTCACGTTTGAACAATGATGAAGAGCAGTAAATTCTACATATGTACAATACATAACTATGTAATATTTCTGATAAGAATTCGTTGTTACGTAGACGGGAACATTGCGTACGCCTTGCGCTCATCACGAAAGTGAATCACGCACGGAGTGCCTAGTACTTTTTTTCGATTTACTCGAGAACTATGAAGCGTATGGGGTTTGTATTTGAGATGGGGAAAGCTGGATAATTGGGGCATATTACTATGGAATAAAAACATAAGGTGCCTGGGAAAACTTTGCTCTCAGAGGTCAGTGAAATTTTTCCGAAAATGGCTTTCAGTTTTTGGCCATTTTCTCAAAAAATATACATCGTATCTCAACAGGATTGGTTTCGTTAGAAAGCTGATGAAATTCTCTATAAAAACTTAATAGATCATTTTCCTGTATGATGGAAAACATTCAAACGGCGATGTTGGGAAGTGAAAACAGTTTACTCGACCATGCTTCCAGGGCTAATAACTTTTTTTGCTGGTGTTTTCCTGTGTTTTGGTCATGTTTCTCAGATAGAACAAACATCGATGCATACCTGGAGATAGGTTTCATGAGAATACATGGATTTTTGGGTGGCGAAAATAAGGCAAGAATGTGTTTCATTCGCTCAAATTTGCCGCGCGCGCGCTCCCCGGCCGGGCGGCTTCGTAGTGAAAAATCGTGAGTCAGAAAACTTACTGAAACTTACCGTGCGGGAAAGGGTTTATAATTATGTAATAGAATAGTAGAGTTGTCCCAAGGGTGACAGGGATTGTAGTACAAGTATTATAACTGTCACACTCTCATGGCTTATTACCTAGGTAACTTGCCTGCAGTTAACTGAAATAAAAAAGTAGTCTCAACAGGGAGAGGGTTAATGATAGGATACTAGTATTGACTCTATCAGGCTTCTAAGAGCCACCAGGAATCATACAGGCGAATAAGATCATCTGGTGTTAGGTGATTATGGAATGGCAGATATGATGCGACCACAAGAAGGTTTAATATCACATGTCCTCTGTGATAATTCTGTGAACGATGGTGAATTTTTATAGGTTCATGATTACGAGTATGAAGATTAATCTCAGATACACTGACAAAAAGAATGTGACAGACGGGGGCCAGATCTGGCACTCTGGCAGTGGGGAGGCGTGATTACTGAAGGAATCACAACAAGTTTAAATTCACGCTGATCCATCACCAAGTTCCTCAAAATATACTGCCAATCCTTCTTTTCACTGAAATGATTATACTGGAACATTTATGACAGGTATTTATTGCATGATGTATATATTGGTCAATAACACTTACTTTCATACAAGTAATCTTTGATCTGCCCAAACAGGGGAGTGCGTGAACGTCCCAACCCCTCCACCGTGCTAACAGGTTTTTAAGTCATGCTTCTACTCTGAGCATTCTCTCACAGCCTGAGAATTGTTGATCGATTTAAATCTAATATGATGTAAGCCTCACAGCTTTTACTATGAGCTGTTTGATAAAAATCTAGCAAGTTAATTAAGAGTCTAGATACTAGTGGAACAAAGTATGATATATAAAGGGTGTTTCATCCAAGACTATCTTCCTTTGAGGACGAAGTCCTCTGGTAAATATCTAAGTCCATGCATATTTGATGAAATATCAAATTCTGTATAGTGCTATAGCTACAGTAAGTTAAAAACATTTATTTATAGATGATATTATTGGAGTGTTGAAGCCGTAGGCTTCCACAGTCGCCATCGACATTCGATTATTAATGTTCGAACTGTGTTAATATGGCAGTGAGACACAGATAAAGTGATTACATGACTGAATGGCAACAACACAAAGGTTGAAATAAACTGAGGTTGGCGTTATGAACTAGCTGAGCTATGTCTGCTTGGTTGCATTCTTGCACATCAGAATATGAATATTTATGTTATGTTCATGCTAATAATTCTGTCCTCTTGTTGCAATGTATGCTTCTCATACCTTTGACTGACTATGTTTTCCATGTTGCTTGGGATATTTCGTATTTGCATACAATGTTCACAATCACGTAGTCACAATTGCTTTGCTATTTGAACCTTGGTTGAGTAATCAACGTCTTTAACTGTAACCAGAGGTAAAAATTAGAAAGGTTCTGATCTAGACATCATGGGGACAAGGTAAAGGAATCTCGAACTTGGCATAACAGTGCAAGGATTTACAGTTGAAGCTTCACTTATTCCAACCTCAGTCGTTTAGCCATGAAGGCATGCAATCGCTCATTCTGTGTCTCATCCATTAACACAGTGTGAAAAACTAAAAAATCAAAGTTGAGTAATGAGGTGGAAACTTATGGCTCCCACACACGAACTTCACCACAACTATCTGAACATCATTGACATACTTTAAGTACAAAACAAAGCAGAAATTGACATTTCATCACAGACGTTTTGACTCGGAATTACCTGCGGACTTCGTCCTCTAAAAGATATGCTATACAGGCCCACCTCTCTCTCTCTCTCTCTCGTTACACGCACACACACACACACACACACACACACACACACACACACATATATATATATATATATATATATATATATATATATATATATATATATACATATATATATGATCAAGAGCTTCTAGCATTTCGCTGCAGGACATATACCTCACCCAAACGTTCACAATGATCTCTGTCCTGTGTTATTTCTGTCCATTCCAGAACCCTAGGATCTCTACCGAATTTTGCCTTCGTCGCTTGCTCTTTGTTTTTGTGTCTGGAACCGCGTGTTTTCTGATGGATCCGTTTTTATCTAATCAAACCATGTGGTTGCTCGTCTTGTTTGTTTGTTTGTTTTTTGATAAGTTTTTACCCAGTCTGTTGCTCTCCTTATCCATCTACTGTATTTCCTTCTAAAATATGGCCTGTTCACCGATATTTCTTTTTTTTATGTCGATTTTATTACGTCTTCCACTCCAGCCCCTTTCCTCATGTAAGCTGATTCTTTCATACCTCTTAAAATGATTCCTAGTATCTATCTTTCCATACCTCTCTCGGCACTCCTCATCTTTCTTTCCAGGGGTCCAGTCATCATCCATGCCAATCAGCCATAAGGCAATCCTGGGAAAATGGATTGATTACAAACTTTTCAAACACAATGGTTAGGGGCCCTTTAATATGTTACTTTATCTACCAAACGTGCTCTAACCCAGTTATATTTCCCTACTTATTTCAGGTTCCAATGATGGATTAGTTTATACAAGTTGCCCGAGTAATACATATTCTTCATTTAATTCTAGAGCTTCGTCTTGGATTCTTAATTCCTCACTGGAGACTTGGTTACTATATTTTTCTTATTCATTTTCAGCCGTACCCAAAGGCTTCCCCTGTTTACTTCCTAAATCAACTGTTATACAGTAGTCGTCTGTCAGACTCACTGAAAAGAACGCTGTCATGTGCGAACCTGAGGTTACTCAGCTAAACATCTATTTCATCCTTTAATTACTCCGGTTAAGCTTTCCAAATACGTATTATAAGCATGCTGCAAACCCCTTTGGTGAGATGGCATAGCCTAGTCCACACCCTCTTGTATGTGTGTGTGTGTGTGTGTGTGTGTGTATATATATATATATATATATATATCCATCTAACAATCTTTCTATCTATCTATCTATCTATCTACATATATCATCATCATCATCATCATCATCATCATTATCATCATCATCATCATCATCCGGACCTCCTTTCCCACCCTAGGGCAGGGTGAGGAGTAACAGTGTCCAGAAAGCCCATATTTGCCCAATCAAATTGGCCACGCTTCCATTCACTCAACATTCAAGCCCCCGGAATTCTGGCTCTGTCGGATACGACAAGAACATTCAAGACGTTTTGGAGCTTCACATAAACGTATCCGATAGAGTCAGTCCGGACTCCGTCACGTTAAAAAGGGGTGCCACATCCTTGATCATGCACTTCTCACAACATTCATCCAGCCAGCTCTATCTCTTGTCATTCCCCTACCCTCACCGACTTCCATACCTTTTTTCCTCACACACTGATCCACCATATCCCTCCACCTTCTCCTTGGCCTACTTCGCCGTCTCCCTCCTTCAAATTCTCTCAGACATACGTTTTTCACCACTCTATTGTTATCCATTCTCTCCACATGGCCATACCAAATTAGTATTCTATCTTCGATTCTGTGTCCACACACTTACTCACTTCGCATCTTTCACGAATCACAGTACTTCGGATTCCATCCACTCTGTACTCCACACACATTCCTCAACAGTCCCATCTCCATTGCTCTCACTCTTGACACTTCATTTTCGTGCCACATCATAGTCTAACATCCATATGTAAAAGCTGGCACTAACACCCTCACGTTAGCCTCGTGCAGCTGCAACATTCAAGCCTCTGTTTCTTATCAAGGCCTTCATAGCACCAGTTACTTTCCTTCCTTGTGTCACTCTACTTTCCACTTTATTTGCTCATTGTCTTCTCTTTTCTATCACAGTACCCAGGTATTAGGATTCTCTCGCCAATTCCAGTCTCTCTCCATTCACTGTAACATCACACTGGGAGTCACCTACTCTCTCAATAACCATCACTTTACTCTTTTCTACTTTACATTAAGCCTTAAGGCACGACGGTCACGGACATCAGCAAAACTCCGCACTAGTCTACCAAGTTCTTGTCCGGAACTTGAAAGTACTACTGCATCATCAGCATACAACAGTTTTGAGATATTTCTTCCCTCACCATTCATTATCAACGCCATCCCTCTCTCCATTACCCGTGTTTTTTCTTCTCTCATCACCCTTTCCATACATATATAAATTGAACAACCATGGGGACATCGCACAACCTTGTCGCACGCCAACACTGATCGTGAATCATTCACTTAGATGCCCATTTACCTTTCCACGTACTTCACTACCATCATAAAAACTCTTGACGGATGACACCTAGCAACTTACCATCTACACCGTACATGCGCAAAACTTTCCATCGTCCTTGTCTGTCTACTTTGTCGTATACTTTTCCCAGATCCATGAATGCCATAAACACCTTATAGTCCTTGTCACAAGCCTTCTCCACTATCTGTCTTACTGCAGATATTTGATCCACACATCCTTTGCCACTCCTAAAGCCACCCTGTTCATCACTCATTAGGTCTTCTGACATCTATCTTACTTTCTCTATAATAATTCTTCCATATACCTACCTTACCACACTCAATGAATTTATGCCACGATAATTCTTGTATGCCTCCGCTCACCTTTATTTTTGTACAGGGCAACAATCACAGCCTTTTTCCACACTGCTGGCACAGTTTCACTCACCCAAGCCTTCTTACATATCTCCAACAAGCACTTGATTCCGTTCTCTCCACTTAATCATCTCTGCATACATTTCAACAACCAAAGTTACTTTTCCATTCTTTAGCCGTTTCACAGCGTTCTTCACCTGTGTGAGTGTAATGTTTCCTTGCACTGCATTCCTTCTCTGCACACCCCCAAAACCAATCATGTTTACAGCGGCTCAGCTCTTTCTCTATTCCCATTCATCAGGCTTTCAAAATATTCTTTCCATCTGGTCCTTACAACATCCCTATGGGTTAAAAATCTACCACTTACATCCTTCACACTTTCAGATACCTTTCCGTTGTAATTTCTACATTTCCGCACATCTTTCCAGATTAACTTCCTATTTTCAGAGTAAGTTGCATTATTTTCTTCCTAGATCATCATTTACCTCCTTGTTTTTCCTCTTCACTAGTTATTTTATACTCTTCTTACTCTCAATATATTCAGTTCTTATTTCAATTGAACCCTGCCCCGTAACCACTCTAGCCACTTATTCCTCTTTCTTCCACTGATCTCTTAACCGATTCATCTCGCCATACCGTACTTTTCTTCTTTGTTGTTACTCTTGCCACACCACACAACGCTTTAGCATTCCAACTAAGCAATCCCTATATGCATTCCACAGACTGTCCAGATCCTTTTCATTCCAATTCACTGCTTCTAACTCCTCCCGTACTTTGGTCTTGTATTCATCTGCCATTTCTTTGATCCTCAGCTTCTCGACTTTCTCCGTGACTACTCCTGTCTTTCCTGGTCCACCTCACTACTCTCAGCTTGATCTTGCATAAAACAATCACATGATCTGACAGATCTCCACATCGTCTTCTCAGGCCCTCGTACCGGCATCCATTCCCAGCATCGACCTCTCTACAAGCACGTAATCAATCAGGCTCCTTTCAGCACGATCCCTGTTCCCTCTATACCATGTACATTTATGTGCATCTTTGTGCTTGAAATACGAGTTACAAATGCACAGTCTCCATTCCTGACACATATCCTTCATTCGTTTCCCCCAATCATTTTCTCCTACTGCTCCATTACAACCATTATGTCGTCCTCAGGACCAGTGCCTACTCTTCCACTCATATCGCACATTACGATCACTTTATAGCTCCTGGCCATTTCTCCCACTGCATCATCGAGGTCATCTCAAACCTTTCTTTCTCTCTCTCCCTCAATCCTGTCCTCCCATGGTGCATACCCAGCAATCACTGCCACTTTAACGTTCTCAAACTTAAACTTTACATACATTCATCTCCAGATGACACATTTGTAATCTCTCATTCCACTCTGCCACACTTCATTCATCAACAATGCAACTCCTTCCTTACATCTTCCTTGCCCATTCATGCCCTACCTTACGTACTTTACACTCTCCCACTCCACACACACACACACACACACACACACACACACACACAAACAATATATATATATATTTTAGATATATATATATATATAGATATAGATATATATATATATATATATATATATGTAGTGTGTTTTGTGCACGTTCTCCGATTTTTATATAAATTTCGTCACTATTAGTTTTATAATCATACCAGCTTTCATTTTTGGAGGAGTGGAAAAATTATTTTCTAAACAGTTCGGTTAGGTTGGATTAGGTTAGGTTAGTTAAAAATGACTCTTAGGTTAGTTAATAATAACAACAAATAATATTTAAGTATAACATTTATTTCACAATACAAAATTACAGTGTTTGTTCGTTTGTTGAAATTCTCGTATTCGTACAATCCACCCCACCCCACTTCACCTCTACGCACCCTCCCACACACACGCATAAAAAGGAGCCCTTTTATTGCCAACATGTCATTCCTTCTCTCTGTCTTGACCACTGAAGGTGGTGGCAGTGTCCACCGAAACTGTTTCGTAAATTTATTCTCCTTCTACAAGTGTGGGTCTAATTTACCATCTTTGATTATCACGATAATGGTAGGTGGTGGCGACCATCATCCACTCACTTGATGTAGTGCTGGCTACTTCTTCTTTACCCTTTAACATTCTTTTTCTGTGCCTGCCCTCCTCTCCTCCCATTTCTTCCATCTTTCCTGTCGCTTCTTATTGCTTTTCTTTCCATTACAGGTGGCTTTACATTGAGTGACAAGCCAAATGGTTCCCTGTAAGCCAAGAAACCATTTACAACGCTGGGTGGTAACCATAGAACCACACCATACGTGTCAACAAGTGGGTTGGTGGAGGGTTAGTGCCCCTCCCTGTAAAACAAATAACTCAGAGTCAAATGGCCACCCTATACGAGATTATGGCGTCTGGCAATAAATAGATAGATAGATAGATAGATTATCACGCAAGAGCGATTCAGCCAACCATATATATATATATATATATATATATATATATATATATATATATATATATATATATATCTAGTGTTATGAAAGGGGATTTGTCACCTAGGTGCTCGAGAAGTTGCTCTGCGTTTCGTGTACAGCTAGTTCCGGTTCTGGTACGAGTCAGAGTTGCCAGTTTGCCTGCTGTTTGTGAGCGTAGATATATCGTAAATTATGCATTAATTTTTGTGCTCTTTTTCTCAATAATGTTTTATTTATGTGATTGCTTGTTAAATTATGTAATTTAAGTTCGCATGGCAAATGATTTAGAGTGTTATGTAATGAAAGACAAGACTGGCATGTTTTGAGCTGTTTTCGAGTTGGCAACTGTTGCCCGTCGAGAGTAAACACGAAGTTTCGAGAGAATGCAAGCATATATAAGATGGGGTAGAGATTATTACATGGCGACCACGGCGGAAGTCCACCAGCTGCCAGCAATGTCTGAGGAGGAGCGGGACTCATCTAACACCGCCTCCATGGCCGAGGAAGCTTCGACCGGCTCCTCGACCAAGGAGGAAGTTGGTGAGTCCCCCCCTCCTCAGACAGAGGAGGGCACTCCATTTCGCCCTTCCATCATCGATTTAAAGGATCAGCTAGACGTAGCCTCCTATAGACACCTCCTGGCTCTCAGTGCTCACACCCGGTCGTACCAGCTCGGAGAAACGACATACACCACTCTTTACGATCTGCTCCGAGCTGCCGACCGGGGTGAAGACATAAGACTTGCGCTGATTGTCAGGGAGGAGGAGGTGCGTCTAGCCGATCTTCGAGCATTTTACCATATGCTCCCGCCTCGACTGGCCCCTTAGATCGTCGGTGGTGCACGGTGGGGGAGTGAATTCAGTCTGTACATTTATTCTGGCTGGGCTAATGCCCCACGTTGGTGGCGATGGCCATTAAGCATCAACAAAACAAAACAAACAAAATATTACACGGACTTTTATGTATAGTTGCGGGGAGTAAAGACGTATTTCTGATCTCTCCTCTAGCTATAGGGCTGCCCCACTGACATTAGTTTTCTTTTGTTTTTCGCCACTAGGGCGTATTTTTCGGTTAGGCTAGCTAGTTCTCATTTTCCTCCTTTCCCTGATTAGGGATACAATAGGTGTTTGTGTTTTTTCCTGAATTTACCTTTGCTTACTCGCCTACGGAGGGTCCCCCCCACTGATCGCTCTTGGGCATGAATAGAGACGGTCGGGCCTCCCTGGAGTGGTTTGAGAGAGCAACCTCAGACTTCGGTGTTTTACCCTGGGATATCATTCTCTGCTTGTTTTCTCACCTTCTTCCCACTTCCCCCATTAGGGGGGAATGGTAATATGGCGGATACCCCTACTCCCTCCCCCCCCCTTTCAAGGGGGAAGGCGGTCCTGACCGCCCCTCAACTGAACCACCGACTGACAGCTCCCAGACAGAACGGTCCCAGACTCGAACAGCTCTTGACATCCCTGTACAGTACATAATGAACAAATGCTTCGTGCTCTCGGTTCCACTTCCTTGAGCAGTATCAATCCTTTGATCATCAAGAGAGTAATTGATCACTGTGCTGGGGAGGTGGAACATGTCAAAAAACATGCTAATGGAGACTTGTTAATTAAAACCGTAAACTCATCTCAGGTGAAAGACTTGATGAAAATGGGTAAGTTCCATGAATATAATGTCATACCGATGATCCAGCATTCCGTGAATTCCTGCAAATGTGTTATCACCTGCAGGGATCTCATGATTATGGAAGAGGATATCATACGGGAACTTGCTCAGCTAGACGTAATTGATGACCGGTTCATTACTAGATTTTCCAAAAGCATGAGGACGAAGACGGCCACTACTGTTTTGACTTTCGGCAAAGTTTCACTCTTGGCACATGTCAAAGTTGGCTACGAAATTGTTAATGTAAGGCCATATATCCCCAACCCACTACGTTGTTTAAAGTGTCAATTATATGGGCACGGCACTAAGACTTGTCGGGCTTCAAAGTGTGCGGCAAATGTGTAACACAGGGTCACGATGCTGAGCAGTGCACATCATAGACTATCTGTTGCATTCACTGTCAGGGTGCTCACTCTACTTCCTCTAGGAATTGTCCCAAGTGGAAGGAGGAGAAAGAGGTTTGCACAGTGAAGGTGACTGAGGGTATCTCCTACTACAAAGCAAGGAAAAAGGTGAAGGAGTTGCATGCAGCTCCTATGCCGAATAGGTCCTATACTTCGGCAGTGACGTCCCATCCCGTAATGTGCTCTGCTCCAACACAGACTGACCCTGAACCGTTCCTCTTCCCACATATTCTACCTCTCCATCTCAGCCCCCTGTTCAATCCACCTTTCAAACTGACACCCCTGTTGCAAGTTCCTACTCTCAGGCTGCTGCTGCCTCTCTGTCAGTCAAGCCTAAACAGAAGCCTAACAACTCTAATAAGAGTAATATGACCACCCTTACCAAGTCAAGACCTCATGTTCTTCCTGCTCCTGGCCCAGGGAGGGAGAGAAAGGGTAGCTCTTCCTCGGTGGAATCTGGGACCCTCGTTACTGATGAAAAAATGGAAGTTTCCATCAGCAAGCACCGGGATAGGTCCCCCAGTAGCAACTCGCCTGGTCGCATGGGGCA
This sequence comes from Coenobita brevimanus, assembly GCF_032717465.1. NCBI lineage: Eukaryota > Metazoa > Arthropoda > Malacostraca > Decapoda > Coenobitidae > Coenobita > Coenobita brevimanus. The sequence goes on along the minus strand of NC_137020.1, from coordinate 6,307,247 downwards.
TAAAAAAAACAAAGCATACTGGCCACCCTCGTAAATCTTAAACCACTGCATTCACTATATTACAGTGGAACTGTAGAGTTGTTGGGAATAAACTACAAAATATAGCAATCGGGCTTTCAGTACACAGGCCAGATGTTGTTTGTTTACAGGAGACGTGCCTGGAGGATCATCCTGATCCTCCACAGTTCAAACACTACCACTCATATAGAAGATATGAAGGTCATGGAGTTGCCAAATACACACACAAATCACACCCACAAACAGAGGTGATTCTAAATTCTACACTGGAAGCTGTGGCATGCAGAGTAACACGTACTTGTCTATTTGCTCTCTGTACTATCCTCCACGTGGCCTTATTGATGGTGATGCTTTAAATTCACTATTTGAACATCTTCCTGGGAATAAATTAGTGCTGGGCGACTTTAATGCCCATTACTATCAATGGGGTAGCTTGAGGATCGATGGTCGTGGGGAGCAAGTAGCCGACCTAATACTACAGTCCAACCTCTGTCTTCTGAACGATGGTAGAGCGACTCATGTAGGTGATCGTACTGGTAACTTTTCGGCCATTGACTTATCCATGGCCTCCCCTGGTATACATCAAGATTTCTCGTGGGACCCTTACGACGATTCCTTGGGAAATGATCATTTACCCATCTGTCTTTCTTATATACGCGACATTGTTTCGGACCCTCCACCTCCAATATTTAACTGTAAGAAAGCAGATTGGGGATCCTTCTCAAGGATCGCTAATTTAGATATATCTGGGGAGACCATGGATGTTAAGGTCGAAAATGTAACTAATTCCATAACACACACAGCTGAGGCTGCTATTCCCAAGACTTCTACAGTTCATGTGAAGCACTGAGCACATTGGTGGACGCCGGCTTCCCGACAAGCATTAAAGAAACGCAATAGGAGATACAGGATTTTTGATAGTCAGCCTTCAGAGGAAAATTTTATTGCTTACAAACAGGCATGGGCTGAGGCAAGGAGAATATTAAGAAGGGCCAAACGTGACTCCTGGCGGAATTTTGTGTCCACGTTGAATCGTACTACGCCAGTACATAAAGTCTGGTTCACTATTAAAATATTAAATAATAATGGTCCAAAAATTCCTATCACCACCCTGCAGGTTAATAATAACATCTATGACGATCCCAAGGATGTTGCTAACATCCTCACCAGGAGTTTTTCTCCGCGTTTTCAACATCATAAACGCACGGCTGAGCTACAGATTATAGACTTTGCCACAGAAGACGTAGACTCCCCGTAATAACCAAGAGTTTACGCTAGATGAACTGCTCCTTGCCCTTAAATCCTGTAAAGACACCAGCCCTGGACCAGACACCATCATGTACGGTATGATCCAGCATCTTAATCAGGACAACCTGATTAAGATGTTAGCATTGTACAATGAGATTTGGGCGTCTCGAACGTTCCCAAACTCATGGCACTTTGTGCATGTCATACCGATACCCAATGAGGCTGGCCATCTTATGAATCCCACTTCATTTCATCCTATTGTGTTGACTTCTTGTCTATGTAAGGTCATGGAACGTATGGTTAATAATAGGCTTCTTGTTGTTTTAGAGTCGAAGAATTTGTTAAATGATCAACAATGTGGCTTCTGTAAATACAGAAGTTCACTAGATCATTTAATGAATTTGGAGCATTGAATTGCAGAGGCATTTGCCAGTAAAGAATTCATGACAGGGGTGTTCTTGGACATTCATAAAGCCTATGGCATGACATGGCAACACGGTATACTAATGAAGAACTATGCTTATGGTTTAAGAGGAAATTTGCCTATTTTTATTTCAAATTTCTTAAGGGACAGGACTTTCTCTGTCAAATTGCCCTGTAACGGAACATCAGATATATTTATCCAGGGAAACGGGTTCCACAGGGAAGTGTGCTTAGTCCCACTATTTAGTGTTACAGTCAATGATATTCTGTCATCAGCTCCCATCCCGAGGAATCTTAAATACTCGCTTTACGCTGACGAGTGTGCAATATGCCACTCTTCCCATAATGCACAATTTTTGGGTGGGCGGATTCAAGCAGCCCTTGACTCCGTCCATCAGTGGGCCTTGCAGTGGGGATTTAAGTTTTCCTTCCCTAAGTGTGCCGCTGTAGTCTTCACTAATCGTAATGTACCTAATTTGTGCTTAAATTTGGATAATCAGGCGGCACCTTTTCAAAATTCTGTAAAGTTTTTGGAAATACACTTTGATCGCCGTTTGAACTTCAAAACTCTTGTTAATAATTTGCTTGCTTGTTGTGATAAACCATTAAATGTCCTCAAGTACTTAGCGGGTACTGCATGGGGTGTCGACAGAAAATCTTTATTAATGGTGTATAAGTCCCTTATTCGAATGAAGCTAGACTATGGCGCACAGCTGTATGGCTCGGCATCCGATGTCATGCTGAAAGGACTGGATGTGCTGCAGAGTAAATGTCTGCGAATGTGTCTTGCAGCCGTCCAGTGTACCCGTGTAGCTCATATGGAATTGGAGGCGAATGTGCCTCCTCTCCGTATTTGCCATGAACATATGGCATTGTCCTACGGCATAAGGACAACTAGGAAAAGTAATATCGGCAATGTGGCCTGTACCTCCCTGTGTCAATACTACCATCTTGTGCGGGGGGTGCATCAGCCACTTGCCGTTCACCTCCACTTACTAACTCGGGAGCTTGGTGTTGGCCTCAGTGACTGTGCCAAGTTGGTGACTAAAAATATAGCGCCTTGGGAGCCACCTGGTTTCACTGTTGATGTGTCGTGGCTTCCAGCACCAAAGATCAAGACGCCAGAGGTGGAGGTCCACCGCTTGTTTCATAGCATCATCATGCGTCACTTGGAGTCCCACCAATTTTGCACCGATGGCTCCAAGTCGAGTGAATGTGTGGGTGATAGTGCGTGGTCGACTGAAAATGGCCTTAGGTATCGGTTGCCGACTCACACATCTGTGATTACCTCCGAACTTTTTGCTATTGACAAAGCCATAGACTATGCTATCAATTCTAGGCATGACTCATTTCTCATAATTTCAGATTCAAAATCAGCCCTTCAGGCAATTGGTTCTTGTACTACGGACTCTAATGAGATTCACGGCCGCATTATTAATAAATTGCATTCATGCAACAAATCCTTCACGCTGATCTGGGTGCCTTGTCATTGTCGTATTTACAGAAATGAGCAGGCTGACTTACTTGGAAAGTCGGCTGTAGAGCTCGAGGAGACTTGAGACGTTCCTTGTAGTCTACGGTCAAATCTCTCTCTTGGAAAGAAATCAATAAATCTTCTGTGGTAATGTCAGTGGACCAGACTTAATATTCCTGCTTGTAAGCCATACCTGGGCGACTGGGACACTGTCAACCGTCCCAGTCGCCTTGAGGAAAAAGTTCTGGTGCGATTACGGCTTAATGCCACCGTTTTAACTCATACGAAACCGTATATGGAAAAACGTTTCCCACTGCACTGGGACATCTGTGATGCGGTGTTATCTGTCAGTCATATCCTGCGTTGTTGGCGATTTATTCATGAACATGCTTCACTTATAAGTTACTGTGGTGCAGTAGATGTCCCCTTCACCCTTTCCACCATCCTGGGTGATGGGGATATTGTTATGACTGATAAATTGATGGCTTTCTTGAGAGAGACCGGACTGATCAGAGTGATGTGACTTTTTTACTATATGTTTTTGGTTTTTATCAACTGTAAATATGTAAGTATCGTACTATTAATTAGGGTTGACAATTGACATATTTGAAATAGTTCCTGCCTACGTCATACCTATTTCTAATATAGATGTCCCCTACATCAAACCCGGTTCCTCGCCTGACAGTCACCAGCTGATGAGTGCAAGTGTGCAATATAGAAAGGTATTGGGCATTTGCAGTCGATGGTGGTCTATTGTGTGAGGTCCTTCACGTATTGTACATACTATGTAAACACATTATACCATCTTGTTTAAGTTGTCCTAATTAGGGCCGACAGCTGACGTATATGGAAATGTTCCTGACTTTTCTGGTTCTCTTTCATAATTATATGGATGTCCCTTACATTAGGTTGTGCCTTGACTGACAGTCGCCAGATGATGAGTGCAGGTATGTAATGTAAAAAGGCATTACATATCTGCAGTCGATGGTGTTCCGTTGGTCGAGGTATTTTTGCCATCAGAATAGGTCTAGCTATTTGTCTCTTTAGGATTTAGTATAAGTTAGCGATTTGTCTCTTAGGTGATTAGTTTTAGGGTCTTTAGATTAGGTTTTTCTTTATAAGTAGTATAAGGCCTAAAAAACATAAAACCAAGACAAAAAAAAATAATAATAATATATATATATATATTTTTTATGCGAGGAAGAAGGAACCAAAGGCCATGTGCCCGCAATAACAGTTCCGTCCAAGAGAAAAACAAAATACAAGAGAGAACCAAATTCAAGATCCATTCATTTCGAGATGCCTGGACACACTGCGTTTGAAAGACTGGAGAACATAGGCAGCAGGAAACACAGACAGAGGGAGACAGTTCCAGAGTTGACCCGTTGCATAAATGAAGGACTGGGAGTAATGGTTAACTCTTGCATTAGAGAGCTGGACAGAAAAGGGATGAGAGTTTGCTGCTAGACGGGTGATACGCGCCTGTCGTAGAGGTGGAGGAATGCATGCGGACAGTTCAGAGGAGCAGTGACCATTAAAGTAGCAATAGAAAAGAGATAAAGATGCTACAGTGCGGCGAAGAGACAGAGGTTGAAGGGAGTCAGTAAGAGGAGGAGAGTTAATGAGACAAAAAGCCCTTGACTCCACCCTATTGAGAAGAGCTGTATGTGAGGAGCCTCCCCACACGTGAGAGTTGTACTCCACACGGGGGTGGATAAAACCCCTGTATAGAGTCAACAATTGTGCAGGGGTAAAGAAAGAACTGAGTTGGCTTAGCACACCCAATCTCTTGGAAGCAGATTTTACAAGAGATGTAATATGATCTTTCCAAGATAAGTCCCGAATAAATGAAACCCAAAGCATGTTCAAGGATGATGCAGGATTAAGCTGAATATCATTAAACATTAGTGGGTATACCTGTGGAAGATATTGACGGGTTGATAGGTGTAAGAACTGAGTCTTAGATGCATTAAAAACAACAAGATTAGTTTTACCCCAGTCAGAGATACGAGCCAAGTCAGACATTAGGTGTGCCATAGCCTCATCCCTTATTTGTTGATGTAACTGCTGAGATGGGCGTTGCGGGAACCGAATTGAAAGGCGAAGGGTGGAGTCATCAGCGTATGAATGGATAGGGTTAGATGTACAGCTTAGAAGGTCATTGATGAATAAAAGGAAGAGAGTTGGTGATAGGACAGAGCCCTGAGGAACACCACTGTTGATAGATCTAGGAGAAGAATGATAACCATCTATATATATATATATATATATATATATATATATATATATATATATACACGTGTGCACGAAAGTGTGTCTGTATATAATCATGGAAGTGTGTGTGTGTGTGTGTGTGTGTGTATATATATATATATATATATATATATATATATATATATATATATGGCTTTAATGACCATGGGCTTTGGCCCGAGTGGTCGATAGGCAAAAAAAAAAAAAAAAAAAAAAAGTTTAGTTGGGTTTCAAGTCAGTTTGTGTGAAGTGCAGTCGGTTTTGGTGCAGTTCAGTGTCAGTCTGTTGTCAGTGAAGATTGTGTCCTTTCTGTACTTATAAAAACAGTGGCAAAGAGTGACAAGTTAATGAAGTTTGGATATCACTGGAAGTTGAGAAAACAGTGAGGTGTCAAGCATTAAGTGTAATAACTTTGAAGTGTTGTTAAGCACTAAATGTAATAGCAGTTAGTAAAGTGTGTATAGCTCCAGTGCTTGTGAGAACAGTGAATTTCGGAAGCATTAAGTGGAATTATTTGGAAAATAAAGACAGTGATCTTTAAGGAGCCAGTGTTTATTTTCACCTCAGCTGATCTTGTGTACTGTACACCTTAAGGCTGACCATAGGAAGAACAACTCACTGGGCAACGTCTTTCCTGTACTGATCTACTGCTGTTGAAGCCTGTGGCAGTGTGGGGACTGGGACGTAACATTGGTGTCAGGAGTGGGATTAGTATTAACGTCTGCGGTGAGGCTACCCTTCGACATGGAAGCAGGTGTGAAGACAAGATCTCGAGCTGGGTAGGAGGAGGAAATTTCCCTGGCGACAATTATGGAGCTAATACAGGCACATCATAAAGAACTCGAAGAACAAACACAGGCACAGTATAAAGAACTCAAAGAACTAATACAGGCACGAGGTGAACTACTGAAGGCAAATAGTGAACAACTAGAGGCACAGAGTGAAGAACAAAAAGAACGAGATGAACAACTTCAAGAGGCATCAGAGGACCAACAGAGGGAATTACAACCACGGGTGCAAGGACAGCTAGATGCATTCATGAGAGAAATGAAGGAAGAACAGCAACAGCTTAACCCTTAAATCGCGGGCTTGTTTTGCTTTGACTTGCGGCTCCCGCGGGCATATTCGCCCTCCAACAGACTCTCTAAAAATATTTGCCCAAAATCAGTTATTGGTCCTAGAATATTAAAATCATATATACTTGTGGCATATACCTTCAGCTTTCTCCTCTGGTGTTTGTTGAGCCTTCGGCAAGTACCGTAGGACTTGTGGAGACCTCTGAAGTTGGGTAACGAAGTCTCCACTTTACACTTCCCGACAACTCGTAATATGATCACCTTTCCCTGATATTATCACTAGAAACACTATTCTGTGATTCTCAAATAGTTTGGAATCCATACTCAAAAAAAACAAAAAAAACACTGAAAGCAATGAAAATTACGAGGGCGTATGACCATCCCACTTCCGATCGTTCGCCGCTAGTACTGTCTATTATTCATAAAAACACTCACAGTTTATATTTCTGTTACTATATAACACATATATATCTACAGTCTTTATCCATAAGTTTCCTTCAGTAACAGTAATTTATTGTCACTGTAGAGATTCAATTTCTTTCAGTAAAATACGTAGCATTCACTTTCTCGTCCTGTATACTAGCATTGAGAGTGAATGTCACTTTCACCTTCACTCTCATAACTCATAGTATTCATACGTGCTAGAGTGAAACTTTCACTTTCATTACTCCTAGTATATATACTCGTATTCTTATAATACTACTCATTTACATTTCTATTTACGTTCTCTATTTTATTTACATCATTTATATTTCTATTTTATTTACACTGTGTTATGCACTGTCACTTGAAGTAACTTATAAAACTATTTTCCACTGTTCACTTATATTTACATTAATTTTGCTTTCACTTGCTGTTTACACATTATTTACAATTCCATTTGCACTGTTTTACTCAATGAAAAGATCGTAATCACTCTCTATCAATTGTCAGCCCTTTACATCTTTCCACATGAGGTTTAGTAGGGGGTAAAGGTCACAGGGCCCTTTTCATGGGGCTAGAAACCAGCGGAAGTTAGCAGGAGCTAATCAGACATACTCCCACCTTCAAAGACGACAGTGAACTGATAGTAGTGGCCTCCTGCTGCCTGGCTAGGGTGAGTGCAATACTACCAACTTCAGCCCTGTGAGACCTGCTAATATATAGCAATGAAATGATTGGCAGGAAACCAAGACAATACATAATAAATTAGTTAGTTCCAGGTGAATGTAAATATCAATTATGCTTCTCCCTTCCCTCCTTATATGTGTATTTATTACGAAAATAGATTATACGGCATATTTCAAGAGGAAATAAACAGCGAAAATTAGCGAACGAGTGCACATGAGGTGTTGTCAGGTGATAATTAGCCAATTCCACTTGTATGGCACTATCACTTACCTTATTTCTTTTTTGTATATATTATTTGGTATAAGAATAGGGCATCGGGCTTATTTCAATGGATGAAATCAGTGGAAAATTCCAGGGAAGATTCACTTAGCATAGAATACAGTGTGGTGGCCTGCAATAATTAGGTAGTTCCAGGTGAATGTAAATATCACTTAGGCTTCTCCCTTCCTTTCTTATATATATTTTTATTACGAAAATAGATTATACGGCATATTTCAAGGGGAAATAAATAGCGAAAATTAGCTAACGAGTGCATGTGGGGTGTTGTCAGGTGATAATTAGCCAATTCTAGGTGTATGGCACTCTCACTTACCTTATTTCTTTCTTGTATATATTATTTGGTATAAGAATAGGGCATAGGGCTTATTTCAATGGATGAACTCTGTGAAAAATTCCAGGGAAGATTTACTTAGCATTGCATGGCCGGGCAGACGAGAGGATAGGGTAATGGAGGGGAGGTAGGGAGGGGAGTCAAGAACGGGGAGAAATGGCTAAATTGTCAACAATGGATCGGAGTACAGATGAGATTAGGAGTGCTGACTAGTGTTGGACATTAGCAGTACTGATAGATGATACAAGCTACCACTTGAAAGCCCGGGCGAATTCAAAATAACACAGAATCACTAAAGTGTCGCCCTGCAGTGTGATCCCTTGTTCCCAAGCGTCACAAAAGTGACGCCCCGCGGTTAAGGGGTTAAGGAGGAAATAGATGCCAAGCTAAAGCAGCAGAAGTATGAGGTAAGCAATAATGTGACAATGTAAACAGCATGTAGACAACCAGTTGAAAACAATTAGTGAGGAAATAGTGATGGAATACAGACAGTATGTAGATAGCCAGTTGAAGCATGTAGTCGATGATGAGAAGATAATTAGTGAGAATATGAAGGCTGTAGAGAAATATTGCAATTCTGAGCCTCAGGTTAGTGTACAGAGAGCATATGAAAGGAATGGACAGCGTATGGTGAATCTTGATGGATCCCAAGCATCTAAAGGTAGCATTACAGGGCTGAATAATCAGAATGTAGGAGATATAAGTCCTGTCCTGAATTATGATGTCCCAGTTTTTAGGCCCCAAACCAATGAAGTGCATGGCTATAATGGGGGTTCAATTAAAAAGAAACCTCAGGAATTTGATGGTAGAGTATCTTGGGAAGCTTACCGTGCACAGTTACTTGTGGATCAGAATAGTTGGGATGATAGGCAGAGGGAAGTGCAGCTTGCTACTAGCCTTAAGGGTGCTGTAATGGAAATTCTGGGTCAGATGTCAGTGACGGAGAGGAACAGTTATCAGTCCCTTGTAGGAGTGCTGGAGCGCAGATGTGGAACCATGTATCAGACTGAGGTTTATAGAGCAAGATTTTGAGCCATGTACGGTCTCGAGGAGAATCCCTACAGCAGCTTGCTCATGACCTGGAGAGTATGGCATATAAGACATACCTTGGAGCAGCACCTAACCTGTTGGCTATTCTACTGAGGGACCAGTTCATCGATGCTCTTGATAGTGCAGAGCTGAAAGTGCAAGTGAAGCAGGCACAACCCAGAAGCATGCAAGAAGCACTATCCAGGGCTCTAGAATATGAGTCCTATGTCAGGTCCAGTACGTCCATCTTTCAGGCAGGTCGTAGTGTAGGATTCAAGGTAAGAAAGGGGCAGGTATGTGAAAAGTAAAAATTTGAGGGAAGTTGCTGGTACTGTGAAAAGCCAGGACACAGAAAAGAGGACTGCTACAAGTGGAAGAGAGAACAGGAGAAGACCGGGGGAGGCTGCTGGTTCTGCAGGAAGTTGGGGTACAGGAAGGAGGATTGTCACAAATGGAAGAAGGAGCAAGAACAGAGCAGTGTAAGGTAATCTTCAGTTGTAAGAAAAGCATATTGGACATGTAGCGAGGTGGGACATTTCAGTTCTGAGTGTCCGAAGAAGAAAAAGGATGATAAGAAGGTTGCAGAAGTTCAGAAAGAAGCAGGAAACTAGTGGAGGCTGGTGTGAAGGGGCAACCACCAGCCAGCTCTTCCCAAGAAGTCCCACCACTGAGAAAATGGAGGAGGACGGCAATTGATAGTGTGCGAATAGATGGAAGGGTAGATGGAATGATGTGTTCCCTAGTGATTGATTCGGCCTCAGAGCAGACATTTGTGAGGCCTGATGTGTTACATCATCAGTATTTGCCTGAGTCATCAGAGCAACTGTGCGGCGTAACTGGGCACTGTGCGGAGCTGATGGGACCCCTGGATGACCGGATTGAAGTGGCATGGCAAGAGGTTAATCTACCAGGCTATGTGGCCGACATGGAGGATCCATGCCTTCTGGGTCTGGACTACCTTATATCCATGGGATGTGAGCTGGACTTCTGCTCCATGAAGATGAAGGTTTGGGGAAGGTCGGTTCCCGTCACAGCAGTGAAACGTACCAGTTCTATGGCGAGGTTAAAGCACTCCATACTACAGTGATACCCCCAAAATCAGAACTGTTGCTCCACTGTAAGGTGAGTGACTCTTCTGACAGCTGTATAGGAGTAGTGGGGTCTGATGTACGGTGCAAGACGAAGGCTGGGATGATGGTGGGGAGAACACTGGAGGAAACAGGCACAGATGAAGTGCCAGTTATGGTGGCCAGTTTCTCCCGTGAGCCACAGAACATCAACAAGGGAGACATTGTGGGACTGTGCCAGGCTGTGGACCCTGGGTGGCATCGGAGGAAGGCCTGTAAAAGGAGCATAGTCAAGGAGGATGGGTACGTGCCAGTCCACCTACAAGACCTCTCCTCAAGGAGTTGTCAATGCCTGGATGGTTCACAAGTGCTAAAGTTGAGGCAGCTGCTGACGGAATATGCCGATGTCTTTTCCACGGGAGACCTGGACCTGGGGTGTACTGATCTAGTGAAGCATAGTATAGACACCGGGGATCACCGTCCAAAGAAAAAGCCAGCATGGAGATGGCGCCAGCCCAGTGGCAAGAAATGGAAAAGGTGATGGAGAATCTCCATAGTGAAGGAGTAATAGTAAAGTCCAGTAGTTCTTGGGCATCAGCAGTGGTTCTGGTGAGGAAAAAGGATAGCTTAGTAAGGTGCTGTATAGACTATTGAGCCCTGAATGAAGTGACAGTGAAGGATGCATACCCCTTGCCAAGAATTGATGACACCCTGGATGCTCTGTCAGGTACCAAGTGGTTCTCCACCCTAGACATGAAGGCAGGATACCACAAGGTCAAGGTTGTAGAGAAGGACAAAGAGAAGACAGCCTTTTCGTATGGGCGGGATTTATGGCGGTTAACAGTGATGCCATTTGGCCTATGCAATGCCCCGGCTACTTTTGAAGGCCTCATAGACCGTGTACTTGAAGGCCTGCACTGGCAGACGGCTCTGATCTATCTGGATGATATAATTGTGTTTGGACAGACTTTCGACCACGAACTGGAGAGGTTGTGCTGAACAGGATCCTTGCAGCGCACTGAAGCTGAACCCCAAGAAATGCTACTTGTTTCAGAAGGAAGTAAAGTACCTGGGACACATTATAGGTGATACCGACATCAATACTGACCCAGAGAAGGTGACAGCTGTGGAAAACTGGCCAGTTCCAACTTGTGTGAGAGAGCTATGGAGTTTCCTGACCTTGTGCACCTACTATTGGAGTTTTGTCAAAGACTTTGCAACGATAGCTGCACCTCTTCACAAGCTGTTGGGAAAAAGGCATAAGTTTGCATGGACAGCAGAGACTTAGAAAGCCTTCAACGAACTCAAGCATGCATTGGCAAGCTCTTCACTATTGCCGTAACAGACCAGAATCAGCCATTTATCTTGGACTGTGATGCCAGTGACCATGGTATTGGTGGAGTCCTGTCATAGAAGAAGGATGACAAGGAGTATGTGGTTGCGTATTACAGCAAGAAGCTCAGCGCACCGGAACGGAACTACTCTGTGACCCGTAAGGAGCTCTTGGCAGTGATGAAGAGCCTTGATTTCTTCCATCCCTACCTGTATGGGTCAAACTTCATCATCAAGATGGACCATGTGGCACTCAAGTGGCTGAAAACACTGAAGAATCTGGAATGACAACTGGCACGCTGGCTCAGGAAGCTAGACCAGCACAATTATGAGGTGCAACACTGTCCTGGCCGGGTACATGACAATGCTGACAGCCAGAGTCGTGATCCAGAGAGCCGGCAGTGTAGTAAAAAGGAAGATTGCAGTAAGAAATGTAGCCATACTGCAATGACAGGGCCAGCATCAGGTGAAGACCTGAAGATAATGCTGATGGAGGATGCAGATTTACAACCAGTGCTAGAGTGGCTGCAGCAGAGTAGTGCGACCATCTTGGGAAGAAGTTTCCAGGTTAAACTCTGCAACTTAGAGCTACTGGAGTCAGTGGGACCTTCTTCACTTGAACAACGGACTACTGGAGTGTCAGTGGGAGACAGCCGATGGCCTCAGCAAGTACTGGCAACTGGTGGTTCTGAAAAAGATGAGGTTTGAGATCTTGGATGAGTCCAATAACCAGATTACTATTGGGCACCTGGGTGTGAAGAAAACTAAGCCGGCTGCGACAGAGGTTCAACCGGATTGGCATGCGTCAGGATGTTGAAGAGAGGTGTTGGGCCTGTGATGTGTGCTGTGCCAAGAAGGGACCCAAGAAACGTGGTAGCGCCCCTCTCCAGCTGTATCAAGTGGGTGCACTGATGGAAAGAGTCGCAGTGGACATTGCTGGACCTTTGCCACTCACTGAGAGAGGAAACCGATATATATGTGTCACCATGGACTACTTCACAAAGTGGCCAGAAGCCTATGCTATCCCTGATCAAGAGGCTGTGACTGTTGCTCAGGTGTTGGTTGATCAGTTTCTCTGTTGTTTTGGAATGCCACAAGAGTTACATTCAGACCAGGGTAGAAACTTCGAGTCTGCTGTGTTGCGTGAGTGCTGGAAGTTATTGGGGATCAAGAAGACCAGGACGACCCCACTATGGCCACAGTCAGATGGGATGGTGAAGAAATTCAATTGCACCCTGGGACAAGAACTGGACAAGTACTGCGTTGATGGACAAGCAGAATGGGACCAGAAATTATCTGCATTGCTGATGGCATATCGGTCTGCATCCCTTGAGTCTGCTGGCTACACTCCTGCGAAACTGATGTTGGGCCACGAGTTATGTTTACCCATCGACTTGTTAATGGGAAGACCACCTGGTGAAGAGATGCCTACAGACACCACCAGCTATGTGAAACACCTTCAGGAAAGGCTGGCTGGGGTACATCATCAAGTGCGAGGAGCCCTCAAGTTTTCAGGAGAGGTGATGAAGTACAAGTATGTTGCCAAGGCATGTGAGGTGAGCTTCAAGGATGGTGATCAAGTTTCGTTATACAATCCTCAGCGTAAGAAGGGACAGTCACCAAAGCTGCAGAGCCCATGGGACAGGCTTTACTCTGTATTGGACCTCCTATAAGACCTAACGTATCGGATTCGGGGATGCAGGAAGTCTTGCCCAAAGGTGGTACACGTGAATCGTCTGTGGCAGTACCAAGGGCCAGGGCAGTTCAGCCGGGATGTCTCTGAGGAATTGTGCTCACCTGCAGCCAAGGATGTTGAGGAGGACCAAGGAGCTGAAGTACAAGAGAATGGCGACAGTTTCCCAAGAGAAGAAGCAAATCAAGAAGAGGACCAAGACATTCCTGGAGGAATGGAAGGTGTGGAGGAACAAGAACAACGTCGGAAGCGGAACAGAAGAAGATCTGATAAGATAAAAGATTATTTTGTGTATAGTTAGATGTTCCATTAAGATTAAAGTTTGTGTTTGTATATACCGTACTGTGTAATTTTGTCGGGACGACAAAGAACTAGGGAGGGGATAGTGTTATGAAAGGGGAATTGCCAGCTAGGTGCTCGAGAAGTTTCTCGGCGTTTCGTGTACAGCTAGTTCCGGTTCTGGTACGAGTCAGAGTTGCCAGTTAGCCTGCTGTTTGTGAGCGTTGTTATTTTGTAAGTTATGCATTCATTTTTGTGCTCTTTTTCTCAATAATATTTTATTTATGTGACTGTTAAATTATGTACTTTAAGTTCCTATGGTAAATGATTTAGAGTGTTATGTAATGTAAGACAACACTGGCATGTTTTGGGCTGTTTACAAGTTGGCAGTTGTTGCCCGTCGAGAGTAAAGACGAAGTTTCGAGAGTAATGGAAGCTTAAATAAGATGGGATAGAGATTATTACAAGTTTAGTCGAGTTTCAGGTCAGTTTGTGTTAAATGCAGTCGGTTTTAGTGTAGTGCAATGTCAGTTTGGTGTCAGTGAAGATTGTGTACTTTCGGTACTTGTTAAAACAGTGGCAAAGAGTGGCGAGTTAATGAAGTTTGTATATCATTCGAATTTGAGAAAACAGTGAAGTGTCAAGCATTTAGTGTAATAACTTTGAAGTGTTGTTAAGCATTAAGTGTAATAACAGTTAGTAAAGTGTGTATAGCCCCAGTGCTTGTGAAAGCAGTGAAGTTGGAAAGCATTAAGTGGAATAATGTGGAAAATAAAGTCAGTGAACTTTAAGAAGCCAGTGTTTATTTTTGCCTCAGCTGATCTTGTGTACTGTACTCCTGAAGGCTGACCATAGGAAGAACAACTCACTGGGCAACGTCCTTCCTGTACTGATCTACTGCTGTTGAAGCCTGTGGCAGTGGGGGGACTGGGACGTAACAATATATATATATATATATATATATATATATATATATATATATATATATATATATATTATATACACACATATATATATATATATATATATATATATATATATATATATATATATATATATATATATTATTATATACACACATATATATATATATATATATATATATATATATATATATATTATATACACACACACATATATATATATATATATATATATATATATATATATATATGCCTATATGAAAAAAGGAAACGTAATTTAGCTTCAAGACAGCAACCACCTTTTTCAACCCATTTTTGACTAGAGTTCTACGTATAGTCCATCCAAACAAATATTCATGGAATATTATCCTATGATGTAAAACATTTCCTGACTGATTTCCAGAGTTCTTTTGGACCATTCTTTGAATCCTGTGTTGCTGACGACACTGGAGGTGAAAAATGTGTTGTGCTGGCATCCAAATTTGCCAATTTTGTATTACTTTTTCTAGACATCATGTCTTCTATATGTAGGTAAGTTTTTTTTTTTTTTTTCAATGCTTCTGAATTATATACCTTTACATTTTTTACCTTATGTTAATCAAATATTTTTATTCTTTTATATGTTAAAGTTTAAAAGCAATATTTTCCATAGGTTTTGGATAATGTTTATGTAAACGTTGGTGTCATGATATACAGTAGGTAAGCTAGGCAAAGTGACATAAGGGAATATTGCTTGTAGTTTTAGTGTTATGTTTTATGCAAGCATAGTTTTTATCTAAAGGCAGTTTTATTGGTTTCTGCATTATCCTGTATTTCTAGCAATTGTGTTCTCATACTTTCCTGGAGATAATGCAATAATTTATCAAATGTTTTCTTGTCATTTCATTGGGTTCAAAGGAAGTTACCTCTATAGCATGTCTACCAAATATGTGTTCAAATGCAAAAGGTATAGAGCTAATTTCCCAGGCTTCATGGTATTCTTCGAAAGATAAAAGGCAAATCCAAATACAACAACCACATATGATAAAGATTTACAATAAGCACAGGGGTGGAGTCGGCAGAACGAACCAAAAAATCTCAAATTATAGAACTGCCTTAAAGGGAAAGAAATGTTACTCAGACACTGTGGCATATTGTATAGATGTGACAATCAATAATGCTTGGCAATTGTAGAAAATCAGTAAGGCTGGGAATGCAATGGATCTACTTGCTTTCCAATGCAGAATCACACATTTCAACCTGGAACGGTGTGCAAATCCTCCATGCCAAGGCCAAAAAGGAAGACCAAAGACTAGAGCAGATGAAGCCTGATATGATGACATGCATACTGCGTCATACCACAAAGCAATCAAACTCGATGTGCTCATTGCCACACGAAAACAGCAACAAGGTGTGAAAAGTGTGATAGTCTCCGTGTGAAGTGCTTTAAAGACTGTCACACACAGTAGCCAAACTGGCAATCAGATATGGTAAAATGAAGAGAAATACATTGGATTATGTTCAAGGTATTATGTTTGATTCATTGCAATGTCATATTCTATATTTATACAAATCTCAAACTGTGAAAGTCTGTGATCTTACGGAGACCATTTTCAATACAGATTTGCCTGGCTACCTATATACAGTATAGGATGCTGTGTATTTTGGATACAAAGCCAAACTTCATAATAAAACTTTGTATATGGGTGATCTGTGTGTCATTTATGCTAACTCATAAAGCAAAATTAAATTTGCATAAAAATTCTCACTGAAGCTTAACCCTCTTGCGCAAGATGATGCAATGCGAGTCATAATCCTTGTAATGCGAAGGTAACTGATGACGCAACATGACGCAACTTCTTTATAAATGGTCGTAGAAACTTTTCCTGTGGATGGATTTGCATCAAATTTGGTTGAGTCAAAGCTAAGGATTGCCAGGTCTAGGGTAAATGTATGGCAACAGCTGGGAGCTTGTCGGAAGGGTAAGCGACCCATATCTAGCTCAGTATTGTCCCATCAGACAGCCTGGGAGGGTATGTAAGCGCGCAGCCGGCATTTAAACCTGCGTTTGGCTACTTCTGCACCGTCCATACCTTATGTGTGTATAGCGGTATTGTGTTGCATATATTGCAGTGTGCTTGTGAAGAACGTTTATGTGTTTCTTATATATTTTCAGAGAGAGCCAGATTTGAAAATTTCAAATCGATTTTACCATTCCCTTGCTGTCCAAACCAGAAAAATGTCTTACAAGGGCCTATTGGAGGCAGAATATATGAAATACTTAATCAGTGGAAGTAGAAGTAAAGAAACCAGGGAGAGTGAAAGTGAAAAGAAAAGTGAAAGTGCTGAGAAGAAAGTGAGGAGCAGGAAAACCAGGGTGAAAGCGGGGGTGAAATCTGACCCTGCGGGTGATAAGGGCAAACCCATGGTCAAGGCTACTGTGATAACCACTGTAGAGAGTGGTAGTAGCACCATCACTACCACAATTCCTTTCACTGCTGCCATGACTGGTGCTACTACCACTCCTACTGCCACCACTCAGACGACATCTATCACCTTCCCAGAGACCACCACCATCCCTGCCATCATTCCTATCCCCCTTGACACCACTGCCTTCACTGCTACCACTCTTGCCACCACTGGTGTCAGGCTTGTGACCACAGAAAGCATCCCGACCCTGGAGACTGAGTCATATTATTGCCATTTATCATCCACCCCCCCACCGCAAACACTGTCCTCTTTCCCCCCACAATCACACTACACTCTCACCACACTTCAACCTGCCCACATCTCACCACCCATCCAAGATATTTCCACATCATCTTCTCCAGCTACATCTGGAAAGTCACTGTCCCCTTCAGACTTCCTTCCCCATGAATATAAGCAAGCATTTCATCAGCAGCAGCACCACCACCACAACCATCTTCACCACAACCATCACCACTACGTACATCTTCATCACAACAATCACCACAACCATCTCCATCACCAGGATCACCTGAACCTTCATCCACCCAGCTATCATCAACACAATCATCATCACCATCTCCCTCCCCACCACCAAGACGAGGGTGGCGTGGGCCTAGGCGAGGTAGTGGTGGGTGGCCGAGAGGTAGTCATTTGTCTCGAGGTCGTGTGCGCCAGACAAGTACACAGCCAAGCATTTCCCCAGATGGTGACTGTCATGAGGAAGCTTGGAGTTCTGGGTCATTTACACCAAGTGCTGGCCCCTTCACTGAAACTCCAGGTTTGAGAGTGGCAACACCAACCATACCACTCCAATACTTCCAAATTTTTTTTTTACCAGGGAGTTACTCACCTACCTGGCGGTCGAGACAAACAAATGTGCCACGTTTCTGGGGACTGCACTAGATGTTTGGTACCTCTGCAACAAAGAGGAAATGGCTCAGTTCCTTGGATTGTACTTTCCTATGGGGGTTTGTGAACTGCCAACCATAAGACACTATTGGCATACATCAGAGGTTCACAATTACTCCATATTTCAGTGAGGTATGAGTGGAAAGCACTTCAGGGCCATCCTGAAGCACTTTCATGCATTCAATAGTCTCGCCATACCCGAGGGCAATCAGGACCGGCTGATAAGGATTCGCACAGTGATGGAGTATCACTTTCAGAGGTTCAAGAAGGTTTACATCCTGGGTGAACATCTTAGCCTGGATGCGGGATCTCTGGGTTGGAAGGGGCGGCTCTCCTTCCATGTATATAACCCTATGAAGCCCCAAAAGTATGCCATAAAACTATATATCTTGGCTGAGGCAAGGAGTGGTTACATTTGGAATTTTGAAGTATACACGGGGAAGAAGTCTCTAGAGAACACAGTGCGGAGCCTCATTGAACCTTTGAAGGGCAATGGATGCAAGTAGTATATGGACAATTACTACAACTCTGTATCAATGTGCAAACGCCTCTTTGAAGAGGGCGTGTATGTGTGTGGCACAGTACGACTGGCAAGGGGAGCACCGTGGGAGCTGCAGGACATCAGCAGTGCTAAATGCCTTCCTGATGATGGAGTGGGAGCTAGACACAAGGGCAATGTAATGGTGTTGTGGAAGGACAAATGTATCATACATATGGTGTCCACCTTCCACAGCGACACCACCGTCCCTAAGCAGGTGTAGGGGAAGGTCAAGGGTTGAGACGGAAGATTCCACCACATTCAGAAAACACTGAGCAAGCCCGACATGGTGAAAGACTATAATAGGCACATGGGCGGGGTGGATCATTTCGATCAAAGGATCCAATACTACCCCGCCCAAAGGAGGACGGTCAAGTGGACAAAGAAAATTACCTTTTATTTCATTCACATGGCCCTATTGAATGCCTACATCCTCTACAAGACAAACACTCAGAGACCTATGACTCTCCTGGGATTCCAGGAGCACATATGTTACAAACTCCTGACATTCCGGGAGGAGAAGTGGCCGGCATCAGGTCATGCCCTTCACCATACCCCAGACCTTCCCTCGCACTGATGACCACCTGTACCTGCAGCAACCACGACATCAACTGCAGCCTCCACTCCAGCTCCTGCAACAATTGCTCCACCTCCTGTGATAGCTGGCCCGTCAGGAGTAACTCCGCCAGTTACTGCCACGACCACTCCACCTCCCGCAGTTAGCTGGCCCATTAGGAGTTACTTGGCCAATTGCTGCCACTACACCTCCAGCAGGAGTACAGATGCAAGGAGATGGAGGAGCACCGCCGTCCAAGACCCGTTGATATATCGATGATAGAACACACTTGGACTCCACTCAGCACCACATCCTGGAGAGAATCCCCAACAGGAAAAGGCTGTGGTGTGTGCTGTGCTACTTCAACAAGAGGAGGAAGGATACCAACTATATATGTCCTCTTTGTGATCTGCTGCTCTGCACAGGAGTGTGCTTTCATCAGTATCATGCTGATGAAATCATACAACAGTAAATCACATCGCAAACACACACACACACACACACACACACACACAGATAGACAGACAGACACTCACACTCACACAAACAGACACTCACACATCACAAATACTCACACTCACACTCCAGCTGTGATTGTACCTGTCCTCTTCTCTGCAACTCCATCTCCTCTTAAGAAACACTATAACATTGCTAGACGACGTGAGTAACCAGCTTATGTGTCTAGTTTTTATACTACTGTATTGTAAGGTATAAATTGTGTGTTTATTATACACATCTCATAGGGAAAATGCAGTGCATTTCATTGCTATTCTCTCAGTCATTATACTTGTAATGCATAGGTCGCATCAAAAATCTGAAAAAAGCTTGATCAAGCTGATGATTTCCTATGCATACTTTTGTAAATCAAAGTAACATATGTGTGAAAATATAATGGGGAAAAGTTACAAAAGACAAACATACTCAGCCTACGGGCCCGAGCGAATGAGCTGTCACAGTGCGCAAACTGTGCACAACCCATCATAACTTTTCAAAATTCATTTTCTCCATAACAATAAGGTTTATAACACTGTGAATTATATCATGCGCTTCCTTAACCTTTGTACTACAAAACTGGATAGAATTTACATTTATGTTTGCCACAGTGTCACTAACAACATACGAAATAATAAACATATCAGACATTTCTAGGCGATTTTCGTAGTTTTTTTTCAATTTACTCGAAAACTATTGGACTTATCACCTTGAAACTTTCACAGATGAAAGATAGTGAAATTCTGCATATAGACATGTCCTTTGCAGCTGTGCGTCACGGGAAAAAATTTTCACGGTGATGTTGGGAGTTATCAGAAGCCAGTTTTCACGTAAATAAGGTTTATTCAGGCTTCATTTTTGTACATTTTTCATCTGTTTTATGTTTTTTTCTTATCTGATAGTATAAACACCAACGAAGATGAGGGGAAGTGATTTATAACCATATTAGCATTTTCTGAGAGTAAAACGGACCATAGAACTTTTTTCCTTGCCGTGCGAGCAGCACCAGCCTGAGCAAGCTTTTGGTTTTGTGCGTGAAATGAAAACTTATTAGAAACTTGTGGTGAGCGAGAGGGTTAAATGGGTTAATACAAGCTAAGGCAAAATAAAAGAGTTTGTGCTGTATGATTTCTAATTAACAGAGACCTGGCATACAACATTGTTAAATTCAGGAGATTATCTGACAGACCAGCATGGACTGTAATCAAACTATGCAAAAATATACTCCCTGAAACTAATACAAGTACATGCACCGAATTCTCAAAGCTCAGATGAAAACATAGAAACATTCTACGAGTCTATGATAACATCTCGCAGATTATGGGAGAAGAAAAGACCACATAACTCATAGGAAACTTCGATGCAAAAGTTGGCAAATCGAAAAATGGAGAAACATGAATGAGAATATTTGGAGCAGGAGAGGGGAATGAAAAAGAATGAAATGGTGGTCAACGTCACTGAAATGTATAACATGAGAGAAATTAACACATTCTTTCACAAAAGATTGGGGAGAAAATGGACCTGGAGAAGTCCAAATGGAGAAACAAACAATGAATTCGGCTTCATTATAGGAGATAAGAATAACACGATCATAAATGTCACGATTATCAACAAAGTAAATTTAGGAAGTGACCATAGAATGGTGGGTTGCACAGCCAGATTCAATTTCGGAAGTGAAAAAAAAAGAAGAAATGATTAAAAAAAAAGTATGCCTATTAAAAGACAGCAAAAACAAAGCAGCCTCTCAGTTAGAAATAATGAATAGATTTCAGGCTCTAAGCAATGCCAAGTGTGACACTGATGAGTTGAAATCCAGACTAACAAAAGTGCTAAGAGAATAAGCAGAGGTAGAAGGGAAAGTTAATATAACCAAAACCAATAAATATTCGGAAAAAACATTCGAGCTCATGAAAACAAGAAAGGAATTGGAGGGAAACGTAACGAAAAAATTAAGTAGAAAGAGGGGAATTAAATAAGCTAATCAGCAAGAGACAGATGCAAGAAAAAAGAAAGAGAAACGTGGACCAGATCAAAGAGACCATTACTAAAGGACAAAGCCTGAAATAGGTCCCAAGTAAAATGGTGCTAGGAAAGTAACAAATTATATCACTGAAAGACAAAAAAGGTGAAGTAACTGAATATATATATATACAGTATATATATATATATATATATATATATATATATATATATATATATATATATATATATATTTATTTATATATTGTTATGAAGGGGGATTTGCCAGTTAGGTAGTCTCGTACCTTCGAGACGTTTCTGGTACTATAAGTTTCGGTACGAGTCGTCAGAGTTGCCAGTTTGCCTGGTGTTTGTGAGCGTAGTTATTTCGTAAGTTAAACATTAATTTATTTTTGTGCTCCTTTTCTTTATAATGTTTTATTTAAGTAATTGGTTGTTAAATTATGTAATTTAAGTTCGTATGGTTAATGATTTAGAGTGTTATGTAATGTAAGACAACTCTAGAATGTTTTGATGTCTCGTAGTTGGTAACTGTTGTAGCTAGGGGCTGATCCAAGACAGTATGTCCTAGATTGTTGGAGAAGTGAACGTTTCTAGAACAATGCAAGCTTATATAAGGATGGGGAAGAGCTTAGTTAGTCAATCTGATAGGCCGGAAAAAAAAAAAAAAAAAAAAAAAAAAAAAAAAATTAGTTAGTCAATCAGTTTGGAGTTTAGTCGGGTGTCAAGTCGGTTTTGGTGCAGTGCTGTTAGTGAAGTTTGTGGAGAGTTGCTTTGCAAGCATTAAGTGTAATAATTACTGTCAGTGAAGGTTGTATGTATTTGGTACTTGTGGAAACAGTGGCAAACAGTGACGGGTTATTGAAATTGGTATATCACTGGAACTTGAGAAGACAGTGAAGTGTATTAAGTGTAATTACTGTCAGTGAAGATTATTTTCAGTACTTGTGTAATAAGTGAAGTGTTAGCAAGCATTAAGTGTACTAACTGTGAAGTGTTGTTAAACATTAAGTGTAACTGCAATCAGTAAAGTGTGTATAGCTCCAGTGCTTGTGAGAACAGTGAAGTTGAAAAGCATTAAGTGGAATTATTTGGAAAATAAAGACAATGAACTTTAAGGAGCCAGTGTTTATTTTCGCCTCAGCTGATCTTGTGTCCTGCACACCTAAAGGCTGACCATAAGAAGAACAACTCACCGGGCAACGTCCTTCCTGTAGTGTACTACTGCTTTTGGAGCCTGTGGCAGTGTGGGGGTGGGGACGTAACACTGGTGTCAGGAGTGAGGATTATTATTTCAGGGCTACAGTGAGGCTAATCTTCGACATGGAGCAAGAAGGTGTCAAGACAAGAGGCCAAGCTAGGCAGGAAGAGGCATCGCTGGGTGAAATTATGACACTATTACAAGCACTGATTGAAGGACAGGAAAAACTCCAAGCACAATTACAAGCACAGAGTGAGGACAGGAAAAACTCCAAGCACAGTTAGAAGCACGGAGTGTTCAACTACTGGCAATGATTGAAGGAGAGAAAGAAATAAAAAAAACAATTGGAGGCACAATGTGAAGAACAAAAAGAACCATATGAGCACCTTCAAGATGCATCAGAGGAACAACAGAAGAAAGTACAACCGAGGATGCAAGGGCAGCTAGATGCATTCGTGAGGGAAATCAAGGGAGAACAGCAACAGCTTAAGGAGGAAGTAGAAAGCCGAGCTAGAGCAGCAGAAGTATGAGGTAAGCAATAATGTGACAGAGTGTAAACAGCATGTAGATGAACAATTGAAGACAGTTAATGAGGAAATAGTGATGGAGTGCAGACAGCATGTAGATAACCAGTTGAAGCATGTAGTCAATCATGAGAAGATAATTAATGAGAAAATTGAGGCTGTAGAGAAATATTGCACTGCTGAGCCTCAGGTTAGTGTACAGGGAGCGTATGAAGGGAATGGACAGTGTATGGTGAGTCTTGACGGATCCCGGGCATCTGAAGATGGCATTACAGAGCTGAATAATCAGAATGAAGAAGTGGTAAGTCCTGGACTTAATTATGATGCCTCAGTTATTAGGCCCCAAACCAGTGAAGTGCATGGCTATAATGGGGATCCAGTTAAGAAGAAACCTCAAGAAAGTGATGGTAGTGTATATTGGGAAGCTTACCGTGCACAGTTTGAGTTCCTTGTGGATCATAATGGTTGGGATGATAAGAAGGCTGCAGAAGACCCACCACTGAAGAAATGCAAGAGAACCTTGATGAACAGTGTGCGAGAAGACAGAGGAACAGACAACAAGGAGTGTAGTAGGAATGGGAATCATAGGAAGAAATGCAGCTGTACTGTAGTGATGGGGCCAGCATCGAACGGAGAAGACCTGGACAGGATGCAGATGGAGGGTGCAGATTTGCAACCGGTGCTGGAGTGGCTGCAGCGGAGTGCAGTGCGACCATCGTCGGGAGGAGTTTCCAGGTTGGGCCCTGTGATCGGGACCTACTGGAGTCAGTGGGACTTTCTTCGTTGCAACTGACTACTGGAGCGTCAGTGGGAGACACCCAATGGCCTCAGCGAGTGTTGGTGACTGGTGGTTCCGAAGAAGATGAGGTCCAAGATCTTGGATGAGTCCCATAACCAGATCACTAGAGGGCACCTGGGAGTGAAGACAATTCCAAGCCGGCTGCGACACAAGTTCTTCTGGATTTTCATGCGTCAGGATGTTGAAGAGTGGTGTCGGACCTGTGATGTGTGCTGTGTCAAGAAGAGGACCAAGACCTTCCTGGAGGAGTGGACTGTGCGGACGAGCAAGGACATCGTCAGAAGCGGCATAGAAGACCTGATAAGTTGAAAGATTATCTTGTGTATAGTTAGATTTTTTTTTAATGTTAAGGTTTATGTTTGTGTATACTGTGTAGTTTTGTCGGGAAGCAAAGAACTAGGGAGGGGGTAGTGTTATGAAGGGGGATTTGCCAGTTAGGTAGTCTCGTACCTTCGAGACGTTTCTGGTACCGTAAGTTTCGGTACGAGTCGTCAGAGTTGCCAGTTTTCCTGGTGTTTGTGAGCGTAGTTATTTCGTAAGTTAAACATTAATTTATTTTTTGCTCTTTTTCTTTATAATGTCTTATTTAAGTAATTGCTTGTTAAATTATGTATTTTAAGTTCGTATGGTTAATGATTTAGAGTGTTATGTAATGTAAGACAACTCTAGAATATTTTGATGTCTCGTAGTTGGTAACTGTTGTTGCTAGGGGCTAATGCAAGACAGTATGTCCTAGAATGTTGGAGAAGTGGACGTTTCTAGAACAATGCAAGCTTATATAAGGATGGGAAAGAGCTTAGTTAGTCAGTCAGTTTGGAGTTTAGTCGGGTGTCAAGTCGGTTTTGGTGCAGTGCTGTTAGTGAAGTTTGTAGAGAGTTGCTTTGCAAGCATTAAGTGTAATTACTGTCAGTGAAGGTTGTATATTATTGGTACTTGTGAAAACAGTGGCAAACAGTGACGGGTTATTGAAGTTTGTATTTCACTGGAACTTGAGAAGACAGTGAAGTGTATTAAGTGTAATTACTGTCAGTGAAGATTATTTTCAGTACTTGTGTAATAAGTGAAGTGTTAGCAAGCATTAAGTGTACTAACTGTGAAGTGTTGTTAAACATTAAGTGTAACTGCAATCAGTAAAGTGTGTATAGCTCCAGTGCTTGTGAGAACAGTGAAGTTGAAAAGCATTAAGTGGAATTATTTGGAAAATAAAGACAGTGAACTTCAAGGAGCCAGTGTTTATTTTCGCCTCAGCTGATCTTGTGTACTGCACACCTAAAGGCCGACCATAAGAAGAACAACTCACTGGGCAACGTCCTTCCTGTACTGTACTACTGCTGTTGGAACCTGTGGCAGTGTGGGGACGGGGACGTAACAATATATATATCATTGGGTTATCATGTTCTGAGTGTTGTTGGTGTTTTGTACAAGTATAAAATGTTCACATTCTGAAGTAGTGTGAGCAGCCTGGACACAGGTGCCATATAGTGGTAGTTGGTGTAGAATGCAGCTATGGACAAATGGCAGTAACGTGGCAACTTGACATTTGGTGCCCACCCTCAGTCTTCCTCGCTGTAGTTCTCACATGTTTACACGTACATTTATCTGCTGTACACACACACACACACACACACACACACACACACACACACACACACACACACACACACACACACACACACACACACACACATGCACGCACGCTCGCGCACACACAAACACACGCACACACGCGCGTGCACACACACACACACACACACACACACACACACACACACACACACACACACACACACACACACACACACATTAGCAGGTAGCAGGCAATTATCAAAGTATAAATATTTTATAAATATATATTATTTGAAAAAGACAGCCATTCCAAGTTGTACATCACGTGTGCAACTACAGTTTATGTATGTGACCTAAAATATTCATGCACTTAATGGTTGATAATAATCACTGATCAAACATCTCTTTATCAAGACTCATAATTTTACAGGTGAATTAAATTGTAGTGTTACAATGCAGCGTGTTTGAATCGTGTCCTAATTTGTAAGGTGATGACAAATTTAAATATATTCCATCCAGATTCAGTGGTGATGTAGTTGAAGTATAGGAATTTATGTTAAAGTGTGCTTTTAGATCATTGAAAGATAATGTGGTTGATGTATATTTTGTACTGAATGAAAAATTTGCTAGTTTGCAGATGTAGCACGAGTGACGTGCGTCCACACAAGACTTGTAGAAAGTCCTTATTGTGTTCATTAAAAATATTTCATCCAGGTATTTTGGGGCTTACAGCTTTTATATATATTTTTTTTTAATAACCCTATGCCAGACCACGTTGTACAGTGATTATCATCAGTGCTGAAACAAATCATCAGGAGAGGGGACATCACACTGTATGGCATTTTATTAGATGCATCAAACGAAATGAGTAAGCATGATTTGTGCATCTATTGTGTATACTGTATTACTGGTTTCCACTAACTAATAATAGCATCTGACAAGTTCAGCATACGTTGGGTGTGGTTAGTACTTGGATGGGTGACCACCTGGGAACACCAGATGCTGTTGGCATAACGTTCTCCCTACGTGTCAAGTGGGGTTGGTGGAGGATTAGTGCCCCTCCCTGTAAAACAATTAACTCTAAGCCTTGACCACCCCGTTTGGGATACATGGCGTCTGGCAATAGAATATATATATATATATATATATATATATATATATATATATATATATATATATATATATATATATATATATATATATATACAGTATACAAAACGAGAACTGCTACAGTTAAATTATACAAAGACACAGAAAAAATTAAGATTGAGGTGGGCGTGTGTCAGGGAGATACAATTTCACCACAATTACTTACTGCATGCCTAGAAAGCATTTTCAGAAAGCTAGAGTGGGAAAACAATGGAGTAAACATAGATGGAGAAAAGCTAAACCATTTCAGATTTGCAGATGACATTGTCCTAATCTCAGAAACAGCAGAAACATTGCAAGAAATGTAAACGACCTGAACAGAGAAAGTCTCAAAATAGGCCTAAATATGAACCGGGGTAACAATAACGCAATGTTTAATCCAAATACATCAAACAGCGGCATCAGAATAAGCGAAGAATTGTTGAAGTTGAGGAGTATAATTACGTAAGGCAAATACTAAAATTAACGAAAGACCGTGATAGCGAAATAAAAAGACGCATTATAATTGGATGTAAAGCTTTAGAGGAACATAGAGACATCATGAAAAGTAGCTTGCCAGTATGTAAGAAACGAACAGTATATAACGAATGTATAATTCCTGCTATGAAGTGCGGTTGTGAGACCTGGAAACTGAAAATTGATGGAAAATCAACTAATCCATGCTCAAAAGGCAATGGAAAGGTCAGTGTTGGGAATATCTTTAAGAGACAGGAAAAGATCGGCTTGGGTGAGAGTGCAGACAAAAGTCAAAGACATTATACAAGTTATAATTCAACAGAAACGGAGGTGGCAAGGTCAAGTAGCAGGAACAAGGGATAATCAATGGCGCAAGAGGCTAACTAGCTGGACTTTAAGAGAGAGTAAGTGTAGCTGAAAAAGGAAAGACTGGAGGTGGAGAGATGAGATAGAGAAGTTTGTAGGGAAATCATGGCAGAGATTGGCTCAGTCAAGGAATTCGTGGAGAAGGTTGTGGGAGACTCTTGTTCAGCAGTGGACTTACAATGGCTGCTGCTATATATATATATATATATATATATATATATATATATATATATATATATATATATATATATATATATGTGTGTGTGTGTGTGTGTGTGTGTGTGTGTGTGTGTTCTTACCTAATTGTTCTTACCTAATTGTATCTTTACAGGAAGGGGTCAAGCTCGTACTGTCCCATGTATTAAACAATTTTTATTGTACATATCCTTAAATTTATAAATAGTTTTGGCACACACTTTTTCATTCGGTACTGCCTTCCACTTTTCAACTGGCCCATTTCGGAAACTGAATTTCCTTACGTCTTTATCACTTCTCTTTTTATGTAGTTTTTTTGCAGTGTCCTCTTGCTGATGTTTCCCCGTAGGTTATATATTCATTTATGTCTACTTTCTCTTTCCCTGAGATGCATTTATATAGCGTAATCATGTCTCCTCTTTTCCTTCTATCCTGTAGTGTTGGTAGACTCAGTTTTTCTAGTTTTTCTTCGTAGCTTAGGTCCCTCAAGCTTGGTACTCATATCGTACCTGCTCTTTCTACTTTTTCAATCTTATCTAGTTGTTTTTTGAGATGAAGACTCCAGACTACTAATGCATTCTCCAGGGTTGGTCTGATGAATGATGTTATTAAGTTTCTCTGCATATCATCATTTATATATGTGAATTCTATTCTCATATTTGCAAGCAATGTAAACATATTAACATACCTTCTCCCTGATGTGGTCAGCCGGAGATAGTCTGTCATTGATAATCACAATAAGTCCTTCTCTCTTTCTGATATGTGTAAGGTTGATCTTCCTAACTTATAATCCCAATCTGGTCTTTTCTCACTTTTACCAAACGTATTTACTTGACACTTGTCCACATTAAATTCCATTTGCCATTTACTGTTTCAATCATGAAGCTTATTTAATTCTTCTTGCAGCTCTTTGCAAGAATCATTGTTAGTAATTTTCCTTTGTATCTTCTCATCATCCACAAACATATTTAGATAGCTTCCTTTTCCAGTATTACTGTCTGTGTCATTTATACATACCAAAAACATAAATGGTGCCAGCACTGGGCCCTGTGGAACTCTGCTAGTCACTTCCCTCCATGATGAGTAATTTCCCCTTAGTACTGTTCTCATTTCCCTTTATCTGAGAAAATTCTGCATCCAAAAGTACACGGTTGACTTGGATACCTCCTTGATGGTACAGTTTCCATAAAAGTCTTTGGTGTTGTACTCTATCAAATGCTTTCTTGAAATCTAAATAGATACTGTCCACCCATCCTTCTCTTTTCTGTAATGTTTGTGTAACTCTATCATAGTAGCTTAATAAATTATAGTAACACATGATTTTCCTTTTCTAAAACCGACCTACCTTTCCCTTCTCATATTGTGTTCTAGACGGTTTACCCAAAATTTTCTTATCAGCTTTTCTAGTATCTTGCAACACTGGTCAGTGATACTGGTAGGTAGTTGAGTGGATTCTGTCTATTCCCTTTCTTGAATATGGAAACAGTGATTGCTTTCTTCCAAAAATCAGGTAGTTTACCTTGACCTAAGGATTCCCTGAACATTAAATATAATGGTCTGCTTAACTCTTCTGCACACTCATGTAGCACACAACCAGATATTTCGTCAGGACAATAAGCTTTTCCTTTGTCTGATTTACTTAACTCTTCCTGTACTTCTTTTTCTGATATTTGTATATCTGGCAATATGCGTGGGTATGCATGTTCCATATCATTTTCAAAATTATTTTCTTTTGTAAAAATTGATTGGAAGTTTTTATTTAATGCTTCACAAATATCTTTCTCTAGCAAATAGATGATCCCCTTGCCCGTATTGGACTGTGTTTTATCTTGAACTTTGGTTGTGCTTCGATTGTAGCTGTAAAAAAGCTTAGATTGATCACTACTTTTATTCTTAATGTCTTCCTCAAACTGTATTTGAGCCTCCCTCCTTATCTTTGTGTAGTCATTTCTTGCCTGTTTATAGTTGTTATATGCACTCTCATTATTGTGTCTCCTGCATCTATTCCTCTGCAAATCTCTTTTTCCTTGGATTTTTTACATTCTGTATTAAACCATTTCTTTTTCATTTCTGTGTCTTTGTACTGAAGGATGTAAATGTGGACTCCTATTTCACAAAAATCACAGAATTTTCTTCATAGGATATTTAAATCTTGTCCTCTGAGCTCCTTTTCCCAACCTATTTCTAGGAAGTACTTCTTCTAAGGAATGGTAGATGCACTTTCTGTAGTTTAAACTCTTTTTGTAACTCTTATTACTGGTAACTATGTCATATGCAACCATGAAGTTGCAGTTTAATACTACATAGTCGCTTTTGCTGAACGGAGGGTAACAGGGATGTGTCGATAAAATCGGCATCGGGAGCATCGGCCTTTTTTCTTTTCTTTTTTGTAGTATCGGTATCGGCAAGGTAAAAGTATGACCGATACTCCGATACTTTTCAGGTTTATTATGTGATTCAAGACACTCATGTTTCATGACACAGATGGTTATGACAATATATTACATTATAATTACATATTGATGTAACATTTTCATATATTAATATTATATATCGATTACTATATTGCTCCTGCATGGACAACACTCACGTTGCCGGCATGAAATAAATCAAAATAAAATCTAATAAATAAAAAAAAATCGGTATCGGTATCGGCAAAGTATCGGCGATTTGTTAGTATTGGAGTATCGGTATCGGTATCAGCTGAAAAGTGGGTATCGGTATCGGTATCGGCCATCTTGGTATCGGCACATCTCTGCGTAATACATTATATTGTCAATATCATTTCCTTCCCTAGGAAATACATGATCTAGTACTGATGGATCATCAGTTTCTCCAATTCTGTTGTATTCCTTTACATGCTTTGTTAGGAAAAACTCCTGCAAAAGATCCATGAGCTTTTGATCTCGACAGCTTTCATGGCTTCTTACATCCAGAATATTCCAATTTATATTTGTATGATATCTCCAGTTAATATAATTCAGCTTTCTCTTCCATTTGATGTAGTAATGTCCTTAAACTCTGAATTATACTTTCTGCCAGGTCTCCATATTCGCCTTTTTCCCAGGTGTATTGGGTAGCATGCATAAATTTGACACAATTAATTTACATTCACATGTGTTAATCTCCAATGCAATCAGTTCTACTTGT
>NC_137020.1:6263028-6276283 GCF_032717465.1 Coenobita brevimanus | reverse complement strand
TTGTAAGACATCTAATGCAACAAGCTAATGAGATGAAAATGCCACTTAACTTATGTGTTTTGTGGATTTTGAAAAAGGCTTTTCGATAGTGTTTCTCACGTGGAGCTATGTTGAAAATTATGAGATTCTATGGTATACCAGAAAAGTTTAGGTAAATATTATTAGAAGCCTGCATGAAGGGGTACTTTTTGTAAAGGTAATGGTGGGTGGTTCTTTGAGTGATCCATTTCAAGTTAGGTCAGGAGTGATTCAAGGAGGAGTTCTTTCGCCATTGTTGTTTGTTCGTTTGGTTATGGATTATGTTATGAAAAAGGTTGTAAGGAGAACAGGTGGCAGGAATTCGAACTGGAAAGAAAATAAGAAGCTGATGGATTTGGACTAGTGCTGATGATATTGTACTGATTTGGAAGTATTTACGAGATGCAGAGGGTGCTCGATTGTCTGTGGTGGAGGAAGGAGAAAAAGTGGGATTGGTAATAAATTGTGGAAAAGACTGAAATTATTAATATGAACGTGGAAGAACCAAATCGATTGTGTAATTGGGAATAATGTGGTGAAGAATCTAGAAAACTTTAAATATCTAAATGATTGTATCATCTGATGGGATGATTAAACAATGAAATTGAGGAGAGGATTAGACAGGCTTGGCGAGCTGTTGAATGTTTGAAATCTGTATTCGAACAATAATATGTTTCAATGCGGATTACATACTAAAGTTAAAATTTACCAAGTCCATGGTTAGACTGTGTTCTATTTTTAATTTACGGGCAGAGTCATGGTACAGTACAATTGCAACAGATCAGAAAAATGTATTAGGATTTCCAGGAATAAAATACTGAAGAAGGAGTTCTTTGGAGTAAAGGTGGTGAGACAGAGTTACAAATGAAAAGAGTAAAGGGATATTACGAGAGTGGAACCAGTTAATGAATATGTGAGACTGTCTCGCTGGAAGTGGCTGGGGCACATATACAGAAAAAGAAGGTTGTTTAATACAGGATGTGCCAGAGTGGATTGCTAGAGGAAGAAGAGGTGGTAAAGAGGTAGGCCGAGGGAAACTCTGGTTGAGGACAATGAAAAAGAAGCAGGAGAGGAGTGTTGGTGGGACCTGAAGGAGATGGCAAGAGACAAATATTGGCTGGAGAGAGTTCCATTTGAGACCTTTAAGGTGCATCCCGTGGGGTGCCACAGGAGAATGATTGATTGATTGATTGATACAACCATCAACAAAATATAGATAACCTCACTTCCTCCAGGATGGTGTTGAGATGCTGGCAGGAGGTTGAAGGGTTGTTGAAAGATGAGTTATGTAGTGTGTGTGTGTGTTCTTACCTACCTAGGTATTGTTCTTACCTAATTGTATCTTTACAGGAATGAGTCAAGCTCGTACTGTCCCAGGTCTTAAACCATATTTATCGTACATATCCTTAAATTTGTGAATTGTTTTGGCACACACTATTTCATCTTCGGTAGTGCATTCCATTGAATCCAATTGCTCTGTTTGGGGAAACTGAATTTCCTTACGTCTTTACTTCACCTCTCTTCTTATGCAGTTTTTTGCAGTGTCCTCTTGCTGATGCTTCTCAA
Organism: Coenobita brevimanus; assembly: GCF_032717465.1. NCBI lineage: Eukaryota > Metazoa > Arthropoda > Malacostraca > Decapoda > Coenobitidae > Coenobita > Coenobita brevimanus. Next base: position 6,274,699 of record NC_137020.1, on the reverse strand, counting down.
TATGGCTGTTCAAATAATCATTTTATGTCTATTTTGTCCTTCCCTGATTTGCACTTAAATAGCATTATCATGTCACCTCTTTTCCTTCTCTCCTGTAGTGTTGGTAGATTCAGTTTATTTAGTCTTTCTTCGTAGCTTAGGTCCCCTAAACAATTAGTATCCATCTTGTAGCGGCCCTTTGAACTTTTTTAAATCTTATCTATGTGTTTTTTGAGATGAGGCCTCCAGACTACTGATGCATATTCCAGGAGTTGGTCTAATGAATGATGTTATTACCATTCTTAGCATGTCTTCATTTATGTATGTGAATGCTATTCTCATATTTGCAAGCAGTGTATACATGTTCCTTACCTTCTCATGATGTGGTCAGCCGGAGATAGTCTGTTATTGATAATCACACCTAGGTCCTTCTCTCTTTCTGATGTAAGTATAGGGTTTTATTTCCTAACTTATAATCCCAATCAGGTCTTTTTCCACTCTTTACTAAACTTGATTACATGACACTTGTCCCACATTGAATTCCATTTGCCATGTACTACTCCATTCATGAAGTTTATTTAATTCTTCTTGTAGCTCTTCTACAAGAGTCTGTGTCAGTAATTCTCCTTTTGTATTTTTGCATCATCTGCAAACATATTCAGATAGCTCTCATTTCCAGTGTTACTGTTTATATCATTTATATACACTAAAAACATGATTGGTGCCACCACTGAACCCTGTGTTACTCCACTAGTCACTTCTTTCCAATGATGAGTAGTTTCTTCTTAGTACTGTTCTCATTTCTCTTTTTATGAGAAAATCTTGCATCCAACAAAAAACAGTTTGCCTCGAATTCCCTCCTTGATGGTACAGTTTCCATAAAAGTCTTTGGTGTGGTACTGTGTCAAAAGCTTTCTTGAAATCTAAATAGATTCTGTCCACCCATCCTTCTCTTTTTCCTGTATTTATTGTTTGTTACTCTGTCATAGTAGCTCAACAGATTAGTAACAAAATGATTTTCCTTTTCTGAAAACCAAACTGTCTTTCTCTGTTATCATACTGTGTTCTTTCTAGATGATTTACCCAAGCTTTTCTTATAAGTTTTTCGAATACCTTGCTTACAACACTGGTCAGTGATACTCGGTTCGGTAGTTGAGTAGATTTTTGTCTATTTCCTTTCTTGAATAAGGGGACAATATTTGCTTTCTTTCAAATATCAGGTTAGTTTACCTTGACTCAAGGATTTCTTGAAAATTTAAAATAATGATTTACTTAACTCCTTTGCACATTCTCGTAGTACCCAACATGAAATTTCATCAGGACCACTTGTTTTTCCTCTGTCTAATTTACTTAACTCCTCCTGTATTACTTTTTCTGCTATTTGTATATCTGGTAGTATGTGTGGACATGCATGTTCCTCATAGTCCCTCTAAAAAATTTTTTCTTTTGTAAAAACTAATTGGAGATTCTTATTTAGTGCTTCACAAATATCTTTCTTTTGCGTATAAGTGATTCCCTCGTCTGTAATGGATTGTATTATATCTTTTACTTTGGTTTTGCTTCTGATGTAGCTGTAAAACAGCTTTGGTTGATCACTACTTTTATTTATTATATCCCCCTCAAACTGTTCTTGGGCTTCCCTCCTTATTCTTGTATATTCGTTTCTTGCCTGTTTGTAATTAATATACGCCCTTTCACTATTGTGTCTTCTGTATCTATTCCACAACAAATCTCTTTTTTCTTTTGATTTTTTACATTCTGTATTGAACCATTTCTGTATTTTCTTATCTGCTTCTTTGTGCTGTGGGATGTACTTCTGGACTCCTATTTCATAAAATTCACAGAATTTTTTATATACAGCATTTAAATCTTGTCCTCTAAGCTCATTTTCCCAATGAACTTCTAAGAAATATTTCTGTAGGTCTTGATAATTTCCCTTTTTATAGTTTAGGCTCTTTTTGTAACTTTCATTGCTGTTAACTGTGTCATATGCTATCCTGAAGTTGTAATTTAGTACTGCATGATCGCTTTTGCTGAGTGGAGGGTGATATATTAAACTGTCAATATAATTTTCTTACCTCGTAAATATTAGATCTAGCACTGAAGGTACACTGAGTCCTCTTTTTCTGGTGGTTTCCCTCACATGTTGCGTTAGGAAAAACTCTTGCACGAGATCCAGGAGCTTTTGGTCCCAACAGCTTTCTTGGCTAATTATATCTAGAGTATTCCAATTTATATTTGTATTAAAATCTCCAGTTTGTATGATTCTTTCCGATTTCTTTTCCATTTTATGTAGTAATGATCTTAAACACTGAATTGTACTCTCTGCCAGGTCCTCATATTCGTCTCTTTCCCATATGTTTTGATCTGGGTGGCTTAAGGTACAAATTGGCTACAATTTACTTTCCCTTCAGATGTGTTGATCTCTACTGCAATCAGTTCTACTTGTGATGGTATATCTAGTTTTATTTCATTGACTTTTAGATTTTTCTTAATTAATATTATAATTCCTCCTCCTTTTTTTAAATTTCTGTCTCTTCTCTATATATTATATTCCTCTAAGTTTAGTATGTCATTGGATATCCTTGGTGTTAATTTTGTTTCAGTTAGGCATATTATTTGTGGTTCATTTTCTCTGACATAATCATTCATCTCTAGTAATTTAGATACCATTCCATCCACATTTGAGTACATCAACTTTATCATCTTGTTTATATACTTGTCATGATAATGGTTTTTACTTCACTTCTTCCTTTTTATTCCATCCTGTTTGTGTACCACTTTCGTACCTGCAATCCTATTGCTTTGTAAAAACATTTGTTCTTCTCTTCTGATCATCCCTCATTTTTTGTTTTTGCTTCCTCCCTCTTCTCTTTCAGTAATTCCAGTTCCTCTTGTGTTAGACATCTTTTTTATCCATACATTTTTGAACTCCTCTTTTTCCATACGATTCTTTGTATTTTTTAGTATCTCCTCCACAGTGTTTACACTCCTGGAAAGTCACCTTTAGAGGTCTTGTCTTGCTTTTCATCGTATTTCCCTAACCTTTTGTGTTCCTCTATGTCTTTACTACAGATTTCCTCTGATACTTCTTTCAGAAAGCTTCATTAGCATTTTGCCATCTCCTTTTTGTCTCTTTGTGATCTTGTTTTTTACTTCTTCCTCTTTCTTTCTATACCAGTGATTACTTTTATAGATTTGTTTATTATCTACTGGAATCTCTGACTAACTTTGGATCGTTTTGGATTATTCTTTTTCTACTTCCTGTTTAACATGCCCCGTCCCGACCACTTTCTCAACCAATGGTACTTCCCCAATCCCGACCATTTTTTGGACCCAAATTTTTTTGCTAAAAACTTTCGCTTTTGGTCAGAAACAATGGTCAGTCACAAAGAAATCGTTCCCCGGGGTCTATAATTGCCTTATTAAACAGGTATGCCTTTGGTCACACCTGGCACCGTGTTCTCTGTAGGTGGTCTGAGCCTCTAACGTTTTCTATGGTATTATAAGTTCTAGGAAACCAATGAAAGTAAGTAGATATGTATTTATTACAAACATAAAAACATGTGATAAAGAGTAAATTGGATTTTTATACAAAAATAGAGCTGAAATAAGCATTGTACCATCGTGCTAAACTTGCAGCAAAATCGGGCAGACTGGTCACGATGAATCGCTAACATTCGGAAAATCATGATACATATCATTTTTTTGCTTACATAATAACTTTCTACAATAACATTATACCATTTTACATTTCTCCTTATTGAACTGTTTTTACGTATTCACAGGCCTTTCGATAACATTTAGCGTAATGTTAGCGCTTATTTGCCGTAAGTGAGTTAACTCGCTGTGACTGTTGTTTCAACTACGTATTGTAAGTTTTTTCTACTTACATAATACTTTCCTAATAACATTATACACTTTTCAACTTTATAGAACTGTTTTGAGATAATTTCGGCCTTACGTAAATATTTAGCGTAATAATAGTGCATAATAACACACACGGTGAAGTCGCTAGCAGCTACTATTTCAACTTACAACCTATTTTTGTACTTATAAGTAATAATTCTCCACTAACATTGCAACATGCTTTCTACACTTGATATAATTGATATCACATAATTTCAGACCTTACGCATTCAACTGAGCGTCATATTAGCATGCGTAGCTTACACAGTGAGTGTTATCGCTATATCATTTGTTTCATCTTACACTAGTATTCAACTTATAAATTACTTTCCTACTAACATTACACCCCTTTTCCACTTTATATAATTCCTATCACATACTTACTGACCAGAATGTTCTACTGAGCTTTAATATTTCTTCACAGATTTACACAGTGGGTGTACTCGTGACATCAATTATTACAACTTACACTATTTTTCAACTTATACGTTTTATTCATGCTAACATTACACCCGTTTCCACTTTATATTCTTGCTATCACATATTTACTGACCAGAGTGTTATACTGAGCGTCATATTTTCGCAGATTTATACAGTGGGTGTAGTTTTCATATCACTTCGTTCAACTTACACTATTTCTCAACTTATACATTACTTTCCTTCAATCATTACACCCGTTTCAAGTTTATATAAGACTTAGCACATACTGACTGGCCTTACCATTATACTGAGCGTCATATCGCCATCCCACACAGTTTCAGTAGTGTAGGAAGTTATGGTACTCTCTGAAACATGGCTGAAGGCACAACGCAACATTGGTGGTGGTGGGGGAGGTGGAGAGCGGCGCATAACTCATCCACTCGCACTTCTTCCCTCTCCCTTTTCCTTTACCCTTTCCCTTCCCTTTCCTTCCTTTCCCCACATCCTGGGGCTGTGTGGAGGAAGTTTGGGAATATTGTATGGCAAAAGACGTGCTGGGGAGTGGCTCCACCTCCTCTCCCCTAGGCCTACGTGCACCACGTGCTCGTGCTGCCTCCCCTCACACCACTTCCCTTTCACCCCGCTTGCTTCCACCACACCACTTTCGCCTTCCCCAGACAAAACACTAGGCCATACTTTATTTGCCTTCTCGCCCCACCTTCATTGATCCTCGGGGTGAGATTTTTTCCTTCCCCAACCACGAGGCAACATCACGTCCTAAGCCGCCGTCATCGTCATCGTCCTCATCCTCGTCCCTCACTCCAGAATCTCTCTCTAGGGGATGGAGAGAGGTCCATGCAGGTGTTTTGGGTGCCAGGCTGGCCTTCCCTTTGCCTTACGATACGTGACACCGCTTTTTCCGAGGGCGAAGGGAACCTCCTTATCACTGCTTGTTATTTCCTCCTCAGGCTGCACATAATCTCGATCCACCACATCATCATCAAGTGGAGAATCACTATCTCCAGTGAAGGCATCCAGGGCGGATTGTATTTCGTCATCTGAGAGACCTTTACGCGCCATAAATGTCTGACCTGGGTCACTGCTAACAGGTGAGTGACCGAGATGCCAAGGGCGAGTGCAGGTCCACGTGGGGTCTGGGACGCCATGCCCGCCTGGGGGCATGTAGGAGAGGGGCTTGGGTAACGTGGGAGAATCGAAAATCTCACGCAGAATTTTGAAAATTGTGGAAATTATGAACCTTGCAAATTGCAGTGACGTTGCAGTACATCAATGGGATTTGGCAGTGAGCATAACGTGAGGACGTGGAAGTAAGCGTCGACCAGTACAGATCGCCATGGGTTAATGCTTTTTTCCTCCACCCTTGTTTTTAAGTCTTTCTTTACTTTCACCATTTCAGCATACGTGGTTTCCACATCATTTTTGTAGCTTTGCACAGCTTCATTCATCTGTGTTATCTTCTCCTCAATATCACTGCTTTGGTCTATCAGACTGCTTACTTGCCTAATTGTCTCTGTATGCGATCATTTTTGAACTCTTCCATAACATCTCGTGATTGACTACTGTACTTGCCATTTCACTCATTTTCTTCCTAAGTGTACTCAATTCCACTGTTAGTTCACTGATGGTTGTGTCTTTCTTGTTGGCCTCCCTTCCTAGTTTTTCTATTTCTTCCTTTTGCAAGGGCATATGCTTCTGTATTTCATCAATTTCATTTTTAAAAGCCATTTCTGGTTTGTGTACACGTTCAACCAGTCTATTGTGAGTCTCCACTTCAACCAGTTCTTGGTAGAAATCATCATCTTGCTTTCTACATTTATCCCTTTTCTTTTCCAAATTTGCTTTACTAAAGTATGTGTCCATTTTGCAATACTAAAAGCACAGAGTACATGTACTTACATTTCCCATGCAGCTGTAGTCTAAACAAACCTCAGCTGACTGAGCGCATTCTTTCGCCTCTTGGTTCTCTTTTCTGTTCGAACAAGTCTTGTTTAAACTTTTTTTTTTTCTTTTAATAATGAGAAATCATTTAGTCTAACCTGGTGCAGAGCTTGACTCATATAAAGATACTAATTTAGGTAATGCCACTGGCTGTGCTGGTTCGGTACGGAGCGTCGACGTCGCACGTCTGCTATCTCTGAATCCCACTGTGTGTGTGTGTGTGTGTGTGTGTGTGTGTGTGTGTGTGTGTAATTTCACCGGGTCGGTCAGGATCACTTGGGTGAGTGTGCGTGTGTGTCTGTGATGTATTTTCTCCTCTCCTTGTTATACATTTGCCTAAAACACATGCGATGCACACAATAGATTTCTCCATGAACATTCACTGAGTGACATATGTATATATAAATGTGGCTGTGGCATATTTCTTGTCTCTGATACTTGCACTATGTTTTTGCTAAGTCAGTCAATGCATGCAATATTTCTTGGTGAACTCTCGCTACACTATTTTATACGTACGTTTCACACTAAACCATATGCAATATAGCACTATCTGAGATTGGTACAATACCTTTTCACTGAAGTCTGTGATTGTGTGGCATATTTGTTGTCTCTGATACTTGCACTAGGTTTGAGCTAAGTCATTCGATGCATGCAATATTTCTCAGTGAACACTCGCTGCACTATTTTATATGTATATTTCACACTAAACCATACACAATATAAAACACTATCACATGATTCCATCCCAACCTCCTCTCTTATTCCCTTCCTGACTGTATGGCGTACGTGACTGCCTGTTTCCTTAGCGACTGTTGCATATCTTTATGGCGTACATAATGCCTGCTATGGTAGGTCAGTTGTTTCACCAATCCAGGCACTATATGTTTCACAAATATAAGTATTGGCTTGTCTATAAAAAGGTAAGCTACTCATCATTTACGGGCAGGGTGTAGGAGAGTGGAAATCCTGGTATAACAAGCCAGACTCATGCCTGTAGGCCTAATGGCTCATAACAAACCCCAATGCTTTACAAACAATACAGGTATATCTATGCTCCATAGACACAATCACTTCACATTATAGTAAAAAACACTGTACAATCACAATATTTCAATAATGGCTTCTGCCTCAGGTGGGAGGGGGGAAAATGGCAGAGTTAAAGGGACAACTGACATCCGTGCAACCCTCCAGCCCGGCTGCTCGTGAGATACTGAGGTTTTTCTACGCACTGTCTCATCAGAGCAGTCACAGTGTTCCCAATGCCTTACCTCAGGAGATAGACGAGCCACTAGAATGCACCAAAAATTCACACCAATCAACTGAAAACTTATTTTTTGGCGAATATTTCTGTGCTTAGGACCGCGATTTGCGTGACTGAGCTTCTTCCTACCAAACCGCATGTCATGCAATTTGCGTGACTGGGCCTGAGAGGGTTAACTGTGGAGTGCAAATTGGCAGTTGAAACTGGCGGTTGAAACTGGTGTGGTGCAGTTAAGAACAATGTGCAGTGTTAAACAATTATAACTCATAGTGCAAAGAATTAAGTGCAGCACAACACTGGATTACTGTACGTGCTTCAAGAGCATTTTCACCACTGCTAAAGCCTTAGAGAAGGCGGCCACATACGTGCTGTAAGTACCCTGGCTGAGGTACAGTCACTTCTAATTTCTCATTCTTTGGTTCGTTTTCATTTATTTCATGCTTTATGTCCATTATTGGTGTGAAAGGGTCTTAAATAGGTGCTATGCATGTCCAGTAGGCAGTTGTATAGGTGTTTTCTGAGTCAGGCTAGGTTAGAGTCCATAAGTACAAGTCCAGGAGGCTGGGGCCCACTTTCCGGAGGAGACCACTTTCCGGACATGCCTTTGGGTTATTACATGGGACAGTGGAGGGATTACTATATATATATATATATATATATATATATATAGTATCATATAAGAGAGAAGTAGCGGAACGATTGGGTAAATATGAATTGGAGCAGATGGGAGACGTGGAAGGTGTGTGCAGGATATTCACAGAAGAAATATGTGCAACATGTGATGTGGTGTGTGGGAGGAAGAGTAGACGGAGGGGGGTGCAAGGAACAGTGTGGTGGAATGACAAGATGAGACAGGCTGTGTCACAAAAGAAGAAAGCATACAATGAATGGATGAGAAAAAGTGGCGTGGAAGAAGTTGAGAGGCGGAAGAAAGAGTTATATGTAGAAAAGAAGAGAGTGGTTAAAAGATTAGTAAGAGAGAGTAGGAAGAGAGTGGATGAGGAATTTGGAAGGGATTTGAGTGTAAGTGAAGGAACTGTAAGAAAATGTTCTGGAAAGAGGTGAAGAGAGTAAGAGAGGGTGGCAGTGAAGTTAGCAGGGGAGTGAAAGATAAAAATGGTAGATTACTAATGGAAAAGGGAGAAAAAGTGAGCAGATGGAGAGAACACTTTAAGGAATTGTTGAACATAGAGGATGGAAGGAATGCGAGTATAAGTGGCTGGGGAATGGCTGGGAGAAGGAGGGAGGTGAGGAGACATTAAGAAATCAGTAGGATAGAAGTTGTAGAAGCAAAGAAGGAAGTCAAATCGGGGAAACCCCCAGGAATTGATGAAGTGTGCGATGAAATGCTGAAGCATGGGGGAGAGATATAGTAGAATGGATGAGGAAGATGTGCAGATTGGCCTGGGAGGAAGGTATAGTCCCGGAGGATTGGAAGTCAGGTATAATTATTCCCTTGTACAAAGGAAAAAGGGAAAAAAAAGTGTGTGGTAAGCACAGGGGCATTTGTCTTCTTAGTGTGATAGGAAAAGTGTATGGTAGGATACTTATTGACAGAGTTAGGGAAAGAACAGAGGAATTAGTTGGAGAAGAACGAAGGCTTTAGGAAGGGGAGAGGTTGTGTAGATCAGATATTCATTCTTAGATCGTTAGTGGAATAGTTTCTAGAGAAGGAAAAGAAGTTGTATGCGGATTTCATGGATTTGGAGAAAGCATATGACAGGGTGGATAGACAAGGATTGTGGAAAGTATTAAGAATATATGGAGTAGATGGGAAGTTGCTGAATGCTGTGAAGAGTATGTATGATGGTGCTAAGGCTGCAGTATGTGTGGATGATGAACGGAGTGAATTTTTTTCTTTGAAGGTTGGAAGAGAGAAAACTTGTATTTTACACAGGAAAAATCATCTGAGAAATTACCAATATGCCGGGAATCGAACCCGGAACTCTCAGGTGAGAGCCAGGCAGCATACCACTACACCACGACCAGGTAAAAGCTAACTTACGTTGTCACAATCTTGTAACCAACGTCCCTCCGCCCCCACTGTGGGCCTGAAGAGGGTGAGTTATCCCCCTGGCACTCGGGCAAGTAGATGCTTTTAATCTATCCTAAGCAGTTCCGGCAAGTCAGAATTAAGAGAGAAACCTGTCTTTTACATAGGAAAAATCGTCTGAGAAATTACCAATATGCTGGGAATCGAACCCAGGACTCTCAGTTGAGAGCCAAGCAGCATACCACTACACCACGACCAAGCAAAAGATATCTCACGTTGTCACAATCTTGTAACCAACGTGAGTTAACTTTTACCTGGTCGTGGTGTAGTGGTATGCTGCCTGGCTCTCACCTGAGAGTCCCGGGTTCGATTCCCGGCATATTGGAAAATTCTCAGAAGATCAGATTTGAAGGTTGGGTTGAAACAGGGATGTGTCTTGTCGCCATGGTTGTTCAATCTGTACAAGGATGGGGTAATAAAAGAGGTACAAGGTAGGGCAGTGGATGTTGGATTGACCGTGGTGAGACAGTGTAGTGTTTGGAAACTCCCTGTACTGTTGTTTGCAGATGATACTGTGTTCTTGAGTGAAGACGAATGGGAGTTACAAGGCTTGGTAAATGAGTTTGGGAGAGTGTGTGAGAAACGGAATCTAAAGGTGAATGCAGGGAGAAGTAAAGTGATGGTCTTTGAGAGAGGTGAAGTCAGTGAATGTACAGTGAAGTTGGATGGTGAGGAAATGGAAAATGTGAGTACGTTTAAGTACTTGGGTAGTGTGATGAGTAAGGATGGAAGTTTGGAGGGTGAAGTGCTTGAAAGGGTACAACAAGGAAGAAAGGTTGCTGGTTCCTTGAAAGCAGTCATAAGAAACAGGGAAGTCAGAATGGAAGTGAAAAAGTTACGACATGACAGTATTGTGATACCAACTCTAACGTATGGAATTAAGCTTGGATGTTGTTGGAAGGACACAAGTCAAGAGTGAGAGCAGTGGAAATGAGTTATTTAAGATGAGCCTGTGGAGTCACATGAAGAGACATGCTGACAAATGAGGATATAAAGGAGCGTTGTGTGAATTTGGATGTGATAGGAAGCATTAGGAGGAACACACTGTGGTGGTTTGGCCATGTGGAGAGGATGGAGGGGGAGAGACTGACGAGGAGAGTGTATGTGAGTGAGGTGTGGAGGGAGGGAGAGGGATGGGGAGGCCGAGGATGAGATGGAGGGATGGGGAGGAGAGGTATATGAGGGAGGGGGGTGTGACTTGGGAGAAGGGCAATGAAATGGCAGGGGACAGGGCGACTTGGAGGCGACTTGTTTGTGGCCACACCATACGGGATTGAGGCGTCTGGCAATAGATAGATAGTGAGATCATAGGGGCATTTGTCTTCTTCGTGTAATAAGAAAAGTGTATGGTAGGATACTTATTGACAGAGTTGGGGAAAGAACAGAGGAATTAGTTGGAGAAGGGAGGCTTTAGGAAGGGGAGAGGTTGTGTAAATCAGATATTCATTCTTAGATCTTTAGTGGAAAACTTTCTCGAGAAGGGAAAGAAGTTGTGTGCGGCTTTCATGGATTTGGAGAAAGCATATGACAGGGTGGATAGACAAGGATTGTGGAAAGTATTAAGAATATATGTAGATGGGAAGTTGTTGAATGCTGTGAAGAGTATGTATGATGGTGCTAAGACTGCAGTGCGTGTGGATGGTGAAGTGAGTGAATTTTTTCTCTTTGAAGGTTGGATTGAAACAGGGATGTGTCAAGTCTCCATGGTTGTTCAATCTGTACATGGATGGGATAAAAATAGAGGTACAAGGTAGGACAGTTGATGTTGGAGTGGCCCTGGTGAGACAGGGTAGTGTTTTGAGACTCCCTGTACTGTTGTCTGCAGATGATACTGTGTTCTTGAGTGAAGACGAATGGGAGCTGCAAGGCTATGTGGATGAGTTTGGGAGAGTGTGTAAGAAACGGAATCTAAAGGTGAATGCAGGGAGAAGTAAAATGATGGTCTTTGAGAGAGGTAAAGTCAGTGAATGTACAGTGAGGTTGGATGGTGAGGAAATAGAAAATGTGAGTACGTTTAAGTACTTGGGTAGTGTGATGAGTAAGGATGGAAGTTTGGAGGGTGAAGTGCTTGAAAGGTTATAACAAGGAAG
>NC_137020.1:6153028-6258028 GCF_032717465.1 Coenobita brevimanus | reverse complement strand
GTCATCCTAAGATATCTTCCAAAAAATGAATAATCTGCCCCAGGATTTGCATGACCAATGCGCATCACACTGCATTTCTTCAAGTTAATTGGCATTTGACACATCTCTGATCATTCCCCTAGCCTACACAAGTCTGCTTGGGGGTTTTCGTCTCTTCAAGACTTTCACATTTGCTTCAGGTTTAATGCCATGTGCAAACTTTGAGATCACACTTAACAGGCCAACATCTGTGTCACTGACATAAATGATGAATAAGAGTGGACTAAGGACTGACCCTTGTGGAACTCGAGAAGTGAGTAAAACCCAATCAGAAAAAAAAAAAATCAGTTGATCACTACTCGTTGTTTCCTGTCCATTATCCAGTTTTTATCCAGAGAGGAGCGAGGAAGAGATCAGTAGGTCGGAAGTAGTGGAAGCGATGAAGAAGATTAAGCTGGGAAAGGCCCCAGGAATTGATGGAGTGTGTGGTGAAATGCTTAGGCATGGGGGTGAGATTGTTGTGGAGTGGATATGGAAGTTGTGTAGATTGGCTTGGGAAGAGGGAAGGGTTCCAGAGGACTGGAAATCAGGTATAATTGTTCCTCTGTACAAAGGAAAAGGGGAGAGAGAAGTATGTGGTAACCATAGGGGTATTTGCCTTCTTAGTGTGACTGGTAAAATATATGGTAGAATACTCATTGATAGGGTTAGGCATATGACAGAGGAGCTAGTTGGAGAAGAACAAGGGGGATTTAGGAAGGGAAAAGGGTGTGTAGATCAGATATTTGTTCTAAGATGTTTAGTGGAGAAGTATCTAGAGAAGGGAAGGAAAGTGTACGCTGCCTTCATGGACTTGGAGAAAGCTTATGACAGAATAGATAGGAAAGGTATGTGGAAGGTATTAAGAATATATGGAGTGGAGGGGAATTTGTTGAGTGCTGTGAAGAGTATGTACGAGGGAGCTAGGGCTACGGTGCGAGTGGATGGTGAGCTGAGTGAGTTCTTTGATCTCAATGTGGGACTGAAACAGGGGTGTGTAATGTCTCCATGGCTGTTTAATATATATATAGATGGGGTTGTAAAGGAGGTACAAGGTAGGGCAGTGGATGTGGGGGTGGCCCTAATGAATGAGGGTGAGATTTGGAAGCTTCCGGTGTTGCTGTTTGCTGATGATACAGTATTGTTGAGTGAAGATGAATGGGAGTTGCAAGGTTTGGTGAATGAATTTGGGACAGTGTGTAGGAGGAGGAAGCTGAAAGTTAATGTAAACAAAAGTAAAGTTATGGTGTTTGAGAGGAATGAAGTCACAGAGTGTGCAGTGAGGTTGGATGGTGAGGATATGGAGAATGTGAGTGCATTCAAGTACTTGGGTAGTGTGATGAGTAAGGATGGAACTTTGGGGGATGAAGTACGTGAAAGGGTACAGCAGGGAAGGAAGGTTGTTGGCACACTGAAAGCAGTGATGAGAAATAGGGAGGTGAGTATGGAAGTTAAGAAGTCACTGCATGATGGTATTGTGATCCCTACCCTGACGTATGGAAGCGAGGCGTGACCTTGCAAGAGGGGAACAAGTCAAGAGTGAGAGCAGTGGAAATGAGTTACTTGAGAGGAGCATGTGAGTGACGTGGAGGACAGGTTGACGAATGAAGAAGTGAAGGAACGTTGTGGGGTAGATGTGGATGTGGTTGAAAGGATTAGGAGAAATACACTGAGGTGGTTTGGACATGTGGAGAGGATGGAGAATGAAAGACTGACTAAGAGGGTGTATGTAGGTGAGGTGGAGGGAGGGAGAGGGAGGGGTAGACCGAGGATGAGGTGGAGGGATGGAGTTGAGAGGTATATGAGGGAGGGGGGGGTGAGTTGGGGGGAGGGGAGTCACATGGTGGGTGACAGAGTGACTTGGAGGCGTTTTGTCTGCGGCCACCCTTTGCGGGATTAGGGCGTCGGGCTATAGATAGATAGATAGATAGTAACCCTATTATTTGTGGTAGGTGGGGCGCTCACCATCCACTCACTCGATGTAGTGCTGCTGTCGGGTGTCTGCCCTTTCCTGTCCTCCATCCTTCTTTCCTTCCATCCTCTTCTGTCTTCGTTTACTTCATTCTTTCCTTGTCCTTCTGCCTACGGGTAACTATACACTTCCTCTTCTGTCTTTCTTTCCTTCATTCTTTCCTCTTCTTTCTGCCTGTGGGTGACTCTACACTAAGTGACAAGCCAATTGGCTTCCTGTACACCAGGAAACCATTTACTACACTGGGTGGTAACCATATAACCAAATTTTGGCGCCTGGTGGTTTAGTGAGTAAACATTGCGCTCCAATCGGATTGAACCGGTGAAGGTTTATATCCAAGGGATGGTTGGGGTTGATTGCTCATGTAATGTCACTCAGGGATGAGTGAGGCTGGTCACTCTGATCTTAAATGCCGGGACCAACTGCTTAGCCCCGGGCTCCTACGCTCCTCATGGGGCAGTGTAGGATTGGATGATGGATGGATGGATGGTAACCCTATTACTACCTAGTGTGCGCAACTGCGCACTTTTGACAGTAGTCTGAGGTGAGGCACCTTGTCGAATGCCTTTCGAAAGTTTAAGTAAAGGATGTCCACTGCTTTATTTCTGTCATTCTCACTGAACATTCTGTGGAAAAATTGAAGCAAGTTGGTTTGCCATGGTCTATGTCGTCTAAAACAATACCTAGAGTCCATAATCAGGTTGTGATTTTCCAGGTGTTCGAGTATCCTGTCTACAGCTAGTACTTCGAACAGTTTTACTGCGATAAAGGTTATGCTAGTCGGAAGGTAATTCTCTGGACTTTCGTTATCCCCTCACTTAAAGATTGAGATCGCATCTGCTTACTTCCAGTCTTCTGTCAGTTCCCCTTTTTCCAGTGACTTGTTGAAGCTTTCTTCAAGTTAAGGAGCTACTTGATCACACACATCTTTAAGAAGAATCTTGTCTGAACCTGCAAAGCCAGATCGATGGAAGTCTATTTTCTTTTACGAGGTCTAGATAATCTTTCACAACAAATACGTAGTGAGAAAGAACCTAATCAGGTTGTGGCCACTATCCCTCTGTGATTAAACAACATACTGCACACACAGTCTAGGATGATACTGCCTCTAGCGGCTTCGATTACCTACTGGGAAAAAAGATAAAAACATTATCAAAGCCAACAAGACGCGTATCGTCGCTACCGGTATCAGCTTTTCTGCCATCCCAGTTAAGGTGACAGTTTAATTCACGAAAAATTACAGAAGTTTTACCACTAACTATGCTGCTACGCTTGGCATCCCAGAATGGCTTGAACTCAACAAGCTAAAGATATACTGATTGAGAAGGTCGCCAGAGTGAGCCATCCCACTTTCACCTAAATGTACACCATCACGAAAGAAATATTTTTCTTGCTCATGAAACTCGTCATATGAGTCAACAAAGTTAACTCCTAGCCGGTGCATAAGCCAGCTAGCATGCAATTTATGCCTGTTGCTTTACTGACGGCATAATTACCAGCAGACACCCTCGGCAAATTGCTAATTAACATGTCTCTTGAGAGAGAGAGAGAGAGAGAGAGAGAGAGAGAGAGAGAGAGAGAGAGAGAGAGGGAGAGAGAGACAGACTGACAGACAGACAGAATCCAGAAAAGTTTTACTTTCTTGCAGAGTGTAGTTTATGTCTAGTGGTAATGCAGCCATTATAGACCCTTGTGCCTGTGTCTGTATACGTTAATTGGTTCGCCATCCACTCTTTGCCTCACCATCCACCTTCTGCCTAACCATCCCCCTTCTGCCTCACCATCCACTCTCTGCCTCATCAACCGTCTTTTGCCTGACCATGTACCCCCTGCCTCACCAGCGACCTTCTGCCTCACCATCCATGTTCCGCGCCACCATATCTCTTCTGCCTCACCATCCACTCTTCACCTTACCTTGATAACTGTATCACTCTCCTTCCTCTACCTCACCTCCATGTCTGCCTATATTCCTGTATTCGTCATTGCCGGAGGGGCTGGAGTGTAAGAGATTCATTTTGCCATTCTCCTCATTAAAATAATGAAAAAAAAAAAAGGCAAGTCACATTACAATATTTAAGGCACAATTACCCACAAGGAATCATAGTGTGTGTACTCTACTCGTAGATAAATGTATTTTTCTCTCCGTGCCCACCTCCCGCCCTCTCTCTCTCTCTCTCTCTCTCTCTCTCTCTCTCTCTCTCTCTCTCTCTCTCTCTCTCTCTCTCTCTCTCTCTCTCAGAGGACCTTACAGCCTATTATGAAGCTCAGCATGAGAAGCATGAATTTTAACTTTGAATTCTATTAGTTACGAATCGATACGAGAAAGCTGATAGAAGACCTAAGGAAGGAGGAGTGGGAAAGGAATATGAAGTGGATGGGTGGAAGGGAGAGTCATGGGATGGGGAGAGGGGGTGTAAAAAGGGAAGGGAACGGGAATGACAGGGAGGAAATGAGAAGGACGGGGTAGGAGAATGATAGGTTGGCATCGTCCTCAGATGCTGACTGGTGATTTAGCAAGTCTCACCTTCCTCTGTGGCTTGGATGATGGAACATTTGGTAGGGATGGAGACTTGGAAAATATGAAATCGAGGAGGTAGAGGTGGTTGAGGTGGGGGAAGAGGTGTTAGATTGTGGGATGTGAAGAGAAGAAAAAGAATGGTGGAGAAGTGAAGAAGGGAGAAGAGGTGTTAGATGGTGGGATGTGAAGAAAAGAGAAAGAATAGTGGAGAAGTGAGAGCAGGGGTTGCGAATAGTACAAGAAGGGAAAGTATAGAGGGTAGAGGAAATAGGACAATAGGATAAGAAAAAAAGGTATAAAAATGGAAGAGACATGACTGAATGAAGCAAGAACAGTTCCATGTGAGTGAAGAAGGAATTACGGCAGGGGAGGAGGAAGAGGAGGAAATGAATGAGAAAGAAAGAGAGGTGGAGAAGTGAGTATTAAGGAGCGGATGAAAAACAAGAAAGGGAGTGGGAAGGACAAGTAAGGAATAGAAACGAAAGAAATAAAACCAGATATTTTGTGCATGGATGAGTGAAAAAAGAGGATATAGCTATTAAGAGAAAGAAGGAAATACAGAAATATAGAGACCGTGGAAGAAAAATGTGAAGAAAAGTGAGTAGCAACAGAAACAACGACAGAGAAAGGGAAACGAAACAGAGATGAAGACACATGGTCGTCATTCAGTTTGTCTCAAACTACTTACATTTCCTTTCGCTTGATTCTCCCATTTGTGGCGTCTTTGATCAATAGTGAGTTTTGCGTTGTTTGAGTTTTCTGTTTTATATTATAATATAAAAATGGGAAATCTGTCTGGATCTCAAAAATGTTTCACTGATTAAAGGATATTTGGATAATAATTTATTCATCACTAATTCCTTTTAATAAAACATTTTGTAGCATTTTTTTTTTTTTTTTTTTTACAAAATGACAACTCTCATTATAAAAAAAAACTTATTCCTAGTTTATCACACCTTATCCTAACCTATGCTTAGTCTCCTTTAACCCATGAGTTAGGTTTGAACCTGTTATCAATGACAGCCGCTGAACAGAAAAGAGAACACGTTTCATAAGTGGTCAGTCGAGTTTGGAATGACTGTTTAAACTTCAGTGTAAGATGACTGTTGTAACCTGACTGCATGTTAGTGAACTCAGATTTCAGCCCTAGAACACATGATAGGACATGGCGTAATGGGACAATGTTCGAGCCTTGTGTGAAACTTGTTGCTTCAGGATGTGCCAAGATTGCTACCACAGAAAGCACAGGTTGAATCGTGATAAGTAGGTTAAGAATAGGCAGTTTCTAGTTTGTCAACTTTTCTTCGGGAAATTTCAGTAAGGAATAAATCATTTTAACTTCAGATATCCTTAGTGTTGGTGTTGCTGTCCGAAGTTTGGCACTCCCTTCAGCAAATCTGTTGCATGAGTAGATTTTCTGGCATTCGCTTCTAGAGAAAACGCCTTTGACATACCCTTGTGTAGTGATCCAGCTTCCCTCATTCCATCTTTCAGAACAAGCTGCAGAGTGTGTGAAAAACAGGGATCATGTTCAGGAAGGACACTGAATACATCAGACGAATTTTATACATCTAGAATTTTACAGTCTGATTCTGAGTCATTCTCTGAACTATTATCAGACGTATCTGACATTAGAATATGGTGTTCTTGTTTGAGGGGCTTGGGCCCAGCTAAGGAGAAGTCTTAGTAATTCAGGAACATATGTCTTTACAGTGATGTATGTAATTTACTGTTGTATATCTTTAGTACAGTACTAGGCTGACCTATAGCTAGAAGTTACTTTTTAACGAACAGTACTCATGAATGCATTCGTGAATATTTTCATAAAGTATTCGTATTTGCATTCAGATTCACAGTATTTCATTTTATTCGAATTTGCATTCATGTTTTTAGAAGTTTGAAGCATTCGTATACGTATTCGAATGCTCAACTCACTTATTCACTTCATCCCTAGTGTGTGTGTCTGTGTGTGTGTGTGTGTTCTGGCACAGTTACCGGATATGATCACTACCAATTACACATTCTTCAAAATCTGCAGCACTCATGAATCTAGCTTAACAAAACAGAACAACCATATAACACAAAGCTTGTTTGAAGTATCAGACAACAATATATATTTATCATAGGTAAGTAATTATGTGAAAAAAGGACACATGACAATTGTGACTATTTTAAATATTTTAGGTATTTTGGATAATATAGCTTCGTTTTGTGGAACTACTAAACATAACAGCCGAAGGAGATATGAAGGATGTATACATTACTGGAGTATAATTGGCAATGGTGATTGACAACTGTGCTATGAAATATATGCTTGAAATTATGTGAAGCTAAAATTAATTTGTCATATCATCTAGGCAAATGTTTTCTTTATCAAATATGACTTTATGCAACAAAGAGTTTCAATATATTCTCTTCCTCTTCTGAAACTAAAGAGTCCCTGGAGGTGGTAATAATTTTACCTGGAGAATACGAAGCTGTGATTGGCTCTAATTACTGCCCATTCCCGGTAACCTGAGAGAAGGGTAATAAGACCAGGGCGACGAACGACCGCAATTAAGGCATAATGGTGCGACGGACGGGATTAATCAGGGGCATTTGAGTTTCTTAATTACACGTTACGGCTGCCACCAGTCTCACCTGTGCTGTGGCCCTGCCCTCTATTGCCGACCCTCACGGCACCACTTCACTCCATTCTCCTTCACTTCATACATCCTGGAAAGCTGGTCGGAGTTTTATTCATTTGTTTATTCTTTCAGTCTGGTATGCAATATTCATTCTGGTAATTTATATTTTTTAATCTGCAAATCACGTTAAATTTTGCCATGAACTGCTATCAATAAACCCCTTCCTGCCCACAATAAACACCCCATTCCCTCCCTACTGAACACACCTCTCTCCTCCCCACACCAAACACTCCTCTCCTCCCCACACCAAACACTCCTTTCCTTCCAACACCAGACACCTCTCTCTTCTCCACACCAGACTTCCCTCTCCTCACCAGACCACACAACTCTCTCCTGACCATACCACGCAGCCCTCTCCTCTCCATATCACACAACCCTCTCCTCTCCATACCACTCAACCCTCTCCTCCCCACACGAGATACATCTCTCCTCCCCACATCACAATGCCATCTTCACACACCACATACCCTCTCCTCCACACACCAGTTTTCTCCTCCCTACACAAGACAACCCTTTTCTTCCCACACTAGCCTCCCCTTTCCTTCACACATCACACAACCCTCTCCTCCCTACACCAAACTTCCCTCTCCAGCTCACACCAAACACCCTTCCCCCTCCATTGACATTGCTTGTGCTGATATTTGTATGCATATGGCAGGATACACGCCGTCATCCCAGGCTTTACTTTTCAACACCACAGCTTGGCCTCAACCAAAATCGTTGCTGGAATAACTTGCACTAAGAGAGTACTCCACTAACATATACATATTATTTCATAGCGTGGTGTGAGCAACATTAAGAACATTTTTTGTTACTGATTCTGATAACAGCATTAGCAGTCCATTCCCTGAGACAAAGCATTTTTCGTATGTGCCGCTCACCGATACAAGTCATTACAAAACCACTGATACCCACGGTCTATACTAACTTCATCTCAGCGCTTAAGCGAGGCTGTTTTTATGACATGCCGATGGATCTTGTGGAAGATGATCGTTTTCACTGATTTCGAATGATCTAACAGTTCATTATTCCAGTCTAGGATCGAACTTGTGTCCTTTCTGATAGCAGACTACTTTTCTAACCACTTAGCCAACACTTTTTCTGTAGCCAATATGAAAGTTACATAGACTAGGATAAATTAAGTGTCTGAATCTCACAGTAGATTCTCCAGCAGTCATAAATAATTACTGTGACGATCTCCGCTCTCGCACCTGCCTCATTCCTCTTCACATTGCTCTGTCGTATTCAGTTATTGCCTCCTAGACTCCTGATATTTACAACGTGGTCTATACTATACCCACCCCAGCAAAAACTTGCATCCCGTCCATTTTTTCTTCTTGATATATTTTCGGGACTTTTTTTTTTTTTTTTCAATCGCTCGGTATGCAAGTAAGGTTTGAAATACATCAGTCTTGACCATCTCTTGCTCCTCCTTCCCTCGCATCTTGTCCGTGATGATCTTTCCTCTTACCGCTCTGCTTGCCACATCCATCACGAGGTCTGTTATCTAGACTCCTACACTTTGTATCTTCTTTTCTCTTCTTTCCTTACAGTTATTCCTCCCATCTCCTTATTTCTCCCTCCTCATCTCCACTCTCGCAGTTTCTCTTTCATCTCCTTCAACTTTTCTTCTACTTTGTTGTCCCATGGTTTCATGTATTCAGCCATTATAATAAACAAGTAAAATGTACGACCAATCATTACTAGTTTATGAGAGAAAAATATCATGATTATGGGGCAAACCTGAGATATTTTTTCCAAGCCGAGAACGCGAGCCGTGATTTATAGATCATTATTCACATTTGACGGAAAAAAAAGAGATAAAATAAAACAGATATGTGAGGGAGGGAGGTGGAGAGAGATGTTTGTGGAAGCAGAGTGGAAATAGTTATTATGAAGATGGAGGATGGAGAGGGAGATAGGTGGGGAGGGAGGGTGGAGAGAGATATGTAATGAAAGAGACTGGAGAGCTGCATAAGGAAAGAAGGTGGGGAGAGATGAGGGGAAATAAAAGCAAAAGTTCTGTGGATTTTTAATAGAAAAAGAATGAATGTGGTGTGGTAACTAAAGGTAGTATGTAGTTGGAAAAAGTCACAATGTGATGTATACAGTAAAGTGAAGAGATGGAGATACGTAGTAGGACAAATCATAATGTGATGTATAATAATAAACTGAACGGATAGTTGTGGTTGGCAGTGGTAAAGAATTAGCCATTATGTATGAATGTGGAGAATGTTTTCATAAAGAGTAAGGGTTGCAGTCAGAGATAAGAAAGAGAGAGAGAAGAAAAAAAGCTTGCTGTGAAAAAGAATGACAAATTTTAGTGTGAAAAAGAAATTAGATAGCTAGATGTTGGGAAGAATGGTGGGCAAGCGGACGTGGACAGAAAGTAAAGAGGAAAGTGTGGTGACTAGGTCACTGGTTGTGGCGAGAATGGAAACTATAACGTGCCCGCACGCAAGCATGCAAAAAACGCACGCACGCACGCACCCACGCACGCACGCACCCACGCACGCACGCACACACACACACACACACACACACACACACACACACACACACACACACACACACACACACACACACACGGTCTTCTTCCATGTTTTAGCTTTCCTTATGTTACGTAGCATGTACATTAGCACATTATTACCATGAACAGCGCTCATAAGGCTTGATAGAGCACAAATAATTCCCTTAATATTCTTTCATAGCATTTCCCTTTGTTTCCACCGCCCTCTTCGCCTCACGTTTCGTTACTTTCTTCTTTCTTCCTCTCTCTTCCATCGGTTCTTGTACTCTTAACGGGAAAATGAATGCGACAGATCCCATTAATAACTGGCGCGAGCGAGAACACCAAATTCACAGTTTGTACCCCCGACATATGTACCCGAGCGAAAGATTTATCGCATCAGCGAGAAATGGGGGCAGGGGTCGGGAGTAAACCTCTGTAGTATAGCAGCAAACTTTTTTGGATATCTCAGCCAACTCTGAAGTTACAAGATAGATAGACACCAATTTGGAAATCGCATAAAAAACCTCAATTATTTTCATTTCATAAATAACCTGTAATTCCCATTTCCGTAAATCCAGGAAACGATTTTTTATAAAGCAGATTAACGTAACAGCCGGCTGCACAAGAAGTAAAGATTTAAGGTTGAATAACTAGCGCAACAGTATTTTCTGACGATTGGAGAGACCATCCAGGTTCTTCTTTTTCAAAACAAGTAATACTTTTTTTCTTTTTTTTTTTTTTAAATTTTTGACTGAATCCGAGTCAAACTAATACAATACCCTGATCGACAAAAGAAATTCTGAATTTCTGATTTCCGATTTGAATCGGAGCACACCGAGAGATTTGATGAAAGTAATTTTTGTGAGTGACCAAAAAGCAAAGTCATCATCTGAATACTTTTACTACAGTGTACAGCTTAGCAAGTTGCTGTCTTTCTGAAGATAACTGCGGTAAAATGTCAGGTATGCAAATTAAGCATTCGTTACATTTCGTCAAGGAAGTGTGAGGGAATGTTTTTGGTGTAATCTAATAAGTTCTTTTTAAGTATTTTTAGGTCAGGGAATCAGAGGAAGATGATGAGCCACATGAGGCGATATTCAGCACTGCTTGATTTGCTCGCTGGCTCGCTCGAATACGTTCCACACTTTCAGTGCGGACGCCTATTCCATATTTATTCGATATTTGCAATACACTTTCTCCACCGTACACCACAAAGCCAGTCCCAATTACTCCTGCACTGATTCTTATAATTCCCCCAAATCCTACCCTTATCATGTGACACAGCTCTCCTCTGCACAAGCACTGAGATACTCTACCACCCTCTTGTTACCGAGCCACCAGCCCCAGCATCCCCTCTAGCCAGCGTACCTACCAATACCCTTCAATTCCTACAGAAGTCTTCCCCGAAAGCGATTTGCTGTATAATGCCAAGCCTCACTTGCCTCTCATGGGTAATCAGTAGGGCTACATAGCTGAATCTTCCTCACATAGGCTAATTATTGTCAGTCTTTCTCACATTTTTCTTCCTTTTTTACTACATAATTATCTCTCCTCTGAATCTGCATAAAGGCAACATTTCCTTCTTTCCCAGTATTACAGAAAATACTTCAGGTGTCCCAATGGAGGAGAATAGAAATGTGAAAGCAAGGGATAAAGAAAGACAAGAGAGAAATGAAAGGCAACTGGGGAACAGATATAACATAATATTGCAGTGAGGAAACTTATGTTAACTGGAGGTGTGGAGGCATGTAAAAACGAGCACTGATGCAATGTAGGGCAGGACGATATGAGACGGAGGGACCCATGGCTTGAGGAACAATACTGATGAAGTAATCGTAAAAGCAAAAGGTGATAAGTAATCTCATTCATTATTCTACACATTATTGTTTTTGCCAGAACTCTTTAAGACGTGAGAAGAAACGCTTGTACATTACATCCTGAATACCGAATGGAAATGTTGCTGAGTGGCCAATACTTCAAAAGGCTAATGAATACTAAACTATAAGACTTTGGAAAGAATGAATTCAGGGTTCCACTTTAAATGTGTCTTGTGTCCGTTGCTGGGACCCCAATACACCACTCCCAATACCAAATAATTCCAGACACAACACTGCAGGACAATTCATTCAACCAAAATATTAACCGCATATCCACACTGCCGTAAATGCCTATGTAATGCTCTCTACGACAACAGTCCCCCCCCATCTCTCTCTCTCTCTCTCTTTCTCTCTCTCTCTCTCTCTCTCTCTCTCTCTCTCTCTCTCTCTCTCTCTCTCTCTCTCTAACAGAAAAAAATAGGAATGCTCACAGTTTTTTTTTCCAGCACATTATTTCCTAGTAAAGTGTAGTTCTTGTCAGCCTCCAATAACTTTTGCATAACCTTTTTGTAATGCTCATGACGCCTGAAAATACATATGAATTATGTTCTCTTTGTGACGCATGTTACGTGACACAGAAATGCATTACAGTATACTGCTCACCACAGCAGTTTCAGCCAGTAGTGTAGTGTGTGGTAGGTGGGGGCGAACATCATCCACCCTCTTAGTGTAGCCGTACTGTGTTTTTAGGATAGCTCTACACTGAGTGGCAAGCCAAATGATTTCTTGTAAACCTTGAAATCATTGACATCGCTGGATGGAAACCTTATACCTAACTAATACGAGTTCCCAAAGTGATAAGAAGTGGGTTGGCGGAGGGTTAGTGTCCCTCCTCAGAAAACATCTAACTAAAAATACGAACAAGAAGCCTCGGACCAGAACTGACCTACAGGTGACGACTAGGGCCGAACAAAGGACATGGTACGGATTGTGATATGGAATGTAAGGGCTGCAAATGATGAGGTGGAAGAGAGAGAGATTGTCTAGGTGCTTGAGAGTGCAAAAGTGGATGTATGTGGATTAACTGAAACTAAATGGAGGGTGAGAATGTGAGAGAATGGGAGTATGGATGGGGTATATGCGCAGGAGTGGGTGAGAATCAGAGGGCAAAAGAAAGAGTGTTTATTGCTGTGTGCAAGAGATGGAAGGAGAATATAAGACAGTATGGCTCAGTTGTCTCGAGGATTGTTTGGGTAAGATTGAAAGTTGGACTTCAAATGTGAGAGATTGTGTGTCTGTATGCGCCAATGCAAAATCGTGCAAGCAGAGTGAAAGAAGCGTTCTTGACAAATGTGGAAGAGTGTATGGAAAAGTCTGAAAGGTATGAGCGAGTGTTTTTTATTGCAGATATGAGTGGAAAAGAAGGGAATGTGAAGGTGGATGGGGTAGTTGGTGAGTGGGGTTGCCTTCAGAAGTGGATGAGAATGGCAGTGCTCTAGTTGACATGTGGCGGGAGGGGGTTGGTGATAACCAATACCCTCCTCAGATACAAAATGATCCACAGGGTGGGCGGTGAACTGAATGATGAGAAGGCAATGATTGATAACGTGTGTGAGGATGATAGAATGAGAAGGTGTGTAATGGATGCAAGAGCATATATAGGTTGGGGGAGTGAACATTTTGATCACCACTTGGTGGTGGTGAAAGTCAATGTTTAAAATTTGAAATAGAGGATTAGAAGAAGGGCAGGACAGGAGGAAGCAGTTCATAAAAGGAGTGTAGAAAGGTTATAAGAATGGAAAACGGGCCAGAATATAAGGGAGAAGTGAAGGAGTGACTGGGTAAAAATGACTGTCTTGTGGTGCTCATGGGCGAAGAGAGTGAGCAAAATGTTATCCCAGTATTTTTTTTTTTTTTACGTGTTCGACTCTGGGCAAAGGCTTCAGGGCCTATTCCCATTGCTCCTCCTTGGGGCCCAGTAGTCCTCCTACATCTCCACATGTCACCACTTCGGCATTAACACCCACCATCCATATTGAATACATGCCAGTGCTGTCTCATAGAGGACTGGTGTACTGATATTAGCAGGGGTACTTTTATAACATGTCGGCGGGTCATCTGGTAGATAAGAAAAGTCTGCTTTTTAAGAAATTCAAATCCTTAAAATGTTCGCTGCCCATGCCGGGATTTGATCCTGGGTCCATTAGGACTGCAGGCTGCCTCTCTACCGATTCTGCCACCGCCTCCTCAATATTAAATTTGTGTCCACATGGAGACTGAATGAGTCAAGATACCCACTAAGCATAATTTACAGTCTGAACAAACTATGTATAAAGAACCTAACTTGCACTAAATGTAGCAGAAATTAGATAATATAGGACCGCTGAAATGGTGGGTTGTCATCACATGCCATCAATGATACTTTAATTCCGTTTATGATAAATGTAAACAATTCACGCTACGTTATGTATACGCATTCTATTTGTATTATTTGTATTATGGTATATGACATTACTATGATTCACAGTTTCACACAACAGTGTAGATATTTAACAAAGAAAAATATGCTATTTAAACAGAGCGGGGAATGTGTTTGTCCAAATGGTGGTGCCATCTACCAGAAAACTAACTTTGAAAGTACCCCATACTCCAGCACTAACTAACTGCCAAATTCTGCTTCTCAACAAAATGTAGAGAGAAAGAGAGAGGTGAAAAGATTAGTTGGTGAGAGTAAGAAGAGACTGGATGAGGAATTTGGAAGGAATTTGAATGTAAAGTGGAGGGAATGTAAGAAAATTTTCTGGAAAGAGGTGAAGAGAGTTAGACAGGGTGTTAAAGAAGTTAGCCGGGAAGTGAAAGATAGAAATGGTAGATTACTAGTGGGGAAAGCAGAAAATAAAATGAGCAGATGCAAAGAACACTTTATGGATCTGTTGAACGTAAAGAATGAAAGTAATGCAAGTATAAGTGGCTGGGGAATGGCTGCGAGAGGAAGGGATGTTAGAAGAGAAGAAGAAATCAGTAGGATGGAAGTTGAGGAAGAAAAGAAGAAAGTCAAAATGGGGAAAACTCCAGTAATTCATGGAGTGTGTGGTGAAATGTTGAACCAAGGGGGAGAGATAGAAGTAGAATGGATGTAGAAGATGTGCAGATTGGCCTGGGAAGACAGTAAAGTCCCTGATGATTGGAAGTCAGGTATAATTATACCCCTGTACAAAGGAAAAGGGGAAAAAGAAGTGTGTGTAATCATAGGCATTTGTCTTCTTACTGTAAAATCAAAAATATGTGGTACGGTACTTATTGACATTAGTTGGAAAAGAACAGGAAGGGTTTAGGAAGGGAAGAGGTTGTGTAGTTCAGATATTCATTCTTAGAGGGAATTACAGGGAGGGTTTAGGAAGGGAAGAGGTTGTGTAGACCAGATTTTCATTCTAAGGTCTTTAGTGGAAAAGTTTCTAGAGAAGGGAAAGAAGTTGTATGCCACCTTCATGAATTTGCAGGAAGCATATGACAGGGTGGATAGACAAGGATTGTGGAAAGTATTAAGAATATATGGAGTAAATGGCAAGTTGCTGAATGCCGTGAAGAGTATGTATGAGGGTGCTAAGGCTGCAGTGCATGAGGACAGTGAACTGAGTGAATTTTTCTATTTGAAGGTTAGACTGAAACAAGGATGTGTCATGTCTCCATGGTTGTTCAGTCTATTATGGATGGGGTTATGGAAGAGATACACGGTAGGGCGGTGGATGTTGGAGCGGCCCTAATGATAGAGGGCAGTGTGTAGAAACTCCCTCTGCTGCTGTTTGCAGATGAAACCGTCTTGTTCAGTAATGGTGAAGGGAAACTGCAAGGCCTGAAGTTGAAGTTGTTGTCGTTATTTATCTGGTCCCACTCCGCCAAAGGCGCTCTGCAGGACCTTCACGTATGATTTAGATCAAACCCGATACAAAAATCACAGTGCGTATCCTTCTCTGATTGTTGAATCCTCCAGGTCGTAACATTCTGAGAACAAGAATTATTTAACTTATTTTTAAAACTTTTTGTGCCCTCGATCAGTCTTGTATCAAATGGAAGACTGTTATAAAGTCTTGGGGCAGCAAACCTGAAGGCACGAAAGCCAAAATTGGATGAAACTCTAGGCTCCAACAGTGTCAGTCCAACACTAGCTTGACGAGTGTTGATGTCATCTTCATATGGTTGAACCACATGCAACAGGTCTCTCAAATATGATGGGCAACCAGTATGGAGTGCTTGATGAGTCAATACACACACTTTAAATTTAATTCTAGCCTTGATAGGCAGCCAGTGAAGCTCAATCAACACCGGAGTAATTCTATCACGAGGAGAAACACCTTTAATCAATCTTGCAGCCCTGTTCAAGATATTCTGCAATTTTTTTAGCTGTATCTTTGGCAAATTGCAGTAAATTGAGTTACAATAATCCACTCTGTTAATTACACAATTTATCACCAGTTTCTTCACAGAACTCTCATCTATGTATTTCTTAACAAAAGCAATATTCTTTAAATGGTGGCCAGAGATCCTAACAACATTATTTACCTGAGCATTCAGGGACAAGTTACAATCTAGTAAGACACCCAAATCACGAACTCTATCAGCAACATCAACTGGATTACCATTTATATTCATATTAATATTGCTCAAATTCCTTATTCCGTCCCTGCTGCCTACTATCATGTACTCAGTCTTACTTTCATTTAACTTGAGCTGCTTAAAATCCATCCATTCTCGGACACTCAAAAGAATATTATTTAATTTCACAACAGTGTCATCTATTTCATGAATGGAAAAGTAAAACTGAGTATCATCAGCGAATAACTTAAATTTCAGTCCATGTCTTTCCAACAGTTTAGATAAACCAATTGTGTAAATACAAAACAGAACTGGACCCAGCACACTTCCCTGAGGAACATCTCTACTCAACGTTTCATATGAAGAAAATGAATTATCAATTTGTACACAATATTTCCTAGCCAACAAGTAGTTTTCTAGATACCTCAATGCTCCATCCATGACCCCAATAGATCTTAGGTCATCTAAAAGCAGCTCATGAACAACAGTGTCAAAAGCAGCACTCAGATCAAGCAGAACCAACATCGCACATTTACCGTTATCAGTTATTTCCAGTAGATCACTGACTACAGAACACACTGCAGTCTCCGTGGAATATAATTGTCTGTAAGCTGACTGACTATCTGGGAAAGCATTTACACTTTGTAGGTGATCAAGTAACTGATCTAGAATCACATATTCCAGTACTTTAGATACATATGACAAATTTGAAACTGGTTTGTAAGAACTCAAGCTTTGGTAATCAAGTGCACCCTTCAACACTGGTTTAACAATGGCTGTCTTCTCAGATACAGGAAACTTACATGTAGAAATACTAGTGTTCACAATCATCACCATAATATCTATAAAACTTCAAAAATTTTCAGCCTCCACCACTTCATATATAGGCATTGGATCCATTGCACAATATGTCTTCTTAGCTCTCTTAATAACTCGAATAAGAATATCCTTATTTATCATCTTAAAATGCAGCAATTTAAGCTCAGTGTCTGGCTCACTATCAGCCAGAAAAGGCACTTCAACAAAACTGTTTATTGTATTCACAATCTTATTTTTAAAGAATCCCAAAAAAGCAACTGCCAGATCACAATCACTAAAGCCATCTGGGAGTTTTTTCTTCTTTGAACATCCAGTTAGATCATTTAAAACTCTATATAACTTAGCCATATCTGATCCTGCTTCCTGAATCTTTTGATTATAATACTGAATCTTCCTTCTCCTTACCAGATAATTAAACTGATTTTTAACACTCTTATATTCTTCCCATGCACTCACAGTTTTCAACCTACGCCATTTACATTCTTTACGTCTCTTTTCTCTTTTCATTCTCAATACCTCACTATTAAACCATGGTGACCTATCCTTAACTGTTATATACTTTTCTCGGTAAGGACACCTAGCATCATATTCATCTTTAGTCACCCGATAATACATACTCATAAGACAGTCCACACACTCAGATTTTAATAATGAATCACAATGTATACAAGAATGATTTAACCCTTCAGTAATTTTCCTGGTCACCTCATCAATAAAAATTTCTGGAGAAAAGTCTGATTTATCTCTAACACAGATTTTTTTGGTCAACCTTGTTCTTGATAGAAAGAGTTTGAAAGTCACAAGCCTATGCACTGGAGAGATTGTACACTCTTCCTCTACATCAACATCACTTATCAGATTTGTAGAAACATCTCCAATAACTAGATCCAGCATATGACCAATAGATGAAGTTAAAGTTTTCACATTATTTGACAATTTATAAGATTCCAATAATTCACAGACCCTTATCTTATCACAGTCATCTGGGTCATCCATCCATATATTAAAATCACCAACAATGAAAACTTAAGAAACCATATCAATCAAATCAAGTAGTGCACTAAATTCTTCTATAAAAACACCAACACTTGATGAAGGGGGTCTATAAACAACAACAAAAGACACCCACTGATTTTGACATTTAAAATTCACTTCCATATATTCAAAACTACTTACGTCCAGCCTCCTGAAAACCCTTAGATGAGAAAGAGCATTCGATGCAAACAAACCGACTCCTCCTCCCCTACTCCACTTTGCCTCGGGATGTGAAGAAAGGTGTGCGTGGGAGGAGTCATTTCATTTATCTTAGCAGTCATAATTTTTTAACAATGTCTCTGTTATAGCCATAACATCAAACTCTCCCTCATTTAATAATTCTCTAATCTGAATAGTTTTATTTCCCACAGACTGAATATTCACCAGAACTCATTGGCATCAGTATCCATGATCCGTGATAGCTGCTACACTCATAATCTCAGCATCCAAAGCTTTACAACATCTAGAACTTACTTTATGATCAGTTTCTGGTCTCTTCTGTCTTATGCAATTAATACACCTGGTAGAGGTCAAGGAACAACTTCTCGTTTCATGATTCTCAGAGCAGATACCACAGACTCTGTGCTGATCCTTAAATTTACATTTATTCTCTGTATGACCATACCTTTGACAACAAAAACAAGTCAACACATGGTATCTATCACGCACTACATACCTCCCCCACTGCAACATGACTTTATCACCATTATCATGAATTACCTTCCGAATCTCAGGTGTACATCTAAATATATAGTGGTCAGTCCTCCCTGCTGCTTGTTTCTTGAGTAAAAACTTCATTTTATTCCTAACATCAGAAATCAATCTTAACCATGGATTTCTCTCAATCAGTGCTTCTAAAACATCTTCCTCATCACTATGAACATTACAAATCATAATTTTTGGTTGCAATTTACCAACTTTTTTTGCAACTGCACCCTCTACATTGCTTTGAACTAATTTTGCTGCATCATTCCTAATACTCTCATCCTCAAAGTTAACCACAACATTTCCACCAGGAGAGAATCTGATATTAATAATTGGAATGTCTCTCAATGCTTTTGCCACCTCTTTCTTCTTATCACTGATTTTGTTGGAATTTATCACTAGATTTAATAATAAGCAAATTTTTCTCCTTCACTTTGTCAGCATATGTACCCTTATTCTCACCACTCAATTGAGAAATACCTTTAATGGCTTCATGCAAAAAGTCCATAATTCTCGAGATGTATCTAAACCAGTACTCTTATCATCACCTGACGCTTCCAACTCTGCAACCCTCTTCTCACATAGCTGCAGCTCTTCCTCAATCTTCTCCTTCTCCACCTTTACTTGCTTTAACTCAACCATAGCCTCACAATGGTATTCATAACATGATCTACAGCTCCAAAACAGATTCTTTATATTCTCTTCTTTTAAACCATCCAAATACACACATTTTCGATGAAACCACCTATCACACGGGAAACAACCAATCCATTCTAGGTTTTTTCCAGATGTATCATTGCAGTTACCACACCGCACTTTCTTTTTAGTGCCGCTGTCCACAGTAGCCATCATTCAGCACTTCTGTTAACAATTCTTACAAGTGACTGCCGCCTCCTGTCTTAGCTCGGGGTTCCAGGAGAGATTCAGGCCACCGGGAACACCACACCACGTTCATCAGTCACTTTTTGTTGGCTTCGTAGGGATTAGACTGGACACAAGCTATGATGAGACGGTGTGACCACAAATCACTGCTCACACACCCTCATCAGGAGTTTGTCATCATGTGCGGGTGGCGGCAGAAAGGTTGAGGTGCTCTTTCAAAGACCGAATCACTGCTGCAATTTGACTAGTGACCAAGGAGATGGGCACAACCACCGCCACTGATGACTGTGAACTGGACTCTCACAATATGCTTGACGTGCACAGCGGAGCCGATTTTGAGACAGGTGCCATTAGCCTGGTGAATAAGTGTGGGAGAGTGGGTAAGAAACTGAATCTAAAGGTGAATGTAGGGAAGAGTAAAGTTATGGTCTTTGAAACAAATGAAGTCACTTAATGTACGGTGAGGTTGGACGAGGAGGAAATGGGAAATTTGAGTGCGTTTAAGTACTTTGGTAGTGTGATGAGTAAGGATGGAAGTTTAGAGGTTGAAGTGCTTGAAAGTGTGCAGTGAGGATGAATGGTTGCTGGATATTTGAAAACAGTGATAAGAAACAGGGAAAAGGGCATGGAAGTGAAAAAGTTACTACATGACGGTATTGTGGTACTATCTCTAACGTATGGAAGTGAAACTTGGACCTTGCTGGAGGGACACAAGTCAAGAGTGACAGCAGTGGAAATGAGTTATTTGAGAGGATCATGTGGAGTCACATTGAAAGAGAGACTGACAAATGAGGAAGTGAAGGAGCGTTGTGGTGTGGATGTGGATGTGTTAGGAAGCGTTAGGAGAAAACATTGAGGTGGTTTGGCCATATTGAGAGAATGGAGATCGAGAAACTGACGAAACGAGTATATCTGAGTGAGGTGGAGGGGGGGCTGAGGGAGGGGGAGGCAAAGGATGAGATGGAGGGATGGAGTGGTTAACTATATGAGAGACTGGGGTGTGAGCTGGGAGCCGGGAAATAAAATGGTAGAGGAAAGGGCGACATGGAGGCGATTTGTTTGTGGCAGCCCTTTACGGGATTTAGGCATCTGGCAATAGATAGACAGATCGGCAGGTAGGTAGATAGTGTAGTTAGGCTAAACAAATGCTCTCGTTATCATGATGGAACACTGCCTCGCTCGTGCATGAAGTAAACTGATAGTGCGTGTATGTGTTAGTGATTGTGTCATTTCCTAGAATGATTGTAATTTTACACATACTGTATGTAAGCCTGTGTGTGTGTGTGTGTGTGTGTGTGTGTGTGTGTGTGTGTGTGTGTGTGTGTGTGTGTGTGTGTGTGTGTGTGTGTGTGTGTGTGTGTGTGTGTGTGTGTGTGTGTAATTAGGTGACGCATATATTTTTTGTACAAATTAATTATTCATTTCTCGTAGTGGAATGCAGTCATACATTTTTAGCTGTTCTTTTTTCCATTGCTTGTTGTTCCCGGCCAGAGAGACCTTTTCTGTACACATACGGAATGGTAACCACACGAGCGTCATTACACAGTCTTAGAACATTGATGGTAACAACATGCCTACAACACAACATAACTTTACACAGCGCAGTAAAATGGTATGTGAAAAGGTATCACTCTACACAGTGCAATAAATCCTCGATACTAACCACACTCGAACAGACCAGACTATATTGTCGTCACCTTTTGATTCGTTGTCCATTAAAACATCTGCAACTTAGAACACCAATAACATGACAATCATCACCACCCGCAACATTGCCCACCACAACACATCTACAACTGTTGAATAATCAGAGTCTGAACTAGTGGTGTTTTGTGACTTAGGTGTTGACTCTCTCTCTCTCTCTCTCTCTCTCTCTCTCTCTCTCTCTCTCTCTCTCTCTCTGAGAATAATCCCGTGATAATCTGTCACTTACAATATGCGTGAGTGCGTTCCCTTCCCTTGTAGTCAGTTTTACCCTGTTGCAGTAGGTTCTTCTGCATTTTTAATTAGAAAAGAGTAACACATATCAGTGAAAATTCGTATGTAATGATCTCAGTAATGACTCCCTTCACACAGATTGTGTTCTGACATCACTGTCAATTGTGCTACATATACCTCATTATGATCATCACCTTCATTTTCACTGTTACTGTATCACCAGTCAATCAAAGCAGCATGTCGTAAAACCATGTATTTAATAAGATAATGGGGTTTCGACCTGAGAACAAAGGTTTATATTACAACTCAATACACCAAGGTCATAATCACATGAAACATAATGACGAACATACGAAGTGGATAAGTTAAAACAACACAGTGCCGTAACACAGCTGGGGATAGGGAACACATTCATATAATAAGCTAATATCTGTTGCAATAGATCACAATATACAATGAATAATGAATATAAGAGTGCATAAGAGTCATCATGAATAAAGTACTCACAACGTTGCCTCCCAAATGATGACTAGTGCACGGTGAGAAATGGGTGCTCTCCGAATCCGAACAGTCACTTATCAGCACCGATCTAAGACTGCCCCAGACATCACTCAAATCGAACCAAAGAGCGGGAAGCAGTACCCATAATTCCCGAGAAACAATGGAGACACAGAAAGCGTATATACCATTTTTGTACAGCAATTTATATATGAACAGTGCATACTCTGGTATATAATGCATACGATAATCATTATACAATGATATATTTGCAGCATAAAGAACTACAAGTAAATGTATACAAATTTAACTAAACACATTTAACAGAAAATCTAAACCAAGCAACAAGCATATCTTCAAACAAGCACAACATATGAGGAAATTTAATACATTAATACTGAAAAATTCCAAGTACAGTTACCAACACTTGTCATATTCGCAGTTGTTATTGTAGTAACGAAATTTTTAATGCTACACCGCTGCCCCTCCAGGATAGTAACGAAAATTTTTGATACACCACCAATGTGATGCTGGGGATTAGTCACCAGTGTAATGATCAGAATTTAGATACCTCCAGTGTAACGCCGAGAATTTTAGAGATTATAGAGAGATAGGGTAGCGTGATTTTATTTGAGAATTTATGGGAAATGAGGTAGCGTGATCTTATTAGAGAGGGCGTGAGTAGTTAGATATTAGCACACCTTGCAGGCCACTCAGCCTCATCTGTATCACTCCTTGGAGGATAGCAAAGTTCAAGCTCAAAATGACTTAACCTAAGTTTTACTAAGTATTAAGAACTGAGATACAGATTACTCTTCAAACTGGGAATAATACCAAACAAAGTATAATGAGGATCTACTGTATATCAACAGAAATATGAATCTTCTCAAACTCAGTATTCAAAGAATACTATTACACTTTTCAGAAATATGAATCTTCACGAACTAAATTAATATTATGTACCTTTACACACTCGATTAATGTCCCAAGAATACTGATACACACGGATATAGTCCCGTGGTCTCTGACGGACTCGTCGGGAAGGAACCTAAAGATTATCACCAAGAATATTCTCTAAAACTTGATGCACAAAAAAACTGAAGAATCTTATATAAACTAGACAATAATCAAAGAACCAATAATCACGTGGACTGTAATCAAATGGACAAATGGACCAGTCGATATTTACAATGATTCCATGAACTAAAAGGGGGGGGGGATGATTTAGTGCGTTAGAGGTTAGGCCGTGGCTAGAACGCTCAAATCCTTGGGATGTGAGCCACGGCCCTCCATAATTCTCGTCTGCAACGATGAGGCGAGGAACAGCGATCTCATTATTCAGCACAAGAAGGATCAGGGTAAAATATCACCAATTTAACTCACGAACGTATATGATGACTTAATACACAAGGGAGAAAAAGGGGAGGGGGAGTGAGAGCTTGGGCATTAACCTACAACGAAAAAGGAAAGGAACAGCGATCTGGCGGTTGCATTGTCCCCCTGCCTTTTTATAAGCATCACAGACAGTATACGGGAATCGGCTAAAACTTTAACTGATTATACTGTACCATTATCGATTCTCTAGGATCTTCAAGGAATACAAAATATACGGTTGCATTCAACATACGTAGACAAGTGACTTACGATGTTGAAATTTTTGTAATAAGCATATAGGAACTTTAATCATAATGAAGCCAAATTAATTAAGAATTCAAACAGTTTTATTGACCATGTTGGTTACTTACGCCTACGTGACTGTAACCCCAACTCAATAACATGAATTTCGCGCTTCACAAATGACTATCTATCTATCTATCTATTGCAAATACCATAATCCCATAAAGGGTGGCCATTTGACACTGAGTTAGTTGTTTTACAGGGAGGGGCACCAACCTTCCACCAACCCCCTTGTTGGCACGTAGGGAGCACGTATGGTTTGGTTATATGGTTACCACCCAGCGTTGTAAATGGTTTCATGACAATCTTCAATATTCTTACTTCCGACACTCTCAATGCACCACTGCATAGTTCAAAAGAGGAAATCTATTAACTTCAGCAGGTAAATCTCTAGATCGGATTATGAAGGATGACATTCGCAATTATTACTATAAGTCATCTTTACCATCTCAAGAAAACTAGAACAAAAATCACCATTAAAGAAGTTCTTAAAAATTAACGAAAGTTAATAGCATATTCAAATTGTTATAGGTTGTTGTAATGAGGGTAGTAATGTTTTGGATCATTTTATTGTTCCAGTTAGTAATAATTTCATAAGGTCTAGGAAGGTACAGTGTATTTTTTATTTATTTGTTATTTATTTTTATTTTTTTAATGTATAGATCTTGATTAGATGATGAAATTGATGAAACATAAATCAATATTATGTATGAAATTCATGAACTTTATCGTCAACTTTAACCTCAATTTGCTGAGAGCTATATTTTTTTAAAAAACACCCCTCTGGCAGTGGGGGCCTCATATACATACATATATATTTACACACACACACACACACACACACACACACACACACACACACACACACACACACACACACACACACCGAAGCAAAGAAAAGCGTACAAGTTTTACTGAAGAGGAAAAACTCGTTGTCAGACTGCAGCCGGGGAAACTATGCCTTGAAGACTGTTCAACAGATGACAGTGAGTAGAGTATGTGATGAAGTTTGAATACTGACTACATCCTCTTGTACAAGTGTAAGAGTTTTTTGTTTGGCTTGATTGCTATGCTCATTGGTGAAAAAGATAACCAGATCGGACGTGAGAGGTGTAAGGCTGAGAGGAAGACCACGAATAGGATGGATGAACATTGTGAAGACAGCGTTGGATGCGAGAGGGATGTCTGTTGAGCAAGGAAGAGTGGCTGTGCGCGACAGAAATGACTGGAGAGAAATTGTGAATGAACAAATGATGTCACAACCCTGAGGGGATACTCTCCCGCATTTTATCTGATCAGCTGATCAGGTCAGGTGCTGGTAAGGGGATGGGTCCATTATGATGTGGCAGAGATAAACCAGCTCTGCTGTCAGGCCCTACTGCAGATGTCACCGATTGCACTGCATAGGTGACCCTCGTGCTGTGTGGTGCGGTGAGGATCTGTCCCTTCTCCCCTTTGGGGCTAAGATGCGAATGAATGTGTTTGAGTGGGTGAGTAAATTGGGAGTGCGTTGTCCTGCCTCAGCTGTCTCCCCTTCCTTGGGGGAAGCAGCCTAGGTATATAGACAGATAGATTGGTTGCTATGTCTGTCCCCTATGTCACTGTCTCATTTTGTCTGTTTGTCTGTCTGTTTTTGGCATGATTATGGTAAAACTATTGGATAGTGTTGTTCCAAATTTGGCTCACTGATTGACGATCATTATTGGAGCCGGTGATCAATTTTTAGCCAAAAATACAGGTTATAGAACAAAGAAACATTAACTCGAACACTATGATAGAGTTGTGATGAAAATTAATAGAAACGTTAGGAGACAGGAAAGGAAGAATGATTCAGTTTTGAGAACTGTCGGTTATTGATAAGTGTCACAGGGGAAGGTCAAACATACAGCACAGTAACTCAAATAATTCCCGTTAGATCTGAATCAAACTTAGTGGCGGCGTTTGAGGTTAACCGGAGATGAACATATTCCTAGAACAATTAGTTAAAGGTCATGATCACAGGATGAGGTCAGCTTAAACAATTTGTTTAATCAGAATCAAAGCAAACATAGTGGATGGCTTGAGGGTGCGAAAGGGATAAAATAATTCAATTTTGAGAGCAGCAAGTCGAGGGTCCGGGCACAGTCCTTGTTTTGTCAACAAATGTCGGGAGGGACACAATCGGCATCATACTACTTTGTGCGCACCGCAGGGTGGGGGGCGTCCGGGGGGACGTAGCCCCTTGGCCACCGGTGGAGCATTTTTGTAGTGTAAAGGTAAATATATTTACAGTACAAGCACATCATTCTATTGTAGAAGGGTCTAGAGAAAAGACTACCATTTAACCATTGTTTGCCATCGTATAGGAAAATTACACCAATAGCTTCTCGTAATCCTTGACTCAGGTGACCACTCGACCTACCCCGCTCTGCAGGGAATGATTTTCATATCACCTGAACTGTACTGTACAGTATGGAAAGGATTTTTCCATTAAGGAAAAAATAAAGAAAAATGGCGTAAAACTATTCATCCTGAAAATTATCACCTAGAAAAGTGGGGGGCGGGGGGACAAAAGATACTCTGTCCCCCAGGCTCCAAAAAGTGAGAGGAGGACACGTCCCCCTGTCCTCCACCGAAACGAGGCCCCTGGGTCCAGGACACAGGGCAGGGTCGAATCAGCTTTAAACTGTAAGGTGCTGGAGTTACACTCACATTACTTCTTGGTAGATGGCCTTAACGAAACAGAATGAATAGTAGATGAACGTGTGTAAAAACAAAGCAAGCCATGCAGGCAGAGTTCAAAAGAGTCCAGTGAAACAGTAGCTTTGAAAAACTTGTGGAGCATTGAAGAAGTCAGTAATATGAACGGAAATAATCACATGAAAAAAACAACAACTTTTTACCCAGTGAGAGGTGAAGTTAGTGAATGTACAGCGAGGTTGGATGGTGAGGAATTGGAAAATGTGAGTACGTTTAAGTACTTGGGTAGTGTGATGAGTAAGGATGGAGGTTTGGAGGGTGAAGTGCTTGAAAGGGTACAGCAGGGAAGAAAGGTTGCTGGTTCTTTGAAAGCAGTGATAAGAAACAGGGAAGTGAGCATGGAAGTGAAAAAGTTACTGCATGACAGTATTGTGATACCAACTCTAACGTACGGAAGTGAAGCTTGGACATTGTTGGAAGGACACAAGTCAAGAGTGAGAGCAGTGGAAATGAGTTATTTAAGAGGAGCCTGTGGAGTCACGTGGAGAGACAGGCTGACAATGAGGATATAAAGGAGCGTTGTGGTGTGGATGTGGATGTGATAGGAAGCGTTATGAGGAACACACTGAGGTGGTTTGGCCATGTGGAGAGGATGGAGGGTGAAAGACTGACGAAGAGAGTGTATGTGAGTGAGGTGGAGGGGGGAAGAGGGAGGGGGAGGCCGAGGATGAGATGGAGGGATGGGGTGGAGAGGTATATGAGAGAGGGGGGTGTGAGTTGGGAGCAGGGGAGTGAAATGGCGGGGGACAGGGCGACTTGGAGGCGATTTGTTTGTGGCCACCCCAAACGGGATTGAGGCGTCTGGCAGTAAATAGATAGATAGCTTAAGCGTCTCACCCCACCACAGGTGGAAGAAAAAAAATATGTAAAATTTAACGAGACTATTGAAGAAGCTGAGGAGACTGATCGAGGGGAATGATGGGAGGTAATCATTTAGTCTTGACACTTCTGGTCGGACAGTTTTACCACACAGTGAGCAAGTTTGAATGTGTTGCTCAGGTAAAAAAATAATAATAATAGAAAAAGAAACTATGTTTTGAAACAATGGAATAACATCTGTTTCCTCTCCTAGTCTGGGTAACAAGTGGTGCACCCATGAAAGTATAAGTGTACATCGTTTGGTGTATAATTTTATAGAATGTTGTCTTTTTCTAATCCACTTTGAAGGCTGCTCCCATAAAAAGGTATACACAAAGTACAGTCAGCATCAAAAGGTCTGTCGTCTTTCCTGCTTTTTTTTTTTTTTCCTCCATGAACTTTGAAAATTACTCTTGTGAATCCACAGGAAACGAGAATGATGACAATAATATATGACCAAAAAAATTATCAGTGTTGCCTGCGTCACACTACTAACACTTATTTTCGAGATCCATAGAGAGAAATGCTGCAGATAACAACAGGACTTATGATGCTGATTATACATAGCAGGTTCGAAGCAGATACAGGCCTCTTAGACGAAAACGGAACAGTGTTGTGAAAGGATATGTGGCGTATAAGAAAATATAAACCATCCATCTTAGTCCACGAGACGAGGTAGTCGGGCTGGCCAACATTACCAAGAGTGATGGTACAACTTATCCTCTTAGTCTTTTCTGATTCAGGGATAGTACCTCTAATCTGTCTTGTCAGAGGACCACCATACACGAGAGAGAGAGAGAGAGAGAGAGAGAGAGAGAGAGAGAGAGAGAGAGAGAGAGATTAGAACAAACGTATAAGGGAAAGTTAATGGAATTGAAGAGAGCAGGGACAGCTCTGATGGAGCTGAGAGATAAGGTAACCTGCATCTGCTGAGGAGACAACACAGAGGTACTCAAACGATGGGAATAAAGCACAATGAAAGAGGTATAGAACAGAGGGAAGGTAACGCTGGTGACAAAGAAGGGAATAAGGTGCAACGAGAGAAGTACAAAACACAGGCAAAGTAGCGCTGTGACAGAGAACGGAATAAAGGACCATGTGAGAGCATAGGAGAGAAGGAACATGAAGGTGGTGTCAGAAAGAGAATTAACGGCAAAGCTGGAGTGGTGGTAGGAAGGAAGGAAGAAATATGGAGTATGTGACCAGAAAAGGAGAATAAAACAATGAGAGAAGTGAATGGTGGGGACAGGGGAAGGAGACAGAAAATACAAAGGCGGTGACAGCGAGAAAGGTGGCGATCTTCCCTGCTGTGAAAGAATCATGAGGTAGGAACTTTAATCGCGTTGTGAGCAGAGTAAGTGTTAGATACTCCCAGGAGGCTACACAAGTGTCTCACTGAACACAGTTGTCTACTTGTTCCACTCTAGGTAAAAAATAAAAAAAAAGAAAAGAAAAGAAAGAAAGAAAGAATGAAAAGAAAAGAGAGAAACGTGTACGAACACTGAAAAACGTAAGTGTTGGTTAGTAACTACAAGTATGTTTACCCTCCTTGCTTGGGTAAACAAGGGGTGTGGCGCGTTCAGTGCTCCTGACTCTTCCAGTACTCTTTCATATATGTCTTGCAGATGCACGCTGAAGTCTGCACTCTAAAACTAGACTGGGCGAAAGGGGCTCCGACAAATAAATATAAAGCTGGATTTACTAGTGTTTAGTCATAATAACAATGGCATAACACGAGCACTTGTTACTTGAGTTGCGTCATGAAAGGATCTCATTCACTAGTATTCCTTACACTGCATTCATCACATCTGAATTGTCATTTTTTTTTTTTTTTTTTTTTTTTTTTTGTGTCCGACTCTGGGCATAGGCTTCACAGCCTGCTATCAAGGCCCAGCAGTCCTCCTACATACCATACACCTCTACATGTCATCAGTTCGGCACTAACACCCACCGTCCATATTGAATACATGCTAGGGCTGTCTCATACAGGACTGGTGTATTGGTACTAGTGGGGGTATTTTTACATGTCGGCGGGTCTTCTGGTAGATCAGTAAAGCCTGATTTAATGAAATTCAAATCCTTAAACTGTTCCCTGCCCCAGCCGGGATTCGAACCTGGGTCCGTTAGGACTGCAGGCCACCTCTCTACCGATTGAGTCAACAACAACAACAACAGCTACTACTACTACTACTACTACTACACTACTGCACATTTACACAGAACTGCAGCTTGAAGTACTAGGACATCAGATCCTCAGATTGAGTAAATGCCACTGCATTCGCACAAGCAATAACAATATATCTGCTGCATCCACAAGCAACAATAACAATGCAGCTGCTGCATCCACAAGCAACAATAACACTTCATCTGTTGCATCTACGTAAAGCACAAACAGTGCAGCTGTTGCGTAAGCATAAAACAGGGCAACTCCTATCTATCTATCTATCTATTGCCAGACGCCTCAATCCCGTTTGGGGTGGCCACAAACAAATTGCCTCCAAGTCGCCCTGTCCCCCGCCATTTCACTCCCCTGCTCCCAACTCACACCCCCCTCTCTCATATACCTCTCCACCCCATCTCTCCATCTCATCCTCGGCCTCCCCCTCCCTCTCTCCCCCTCCACCTCACTCACATACACTCTCTTCGTCAGTCTTTCACCCTCCATCCTCTCCACATGGCCAAACCACCTCAGTGTGTTCCTCATAACGCTTCCTATCACATCCACATCAACACCACAACGCTCCTTTATATCCTCATTCGCCAGCCTGTCTCTCCATGTGACTCCACAGGCTCCTCTTAAATAATTCATTTCCACGGCTCTCACTTTTGACTTGTGTCCTTCCAACAACGTCCAAGCTTCACTTCCGTACGTTAGAGTTGGTATCACAACTCCTGCTTCACGTAAAACAAACACATTACAGCTGCTGCATTCTCATAAAGCAGTATAACTGCTGCCTCCACCTAAGGCTGAACTAGTAACAGTACAGCTGCAGTAGCCACATAAACCTTTACAACCGCTGCACCGCAACTCATTAATATTCCCAGTGATCTGCCTTTCACTGTTTATAGCTTGCTGGATATGACAGGATTCCGGTTTACTGCTTTTTTTTTTTTTTTTTTTTTTTTTTTTTGCCTATCGACCATTGAGGCCGGCCCCCCTGGTCATTAAGGCAAAATTATATATATGTATATACATTGACATATATATACATATATATACAAACATATATATATATACATACATTCATACATACAGACATCCATGCATATGAACATACACACTTTCATGCACACGTACATATATAACTTTTATTTTATTATTTTTTTGTAGTTTTAATTTACTGCTGCAGGATAGAGAAGCATTTACCGGCTGGATTAATGTTCTTTAACACAAGCACTGGTCAGGAAATGTAATTGTTTGACAGAGATGAGAGATTGTACTTATTAGTCTACGTTGTCAGGGTCGCCTTTTTTTTTATTTACAACTCGGTTATTTATAGACAAAATGTCTCCTTAATGCAGTGAGATAACCCATAAACATACAGAAGCCCATTTTCCTGGCGTTGTCACTGACCAACTTTCCATAAGATTTCATGGTATTATAGTTTGTCAGATATTCTTCTATCTTTGTTGTCATAAAGCATACACACACACACACACACACACACACACACACACACACACACACACACATTCTCTCCGAAATTTCCACAACAAAACTTCCATTCCATGCTCGATTAACTTTTGTGATTGCTTTGTAAAACTAAGTTAATTATCTTTACTTTTCCATGATACGGAAGGGAACTGCTTTAAGATGAAGTTTTGTAGAGTTCGTTATAATACTAAGAGCGTAAAATTACGGAAGGATATATGTCTTTGTTTTACAGGTGATGTATTGGGAGAAATCGTATAAAGGCATGCACGAGGATTGAGTGTGGGTTAATATTATACTTAATGACATTGTTCCACTGTTGTGACAAGAGGTCGGAATATTTTCGTTAAAGCAGAAAGTTTGTGGTTCGTCAGAGCCGATCCCTGATTCGTTTTGTTCATCCAATAATGACAAACATAAACCTTATGTGGTTATGATATAAGGCTTAAATTGCCACGTTAATATGAATTAATGGACGTCCAAAGCCACACATAACCTGCGTTATCGATAAACAACCGTATGTCCTTGTAACACAAGGACCAACTTGCAGAGTGTATGTCACGTAACAGCTTACAACAGGATGAAATAGCTGGCAGGAACACCGAATTATTGTATGTTACTGATTGTTGATGATTAATATAGAGGTGTATGAAAATATAATATGATCAATACCTGACGGATCATTTCATCATTAGCTTAGTTTATGTTGGTTAACAAAGGGTGAGAGTGGGGGACGAGGGGGTAAACGTGTGGTGGAGACAGGAACCCAGAGAGAAGGGTGGTGGAGGTGAGAACGAGAATTGCTATGAAAAGCATCATATCTTTCATCAGATGTTGTTTATTATTCTATACGTATTTGTAACATTATAAATTAGGACGTGAATATGATTAACACAGAGTACATGTAAGTCTCAAGTGGGGTTGGTGGAGGATTAGTGCCCCTCCCTGTAAAACAATTAACTTTAAGCCCTTGGCCACCCCGTCTGGGATACATGGCGTCTGGCAATGAATGAATGAATGAAACATGTAAGTCTTCTTTCACTTTCATGCCTTTCTCACATCCATAGAATCGTGTTGTGGATACCAGAGCAGTATTACACATTAAATGCCTTTATATACTTACCACTACTGGTTTTGATCATCTACAAAAACAATCTTGACATTTTCAACATCACCAGCTTTGGCCGTTCCACATCTATCCAACAACGTTTACACTTGGGTTGGGGTTGGGGCGGTGTTTGTGGGGTGTTTGATCACCCGGTCGTCGCTGGCGGCGACTGCAGCTACTACAGGGGGAGAAATTAGTGTTTTCGGGTGTATGCATAAATAAATACATCTATCACATATGCATTGTGCGCCCGTAGTGCTTTGAACTTATTATTAATCATAAGCTTCATCAGTAACCTATTAATTAATCTACGGCAGGGAAAAAAATTACCTAACCAATTCTGTCAAATACAGTAGTATCACTGGGAGATAGATTTTTTTCCCTAGTCTCCTGTCTTATTTTGTTAATACATATTTCTCAGTATTCACTCAATATTTCCTTTTAGCATTGCTGTCTAAACTATTCCACTTTACTTTTCAACGATAAACCTCTCTTTGCGTGCAGTTAGTATTTAAGGAATTATTAACTTTCCAACATCCCGTCAACATACCTCCAGTGAAGCTGTGTTGTCAAGGAT
Organism: Coenobita brevimanus; assembly: GCF_032717465.1. Lineage (NCBI taxonomy): Eukaryota > Metazoa > Arthropoda > Malacostraca > Decapoda > Coenobitidae > Coenobita > Coenobita brevimanus. The sequence goes on along the minus strand of NC_137020.1, from coordinate 6,225,423 downwards.
GAACTTTCCGCTAGGGGCAAGAAAAATGCCTGGTTCCTGACGTAAGTTGCGGGCATTTTTCTTGGGCCATATCTCTATATTATTTAATTAGGCAATTTTTTTCCCCAGAAGAAAAGTTTGGATAGGTAAACTGAGGGATCAAAGAAAAGCTGGGTAAATAGAGGGTGTGACAAAGGGTGAAGTAATACGCTACTGATGAAAAGGTTGCTGCACTCAACTTGAAAAGTAGCTGAAGTATAGAAATATAGGAAGACGTGTGATGGAGAATGGCGAGTAAAATTATGGCAGGTATAAGGTAAATTATTTACGTCAAATTTGTTGTATGCTGATGATGCAGTACTGCTTGCAAATACCGGACAAGAACTTGGCAGACTAGAGCAGAGTTTTGCTGATCTCTGTGAGCGTCGTGCCTTGAGAGTAAATGTAGAAAAGAGTAAAGTAATGGTTATTGAGAGAGAAGATGACTTCCAGTGCGATGTTATAGTGAATGGAGAGAGACTGGAATTGGTGAGAGAGTTCAACTACCTGGGTACAGTGACAGAAAACAAAGGAAAATGTGCAAAAGAAGTGGAAAGTAGAGTGACACAAGGAAGGAAAGTAGCTGGTGCAATGAATGCCTTGATATGAAACAGCGACTTGAATGTTGCAGCTGCACGAGGCTTACATGAGGGAGTGTTAGTGCCAAATTTAACATATGGATGTGAGACTATGGTGTGGCATGAAAATGAAAAGTCAAGAGTGAGAGCAGTGGAGATGGGACTGCTGAGGAATGCATGTGGAGTACAGAGAGTGGATAGAATACGAAATAATGTGATTCGTGAAAGATGTGGATTGAGGATGTCTGTGGACAGCAGAATCGAAGAGAATGTACTGAGATGGTATGGTCATGTGGAGAGAATGGATAACAATAGAGTGGTGAAAAAGGTATATCTGAGCGAATTTGAAGGAAGGAGGAGGCGAGGTAGGCCAAGGAGAAGGTGGAGGGATATGGTGGATGAGTGTGTGAAGAAGAGAGGTTTGGAAGTCGGTGAGGCTAGGAAACTGACAAGAGATCGAGCTGGCTGGATGAATGTTGTGAGGAGAAGTGCGTGATCAGGGATTTGGCACCCCTTTTTAAAGTGACAGTGTCCGGACTGACGCTATTGGATACATTTATGTGAAGCTACAGAACGTGATGAATGTTTTTGGCGTATCAGATAGAGTCAAGATTCCGAGGGCTTGAATGGTGAGCCAGTGGAAGCGTGGCCCTTTGGATTGGGCAAATTTTGGCTGTCTGGACATTGCTGCTCCTCACCCTGCCCTAGGGAGGCTGTGGTGGAGAAAAGGATAGGGACAACATGGTAGAGGAATGGGTGAGGATGTTGTGGTGTAGGAAAGGGTAGGGAGGCTGTGGCGGAGGAAAGGGTAGGGTGGCTGTGGTGGAGGAAAGAGTATAGTGGAGGACAGGATAGGGAGGCTATGGTGGAGAAATGAAGGAAGACTAGACAGTGGATAAAGTGGGAAGGACACTGGTGGTAAAAGGGTAACTTATTGGTATAGCATATTCATGGAAGGATGCTATAGTGGAACGCTATATTGACTTATTGCAGAAAGAGGACGACAAGCGTTGACGGGGATGATAGTGGAGTACTTTATATGTGTAGGAACTGTAATTGCTCCAACATGGCAGTCCTCCTCATCTTGATTATCACAACGTTTTTCTCTTTATTACCACATATGATGCCTTTATCTTCACTACTACCAGACTTCCGTCTTTGCTACCACCTTCACATCTACCACTCTTTACCACCACCAGAATACTGCTGTTATCCTAACGACAGTTACAATTACCATTTATCCTTTATCTCTCTCATTAAAGTTATAATTTGTATTTACTTCGGCTTTCCCATCCTATTTACCTCAGTTAAACCATCCTGTGGTGTATTATATTCATTAACAAAATACTACGGTAACTAAGCCAGTATGGTAGTGTCCAGTAACGGATCCCAGATTATACACGGCAAGTATGTATAATGCCGACAGAAAAAACAATGAATTTTTAACCTTATTTCACATTATTACATCGTCATATCAGTCTCCCATTCTATTACTCACCTGCATCACCACTCACTCACATCTACACGACCAAGTACACCCACCCACAAAACCACTCATTCCCACCTTCTGCACCCCTCCCATCAACATATTACACCACTCACACCCATCAACTACACCACCCACACCCAACTACTACACCACAAACACCCTCCGACTGCACCACCCACAACTACGTAGGCCTACTACACCACCCACACCCACAACCTACACCATTCACACCCACCTATTAAATCACCCACATCCACCTAAAACAGCACCCACACCCACCTACTACACCACCCACACCCACCAACTACACCACCCACACCCGCCTACTATATTACCCACACCCACCTTGAGGGCTGTAATCCTCCGACTGTTCATGGCCTCTCCTGAGTAGCATAACTGTTTTGGGCCTTTGAGAATAGTGTGACATAAGACAGCTTGTTCAGGACCAATTCTGTGAGGGGTTAGTGTCAAGTAGGCTTGAACCAGATTGGAAAACACAGTTCCAGGTTGGGAGATTATTAACATGTGGTACAGTTTCCCTGTTCCATCTGTAATATTACTCGGAACAGGAAGATTTTTAGAAACAAAATGTCCAATGACTGCATCAGATAATATAGTAACTGAATCTACTCGATAATTACCCTCCACAACCTTTCTTGTTGAACTAATCATCTGTGCAACTGTATTTTCCTTAAGGAATGTTTTCAGTTTCTTTTACTGTGCTATTGTTCCATATCAAGTCTTAGCAATTGATATTCCTTTGCACCAAAGATGATTTCAGTTCTAACACTTGGTGTGCTTCTCCATGTTGATACGTACTGATTGTGAGCCGTTCTCCTTCCACTATCACTTGTTGAAACTTCATGACTTTCTTTCACTTTTTCCTCTTGAACTCCTGGAAATGGGCCAGATTCCATTAATGTGACAGAAGCAAGAGCAGCAGCTTTATATACTTCAGTATCACAGAGTGTGGCCATAAATTTCTGACTGTCTTTATGTAGTTTTTCAAATTAGCGAAGGAGATCAAGCATCAGTGCTGTATTATATTCCTGGTCACCACCTTTCCAGAGTTTAGGAAGCCTTTTACTGTTGCCTTTTCATTCCGTGTGCAGTTTTTCGATGTGGATACTGAAGTACAGTGTGCCAGTTTGCATGACAATTTTTTTCCAAACTGATTCACACAGTTTTATAAGATGCATTACAAATCAACTTCGAAGTGCTCAGGAAACTTAAAAAAGAACCAGCCTGATTCCTGAGCAATTTTCTTCAGCTCATCTGTTCGAACTGCAGAACCTCTGTAATACAGTATGATGTCACGGCTTTGAAATTCGTTCTCCAATGTTTTATCTCAGTCACTGATACTTCTACAACAGCAAATGCTAGAGATGATATATGCATCACACACCATACACAAAGATTTCTGTCTAGACATGCGTTTATCTTGGCCCATAGCCCAGACCTCCTTCCAGTATTTGCATTTTCGTCATCTGTAATTAATCCAGTCAGCTTCTTGTTTGCCAGTTCTTCAATACCCAAGCTTTTAAATTTAGTCAGTACAGCATTCATTAAGCCATCAGACCCACGCTTTTTAGAATGACTTTCACTTAGAAAGATGTTCTTCATGCTTTTTCTCTTCCCCCATAATGAGCAGTAACAAATTTGTTTTCAACTGAATATTTATCAACTGAACCATCAACCTATAGTGAAAAGCAACCAGCATCTTTATTTCCTGTATGATACCTTCCATAACTACTTTAACAACTGCGTCAAGCATTTTTCGATACACATTTGGATCTCCATAACGAAATGCAGATGCAGATGGGGTGAAATCACAGAAGGATGCATCTAGCCGTGTTGAGATCTGGTTGTCAGCATGCATTTCTGCCAGTGATCGGCTGTGCCAAGAATCTGCTGATACTGTCATTTGTTTGCTGTCGTTATGCACATCAACTGCCAACTCAGTTAACTAGGACACATTTTCAGCTTCACGTGACTTCAGCTTCATGTGACTTCATGTAACCAGAGCTTTGGGGACTCCTCTACACAAACTGCAGCACTGTGGGCATCATTCTGCAGATAATCAATGATTTGCTTCAGGTCCTTTTTGGTCTGTGATCTCACAATCTCCCATTGGCACTTGTCCATTGCATGACTGATTTTTTTCTGCAGTAAGATGGTAGCACACTGCATTTTAATCCTGGTCGCCTTCCTAACCATAATTTCTCTAAAGTCTAGTACATTAGGATATGAGGAAAGTAGTCAAAGAACATCAACCTTGCACCGTTTATAGCATTCTGTCTCTGTACACTCTTCCTTCCAGTTGAGAGTATCATGTCCACATGCTTCTACAGGAGTTTTCGTTGCTGGAGCTGTACTGCCCTCCTTACCTGGGTGAGAATATCAGGTGAGACAAGACTGGCCCTATGCAACTCATGTGGAGACGTACTGAAAGGGATCAATAAATCTGTAGATGGTGAATCGGCAGACGAAGCTTCAGCTGGTCTTTTATTTGCTGGAGCACAAAAATAATCTTTTATGCGTTTAGCCATGATTTTCTTGTCTTTTTATTACTGAAAAAAATAAGAAAAAATTATTAGTGTTCAATCTTCCTGAATAACGAATATATTTCCACATATCTTGCCAAAGGTGTGTCTCAGGAACGGTTTGTGGGCTGTTTCAGGCACGTACCACTCCAAACTCCAGAATTACCAATAAGTCTCACAGGACTTTGTTAAGATCGATCTTGTCTATAAGCCTTGGGCATTATCAGTTTCTTTTTCTTCCAGACTTTACCAGTACCTTAGAGAATGTGCTATGAAGATCACAAAGGGAGAAGGGATGTACATACCGTAATTTAATGGACATCAGAAACAGGATGCGATAAAAAAAAAAAAAAATAGTGGAGACTCGTTTCCATAAAATTTGCAGCACTAACAACATTAATTATAGCGCTAATGAATGTAAACATGACAGGTTCCACGACATTTCTAATATAATTTTCCTCCGATATCCATGAAATTACAGTATATATACTGTATACTACCGCTCCCCCTCCTTAAATCAACGTACCACTCTCACTATGGTAAGGTACTGGTAAAGTTGAGAAAAGATACAAATAACGGCCAGCATGAAATCTCAACAAACCGTTGTTTTTATTCAACTTGAAAATTCCGAATGTTTTATTACACGCATAAAAGCACCATAACCTAACTTAAAAAAAAAATGTCAACAGTAAGGGTTATTAATAACGAGTTCAAAACGAGTTAGACAGCCTAGACTCTTGTTTTTTGAGGTGGACATTTGGAACACATTTTGGAAAGGTAATGAAAAGCAGACCATTTGAACAGCAGAATCCAAACTTTCAGGAATGTTTTGTTATCAACTCAGTTGAACATGAATGCAAAAATAAAGCAAATCACTTATCAGCTATATAAATGGCACACTTTTATAGGTTGCATTAATTTTGGGTCACCCTGAACTTACCCCTCAACTCTCTTTCCTCATATCAGCCCTTTACTTTCCAAGTACTCTCTCTTGGATCTATTTCACACTCACTATCTCAATATCCAACAATCCCACTCATTTCTTCTTCCCCATCCTCTTTTCTCTTCCCACCCTTTCCCTTTCTTGAATGTGTTTTCCCTCCCTTCCCTTCCCTAAAATTCCACCTTCTCATTTTCTGCTTTGTCAGAGGTAGCAAGAAAAAGTAAGAAAGAAGGCGATGGAGGAGCAAAGGAATAGGTTTTATGGACAAAGGAGGATTAAAAGAAGGACGATACAGGGAGGAGGAAGGACTTGGCATGGAGGGAGAGGAAAGGAAGAGTGGAGTAGGAGGGATGGATAGGACAAGTAGTAAAACGGAAAATCCTGAAGGAAAGGGCAATACATTTTGGTTGTGCAGTTATGGAAGGAGGAGGAAAATATTCAAAGTGTTACGAACGATGCTACAAAGCCTCAAACTCGCGGCTGTATTTGTGATGTCTGGAATTCGCCACTGCTGCTTCATGCTGTCTGGGGTTCGACGCTGCAGGACTACGACTAAGACAAACTACCACTGGCAGTCGTTTACATATTACCTTGGTGTTCGTGTAGCTGTGGACCTGACTAGAACTACGCTCCTTCTCATACATCCTCCTTCTTCCCTTACTGAAGTTGATTATGACTCTCAGAAACGGACAGTTGCGCGGGAAACTGTAAGCCATAGGAAGGCATAAAAGCAGCTGAAAGAGGACTCTCCTTGCGGCAACCTTAGACTTAGGTGTTCTACCCCGGGTTATTTGTCCTTTGGTTGTTTTCTCTTTCCTTCCCACTTCTCTCGTTAGGGGGGAGTGGTACTATGGCGGAAGCCCCTACTGCCTCCCCCCCTTCAGGGGGTAGGCGGTCCTGACCAACCCCTGACTGAACTACCGACTGACAGACCCCAGACAGAACGGCCCCAGACTCGTTTGCCTCGCGACATTAATGTACAGAACGCTGAGTTTGTTATCGTTCATGGTCTAGATTCCACTCCCTTGAGCAGTCTCAATCCCTTCATGATTAAGAAGGTTATTGATGGCTGTGCTGGGGGGGTGGAACAAGTAAAAAAAACTTGCGAACGGAGACCTCCTCGTAAAGACTTGCAATTAAATCCCAGGTTAAGGACTTGTTGAAGTTGTGCAAGTTTCATAGCTATGATGTCAGAGCCAAGATCCCAACTTCCATGAATTCCTGCAAGGGTGTTATCACTTGCAGGGATCTCATGGTGATGAGTGAGGAAGAGATCATAGAGGAACTTGCTCAGCAAGATGTCATCGATGCTCACTTTATAACCAGATTTTCGGAAGGTGTCAGGACAAAGACTGCGACTATTGTTTTGACTTTTGGTAAAGTGTCACTGCCTAGCCATGTAAAAATCGGTTACGAAATTGTTCATGTGCGGCCATATATCCCCAACCCTTTCCGTTGTTTGAAATGCCAGTTATATGCGTATGGTGCCAAGACTTGTCGGGCTTCCCAGCCAGTGTGTGGCAAGTGTGCAAGCCAAGGTCATGATGCAGAACATTGCACATATGAGACGGTATGCTGCTTTCACTGCAAGGGCACTCACTCCACTTCCTCTAGGGACTGTCCCAAATGGAAGGAAGAGAAGGAGGTCTGCTTGGTGAAGGCAACTGAGGGCATTTCCTACTACCAAGGTAGGAAAAAGGTGAGGGAGTTGCACGCAACTCCCATGCCGAATAGGTCCTATGCTTCAGCGGTAGTGTTCAGTCCTGTGCTGTGCTCTGTAGAGAAGCAGCCTGATCTTGCCCTTCTCCCTCCTGCCACTCACAGTACCTCTCCATCTCGGCCTTCCGTCCGCTCCAAGTCTCTCACTGACATCCCTAAGGCTTCAACCTGTTCTCAGGATGCTGCTGTCTCTCCATCAGTACGGCCAAAACCGAAGTCAACCAAGTCTAGTAAAAGTAACATGACCACCCTCACAAAACAGTCTCGTCCTCATGTTCTTCCAGCTCCCACTCCAACGAGGGAGAGAAAGGTTAGCTCTTCCTCGGGGGAGTCTGGGAGCCTAGTAATTGATGAAAATATGGAGGTTTCAATAAACAAAAACCGGGATAGGTCCCATGGTAGTTGCTCGCCTGCTGGCAGGCGACAAAAAAAGACAAAGCACATTGGCCCCCCACGTAAATCTTAAACCGTCATTTTCACTGTATTACAGTGGAATTGTAGAGGTGTTGGGAATAAATTACAAAATATAGCAATTTTGCTTTCAATACACAGGCCAGACGTTGTTTGATTACAGGAGATGCGCCTGAAGGATCATCCTGATCCTCCACAGTTCAAACACTACCACTTGTATAGAAGATATGAAGGTCACGGAGTTGCCATATACACACACAAATCACACCCACAAACGGAAGTGATTCTAAATTCTACTCTGGAAGCGGTTGCGTGCAGAGTAAAATTTAATAACACGTATCTGTCTATTTGCTCTCTGTACTTTCCTCCACATGGCCCCATTGATAGTGATGCTTTAAATTCACTATTTGAACATCTGCCTGGGAATAAGTTAGTGTTGGGCGACTTTAACGCCCATCACTATCAGTTGGGTAGCTTGAGGATCGATGGTTGTGGGGAGCAAGTAGCCGACCTAATACTACAGTCCAACCTCTGTCTTCTGAACGATGGTAGAGCGACTCATGTAGATGATCGTACTGGTAACTTTTCGGCCATTGACTTGTCTTTGGCCTCTCCTGGTATACATCAAGATTTCTAATGGGACTCTTATGACGACTCCTTGGGAAGTGATCATTTACCCATCTGTCTTTCTTATACACGCGACATCGTTTCGGACCCCCCACCTCCAAAGTTTAACTATAAGAAAGCAGACTGGGGATCCTTCTCAAGGATCACCAATATAGATATATCTGGGGAGGCCATAGATGTTAAGATAAAAAATTTTACCAAATCCATATTACATGCAGCTGAGGCGGCTATTCCCAAGACTTCTACAGTTCATGCGAAGCATAGAGCACATTGGTGGACGCCGGATTGCCGACAAGCATTAAGGAAATGCAATAGGAGATACAGGATTTTTGATAGTCAGCCCACTGAGGAAAATTTTATTACATACAAACAGGCATGGGCTGAGGAAAGGAGAATGATAAGAAGGGCCAAACGTGACTCCTGGCGGTCCTTTGTGTCCATGGTGACTCGTACTACACCATTAAGTAAAGTCTGGTCCACTATAAGAATAATAAATAATAAAGGCCCATACTTCCCTGTCACCATCCTGCAGGTGAACAACACCATCTATGACGGGCCAGTATACGTTGCTAACATCCTCGCCAGGAGTTTTTCTCATGTAAGTAGCTCAGCCAATTATGATCCGCGTTTTCAACACCATAAACGCACGGCTGAGCTACAGATCATAGACTTTGCCACAGAAGACATAGACTCCCCGTACAACCAAAAGTTTATGCTAAATGAACTGCTCTTTGCCCTTAACCCGAGACGTCCCGCCGACGTATGGGTACGTTGCAACATTTTGCATTTGCCAGTCCCCCAACGTACTGGTACGTTTTGCAATTGCAAGGTCCCTAATTTGCACAATTTTCAATTTTTGCGCATGATTTTTCGTAAGTATACACGAGACACCTTCCTCTATTCCTCTACAAGATGCCAAGCAGGGACAATGCCTTACACAGCATAACCTCCTACCCCCGCACGCCATTGTCTCGGCAATTCACCTGTTACCAGTGACCTGGCCAATAAAGACATTCAGGGCCAGAGTGATTCCCCAATCGATGACAATGTGGAGGACAAAATTTACATAGCATTAGAGGAAGAAACAGTCAGAAATGATGATCAGGTAATGTGGCAAAAGAAGGTCAGGAATTGTGATGAGTTAGTGAGTGAAACAATGCTTATAATGCCTATATTACTGTTTGAAAACCAATATACTCTCATACTACACATAAATTCGTACCAAATAAATAAATAAATACCGTTTAGGAGTGGTGTGGAATAGTTATCCTCCCATAGAACTCGTTTTCTTTGCAGCCAGCCTGATAGAAAACCCTGTAAGGAAAGGAGGTACTCCTACCTGTATCGAGTATTTTAAACCTCAGATGAGCGATTCCTCTATGAATTTTCGATGTTTCTCACCAAAAGCGGAGGTTTTAGCCAAAAAAAAATTTTTCCAAAAATCGTCGTCGGGACTGGTGGGTGTCAGAGGTGCGAAAGTGGTCGGGACGTGACGGGTTAAATCCTGTAAAGACACCAGCCCTGGACCAGACACCATCATGTACGGTTTGATCCAGCATCTTAATCAGGACAACTTGATTAAGATGTTAGCATTGTACAATGAGAGTTGGGCATCTCGAACATTCCCAAACTCATGGCAAATTGCGCACGTCATACCGATACCCAAAGAGGCTGGTCATCTTATGAATCCCACTTCATTTTGTCCTATTGTGTTGACTTCTTGTCTATGTAAGATCATGGAACGAAAGGTAAACAATAGGTTTCTTTTTCTTTTAGAGTCAAAGATTTTGTTAAATGATCAAAAATGTGGCTTCTGTAAATACAGAAGTTCACTAGATCATTTAATGAATTTGGAGCTTTGTAGTGCAGAGGCATTTGCCAATAAAGAGTTCATGATAGGGGTGTTCTTGGACATCCATAAAGCCTATGACATGACATGGCGACACGGTATACTAATGAAGCTCTATGCTTATGGTTTAAGAGGAAATTTGCCTATTTTCATTTCAAATTTCTTAAGGGACAGGACTTTCTCTGTCAAATTGCCCCGTAACGTAACATCGGATATATTTATCCAGGAAAACGGGGTGCCGCAGGGAAATGTGCTTAGTCTCACTTTGTTTAGCATCATGATCAATGATATTCTGTCATCAGCTCCCATCCCGAGGAATCTTAAATACTCGCTCTATGCTGACAATTGTTCAATATGGCACTCTTCTCATAATGCACAATTCTCGGCTGGGCGGATTCAAGCAACCCTTGATTCCGTCCACCAATGGGCCTTGCAGTGGGGATTTAAGTTTTCTGTCCCTAAGTGTGCTGCTGTAATTTTTACGAGTTGTAACGTACCTAATTTGTGCTTAACTTTGGATAATCAGGTAGTACCTTTTCAAAATTCTTTAAAGTTTTTGGGAATACATTTTGATTGTCGTTTGAACTTCAAAATTCATGTTAATAATTTGCTTGCTCGTTGTGATAAACCGTTAAATGTCCTCAAGTACCTACTGGGTACTACATGGGGTGCTGACAGAAAATCGTTATTAACGGTGTATAAGTCCCTTATTCAATCAAAGCTAGACTATGGCGTCCAGGTGTATGGCTCGGCATCCAATGCCACGCTGAAAGGATTGGATGTATTGCAGAATAAATGTTTGCGAATGTGTCTTGGAGCCATCCAGTGTACCTGTGTAGCTCATATGGAAGTGGAGGTGAATGTGCCTCACCTCCATATTCCCCATGACCACCTGGCCTTATCCTATGGCATACGAACATCAAGGAAAAGTAATATCGGCAATGTGGTGTGTACCCTCCTGCATCAGTACCACCATCTCATGCAGGGGATGCGTCGGCCACTTGCTGTTCGCCTCTACTTACTGACACAGGAGCTTGGTGTGGACCTCAGTGACTGTGACAAGTTGGTGTCAAGAAATATAGCGCCTTGGGAGCCACCCGGCTTTACAGTGCATGTATCATGGCTCCCAGCACCACAGGCCAAGGCGCCGGAGGCGGAGGTCCACTACTTGTTTCATAACATCATCGTTCGTCACTTGGGGTCCCACCAATTGTACACCGATGGCTCCAAGTCGAGTGAATGTGTGGGTGCAAGTGTGTGGTCGACCGAACGTGCACTGAGGCATCGGTTGCCGACTTATACATCTGTGTTTACCTCCGAAGTTTTTGCTATTGACAAAGCCATAGACTCTGCTCTCAATTCTAGGCATGACTCATTTGTCATATTTTCGGATTCAAAATCAGCCCTTCAGGCAATTGCATCTTGTACTACGGACTCTCACGAGATCCAGGGCAGCATCGTTAATAAGTTGCATTCATGCAACAAGTCCTTCACACTGATCTGGGTGCCTGGTCATTGTCGTATCTACGGCATTGAGCAGGCTGACTTACTTGCAAAGTCGGCTGTAGAGCTCGAGGAGACTTGGGACGTTCCTCGTGATCTACGGTCGAGTGTCTCTCTCGGAATGAAATCAATAAATCTTCTGTGGCAAGGTCAGTGTACCAGACTAAATATTCGAACATGTAAGCCGTACCTGGGCGACTGGGACACTGCCAACCGTCCCAGTCTCCTGGAAGAAAAAGTGTTGGCTCCTCTACGGCTTAATGCCACCATAATAACTCATATGAAACCTTATAGAGAAAGACGATTCCCACCGCACTGTGACATCTGTGATGCGGTGTTGTCTATCAGTCATATCATCCTGCACTGTCGGCGATTTATTCGTGAACACGTTTCACTTATAAATTACTGCGGCGCAGCAGACGTCCCCTTCACCCTTTCCACCATCCTGGGTGATGGGGACATTGTTATAACTGATAAATTGATGGCTTTCTTGAGAGAGACCCGACTGATCAGAGTGATGCGACTTTTTTACTGTACGGTTTTGGTTTTTATTGACTTAAAATATGTATATATTGTACTATTAATTAGGGTTGACAATTGATATACTAGAAATAGTTCCTCCTTCCCACTGATCTATTTCTAATATAGATGTCCCCTACATTAAACCCCGTTCCTCGCTTGACAGTCACCAGCTGATGAGTGCAAGTGTGCAATATAGAAATGTATCGGGCATTTGCAGTCGACGGTGGTCTGTTGGGCGAAGTCCTTCACCTTTTGTACAAATTATGTAAATGCATAATACCATCTTGTTTCAGTTGTCCTAATTAGGGTGGACAGCTGACGTATATGGAAATGTTCCTGACTCGTCTGGTTCTCTTTCATATATTGATGTCCCCTATATCAGGTCGTGCCTCGACTGACAGTCACCAGGTGATGAGTGCAGGTATGTAATGTAGAAAGGCATTACATATCTGCAGTCGATGGTGTTTTCTCGGTCGAGGTCTTTTTATCATTAGTGTAGGTTTAGTTATTTGTCTCTTTAGGATTTAGTATAGGTTAGCGATTTGTCATTTAGGTGATTAGTTTCAGGTTCCTTACATTAGGCATTCTTGTTTAAAAAGTGAGGTCAAAAAATATAAAAATAAATAAATAATATAAAAAAAAAAAAAAAATAATAAAATAAAAATTGTTATATATATATATATATATATATATATATATATATATATATATATATATATATATATATAAACATATTTATATACATACATACACACACACACTTTCATGCTTATATACAGACACACTTTCTATCACACGCATATATATATATATATGTATATATATATATATATATATATATATATATATATATATATATATATATATATATATATATATATATATATATGTATTTTTTTTATGCGAGGAAGAAGGAACCAAAGGCCATGAGCCCGCAGTAACAGTTCCCTCCAAGAGAAAAACAAAATACAATAGAGGGCCAAATTCAAGATCCGATCATTGTGAGATGCCTGGACACACTGCGTTTGGAAGACTGGAGATCATAGGCAGCAGGAAATACAGACAGAGGGAGACAGTTCCAGAGCTGACCTGTTGCATAAATGAAAGACTGGGAGTAACGGTTAACTCTTGCATTAGAGAGTTGGACAGAAAAGGGATGAGAGTTTGCTGCCAGACGGGTGCTACGCGCCCGTCGTAGAGGTGGAGGAATGCAAGCAGACAGTTCAGAGGAGCAGTGACCATTAAAGTAGTGATAGAAAAGAGATAGAGATGCAACAGTGCGGCGAAGAGACAGAGGTTGAAGGGAGTCAGTAAGAGGAGGAGAGTTAATGAGATGAAAAGCCTTTGACTCCACCCTATTGAGAAGAGCTGTATGTGGGGAGCCTCCCCACACATGAGAGTTGTACTCCACACAGGGGCGGATAAAACTCCTGTATAGAGTCAACAATTGTGCAGGGGTAAAGAAAGAGCGGAGTCGGCTTAGCACACCCAATCTCTTGGAAGCAGATTTTACAAGAGATATAATATGATCTTTCCAAGATAAGTCACGAGTAAATGAAACCCCAAGCATGTTCAAGGATGATGCAGGATTAAGCTGAATATTATTAAACATTAGTGGGTATACCTGTGGAAGATTTTGTTGGGTTGATAGGTGTAAGAACTGAGTCTTAGATGCATTAAAAACAACCATATTATTTTTACCCCAGTCAGAGATACGAGCCAAGTCAGACATTAGGTGTGCCATAGCCTCATCCCTTGTTTCTTGAAGTAACTGTTGAGAAGGGCGTTGCGGGAACCGAATGGATAGGTGAAGGGTGAAGTCATCAGCGTATGAGTGGATAGGGTTAGATGTACAGCTTAGAAGATCATTGATGAATAAAAGGAAGAGAGTTGGTGATAGGACAGAGCCCTGAGGAACACCACTGTTGATAGATCTAGGAGAAGAACGATGGCCGTCTACAACAGCGCCTATAGAACGACCAGAAAGGAAGCTAGCGATGAAGGCACAGATAGAAGGATAGAAACCGTAGGAGGGCAGTTTGGAAATTAAAGATTTATGCCAGACTCGATCGAAAGCCTTTGAGATGTCAAGAGCAATGGCAAAGCTTTCGCCAAAGTCCCAAAAGGAGGATGACCAGGAGTCTGAAAGGTAGGTGAGAAGATCGCCAGTGGAGCGTCCCTGACGGAACCCGTACTGACGATCTGAAAGAAGGTTGTGATAGGAAAGATGCCTTAAAATTTCTCTATTGAGAATTGACTCGAAAACTTTTGAAATACAGGACGTTAAAGCAATTGGACGATAGTTAGAGGGTTGGGAGTGGTCACCCTTCTTTGGGACTGGCTGAATGAGAGCAAACTTCCAGCAAGAAGGAAAGGTACAAGTTGACAGACAAAGGCGAAAGAGTTTGCCTAGGCAGGGTGTAAGCACAGAAGCACAGTTCTTGAGAACAACAGGAGGGACCCCATCAGGCCCATATGCCTTGTTAGTACTGAGGCCAGTGATGGCAGAAAATACATCAACTGAAGAAATTTTAATGTCAGCCATGAGGAAGTCAGAGGGGGGAAGTGATGGAGGAACAGCACCGGAATCGTCTAAGGTGGAATTGGAGGAGAAAGTCTGTGTGAAGAGATCTGCTTTATCTGGAGAAGAAATAGCTACAGAGCCATCAGAGTAGAAAAGAGGAGGGAAGGATGATGAGGTAAAGTTGTTAGAAAGATTTTTGGCAAGGTGCCAGAAGGAGCGGGAAGAATTCGAGTTGGAGAGTTGAGAGCATTTCTTACGGATGAAATTATTTTTAGCAGAGAGAAGAACAGACTATGCCGGCAGCGACTGCTGCTATTTCCGGGAATACTCGTCGGCAAAGAGGTGACGGTGCGGCCTTATTCTTTACCAACATCTGCGGCCTTACCACAAATTTAAACTCAGTTCATTTTTTCCTTCAGTCCATATCCCCTTTGGCCCTTTTCCTCACAGAACCACAAATCTCACCCTCTACCGATATATCTCCATTTTGTTTTCCCGGTTACCATCTCCTTACAAACTTTTGAAACAAGGGCGGCAGCTGTTGTTATATCAAATCCCAATATGCAGTTGATACTATTTTAAATTTCACTTCATCCAGTTTTGATTACTCATTATATAAATTAAATTGCCAAAACATTACCAAATATATCTGTGTAGTTTATCGTTCCCCCAATGCTTCTTCGGAACCCAGTGTATTTGATTCCATATCCACTCAGTTGAGTAACCTTGACCTTGCCCTTGGCAATGAAATTACCATTTTGAGTGATTTTAACATACACAATGTTGAATGGTTATTGCATTCTGCCTGGACTGACGACGCTGGTCTAGAATGTGAGCTGTTTGCGGAATCGTTTAATCTCACCCAGTTGGTAAAGCAACCAACCAGAATACCTGATAATCCTGACCATAATGCCCATCTCTTGTATTTATTCTTGACAAATAATCCAGATCAATACAGGAGAGAGGTACTGTCACCACTTGGATCCTCTGACCACAATCTCATCAAAGCCTCATTAGTTAACCCTCCTACACCTCCCCATTCCGAACCTGTCAGGGTGACCCGATGGCACTTTGACAGGACAGACTGGGATGGATTTAGAAATTATCTTGCTGATGTTCCATGGCAGTCTTTCTGCTCTAGTGATCCCAATTCTACCCAGTCCCACATTTGCGACTTAATACTAGCTGGTATGGATTTATTCATACCAAGTCAACAATTCACTAAAAGATCAAACTCTCCAAAATGGTTTGATGGCAATTGTGCCAGAGCAACAGCCCAAAAGTCATTAGCATATAACTCTTACTTAAAATCAAAAACATCTGAATCACTCTCCCAATTTAAAATTGCTAGAAATCATGCAAAAGCTGTATTAAATCTATCTAAATCAAACTTTCTTCAAAAGCAAGCATCAAAACTACTTAACAACCCTAATGACAATAGAATATTCTGGTCAACTCTTAATTCTTTCAATAATAACTTTAACAAGTCATCTTCCATTACCCCACTAAAATCTTCAGATGGCAATATTACAAATGACCCACGTGGGAAAGCAGATATATTTGCTAGTACCTTTGCAAGAAACTCTACCATAGACGATACCAGCTAGAATGTCTCAGTACTGGAACTTGATTCTCCCGAAATTGCCCCACTTAAAATACAGACAAGATTCGTAAAATCCATCCTAGAGAATTTACCCACCAACAAAGCTTCAGGCCCTGATGGAATTCCGCCAACTGTTTTGAAAAAGTGTTCCCCTGAACTTGCCTCTGTCCTAGCTAAATTATTCAGACTATGCATACGTACTTCTTTATTCCCAAATTAATGGAAAGAAGCCAATATCCACCCAGTTCCGAAGAAAGGAAGTTCGTCTGACCCCTCCAATTACAGACTAATAGCTGTCACATCTTCTCTTGGTAAGGCATTTGAAACTTTAATTAATAAGCATATTGTTAAACATCTTGAATCCAACAACTTAATTAGTGATAGACAATACGGTTTTCGCCACGAAAGATCCACCATTGACATACTCAATCTCTTAACTCATACCATCCATCAATCAATTGATCTTTTTGGAGAAACTCATGCAGTAGCTCTTGATATCTCTAAAGCTTTCGACAGAGTATGGAACCGTTCCCTGCTGTCCAAACTCCCTTGCTATGGACTAACGTCTTTTGTTCTTTTGATTTCTTCTTATCTTAGTGACAGGAAAATAAGAGTAAAAGTAGATGATGTATATTCGAATTTCCACTCAATTAACGCCGGCGTGCCGCAGGGATCAGTTCCGGCGCCAACCCTATTTCTGGTTCATATTAATGATCTCTTATCTGTCACTCACAATCCCATTCACTCATATGCAGATGAGTCAACACTACATACTTCATTCACACTCAGACATCCATTTACAAAGTCTAATATCTCTACCTCTCAACTCAGTACAGCCATCTCCATAAATCAAGATCTACCTACAATCAGTGAATGGGGACAAAACAACCTTGTCTCTTTTAATGCTAGTAAAACTAAATATATACAGTTTACTAATAGACAGATATTACCAGATTCGTACATTACCTTCAGTGCTACTAATATTCATATCTCCAAAAATATTGAAATTCTTGGTGTCTCACTTAACAGTGCCCTCAGCTGGACCTCTCATGTCAGATCACTTGCTAAAACCGCCTCAAAGAAACTTGGATTATTGTACAGAGTCAGTAACTTCTTCGCCGATGAGCAGTTAGCTATAATTTATAAGAGTCATGTGCGCTCTCAGCTTGAATATTGCTCACCCTTGTGGAATGGTAGTGGAGAGGTTGCATTAAGACAACTAGACAAAATTCAGAATAAAGCTGTTAGAATCATTAACAACCCTGCCATTACATATAAACTACCTCCCCTGCAAGTAAGAAGCAATGTTACCTCCCTTGCATTATTTTACAGATATTTTTTTGGCAAATGCTCAGACGAAGTTGCGTCCATGGTGCCACCTCTCCATGCCTTCCCTCGTGCTACACGGGCATCTGGTAGCGCTCATGACTGGAATGTCACTCAACCATATTGTAGAACTTCTGCCTATCAGAATTCTTTCATTCCCCGAACTGCTTCTCTCTGGAACTCGCTTCCCCAGAGTTGTTTTCCTCCAAATTTCAACCTACAAGTGTTCAAGTCTAACTGTTACAGATATTTTATGAATAGAGGACACCAGTATTCTGGTGTATGGATTATTTTTATTTTTTCCCATTTGTTTTTCCTTCCTCCATTCTGTTATTAAGAAAAAAAAAAAAAAAAACTAACACGATTCCGGGCAGAAACGTAAAGATGATGTGATTCAGGGGTGGGTTGGCTCCGGTACCTTTTGTAGGCCCTCTCCTTGTTGCGGACAGCATTAAAACAAGCGTGATCAAACCAAGGCTTTCTTGCATTAGTCAAAGGATATGAGAAAGGAATGTATGCTTCCATGCCCGAGAGAATAACCTCCGTAATGCGCAAGGCACACTCAGATGGCTCACGGTCATGGAAGCAATAATCATTCCAGGGAAAATCAAAGAAGTACTGCCTGAGGGCCTTCCAGTCCGCGGCTCCAAAATGCCACAGACGACGTTTCCCTGGAGGGTCCACAGGCCGTACCGGAGTGATAGGACAGGTTAAGGTAATAAGGTTGTGATCGGAGGAGCCCAACGGAGAGAAAAGATTAACAGAGTAAGCAGAAGGATTAGTTATGAGGAAGAGGTCAAGTATGTTGGAGCTCTCTCCAAGGCGGTCAGGGATACGGGTAGGGTGCTGTACAAGCTGCTCTAGGTCATTAAGGATAGAAAAGATGTAGGCTTGTTCACCAGGTGGATCTGTGAAAGGAGAGGAGAGCCAAAGGTGGTGGTGAACATTGAAATCTCCTAGAATGGAGATTTCAGAGAAAGGAGAAATGGATAGAATGTGTTCCATCGTAAAAGTAAGATAGTCGAAGAATTTTTGATAGTCAGTAGAATTAGGGGATAAGTAAACAGCACAGATATATTTAGTCAGAGAATGACAGGAAAGCCGAAGCCAGAGTGTAGAGAATTCAGAAGAATCGAGTTCAGGAACACGAGAGCAAGATAAGTCGTTGCGTATATATACACAACAGCCACCTTTGGCTTTGAAATGAGTATAGAGAAAGTAGGAGGATACAGAAAAGGGTTTACTCTCAGTTACCTCAGACAGCTGAGTCTCCGTTAGAAAAAGAAGGTGAGGTTTAGAGGAGGAGAGGTGGTGCTCAACTGAGCGAAAGTTAGATGAAAGGCCGCGAATGTTGCAGAAATGAAGAAGAAGAGAGTCAGACAGTGGTTCCAGACAGCTCGAGTCGTCACTGGGAGAGGGGCGGATGGTGTGGGCATTTATGGTCCCCCCCCTGGGGGGGACCATAAATGCCCCCATATATATATATATATATATATATATATATATATATATATATATATATATATATATATATATATATATATATATATATATATATATATCTATTGCCAGACGCCTCAATCCCGTTTGGGGTGGCCACAAACAAATCGCCTCCAAGTCGCCCTGTCCCCCGCCATTTCACTGCCCTGCTCCCAACTCACACCCAACTCTCTCATATACCTCTGCACCCCATCCCTCCATCTCATCCTCGGCCTCCCCCTCCCCCTTCCCCCCTCCACCTCACTCACATACACTCTCTTCGTCAGTCTTTCACCCTCCATCCTCTCCACATGGCCAAACCACCTCAGTGTATTCCTCATAACGCTTCCTATCACATCCACATCCACACCACAACGCTCCTTTATATCCTCATTCGTCAGCCTGTCTCTCCACGTGACTCCACAGGCTCCTCTTAAATAACTCATTTCCACTACTCTCACTCTTGACTTGTGTCCTTCCAACAATGTCCAAGCTTCACTTCCGTACATTAGAGTTGGTATCACAATACTGTCATGTATTAACTTTTTCACTTCCATGCTCACTTCCCTGTTTCTTATCACTGCTTTCAAGGAACCAGCAACCTTTCTTCCCTGCTGTACCCTTTCAAGCACTTCACCCTCCAAACCTCCATCCTTACTCATCACACTACCCAAATACTTAAACGTACTCACATTTTCCAATTCCTCACCATCCAACCTCGCTGTACATTCACTAACTTCACCTCTCTCAAAGACCATCACTTTACTCTTCCCTACATTCGCCTTTAGGTTCCGTTTCTTACACACTCTGTCAAACTCATCCACCATATGTGAGTGTGTGTGTGTGTGTGTGTGTGTGTAATTCACCGGGTCGGTCAGGATCACCTGATGGTCGTGATCGTCAGCTTTTACCCTCCCGGAAGGGAGCTGAGAGCTCATATAGTCCGATCTAAGGGCAAGGCTGTGACCTTCACACACGCACACACCCGTCCCCTTGCTCGAGGGGGACAGTAACCACCCACTTCGTCAGTGAAACTTTTCGCAACCTGAGCGAGGCGCGAACTCCCGTCTACCAGATGGCAAGCGAGAACGTTACCACTGCACCAGCGAGCGGTGTGTGTGTGTGTGTGTGTGTGTGTGTGTGTGTGTATACATATATATATCTGGCCTTAAAGACCAGGGGCTTTGCCCGAATGACAGACAAAAAAAAAAAAAAAAAAAAACTCCTCGCACTCTCCTGGATTACTTTCACCCTGTGAACATACTGTGAAGTAACTCCCTTACCCTCTGTTTACTTGTGAGCTTTCATTATGCTGGATTTCTGTCAGTTGAGTATTACTGTGTTGTTATTGCTAGATTAGTATGTTTATGAAAGATTGTTAATACTTGGTACATTTAGGCACAAGTTACTTGTTCGAGCTGATGGTGTTGGATTATATTTTCTATATTCCTATGCTTGTGTTATGAGGGCAGTGATTGTGCCGGCTTGAATCCGTATTTGGATTATGTTGTATAAGTAATTGCTAACTTATATTCATTGTTTTAGTGTAAAGTTCTAGTTTTAAGTAAAGTAATTTTTAAGTTTATGTCCTTTGAATTTTTGCCTCCTGATAACTTATTTCCTGTATGCATTCCTTGGATATTGATATAAGCAGTCAAGATTGCATCTGTTGTTAGGAAAGGAGTGCGTGACATGAGAAAAATGTACAAAGAAAAAATAAACGATAGGAACTCATAAATCTAGATAAAACGAGGGAGGGTGAGAAGGTAGGGTGGGGGGAGTGAGTTTAAAATAACAGAAGGAAAAAAGGAGAATTGAATCTGCAAGAAGTTGAAAGGCTACATCTATGAAGGGTAAGATCATACTGATGTCACTGAGAGAAGCAGGCAGGCAGAAAGGATGAACTAATGATGAAAACAAATGATAAAGCGAAATGGGGAAGTTAAAAGAAAATTAGGGATGGGACGAGTGAAAGGCGAGAAGTGAAAGGAAAATGGTTGATGTTAAAATTAAATTAAGAGCATAAAGAAGAAGGATACACAAAATAAAGAAAAACAAGAATGAAAACCATAATGTAATGGAAGGAAATGAAATGGAGTACAGCCCATGAAAAAAACAAAGTAACATGTTGCGATGACTTTGAAATTAACGAGGTAAGGAAAGGGGGAAGAAACTCAACCGAGAGGGAAGCAGGACTGTCAAGTAAGAAAAGGGGATATGAAAAAGAAAATTAAAGGCAAAAATGGGATACTGGAAGAAATGGAGGAAGAAGGTACGAGTACATACGAAAAATAAGAAAAATGAAGTATACAATATATTAAGTATGCAGAATAAGACTTTTAGGTAATGGATGAGAAAAAAAAGGTGGGTGGGAGTACAGTCAGTAAATTTAATATACCGACTCCCAATAAAGTAACGTCTGTATACACACGAGTATAGGGTTTATCCAGCTACTCTTCCTAGACCCATGAACCAGATTTAATGAAATTTTACAGAAGCACCCCCAGAATTTGCATTACCATTTTTTTTTTTTAATCAGATAAATATTTAATTTTAACATTATTATTCTTATCCCGCATTTTTTTTTTTTTACGTCAGCCAACGGAGCCAAATCCATTTTCATTGAGACTTCCGACGTAATAGCTTATTTGTATATATGTAATTTACTTCAAAGTTCCCTCCCCCCCAAATAAGTAAAGGGTTACATACCAAACGAACATTGGGCCTTATGTTAGTAATAAGTAGGGGAAGCAAAGAGAAACCAAGGGAAACGAGAAGGAATATAGGGAAACTAAACAAAAGATAAGTGACGAAAGCAAACTTTTAAGCTGGAGGAGTTAGCGTAGGAAGACTTGGATAAAATGGGAGACGAAGACAAGAGTTATGATCACTGAGCTCCATAATATGAAGGGGCTTTCTCATTGGAAGCGCAGCGTAGTTTGTGTGTCTACTGCCAGGAAGTCGTTGGTGTAGTTGCAGCCATGTTGCACCCGGCCTGACGCCCACGCTTTTTGAAAGCAACAGATGAGTCCGGAAAATATAGTACCATGATCCATTGTGCAGCTGACGGATACAACAATTGGCACAGGAATTCACTGAAGAAAGATGGCATTACATTTCGCAGTTAAGAAATATATCTTGATGTTAATTCTATAAGATTAGTTTTTATGTTAAATGGCCGAGAAACAGATTCTTCCTTCTCAAGAAGCATTGGGATCATGATGTAAAGGCTATAGTTATTTGAGCACTTTTACTGGTAAAAGAAACAGGGGAGGCCTCCTCTATGCAAGTGAGAGTAGTTGAAATCTGTCATTAAACTGAGAACCACTTTAATATTTTGCAGAAAAAAAAATTCTTAAAGCATCAACCTACAGTATGCCACACCTAATTTCCAAAGCTGCGTGACCTATTTTGCATAGTACAACTACTGTATTCAGAGAATATTTGTCTAAACAGCTGTACGTTGACACCTCCGTTGAGGACAACCATGTTCACAAATTAATAAAACTAGTATCACAGTGCTAAAATATTATTGAGGTACAGCACATTAAGACATTTATCACAGAGGAAGCTATTGGTACTAAAGTAAGAAAGCAGCTGGCTATGTTGATTTTATTTAAAAACTAGAAAGAAATACAGCAATTATGAAAGTATGTTGTTTATGTATATGAAGATATATACTGTTAATAGCTAATAGGTAACGGCAGGTTCTTACTGTATATAATGACCTTATATTCTTTATAATGGCAAAATATGTATTATCTTCATATGTTTGCTCTATCCATCGACTTCAGTTTTATCTTTACTGTCATAATAAGACAGACATTACGTTCAGACGATCATAAAGATAAACGAAAAAAAAAAAAAAAAGGATGTCCTACACTGCAGCAATGTAAGACGTTGCTCTAGTCTTACTTTTGGCTAAATGTATCATATAATTCGTAGAGGTGGGCAGAAAATAATCCTAATCTATTTATATATGTTACAGGGAATTTGTGTAACTAGTGATGTCATTAAATCCCTATGGAATCCTTGAAATTAGTTTAAATTATTGTGGGTTGCTTAAGCTTAAATCAGGCTGCGGTTAGATTAGACTGGCATGACCTAGGTAAAGTTTAGATTAGGTTAGGTTAGATCAATTAGGATAGGTTAGGTAAGGTTAATTTATATGAATGTTAAGTAAGCTCTCATATAAATTAACCTAACAACCTAACTAACCTTATTTATATATATATATATATATATATATATATATATATATATATATATATATATATATATATATATATATATATATATACTGTATACTTCTTACTTCTTCCTTAGCCTTTATCATTCTTTTTCTGTGCCTGCCCTCGTCTCTTCCTCTTTCTCCCATCTGTCCTGTCACTTCTTATTACTTTTCTTTCCTTTACAGGTGGCTTTACATTGAGTGACAAGCCAAATGGTTTCCTGTAAGCCAAGAAACCGTTTACAACGCTGGGTTGTAACCATATAACCAAACCATACGTACTCCCTACGTGTCAACAAGTGGGTTGGTGGAGGGTTAGTGCCCCTCCCCGTAAAACAAATAACTCAAAGTCAAATGGCCACCCCTTACGGGGTTATGACGTCTGGATATATATATATATATATATATATATATATATATATATATATATATATATATATATATATATATATGAAGTATACACAGAAGCAACAGGGAAACAGGAACAGAAACAGCATGCAAAAACAGCGTTCCAATTGCATTACCACGGTGGAGGCGACGAGAGTAGGTGTTTCAATATGGTGGCCGTAAGTCATACGTTCGCTGAGAAGATAGCCCCTCCTTATTTTAAGGCTTAGTGGTTGTGATAAAGTAACAGAGCAATAGATATATAACAGGCAGTGCAAATGGAAGATACTAAATGACGTAATGATGGAAAGTAAAAAATGAAGGAAAAGAGAACATGCATGAAGTGTCCACGTGCAAGGGAAAACTGATGCGAGGAGACAAAGGACACTGAGATATGATTTTGAAGCCAGTCAAGTCGAATATCAGGTGTCTGAGATGAGAAGGAGGATCAGGAGCGGGAGGAGAGGAAGTGAAGGGAGCGTAAAATACGACTGCTGAAGCAGTGGGTAAGGTAGGAGGGTGGAAAGAGAAGATCGAGGACAGGAAAGAAATGAAGAGAATTAAACGAACGGGAAGAGGGAAAGCAGAAAAATATATAAGAAAAACATTGTAGAGGAAAAAACATAGAGAGGTTACGAAGAATAGCAAGAAGAGAGAGTAACAGGTGGGGATATGGTGATATGGAAGTGAGAAAAAATAAATATTACGAGAAGAAATGATAAATGGTATAAAGAAGGGAAATGGGAACGAGGAGAAAAAACGGAGTCAACAAAGAAGTAAAAGTAACTGAGGAAGGAAAATGGCAACGGAGGTTAAGAGTGGAAAACAGAGGATTGAGGGAGGACTTCGGAAAAACTGAGTCGCAGCATCGGAGAAAAATTAAGGGAAAAAAGCTGACATAATAAAAAGTACAGAAGTAAGAAAGAACAAAGACCTGGATCAGAGAATGATCAAAAAGGGAAAAAAATGTACTTCGATAAGGGACGGTGGTCTACAGGAACAGGGTAAGCAAGGGAAAGTAAAGTATACAATTCAATAAAATAACAGATAAAATATCAAAGGAACTGAAAAACAGTTGCCGAAACAAGTATAGCCAGGGTATGGAAATGCAGCTTGAAAACGAAATAGATCAGGTAAGAGAGAGAGAGAGAGAGAGAGAGAGAGAGAGAGGGAGAGAGAGAGAGAGAGAAGAGGTGGGCAAAGTAAAAGAGATAACAGCGTATGTTACGAGAATCGATGGACCGGTTAGGAGAATCTGGGGGCTTTCGTGAAGGAGGGGAAGGGAGGCCCGGGTACTTATAATTATAGAATGGAATAAAGTGAAACTTTTTTTTTTTTTTTTTTAGTTATAGATGGCTGGAGACGACAGATAAGGGAGCGACACAAACTTAGTGGTACTGCAGTGCACAACACGACACATGTGGGGAAGTGGCCAGTGTGGGAAATGGACACGTACAGAAGTGAACTACACTTTATTTACTCAGTCTGTTTGTACTGTACTTCGGCAACTGGGGAAAAGACCTTCATCAATTTCTTTCGTGGTTAACAAAAAATACATCACATATATCTCAAACAAATACAAACATTGCGAAAACAATGCGTACCGGTATGTTCGAATCTCTCTCTCTCTCTCTCTGGAACTACAGGAAAAAATTACTTTCATGGACTGACATTTGACCAAGTGACCGGCGCCAGAGGAAAGTAATCATTGGAGAAATCTTTGACTGAATATTAAGTTGCAAGTGATGTGCCTGTAGATTCAGTTGATGGTCCAGTATCAGTTATCATTTGCATCTGCGAGCAAAAGATGGTCCTATTCCCAATACATCACAGGAGAAGTGAGAAGGACAAATTAGGGACCTAGATAAAACAACGTAGTCATGTGATCAGTGGCAAATGCTGGTCGGCCTATATAAGTGCAAGCTGACGCATGGTGGTGTACAAGAACCAACGAGCTTTTTTAGGCAGTGCTATCAGCAGTACTGATTTGAAGAAAGATACACACACCCACACACACACACATATATATATATATATATATATATATATATATATATATATATATATATATATATATATATGGAGCCTCTGTGGTACTGTGGTAGAGTGAGCTTTTCGTACACGGGTGAACCAGGGTTCGCGCCCCGCCAAGATAATAAACTCTGGGAGTGTTCATCCGCCCAAGTACTGCATTGACGGACACAAAGGGTGCTGTGGATGAACCAGTGTCGCATACTATATAGTATGCTTGCACCCAGTCGGCTTGCGCGGGCCGATTACACTTGGTTCACAGACTACACACACATCCAAAGCCATTCCAACACCACAATTACACATACAAGCGCTTCTCACCCTACAGTACATACAATCTCTACTAGACAGCCTAAGCCACTTGGTAAAGATACATTGGCTGTATCGTCCCGACTTCGGTCGGGATAGGCCGGTCCTGCAGTGGATACCCAAACGGCTGATGATGATTTTATATATATATATATATATATATATATATATATATATATATATATATATATATATATATATTTAAGTGAGTGTAGCCTATACACTGTATATACACTGTATATGGCTAGTGAGGGAGTGATCGCCCTCTACCTACACAGATCAAAAGCCCTCGGGAGCAGGGGGGGTGGTTGCTTTCTCAGGCAGAGGAACTCCTTGAGAGTGAAATGGCTGGGAAGCATGCCGGCACGTGACTGGCTACAACATAGCTGGGTCTTTCGGGTGTGGGCAATCAGGCAAGTTAGCTGCCTACTGCGACTGCAACACAATGGCGAGGTGTTCAGGAAGTTAGCCAAAGAAACCTTGATGGACTCTGAAAGAACAATAATGGCCCCCAGTCCCGTGCAGCCCTTAAATGGCCAGGGGGTGCCAAGAATCTCACGGTTGCCTCAATTACAATCTAATTCCTTTGTTGATGCAATACAATTAAAATTGGTAACTGGAATGTGAGAACGCTAAATCATGACGGTAAAATCGATGAGTTAGTGAAGGTTTTTCAAAATTACGGACTTGATATTTGTGCCCTGACAGAAACTAGATTAACTGGAGTCGATAAGTTGGATTTGGAG
The DNA here is from genome assembly GCF_032717465.1 of Coenobita brevimanus. Taxonomy (NCBI): domain Eukaryota; kingdom Metazoa; phylum Arthropoda; class Malacostraca; order Decapoda; family Coenobitidae; genus Coenobita; species Coenobita brevimanus. Next base: position 6,198,585 of record NC_137020.1, on the reverse strand, counting down.
GATGGTATACGTTTATTGATATCTGGCCGACAGGACGGAATGCATTATCAGGGAGTAGGATTGTTGCTGGGTTGTAAGGCAAATAAGGCTTTATGTGAGTGGGATCCTATAGATGAGCGATTGTTATACGCACGGTTTAAATCAAATCATGGCAACATCAGTCTGTTTGTGTTATGCACCTACTAATGATGCACTCGATGAAAGGAAAGACACATTTTATGAAAAGTTGCAAGAAGGAGTAGGAAGGGTACCTAGACATGATGTTTTGATCTGCGTTGGAGACTTTAATTCAGTAATGGGCTGTTCAAATGAGGGATTTGAGGCATGTATGGGTAAGATGGGAGTTGGTAGTAGGATGAGTGAAAACGGAGTGAGGTTTGGAGCTTCTGTCTAGCAAATGACTTAGTCATCGGGGGCACACTCTTTCAGCATTGCAATATACACAAGACAACTTGGGTGTCGCCGTGTGGAAAACATAAAAATCAGATTGATCACATCGCTATCAGTAGGAGGCATAGAAGTTCTCTGCTAGATGTTCATGTTAAACGGGGAGCGGATATTGGTAGTGACCATCAACTCAGCATTGCAAAAATAAGGTTTAAACTTAAAAATCAGAAGAAGGAAAAATCTGGTGTTGGTAGATACGATATTGTTAAGCTTAGAAGGGAAGGAGAAGAAAAGGAGGAATTCAGATTAGAATGCAGAAATAGGTTTTTGGTGTTGGAAACGTTGGAAGAGTGGGAGAGAAGTGTAGATGAGATGTGGGAGGATGTGAACAAAGTTTTGCATGAGACTGCTGAATGTACGATTGGAAGGAGACATAGATTCAGGAGAAAGAAATGGATATCAGAGGAAACGTGGGATATGATAAAAAAGAGAGGTGAGGCTAAATTGAGGAGTGAGATGCAATGCGTTGATGAACGAGAGATTGAATTAGCAAGAGCTGCGTACTGGAGTTTGAATTCAGAAGTAAGAAGGTTAGCTAGGAGAGATAAAAGAAGATGTGTGGATGAAAAGGTTGCAGAGACTGAAATCTTAATAAACAAAAATGATGGACAGAGTCAAAGAATAGCATATGAATCGATTAGAGAACTGAGTGGTAATGCAGGTAAACGCAAGGAAATACCAGTTAGAGACAGGGAAGGAAATTTATTGACCAAAGATGGAGATATTAAAAATAGATGGAAAGAGCATTTTGAGACAGTTCTTAATAGACCAATACCACCAGAAGAGGATATACCGTCTGCTCAGGAAGATTTAAATATAGAAACAGGAGAGTTGAGGCTTGCAGAAGTGGAGAAAGCAGTAAAACAGTTAAAGAATAATAAGGCACCAGGGGAGGATGGTTTATTTCCGAAAATGTTTAAAGTGGAGGGGGATAGATTAATAATGATCTTGACCAAGCTATTCAATAAGATATGGGTGACGGGGTTACTACCATCAGTTTGGAAGAATGGTGTAATTGTTAAAGTTCCGAAGAAGGGAGACCTGAGTGAATGTGGTAATTGGAGGGGAATCTCTTTGTCACCGATAGCTTTGAAAGTTTTCAGTAGAGTGTTGTTAAATAGGTTGGAGCCGGTGGTTGAGGGTATTCTGAGGGATGAACAGGCTGGTTTTAGAAAGGGACGTGGTTGCAATGATCAGATCTTTATAGTTAGGCATTTGATGCAGCAAGTTAATGAAATGAGAGTACCGTTAAGTCTTTGTTTTGTTGATTTTGAAAAGGCTTTTTGATAGTGTTTCGAGAGAGACTATGGGGAAGATCATGAGACATTATGGAATACCAGAGGAGTTTGTGAGGGTCATTATGAACATGCATGAGGACACATTTTGTAAAGTGATGGTTGATGGTTGTCTGAGTGATTCGTTTGAAGTCAAGTCCGAAGTAATTCAAGGTGGTGTTCTATCGCCTTTACTATTTATATTGGTCATTGATTACATTATGAAACTCGTTGGAACAGAAACCGGTGCAGGTATACTTTGGGGAGAGAACAGGAAACTTTTGGATTTAGATTATGCAGATGTTATAGTTTTGATTTGTGATGGGCCAGAAGAGATGCAGAGAGTGTTGGACTGTTTGGTGAGTGAAGGTCGCAAGGTGGGTTTGGTTATTAATTGTGGAAAAACTGAAATAATCAATATGAATATGGAAAATGCGCAGGAATGTGTAATTGGAGGTATGGTTGTAAAGCAAGTTGATAGGTTTAAATATTTAGGTACTTATTTAGCCAAGGATGGTTCTTTGAACTTTGAATTCGAGGAAAGGTTAAAGAAGGCTAATCAGGCAATGGGAATGCTTAAAAATATTTGGAATAATAACAATTTTTCTGTGCATACAAAAATCAAACTTTATAAGGTAATGGTTAGGAGTATCTTTATTTATGGACATGAGTCTTGGTACAGCACAGTGACTATGGAAAATAATTTCTTGGTGTTTGAAAATAAAGCACTTAGAAGAATATTAGGAGTTAAGTGGTGGGAAAGGATACCAAATAGTAGAATTAGAGAAATAACGGGAGTGCAGCCGATCGATGAACATGTTAGATTCTCACGATGGAAGTGGCTAGGACATGTGTATAGGAGACAGGGAATAGTACGAGGTACACCAGGGAGGGTGGCACTTGGTAGGAGAGGTAGAGGAAGGCCAAAAGAGACGTGGGTGAGGACAATGAGACGGGAAGCTGGAGATGAGTGTTGGGGAGATCTTGAGGAGTTAGCACAAGATAGGATGTGGTGGTGGGAGTTCATCGAGGCCCTATGCATCCCCGAGGGTGCCACAGGAAATGATTGATTGATATATATATATATATATATATATATATATATATATATATATATATGTGTGTGTGTGTGTGTGTGTGTGTGTGTGTGTGTATGTGTACATATATGTGTATATATATATTTATACAGTATATTATATGTGTGTGTGTGTGTATATATATACATATATATACTGTGTATACATATATATATATATATATATATATATATATATATATATATATATATATATATATATATATATATATATATATATATATATATATATATATATATATATATATATATCATCATCATCATCACCAGCCGTTGAGGTCCACTGCAGGACCGGCCTATCCCTACCGAAGCAGGGACGATACAGCCAATGTATCTCTACCCAGTGGCTTAGGCTGTCTGGTAGAGAGTGTGTGTACAGTAGGGTGAGGAGTGTTTGTAAGTGTAACTGAAGTGTTGTAGTGGCTTTAGATGTGTGTGTAGTCTGTGAACCAAGTGTAATCAGCCAGCCTTAAGCCGATTGGGTGCAAGCATACTAGTATGCTACAGTGGTTCAACCTCAGCACCCCTAATGTCCGCCAAAGTAGCAAGTGGCTCAGTGAACGTATATATATATATATATATATATATATATATATATATATATATATATATATATATATATATATATATATATATTACAGTCAATACCTAAATCCAGACAATTTGTAAAGTGACTGAACTTTTCAGGCAATATGTGAATTGCCTGGTTCACCCAGACAATTTAGAAATCAGCTAAAAATTGTAAACAATTTACAAAGTGACTAAAATTCTGATAGATTTTCTTGGCATATTGACTAATATGGGGTAATATACTGACATAGACAAACAAACAGTATTCTTGAGTAAAATTTTATTTTCTAAAACCTACATGACGATAGAATGTGATAATAAAACCTGCGTGACAATATAATGTAATAACAAAACAATGAAAGAATAAAATGTGACAATAAAGTAAGACATTAAATCAGTTTTTTTTCTTACAGGTCAAACTAGAGTTTGAATCCTGGTATGGGTAATCGATCAGTTTGCCTATTGGCAGTTTGTGTGATGATGTCTGTGTAGTTTATCAGTGTGTGTGTGTGTGTGTGTGTGTGTGTGTGTGTGTGTGTGTGTGTGTGTGTGTGTGACCGGTACAGACGTCTGGGTAGCTAGCCAGTGTAGTTGTGTGTTGGCCTTGTCCCTGGCATTTAGTCTTGTGTCCTTCCGTGAGGTGTAGTTCGTTTGTAGAACATATGGCGTGTTCTGAGGAAGCATTTTTTACGAGAAAGTGATGTTGAAGAAAAAATCGGATTCAAAGTCATTACTACTGACAAAAATTGAGTACTACAATCTGATAAAGGAACCCAGAGTAGCAGCATCTGCAAAAAATAAATCAAATCGGCAGTATTACATCCTTGGACTTTACGGAGTTCTTCAGTGTAGTGACGTTGAAAAGTTGATCAAAAAACGGAATGATAGAACTCAAGAACCTGTTTATTTTGTGCACATTGAGGATATGTTTGACACAATAAAATGTGCTCACATTACTAAGGGACATGGCGACAGAAACAAAATGGTCAAAGCTTTGTCAAGATATGCAAACGTTACTAGAGATACTATAGAACTGTTCAAATCTTTGTGTGTTCAGTGTCAAAAGAAACGGAAAAGATGTACGACCAAGGGTGTTACTGTTAAACCCATTTTGTCAAAGGACTTTGGCTCACGAGCTCAGGTGGATCTAGTTGACATGCAGTCCTGTGCCAAAGGAAAGTATAAGTGGATAATGGTGTATCAAGATCACCTAACAAAGTATTGCATATTGCGTCCCTTAACTTCAAAAAGGGCCACTGAGGTTGCATTCCAACTAATGGACATATTTTTAATGTTTGGAGCACATCAAATTCTTCAAAGCGATAATGGTAGTGAATTTACAGCATTAGTCATTTCGGAACTCAAACTTCTTTGGCCAGACTTGTTAATGGTTCATGGTAAACCAAGGCATCCGCAGAGTCAGGGATCAGCTGAACGCCTTATCTGTGATATAAAAGACATGCTAGTTTCATGGTTAGGTGATAATGATACAAGTGACTGGCCCATGGGACTCAAGTTTGTGCAGTTTCAAAAGAACACCAGTTATCATTCTGGGATCAAACAATTCCCATACAAAGCACTCTTCGGTGTTGAGGCCAGAGTAGGTCTTCGCTCAACTGCACTTCCAGAGGAAGTTTTGAAGACAATGGATACTGAAGATACGTGGAGCTTACACTTTCCCCTCGGACTCTGCTCATCCAGATGATTCACCTGAGTGCTCTGCTCGTCCAGTTGATCCACCTGAGTGCTCTGCTCATCCAGATGATTCATTTGAGTGCTCTGCTCATCCAGATGATCCACCTGAGTGCTCTGCTCATCCAGATGATTCACCTGAGTGCTCTATTCATCCAGTTGATTCATCGAAGGGCTCTACTCATCCAGATGATTCACCTGAGGGTTCTGTTCACCGTGAGGACTTCGCTCATCCAGGTAGTGACACTCACACACAGAAAAAAAAAAAAAAAAAACTTAAAAAGAGGTAACTGATAACTGATCTCAAGTCTATCACCATTGATTAAATACTTATCTCTGTTATAAAGCTAAAAATCCATTGCTTGTATTCTTTTTTTGTTCATTCAGATGGTTTATCCGAGGGTTCTGCCTATCCAGACAATTCACCCTGTGACCAGAATCCTACAGGAAGACTTCATGTGCTCCAAGAAAACATAGCACTTCAACGGTCAAGAGCAACTGCTGGTCAGTTAGCCCAAGCTGAATGCATGGTGAAACATAGTAGTTTAGATCATGCCCCTGGTAATCCCGGAGATGTGACAATTCCCATCCCGTTGGTTGATCGAGGTAAAGGTGATCCCCGAAATGTTATAGGTGTTATCTTAGATCGTAATGAAAATGACATGTATCGAATGGCCGTGAGAGAAGGAATACTTAAGGGACGCTACAGTAGAAGTCAGTTTGATATTTGTACCCAGCAACTGTATAGCCTTGGTGACGTGAGTGCAGACAAGGAAATAGGACTTCGTCATGCAGTAAAGTCATCTAGGTTTGGTGGTCAAGGTTATGCTAAGTGCAATTGTACTGTGAGCAAGAAACAATGTCAAACAAATTGCTGTAAATGTTATAAAGAAGGTCACAAGTGCAATAGTCGGAGCCACTCAGGTTTGACCTGTAAGAATAAAAACTGATTTAATGTCTTACTTTATTGTCACATTTTATTCTTTCATTGTTTTGTTATCACATTATATTGTCACGCAGGTTTTATTATCACATTCTATCGTCATGTAGGTTTTAGAAAATAAAATTTTACTCAAGAATACTGTTTGTTTGTCTATGTCAGTATATTACCCCATATTAGTCAATATGCCAAGAAAATCTATCAGAATTTTAGTCACTTTGTAAATTGTCTACAATTTTTAGCTGATTTCTAAATTGTCTGGGTGAACCAGGCAATTCACATATTGCCTGAAAAGTTCAGTCACTTTACAAATTGTCTGGATTTAGGTATTGACTGTAATATATATATATATATATATATATATATATATATATATATATATATATATATATATATATATAACATATATATATAATACATATATATATATATATATATATATATATATATATATATATCCAGGGGCAGGATCCCACTGCTACCTGGCGCGTCCCCGGGTGGCGGATAGGGGAAGGCCTTGTAGATATAGGAGGTACCGTCTTAGACGGCGCGGACCATGGGACCCCCTATAGATTTATAGGGCTTCACCGAATATAACGTATTAGGGGGCAAAAAATTACATCTCACCAGAAACTGTGGCAGGGAGGTGAGATTATTTGCCACAATCCTCCAAACCAAACATGAGTTGTTGCAAATGATTTGACGGGCGTTCCTGTTGGATCATCGTCTACTAAAGGTCCAACTGCATTGCCGCCTGTGCTTACGGGCAGTGTGCCACCGAAAGTGAGTAGGCACTGTGTTGGAAAATTAGATTCTTGGATGTTAAGGAAACTGAAATCGATGATGATCTATGCATACAATGTAAGAAGCCTCGCAGAAGATTACAAACTTGATAACCTGATGACTGAACTGGAAAACACTAGTTGGGATATTGTAGGTTTGAGTGAGATCCGCAGAAAAGAAGAAAAAGTAATTCAGCTCGAAGACAGCAAACACCTATTTTGCTACAGAGAAATGGAAAATGAAAGAGTTAGTGGTGTAGGATTTCTAATTAACAGAAACCTTGCAAACAACATTGTTAAATTCAGCAGTGTATCTGACAGAGCAGCACTTGTTATCATTAGACTATGCAAAAAATATACCATGAAAGTCATATAAGTATATGCACGAACTTCTCAAAGCCCAGATGAAGAAATAGAAACATTCTATGATGACATCTCCCAGATTATGGAAGAAGAAAAGACAACATATACTATACTCATTGGAGACTTCAATGCAAAAGTTGGGAAGTCGAGAAATGGAGAAGCATGTATGGGAAAATTTGGAGTGGGAGAAAGGAAAGAACGAGGAGAAATGCTGGTATATTTTGCTGAAATGTTTAACATGAGAATAATGAACACATTCTTCTACAAACGAACAGAAAGAAAGAGGACCTCGAGAAGCCCAAATAGAAAAACAAAAAATGAAATCGACTTCATTATAGCAGATAAGAATAACACGATCACAAATGTCACAGTTATCAACAAAGTTCATATATGTAGTGATCATAGAATGGTGGGTTGCACAGCCAGATTCAATTTCAGACATAAAAGAAAGATGATGATTAAAGATAAAAAGATATGCCCAATAACAGAAAATGAAAACAAAGGAGCCTTTCAGTTGGAAATAAGGAACAGATTTCAGGCTCAAAGTAACGCTGAATGTGACATCAATGAGCTGAATGACAGACTAACAAAAGTGCTAAGAGAATCAGCAAAGGTAGTAGGAAAACCTAATTCAACCAAAGCCATGAAGTATTCTGAAAAGACACTCGAGCTTATGAAAAAACGAAAGGAAATGAAAGTAAAAACAAAGAAAGACGAAATAGAACGAGCGGAATTAAATAAGCTTGTCAACAAAAGACAAAGAGAAGAAAAAAGAAAGAGAAACATGGATCAGATCAAAGAAACCATCAAAAATGGAAAAAGTCTGAAACAGGTCCGAAGTAAAATGGCACTAGGAAAGCAACAAATGACATCATTGAAAGAAAAAAAACGGTGAAATCATTAAATGCAGAGATAAGATTGTGAAGAGAGTTGAAGAATTTTACAAAGAACTGTATGCATCAAAGACAGTAGTACCAATAGCTAACTTTTCAGATGACCCAAGTGAAATACCGGAGGTAACACCAGACGAAGTAAATATTTGTCTTAAAAATATGAAAAGAGGGAAGGCTCCGGGAGAAGATGAAATAGTAACAGATTGACTGTTGGATACCGGAGTAGAAGTACAAAATAGGCTTGGTCACTTATTTACCCACTGTATAAAATAGAAGAAAATTCCCAAAACATGGTGTAATGCAATACTTATTTTACCCTACAAAAAAGGTGACTCAAAAGATCTTAGTAACTATCGACCCATTAGCTTATTATCAGTCATTTACAAACTCTTCACTAAAGTCCTTACGAACAGAATAACACCAATTTTGGAGGAAAACCAACCTCGTGAACAGGCAGGATTCCGAAGCGGGTATTCGACCATTGATCATCTACATACCATGAACCAGTTAATTGAGAAAACTATAGAATATAATAAACCACTTTGCCTATTTTTTCTTGATTACGAAAAGGCTTTCGACTCAGTGGAGCACATAGCAATACTAAATTCATTGCGAGAACAAGGAGTGAATGAGAACATTGTAAACCTGCTCGAAAACATATATCAAGGGGGAACTGCCACAGTTAAAGTACATGAGGACTCAGAAAAAATTAAGATTGAGAAGGGCGTGCTTCAGGGAGATAAAATTTCACCAAAATTATTTACAGCATGCCTAGAGAGTATTTTCAGAAAGCTAGACTTGGAAAACAAAGGAGTGATCATTGATGGAGAAAAGCTAAACCATTTAAAATTTGCAGATGACATTGTATTAATCTCAGAAACAGCGGAGGCATTGCAAGAAATGTTAGATGACCTGAACAGAGAAAGTCTGAAAGTAGGACTGAAGATGAACCGAAGTAAAACTAAATTAGTGTTTAATCCACAAACACCAAAGAGCGTTATCAGAATAAGCGAATATATTCTTGAAGAAGTTAAGGAGTACAACTACTTGGGACAAATACTAAAATTAACGAAAGATCATGATAGCGAAATAAAAAGAAGCATTACAATTGGATGGAAAGCTTTCGGTAAACATAGAGACATTATGAAAAGTAGCTTGCCAGTTTGTATGAAACGAAAAGTATATAACGCATGTACAGTATAATTCCAGCTATGACATATGATTGTGAGAACTGGAAACTGACAAAATCAATGGAAAATAAATTATCCGAACTCAGACAGCAGTGGAAAAGTCAGTGTTGGGAATATCTTTAAGAGACAGGAAAAGATCAACTTGGGTGAGAGAGCAGACTAAACTCAAATATATTATAGAAGTTATAAAAGAACAGAAATGGAGGTGGGCAGGCCATATAGCAAGAATAAGGGATAACCGATGGAGTAAGAGGCTGACGGACTGGACACCAAGAGAATGTAAGCGTAGCAGAAAAAGGACAGACTGGAGATGGAGAGATAAGATAGAGAAATTTGCAGGGAAAACGTGGCAAAGATTGGCTCAGTCAAGGAATTCGTGGAAAAGGTTGAGGGAGGCCTTTGTTCAGCAGTGGACTAGTTATGGCTGATGATGATGATATACATACATACATACATATATATATATATATATATATATATATATATATATATATATATATATATATATATATATATAGATGATGATGATATATATATATATATATATATATATATATATATATATATATATATATATATATGGAGCCTCTGCGGTATAGTGGTAGAGTGTGCGTTTCGTACAAGGGTGGACCAGGGTTCGCGCCCCGCCAGGGTAATAAACTTTGGGAGTGTTCATCCGGCCACGTACTGCTTTGGCGGACACCAGGGGTTCTGTAGTTGAACCAGTGTCGCTTACTGTAAAGTATGCTCGCACCCAGTTGGCTTGCGCGGGCCGATTACGCTTGGTTCACAGACTACACACACATCCAAAGCCATTCCAACACTACAATTACACTAACAAACACTTCTCACCCTACATACAATCTCTACTAGACAGCCTAAGCCACTTGGTAGAGATACAGTGGCTGTATCGTCCCGACTTCAGTCGCGATAGGTCGGTCCTGCAGTGGATACTCAGAATCCGTCTTAGACCGATTTAATGGTTTCACCGTTTTTTTTCTTTCAATGATGTCATTTGTTGCTTTCCTAGTGCCATTTTACTTCGGACCTGTTTCAGACTTTTTCCATTTTTGATGGTTTCTTTGATCTGATCCATGTTTCTCTTTCTTTTTTCTTCTCTTTGTCTTTTGTTGATAAGCTTATTTAATTCTGCTCATTCTATTTCGTCTTTCTTTGTCTTTACTTTCATATCCTTTCGTTTTTTTCATAAGCTCGAGTGTCTTTTCAAAATACTTCTTGGCTTTGGTTGTATTAGGTTTTCCTACTACCTTTGCTGATTCTCTTAGAACTTTTGTTAGTCTGTTATTCAGCTCATCAATGTCACATTCAGCATTACATAGAGCCTGAAATCTTTTCCTTATTTCCAACTGAAACGTTGCTTTGTTTTCATTTTCTGTTATTGGGCATATCTTTTGATCTTTTTAATCATCTTCTTTCTTTTATTTCTGAAATTGAATCTAGCTGTGCATCCCACCATTCTATGATCACTACCTATATTTACTTTGTTGATAACTGTGACATTTGTGATCGTGTTATTCTTATCTGCTATAATGAAGTCGATTTAATTTTTGGTTTCTCCATTTGGGTTTCTCAGGTCCACTTTATTCCTGTTCTTTTGTGGAAGAATGTGTTCATTATTCTCATGTTAAACATTTCAGCAAAATTTACCAGCGTTTCTCCTCTTTTATTCCTTTCTCCCACTCCAAATTTTTCCATACATGCTTCTCCATTTTTCGACTTCCCAACTTTTGCATTGAAGTCTCCAATGAGTATAGTATATGATGTCTTTTCTTCTTCCATAATCTGAGAGATGTCATCATAGAATGTTTCTATTTCTTCATCTGGGCTTTGAGAAGTTCGTGCATATACTTGTATGACTTTCATGGTATATTTTTTGCATAGTCAAATGACAACAAATGCTGCTCTGTCTGATACACTGCTAAATTTAACAATGTTGTCTATCATCCACTCACTCGATGTAGTGCTGCCTACTTCTTCCTTAGCCTTTATCATTCTTTTTCTGTCCCTGCCCTCCTCTCTTCCTATTTCTCCCATCTTTCCTGTCACTTCTTATTGCTTTTCTTTCCTTTATAGGTGGCTTTACATTGAGTGACAAGCCAAATGGTTTCCTGTAAGCCAAGAAACCATTTACAACGCTGGGTGGTAACCATATAACCAAACCATACGTGCTCCCTAGGTGTCAACAAGTGGGTTGGTGGAGGGTTAGTGCCCCTCCCTGTAAAACAAATAACTCCGAGTCAAATGGCCACCCCTTACGGAATTATGGCATCTGGCAATAGATAGATAGATAGTCAGCAAGATTTCTGTTAATTAGAAATCCTACACCACTAACTCTTACATTTTCCTTTCCTCTGTAGTAAAATAGGTGTTTGCTGTCTTCGAGCTGAATTACTTTTTCTTCCTTTCTGCAGATCTCACCTAAACCTACAAAATCGCAACTAATGTTTTCCAGTTCAGTCATCAGATTATCAAGTTTGTAATCTTCTGCGAGGCTTCTTACATTGTATGCATAGATCTTCATCGATTTCAGTTTCTTTAACGTCCAAGAGTCTAATTTTCCAACACAGTGCCTACTCACTTTCGGTGGCACACCGCCCGTAAGCATAGGAGGCAGTGCGGTTGGACCTTTAGTAGACGATGATCCAACAGGAACGTCTGTCAAATCATTTGCAATAGAACTCATGTTTGGTTGGGAGGATTGTGGCAAACAATCTCACCTCCCTGCCACATAGATTCTGGTGAGATGTAATATTTATGCCACCTTATTCGTTATGCTCGGTGGAACCCTATATATCTATAGGGGGTTCGATGGTCCACGCCATCTAAGACGGTACCTTGTATATCAACAAGGTCTTCCCTTATCCGCCACCCGGGGACGCCCCAGTTAGCAGTGGGATCTTGTCCCTGGATATATATATATATATATATCTATTTATATATATATATATATATTTATATTTATATTTATATATATATACATATATATATATATTTATATATATATCTATATCTATCTATATATCTACCTATCTACCTATCTATCTATCTATCTATATATATCTATATCTATATCTATCTATCTATCTGTCTATCTATCTATCTATATATATATATATATATATATATATATATATATATATACCCCTGGGGGTAGGTGGGTTTTTCAAGAATACTCCCCCAGTATCCCCGTTTGTCGTGCATGGCGACTAAAAGGGTTGGCGGAGGGTTAGTGCCCCTCCCCGAAAAACAACTACCCAGTAACAAAAAAGACAAACAAGAAGCCTCGGACAAGGACTGACGAAAAGATGACGACCAAGGACAGGAAGAAGGACATGGTAATTGCAACATGGAATTTAAGTGGTGCGAATGATGAGGTGAAAGAGAGAGAGATTGTGCAGGTGCTTGAGGGTGCGAAAGTTGATGTATGTGGAGTAACTGAAACTAAATAGTGAGGTGAGACTGTGAGAGAATTGGAGTATGGATGAGGTATATGTGCAGGAGTAGGTGAGAATGAGAGGGCAAAAGAAGGAGTGTGTATAGTTGTGAGTAAAAGATGGAAGAAGAACATGAGAGAGTATGGATCAGTTGGGTCCAGGATTGTGTGGGTAAGTTTGAAAGTTGGAATACAAATGTGGGCGATTGTGTGCGTGTATGTACCAATGCAAGATCGTGCAACCAGCGTGAGAGAAGAGTTCTGGACAAATGTGGAAGTGTGCATGGAAAAGTTTGGAAGGAATGAGAGAGTGTTTTTGATCGGTGATATGAATGGTAAAGCAGGGAATGTGAAGGTGGATGGAACAATTGGTGAGTGGGGTGTGCCTGCTGAGATGGATGAGAATGGCAGTGCGTTAGTGGACACTTGTGGTGGGAGGGGGTTGGTGATACCCAAAACCATCTTCAAGCATAAAATGACCCACAGGTATACATGACGAGTGATGAGAAGGGTGGGTGTTGAAATCAATGAAAGGAAGGCAATGATTGATTATGTATGTGTGTAGATGAAAGGATGCAAAGATGTGTAATGGATGCAAGAGCCTATGGAGGTTGGGGGAGTGGACTTTCTGACCACTACTTGGTGGTGGCCAGAATCAAGATCCAAATAAGATGCAAAAATAGAGGAAGGGAGGGAAGAAGGAGTATTTGGAAGGAGAGTGGAAAGGTTATAAGATGATGAGAAAAAGGCAGAATTTAAGAGAGAAGTGGAGAAACGATTGGGCAAATATGAATTGCAGCAGATGCTGGACGTGGATGTTGTGTGCAGGATATTTACAGAAGAAATATTTGTAGCATGTGATGTGGTGTGTGCGATGAAGAGAAGACGGACGGGGGTGCAAGGAACAGCGTGGTGGAATGATGAGGTGAGACAGACTGTGGCACAAAAGAAGAAAGCATACAATGAATGGATGAGAAATAGGGACGTGGAAGAAGTTGAGAGGCAGAAGAGAGAGATATACGTAGAAAGAAAGAGAGAGGTGAAAAGGTTAGTGAGAGAGAGTAAAAAGAGAGTGGATGAGGAATTTGGAAGGATTTTGAGTGTAAAGTGGAGGGACTGTAAGAAAATGATCTGGAAAGAGGTGAAGAGAGTAAGACAGTGCGGAAGTGAAGTTAACAGGGGAGTCAAAGATAAAAAAGGTAGATTACTAGTGGAGAAGGGAGAAAAAGGGAGCAGATGGAGAAAACACTTTAAGGAATTGTTGAACATAAAGGATGGAAGTAATGCGAGTATAAGTGGTTGCGGAATGGCTGGGAGAAGGAGGGAGGTAAGAAGACAGGAAGAAATCAGTAGGATAGTTGTGGAAGCAATGAAGAAAGTTAACTTGGGGAAAGCCCCAGGAATTGATGGAGTGTGTGGTGAAATGCTGAAACATGGGGGAGAGATAGTAGTAGAATGGATGTGGAAGATGTGCTGATTGGCCTGAGAGGAAGGTAGAGTCCCAGAGGATTGGAAGTCAGGTATAATTATTCCCTTGTACAAAGGAAAAGGGGAAAAAGAAGTGTGTGGTAATCATAGGGGCAATTGTCTTCTTAGTATAATAGGAAAAGTGTATGGTAGGATACTTATTGACAGTGGTAGAGAAAGACAGAGGAATTAGTTGGAGAAGAACAGAGAGGCTTTAGGAAGGGAAGAGGTTGTGTAGATCATACATTCATTCTTAGATCATTAGTGGACAAGTTTCTAGAGAAGGGAAAGAAGTTGTATGCGACTTTCATGGATTTAGAGAAAGCATATGACAGGGTGGATAGACAACGATTGTGGAAAATATTAGAATATATGAAGTAGATGGGAAGTCGTTGAATGCTGTGAAGAGTATGCATGATGGTGCTAAGGCTGCAGTGCGTATGGATGGTGAAGTGAGTGAATTTTTCTCTTTGAAGGTTGGGTTGAAACAGGGATGTGTCATGTCTCCATGGTTATTCAATCTGTACATGGATGGGGTTATAATAGAGGTACAAGGTAGGGTAGTGGATGTTGGAGTGGCCCTGGTGAGGGAGGGTACTGTTTGGAAACTCCCTGTACTGTTGTTTGCAGATGATACTGTGTTGTTGAGTGAAGACGAAGGGAAGCTGCAAGGCTTGGTGGATGAGTTTGGGAGTGTGTGTAAGAAACGGAATCTAAGGTGAATGTATGGAGGAGTAAAGTGATGGTCTTTGAGAGAGGTGAAGTCAGTGAATGTAAAGCGAGGTTGGATGGTGAGAAATTGGAAAATGTGAGTACGTTTAAGTTCTTGGGTAGTATGATGAGTAAGGATGGAGGTTTGGAGGGTGAAGTATTTGAAAGGGTACAGCAGGGAAGAAAGGTTGCTAGTTCCTTGAAAGCAGTGATAAGAAACAGGGAAGTGAGCATGGAAGTGAAACAATTACTACATGACAGTATTGTGATACCAACTCAAACGTATGGAAGTGAAGCTTGGACGTTGTTGGAAGGACAGAAGTCAAGAGTGAGAGCAGTGGAAATGAGTTTTTTAAGAGGAGCCTGTGGAGTCACATGGAGAGACAGGCTGACAAATGAGGATATAAAGGAGCTTTGTGGTGTGGATGTGGATGTGATAGGAAGCGTTAGGAGGAATACACTGAAGTGGTTTGGCCATGTGGAGAGGATGGAGGGTGAAAGACTGACGAAGAGAGTGTATGTGAATGAGGTGGAGGGCGGGAGAGGGAGAGAGAGGCCGAGGATGATTTGGAGGGATGGGGTGGAGAGGTATATGAGAGAGAGGGATGTGAGGTGGGAGCAGGTCAGTGAAATGGCTAGGGACAGGGCGACGTGGAGTTGATTTGTTTGTGGCCACCCCGAAGGGGATTGAGGCGTCTAGCAATATATATATATATATATATATATATATATATATATATATGTGAGTATGTATATATATATATATATATAGATAGATAGATAGACAGATATATATATATATATATATATATATATATATATATATATATATATATATATATATATATATATACAGTAATCCCTCCACTATCCAACGTAATAGAGCCAAAGGCATGTCCGGAAAGTGGTCCTGTCCAGATTGTGGTCACCAGCCTCCTGGACTTGTACTTATGGACCCTAACTCAGAAAAACACCTATACAACTCCCTCTGGACATGCATAGCACCTATTTAAGACCCAAATCACACCAATAAGCGACATAAAAGACTGAAATAAATGCGAAAGAACCCAAAAATTCGGTTTTAGAGGTGAGTTTATACAATGTTAAACATTCTGGGTACTTACAACAAGTCCCTGGCTCCTGGACTGATACTTATGGACCCTAACTCAGAGAAGTACCTCCCTACTGCACGTGCATAGCGCCTAATGCCCTATTCACACCAATAAGGGACATAAAGAGTGAAATGAGGTGTTAGAGGTAAGTACAGTATGGAAAATACAGTACAGTACAATATGAAACATTCTGGGTACTTACAGCAAGTACCTGGCCATCTCGATGAATAACTGCCTCCTCTCAGACTCTGACAGTAAGAAGGATTTCCTGAAGCACTTGCAGTACACTGTTCATGAAGTCTTGCACTGAACTTAGTCATTTGCACTCAGAAGTCCATTCTCTTAGCACTGCACACTCTTGTCTTACTTATGCTCCATTGTAACTTTATGAAAATAGTGTTGCACTCTGTACTTAAAGTCTTTGCACTCATAAATCCATTTTCTAAACATAACACACTCTAGTTAATTTTAGCTACATTGAAAGTCTATTAAATCAGTCTCTTTTCACTCAGAATTCTAATTTTTTAACAATATGCACTGTTTTTCTTTCACTGCACAACACTAAATTCCAGTGTGGTCTAGTGGAGAAGTTCTTGCTGTTTAATCACTGTCAGAGTCTGATAGTAGCACATGGAGGTGACCTAGGGGTGCGTCGCTGGGTCGTGGTGATGGCGTACCCACTGCAGACGACTCTGAAGATAGGCGCAAACTCACGTCGAGCGGTGACTCCACCGTGGCTGATGTGCTGGGTTGTGGCTCGGAGCATTAGGGCCTGTCTTGGGGAGGCAACGGAGTGGAGCCAGTGCTGGGCACAGCGGGGGTTACAGGCCTGAAAAAGCTGTCAATCGTTGATTGACGCAAGGAACGACGATTCTGACGATTAATGATGTGCTGCCTGAAAGCACGCACTTCCTCCACAAGTCCCAAGGGCCCCATCTCCCTGTCGCAGTCCAGGTGTTCCAGGTAGTCCAGAACGAACTCTAGGTGTTCCTGGAGTGCACTCAGCTTGGGGATGGCTGGAGTAGTGTCATGCTGAGAGGAGTCTGCATTATCGTTGCCATCCTCATCGGAATCTTCAAGCTGGGTACTGACACCTGCAACTGAAGATGCGATCTCGATATCAGACAGGGTCTGATACCCAGGATCGCCCTCATTGTCATCCAACCACTCACGCACTTCGTCCACATAAACATCGTCCCCATGCGCACATAGATGTGCATGGAAGTCATCCACGTCAAAACCTAGGAAATCATGCTCCACATCCGTTCCGAGAAGCAGACGAGACCAATCATTTTCTAGAGTCTTGACAGGGACTTCCTTCCATGCACTGGCCCAGTTGTAAATGGCAGACTTGATGTTGTAGCGGCGAAGGTTTTCCAAAGTCTGCTGGCCTCGCGTGTCCCGTCCCTCCCTGAGCTCGTCCTCGTTCTCGAGAACAACCATCACCTCGTCCAGGAACTTCCGTCGGTATAGCCGCTTCGTTGCCACGATCACTCCTTGGTCCATTGGTTGGATGAGACCAGTAGTATTAGGTGACAGAAACATGCACCTAATGCGGCCATTTTCAGCCACCAAGTCCTTGTTGCACGGGTGGGCAGGTGCATTGTCGAGGAGAAGGAGGGCCTTTACTTGGTCACGTGGGATTAACAGTTTTTCCGTCTGGTAATGTATTACCTCCTTGACGAAATGGCGGTGGAACCAGTATTTAAAGATGTGATCTGTGAACCATGCCTTCAAGGAATAGTACCAAATGACAGGAAGGACATCCATCACCCCACAAAGACACCGAGGTTGCTTTGCACGGCCAACAATAACGGGCTTAAGCCGGTGCATGCCGTTACCATTAGCACAACACAAAGCAGATATCCTTTGCTTGGAATGCTTGCGGCCAGGTACACACTTCTCCGTCTCCTCAGCTAGAGTGTTCGTAGGCAAAGAGCGATAGAATAAACCAGTTTCATCAGCATTGTAGACTTGACCGAGAGTGAGGCCCTCCCTGTCGATCAAGCCCTTCACCTTGTGCTGAAACTCATCTACTCCATCCTCGTTACCGCCCAAAACTTTGCCATGAGATGTACAGTTGGTAAGGCCATGTCGTAACTTGAACGTGAAGAGCCAACCCTCGGATGCCTTGAAGTCTAGGGCGTCGTGAAGCCTTGTGAACTTCTCAGCAGCAGCCATCAGCTCCGTGCCACGCACCATCACACCAGCAGCATGTTGCTGTCGATACCAAATCAACGTGGAGCAGTCGACTTCAGGATACCTGGGAGTAAACATCATCTTCCTCTCCACATTGCATTTGCTTTTCGACAAGAAGTCAGCCGTTTACTGCATGAGTTTGTCTTGGGATCTCTTGATATCAAACAAAGTAGATCAGGCCAGGTTGAACTCACGAAGGATGCGTGATAAAGACCATCCCGCATCCACACTCTCCAGTATCTCCCTCTTCTTCTCCAGAGTCAAAACCACTCTCTTCCTCTTCTCAGGCGGCGGGGCCATCATCACACACACGAAGAAGAGACATGAGAGCAACAGGAGAGCCTGCAGCAGGTAAGGCACCACCACAAAAGCGAGCACGTGGGCAGCCATGACGACGAGCGTGTACTCACGACAAGAGACGGGCAGTAAGTGGGGAGGATGCAGGGGTGCTCTAGCCGATGTCAGAGGAATGACGCACCAAAACAAAGTTGTCCCGCGCCACGCACGCCAAGTTCAAATTATGGGTGGGAAAAAGTCGGATTTTTTTCGAATTTTTTGCGGTTTTCTGACCATTTTGGGAATATTGGATCCCGGGACAATAATGTTCAGAAAGTGGGCGTCCGGATAGTACGGGGATTACTGTATATATATATATATATATATATATATATATATATATATATATATATATATATATACTGTATATATATGTATGTATATATGTGTATATATGTATATATACATGTATGTATATATATATGTATGTATATATGTGTATATACGTATGAATGTGCGTATATATGTATATATGTATGTGTGTGTACTTACTGCATCCACTCCACCTCTTCTTTCGTAATGGATATTAACAAATTCGAATCCTTTTACAACAAATAATATTTTTTTCTCTTTCCCTCATTCCCTCCAGCTTCTCTCTCCCTTTCCTCTTATTTTTCCTCCCTTCGTTTTCCATCTCTGTAATTTTACTTCCTTGATTTTTACCCCTACAGATTTCATATCTTCTGGTCTGAGAATGGTCCTCAACTTTTACTTTATTTACTGTCGGTCTAGCTCCTGTCAGCTCCCCCTCTTTCCATTTTCAATTTCCTCTGCAATTCTTTTTCAATTTGATAATTGGTTTTCTCTCCTAATATCTCCCCTCCTGCCCTCTTTTACTTTTATCTCTTTCTTTTTTCTTTTATTTTCTTGACAGTCTTTCACTTTTATCATTTTACCCACCATCTGACAAATCAGAGGAGAGTGTTGTTATCACTGGAATCAATAGGTGTTCATCCGTAGCGTTGGCTGGCAGGGCGGCTGTCCTGGTGTAGAATTTTCTTTTCTGGGCCAGAACTCAGAAAGTCTTCATTAAAGAGTCGTGAAATTTCACGTTGTAGTGTGTCTTATTGTAAGCTGGTGCCGTCTGACAGGTAAAATGCTGTATTTTATTTTATTTTATTTTTTTAAAAGAAAAATCCAGAGATTTCAATGCGACCTGCACAAGGTATCCGAGGGACCTAGGTTGTTTGTCCTCAAGGCGTTCCTCTTACTCCCACCTTTAGAAGAAAGGAGTGAGGTGGGGGATTGGGGGCTTGTGTGTGCTTCGTAGGGTGTGCAGGGAGATGGGGAGGTATGTTCTTGGTCGGATGGAGAGTTGTAACAGCGTAGCGTTGCCTATGTTTCTTTATATTAATGTGACACTGTGTGAAAAGGTGATACATCTGTCTATGAGAGCCACGTATGGTTAATGTCTTGCTCTTTTCGTTGTTAAATTTCCTAAGGAAATAATTCCCACAACCCTAACCTACACAAGTACAAAGCATCTATTTATATGTATATATTTTTTTAGATTCTTATGGTATAAGATCCAACACTCTGGGGAAAGTTGTTTGCAGGTGAGGACTGACAAGTGGTAACGTGGGAGTGGGATTTAAGAAGGTACTGAACAGTTGTAAGAAGAAACATTAGTAAGGAGGAAAGCGGTTGTTTTGTAAACAAGAGAGAGAGAGAGAGACAGTGTATCTCTCTCTCTCTCTCTATTTATATATATATATATATATATATATATATATATATATATATATATATATATATATATATATATACTGTATATAAATATATACACATATAGATATATATATATATATATATATATATATATATATATATATATATATATATATATATATATACAGTATATATATATATATATATATATATATATATATATATATATATATTATATACTATATATATATATATATATATATATATATATATATATATATATATATTATATACTATATATATATATATATATATATATATATATATATATATATATATATATATATATATATATATGTACTCACACACACACACACACACAAGAGCCGCAATGTTTGTTTTTCCTTCAGTCACGCCCAAACCAAGGTCCAGAGAACCACAAACCCATATATATTCTGAATCAGGGTAACCCAAAGATGGGATTAGGGGGGTCAAATTCAGGTCTTGTTCATTTAAGGTCATCTGTGGAGTGTTCGTCTTTTTGTCCGGGCAACGGTGGGTACCCTTGCAGAACAGTTTTTGGCAAGGAGATTCATATGACCTCCGTTCGGACAGAGGCTATGTGTGGGTGACATCTGAGGTATATGAGATCACTGGTCAGAGGTCTTTTGAGGTCACCGGTAATAGACGCTCAAACGACTGGACCCAGCAGCCCAATATTTGGTATGGAGACTCACATGACCCCTAGTTCGGATAAAGGCTATGTGAGGTTGACGTACGGGGTCATTTGAGGTCATCGGTAATACACGCTTAATCGACTGGACCCAGCAGCCCAATTTTTGGCATGGAGAATCACGTGACTTCCATTTCGGACATAGGCTATGTGATGTTGAAATACTAGGTCATTTTAAGTCACCGGTAATAATAAACAAGTGTGCAAAAATGCTGTGCGTTAGTCTGCAAAAGCTGAGATATAAAGTTCCTTGACCTCTTATAATCTCTGATTTAACAAAAAAAAAAAAAAAAAAAAAAAGGTACATGGTCTTTTTGGAGTAGAAAGAAAGATTGAACTAGGACAAATAGGATTGTGTTCGTCCTTTTGGCCCGGGCAACGCCGGTACCCTTGATAGTGAATGTGTCTACAGTATATATATATATATATATATATATATATATATATATATATATATGTGTGTGTGTGTGTGTGTGTGTGTGTGTGTGTGTGTGTGTCAGGAAAGGAGGTTGTGTATTTGTAATTCTGTTTTCAAGCACAAAGATGCACATATATTTACGTGGCACTGAGGGAATAGAGATCATATTGTATTGAGCCGGATTGATTACAAGTTCGTAGAGAAACCGACGCAGGGTAGTGTTGCTGATACGAGGGCAGTGAAAGGAAGATATGTAAGTTTGATAGATCATAATTGACAGCGGTATGCAAGAGCAATCTGAGAGGAGTGAGGAGGATCCAATAAAGAGAAGAGGTCTCAAGTAAAGACACTGAAACTGGAGAAGCTAAGGATCAAAGAAATAGCAGATGAATACAGAGCCAAAGTTGGGGAGGAGTTAGAATCAGTGAATTGGAATGAATTGGATCTGGACAGCCTCTGGAATGCATTAAGGATTGGATAGTTAGGAATGCTAAAAGGGTGTGTGGTGTGGCAAGAATAACAGCAAAAAAGAAAGGTACGGCATGGTGGGATGAAGAGGTTGAGAGAACAGTGGAGGAAGAGAGGACGAAGTGGCTAGAGTGGATACACAACAGAGGTTCAGATGAAATAATAAATGAGTATATTGAGATCAAGAGGCACGTAAAGAGAACTAGTGAAGAGGAAAAAGAAGGAGGTAAATGATCTAGGAAGAAAAATGAATGCAACTTACCGTGAAAATAGGAAAGAATTGAGGAAATGTAAAGTGAAAGTGGAAAGAAATTAGAAAGTGTGAAGGATGTAAATGGTAAATTATTAACCCACGGGGATGAATGAAGGACCAGATGGAAAGAACATTTTGAGTTTGATGAATGGGAAGGGAGAAAGCAAAGCGACTGTCAGCATGATTGGTTTTAGGTGCGTACAGAGAAGGAATGCAGTGCCAGGAAGCGTGACACTCGCAGAGATAGAAACCCCGTGAAGCGGCTTAAATATGGGAAGGCAGTTTGGGTTCATGGGGTGTATGCAGACATGATTAGGTGTAGCAGAGAAAGCGGAGTGCATTAGTTGTTGGAGCATTATATTAAGAGACATGGATGAGTGAAACTGAGCCAGTAGAGTAAAAAAAAAAGCAATAATTGTACCCCTGTAGAAATATAAATGTGAGCGAACTGAGTGCAAGAATTATTGTGGCATTAGTCAATTGACTATGGCAGGGAAGCTATGTGGAAGAATTGTTATGAAGAAAGTAAGAGAGAGATCAGTATTCATAGCTAGTGACGAACAGGGTGGCTTTAGAAGTAGCAGAGGAGGTGTGGATCAAATACTTGCAGTGAGGCAGATTTTCGAGAAAACTTGTGAGAAGGACTGTAATGTGTTAATGGCATTTATGGATCTGGAAAAAGCATAAGGCAATGTAGACAGGGAAGGACTGTGGAGGGCTTTGCGCACATACGGTGTACTCGTAGGTGGTAAGCTGTTAGATGCCGTCAATAGCTTTCATGACGGTAGTGAGGCATGTGAAAATGGTCATCTAAGTGATTGGTTCACGATCAATGTGGGCGTGCGACAAGGTTGTGTGATGTTCCCATTGCTATTCAGTATATATATATATATATATATATATATATATATATATATATATATATATATGGGGTGATGAGAAAAGTAAAAACACGAGTAATGGAGAGAGGGGTGGCGTTGGTAATGAATGGTGATGGATGGAATTTCTCAAATTTGTTGTATTCTGATGATGCAGTGCTACTTGCAGATACTGAACAAGAGCTTGGTAGATTAGTGCAGAGTTCTGTAGATGTCTGTGAGCGTCGTACCTTGAGTGTAAATGTAAAAAAGAGTAAAGTGATGGTTACTGAGTGAGAAGGTGACTCCCAGTGGGATGTTACTGTGAATGGAGAGAGACTGGAATTGGTGAGAGAGTTCAAATACCTGGGTACAATGATTGAAAAGACAGAAAAATGTGCAAAAGAAGTGGAAAGTAAAGTGTCACAAGGAAGGAAGGAAAGTAACTGGTGCTATGAAGGACTTAATAAAAAACAGAGACTTGAGTGTTGCAGCTGTGCGGGGCTTACATAAAGGAGTGTTAGTGCCAGCTTTATTATACGGATGTGAGACTATGGTGTGGCCTGAAAATATAAAGTCACGAGTAAGAGCAGTGGAGATGAGGCTGCTGAGGAATGTATGTGGAGTAAGGAGAGCACATAAGATACGGAATAATGTGATACATGAAAGATGTGGAGTGAGAAAGTCTGTGGACACGAGAATCGAAGAGAGTGTACTGAGATGGTTCGGTCATGTGTAGAGAATGGACAATTTAGTGGTGAAAATGGTATATCTAAGGGAATCTGAAGAAGGGAGAAGGCGAGGAAGGCCAAGAAGGTGGAGGGATATGGTGGATGACTGTTTTTTTTTTTTTTTTGTCCGACTCTGGGCAAAGGCTTCAGGGCCTATATCTCGGGGGCAGTAGCCTATCCCAAGGCCCAGTAGTCCTCCAACACCTCCACATGTCACCACTTCGGCGCTAACACCCACCGTCCATATTGAATACATGCTAGGGCTGTCTCATACAGGACTGGTGTATTGGTATTAGCGGGGGTATTTTTACGACATGTCGGCGGGTCATCTGGTAGATCAGGAAAGTCTGCTTTTAATGAAACTCAAATCCTTAAACTGTTCCCTGGTGTGAAGAGGAGAGGTACGGAAGTTGGTGAGGGTAAGGGACTGACAAGAGACCAAGCTGGCAGGATGAATTTTGTGTGAAGTGCATAACCAGGGATGTGGCAACCTTTTTACATGTGACAGCATTCTGATTTTCTTTGTCAGATAGGTGTATGTGAAGGTACAAAACGTGGTGATATTTTTCTATTTTCCTATTCTTTTTTTTTTTTTTTTTTTTTGCCTACCGGTATCTGATGAAGCCAGGATTCCGTAGACTTGAATGATGAGTAAATGGAAGGGTGGTCCATTCAATTGGGCAAACTTAGGCTGTCTGGACGTTGCTCCTCGTCACCCTACACAAGAGTGGGAAAGGAAGTCCGGATGATGATGATGATGATCTATCTATCTATCTATCTATCTATTTACCGATAGATAGATAGATAGACATATAGATAGATAGGTAAATATGTATATGAAACATTGCAGGAAATGTAAAGGCGCTAAGGGTTTCTTCGTCCTCATATTCATGTTCTTATTACTCTTATTCTTTTTCTTATTCTTATTATTATTGTCACACTGCTCAGCAACAATTCTGTCCCAAGGGTTTAGAGGGTGCTCTAAGCATACTTTTTCATCTGAATCCAAATATGAAATATTTTTTTCCTCTCAGAGTTAGTTTTCTTGTGTTGCTATGTTCATGCATTCGCCATTAGGACAATCACCGGATGCAAAATTTATAACATAGTATTATACTTAATTAAGCAAAAAATTTTCTTTAAAATAATTCAATATATTTCTTTGAGGAAAAAAGATCTGATATTGCTGGCAGGATAATTTTGGCCAGAGCAGCAGACTGTGCAGGTTGAGACATGTTTAGGCCTGTTCAGACATCAACCTAGTTTCTGTGTGTAGAGCAGCTCCATGACAGTGTGCTTTTAGGCGCCACAGTGTTAACAGCCAGTTTGTGTTGCTCTTTTCTTAAGCATTATTTTTTTTTGCACTTGTGTTTCGCTAATCCAGATGCTTCGTTCTGCTGGTGAACTGCCTTAATCATCCCAATTCCTTCTGCTATGTATGTGGCGAACTAACCTTTCAATCCCAGAAATGGAACTTTACACCACTGGTAAAAAATATGAACTTTATTTCGGATGTAAAGTGGGTGATCAAGACAACAGTTGGGCCCCTCACATTAGTTGTGTGACGTGTGCAAGACTACTCACAGGATGGCTAAACGGTTCGTGTCACAAACTATATCCTGCTCCAGTGATTAGGTTGGAACCCAAAGTTTACACAACAGACTGCTATTTCTGCCTTGTAAGTACAAAGGGAATCACTCCAAAAAAACAAAGAGCTTTGTGAAATACCATAATCTACCATCTGCAATGAGACCAGTTCCTCACAGTACAGTACTGAGCTTCCAGTACCAAATCCTTTAGAGCATGTAACTTAAAGCGATAAGGAATCAAACGAAGCTGGAGCATATGAAGAGGAAAAAGATGAAGAAATATCAGATCCAGCATTTCAGGCTGCCTGTTCTTCCAGTGAACCACATTTGCTGTCACATCGAGATCTGAATGTCCTTGTTCGTGACTTGGGTTTATCTAAGAAGCAGGTTGAACTTTTAGGTTTAAGAATGAAGGGCTGGAATCTACTGCAGCGTGATACTAAAGTCTTTTTTTTTTTTTTTCTCAGCCGCCATGATGATTTGAAAGAATGTTTCTCTCAGGAGGATAGACTTGTGTTTTCTAAAGATGTGAAATCAGTCATAGGAGGCTCTTGGTCATGAACGCAATGTGCGCAAGTGACGCTTTATATATATATATATATATATATATATATATATATATATATATATATATATATGTGAGGAAGAAGGAACCAAAGGCCGCAAGCCCGCAAAATTGTTCCTTCCAAGAGAAAAACAAAATACAAGAGAGAGCCAAATTCAAGATCCGATCATTTCCAGATGCCTGGACACACTGCGTTTGAAAGACTGGAGATCATAGGAAGCAGGAAATACAGACAGAGGGAGACAGTTCCAGAGTTGACCTGTTGCATAAATGAAGGACTGGGAGTAATGGTTAACTCTTGCATTAGAGTCGGACAGACAAGGGATGAGAGTTTGCTGCTAGACGGGTGCCCGTCGTAGAGGTGGAGGAATGCAAACAGACAGTTCAGAGGAGCAGTGACCATTGAAGTAGCGATAGAAAAGAGATAAAGATGCAACAGTGTGGCGAAGAGACAGAGGTTGAAGGGAGTCAGTAAGAGGAGGAGAGTTAATGAGACGAAAAGCCTTTGATTCCACCCTATTGAGAAGAGCTGTATGTGGGGAGTCTCCCCACACATGAGAGTTGTACTCCACACACAGGCGGATAAAACCCATGTATAGAGTCAACAATTGTGCAGGGGTAAAGAAGGAATGGAGTGGGCTTGGCACACCTAATCTCTTGCAAGGAGATTTTACAAGAGATGTATTATGATCTTTCCAAGATAAGTCCCAAGCACCTTCAAGGATGATGCAGGATTAAGCTGAATATTATTAAACATTAGTGGGTATACCTGTGGAAGATTTTGTCGGGTTAATAGGTGTAAAAACTGAGTCTTTGATGCATTAAAAACAACCAGATTATTTTTACCCCAGTCAGAGATACGAGCCAAGTCAGACATTAGGTGTGCCATAGCCTCATCTCTTGTTTGTTGAAGTAACTGCTGGGATGGACGTTGTGGGAAGCGAATGGAAAGGTGAAGGGTGGAGTCATCAGCGTATGAGTGGATAGGGTTAGATGTACAGCTTATAAGGTCATTGATGAAGAAAAGGAAGAGAGTTGGTGATAGGACAAAGCCCTGAGGAACACCACTGTTAATAGATCTAGGAAAAGAACGATGGCCGTCTACAACAGCGGCTATAGAACTACCAGAAAGGAAGCTAGAGATGAAGGCACAAATAGAAGGATAGAAACCGTAAGAGGGCAGTTTGGAAATTAAAGATTTATGCCAGACTCGATCGATAACCTTTGAGATGTCAAATGCAATGGCAAAGCTTTCGCCAAAGTCCCGAAAGGAGGATGACCAGGAGTCTGAAAGGTAGGTGAGAAGATCGCCAGTGGAGCGTCTCTAACGGAACCCATACTGATGATCAGAAAGAAGGTTGCGATAGGAAAGATGCTTTAAAATTTTTCTATTAGGAATTGACTCGAGAACTTTTGAGATACAGGATGTTAACGCAATTGGACGATAATTAGAGGGTTGGGAATAATAACCCCTCTTTGGGACTGGCTGAATGAGAGCAAACTTCCAACAAGTAGGGAAGGTGCAAGTTGACAGACAAAGGCGAAAGAGTTTGCCTAGGCAGGGTGTAAGCACAGAAGCACAGTTCTTGAGAACAACAGGAGGGACTCCATCAGGCCCATATGCCTTATTAGTAATGAGGCCTGTGATGGCAGAAAATACATCAGCTGAAGAAATTTTAATGTCAGCCATGAGGAAGTCAGAAGGGAGAAGTGATGGAGGAACAGCACCAGAATCATCTAAGGTGGAATTGGAGGAGAAAGTCTGAGCGAAGAGATCTGCTTTATCAATAGAAGAAATAGCAATAGAGCCATCATAGTAGAAAAGAGGAGGGAAGGATGATGAGGTAAAGTTGTTAAAAAGATTTTTGGCAAGGTGCCAGAAGGAGCGGGAAGAATTCGAGTTGGAGAGTTGAGAGCATTTCGTACGGATGAAATTATTTTTAGCAGAGCGAAGAACAGACTTAGCACGAATCCGGGCAGAAACGTTTAAAAGATGTGATTCAGGGGTGGCTTGGCTCCGGTACGTTTTATAGGCCCTCTCCTTGTTGCGGACAGCATTAGAACAAGCGAGATTAAACCAAGGCTTTCTTGCATTAGTCAAAAGATAAGAGGAAGGAATGTATGCTTCCACACCTGAGAGAATAACCTCCTTAATGCGCAAGGCACATTCAGATGGCTCTCGTCCATGGAAGCAATAATCATTCCATGGAAAATCAAAGAAGTACTGCCTGAGGGCCTCACAATCCGCAGCTCCAGAGTGCCACAGACAACGTTGGAGGGTCCTCAGGCTGTACCAAATCGATAGGAAAGGTTAAGGTGACAAGGTTGTGATCGGAGAAGCCCAACGGAGAGAAATGATTAACAGTGTAAGCAGAAGGATTAGTTGTAAGGAAGAGGTCAAGTATGTTGGAGCTCTCTCCAATGTGGTCAGGGATACGGGTAGGGTGCTGTACAAGCTGCTCTAGGTCATTAAGGATAGAAAAGGTGTAGGCTTGTTCACCAGGTGGATCAGTGAAAGGAGAGGAGAGCCAAAGGTGGTGGTGACAATTGACATCTAGAATGGAGATTTCAGGAAAAGGAGAAATGGATAGAATGCTCTCCATCGTAGAAGTAAGATAGTCTAAGAATATTTGACAGTCAGTAGAATTAGGAGATAAGTAAACAGCGCAGATATATTTAGTCAGAGAATGACAGGAAAGCCGAAGCCAGAGTGTAGAGAATTCAGAAGAATCGAGTTCAGGAACACGAGAGCAAGATAAGTCGTTGAGTATATATACACAACAGCCACCTTTGGCTTTGAAATGAGTATTAAGAAAGTATGAAGATACAGAAAAGGGTCTGCTGTCAGTTGCCTCAGACAGCTGAGTCTCAGTTAGAAAAAGAAGGTGAGGTTTAGAGAAGGAGAGGTGGTGCTCAACAAAGAGAAAGTTAGAGGAAAGTCCGCGAATGTTGCAGAGATGAAGAAGAAGCGAGTCAGACAGTGGTTCCAGGCAGCTCGAGTCGTCACCGGGAGAGGGGCGGAAGGTGGGGGCATTTATGATCCCCCCCCCCCTGGGGACTCCGAGGCCTGGTGTTGTGCTGCCATTTTATTTTTTATTTTTTTAAATTTTGGAAATGGAAATGTGGTGTGTACTGTGCATGTAGTTTGGTGTTGATAGAGAAACTTGTACTGGAGAGCATGCTGGCCTACTCTGTGTTACTGAGACACTGAAAAAGTTCAGCAAAGGGGGATGGTCGGGACCTAGTCCCGAGGGCTGATGAAACGGGAGCTCCAGCTCTCCATGTCATCATCTTTCCATCCATCTTGGGAGTACTGCCCTACTCGACTGGTGCTACAGCCTACTCCTCCAAAGTCAGCTTGAAAACTGCCATTCTTCATATCGGAAATAAATTTCCTTCTATACCTCTTGCACGTGCAGCAAACATGAGAGTTATACAACAACGTGAAGCTGCTTTAAGAAAAAGTTCAGTATAAGAAACATAAGTGGAATATCAGTGGAGAACAAAAGGTCATCGCACTTTTTCCAGGGTTGGAGCTAGGTTACACAAAGTACAGTTATTTTCTATGTGAATGGGAAAGTAGGGACAAGCAAACTACTACATTCAGAAGGATTAGCCAAAAGTGCCTCACTTATTCCAGGCAAGAAAAATGTTGTGAACAGTCCCCTTACTAACCTTGAGAAAGTACACTTTCCTCCTTTGCACATCAAGCTTGGACGTATGAATAAGTCTGATAACGCGATGGATAAAATGCAAACTGGATTCATAAGCTTGAGAAATATATATTCTCGGATCAGTGGTGCCAAGAATAGAGGTTATTTTTGTGGACCCTCAGATCAGAGAATTGTTAAGAGATGCGAGTTTTGAAGGAAAGCTGAATTAAGTTGAGAGTTTCAGAAGTGACTGCACAAACTTTCTGGGAAAGCACAAGGCCAAAAACTATCCTGAAATGGTGGGTGACCTTGAGCCATACCAAGCAGTGGGGTGCAATATGTGATTAAAGATTCATTATTTGAACTCTCACTTTGACTTTTTTTTTTTTTTTTTTTTTTCAGAGAACCTGGGTGTGGTGAGCGATGATCTCGGTTAGTGTTTTCTCAGGACTTTTCTAACTTGGAAAATCGTTACCAAGAAAACTGGAGTCCCAGCATACTGGCTGACCACTGCTGGACTCTTAGACATTCGTGAGGCAAAGTACCACAGAAAATCAAACAAAGCTACTTTTTGAACTACAGTTTTTCGTTTTCTCAGATTTTAATAAGTACGTAAATATTTGAATTATTAAAAAATGCATGTCACTCACAATCCTCACCTGATAAAGGAAATATACAAACATATTTGGATTCAGCACAGAAGTACTGTAAGAATCAGGTATTTTCATCCTTGGGAAGCGATGAAAAGCTTTTGTTTCCAAGTGTTATTATAATTACTTAAAGTCAAATTTTGCATAATATTACAAGACAGGTCCAATCTAGAGGCATGAAATCATTAAAAAATTGCACCATTGTTCACTGATAGTTACAGAATAATGCTGAAGAGGCTTGTTATTTTGCACTCCCCAGAGATGACTATAATTAATACGATTCTCCATGGAGAAATGTAGGAACAAGCATGTGTGACTTAGATCCAGTGGAATATTGGGAAACCTTTTGTCTTTTTCTGTACAAGGGTGAGATTTGGTGAATTAACCTTCTAGTATTCCCTGGTAGCAGAACTGCAGCTGCAGTGTTGTCAGTAAGGATAATAAACTAGCATCACTCAAATATTTTTTTATTATTGAAAGAATTTGTCACTATGTACAAAATAATAAGGCACGGGCTAACGCCGGCGGGGAGACTTGGTGGGGCGGGGCGCTGGTCTCTCGGAGGCTGGATAGGGCTGATAGTCGAGATGGGGCGGGGCGGAGTAAGGCTACTAGTTGAGGCGGAGTGGGGCAGGGTAGGGCTGGTAGTTGAGATGGGGCAGGGCGAGGTATGGTTGGTAGCTGAGATGGGGCGAGGTTGAATATCACTGTTAGTCGAGGTGGGGCTGGGCGAGATAGGTCTGAGAGTCGAGATTGGGCGGGGAGGAATAAGGTTACTGGTCAAGGCGGGGCGGGGCAGGAATGATGGTAAAGGTGGGGTTGGGTGGGGTGGGGTAGGGCTGATAGTAGAGGAGGAGTGTTGGGGATAGGTAAAATATTCATTGTGAGGGGGATCAGGGTTGGGCTGATAGCTGAGATGGGACAGGGTTGATGAATGAGATGGGAAGGGGTGAGATTATGTCGATTACCAGCACCATCCACTCACTCGATGTAGTGCTACTCTCGGGTGCCTGTCTTTTCCTTTCTTCTTTCCTTCGTTCCATCCTTCCTCTTCTGTCTTTCTTTCCTCTTCCTTCTGTCTACGGGTGACACTACACTGAATGGCAAGACTAATGGTGTCCTGTATACCAGGAAACCATTTACTACGCTGGGCGGCAACCATATAACCAAATTAGGGCACCTGGTGGTTTAGCTGGCAATTAAGGCTCTCCAATCGGATTGAACCTGTGCAGGTTTATATCCAAGGGATGGCTGGGGTTTATTGCTCACGTAATGCCACTCAGGGATGAGTGAGGCTGGTGACTCTCACCTTAAATGTCAGGACCAACTTGCCTAGCCCCGGACTCCTACGTTCCTCATAGGACAACACTGGATTAGATGACGGATGGATGGATGGATGGACCAGCTGTTGGGAGCAAAAACAAAATATATTAATCCCTTGAATTCTGTTAGCTTATTCTTCCTACACCCAGACGTGTAGTCATCACAGAGAAGACTTTAAGTAGTGGAGGTGTCAGCAAAAACTATGTCTAACACCTGGAGTTTCAAAAAAAGATCTATAAAACTGGAAAAATAATATATCAGTGATATCCTCTGACTGAACGGGCAGTGTGGTTAATAAGCCATAAATGCTGCACAGTGTACTATTTACTGCAATATGTTTGCCGCCTAATTGTATGCTACCTATATAGGGATCCATAACTTGACACCTAACCACCCCACCCATGCACCAACCTTTTTATTAATTAATTATTTAACTAGTTTACCTTCTAATTTAATACATTCCCACAAATCAGGTGTTGTATCATCTGCAACACGATACGCTTGAAAATATTAGAATGTCAGTGAGAAAGAGATATACGATAATAAACATATTGATGTGAGCTGTAACACCAAATCATCTCCCTTCCCTAATGCCAGCCAATAACGTACAGCCAACACCAAAAGTCCTGTCGCCTCTCCTGTTTCTTTTCTAATTGTCTATTCTCTATGAAAAATAGTGTGGTGAATCAGCAGCAACCGACACTGATGTCAGTGTCTGTATCTGTGATCACATCAAATGATAAGTGTTGGTTACTCTGGATTCATGTCACTAATTTTCAAAACCCGCGATGAGAAGAGCAGGAGACGTGACAGAACTTTTGATGCCGAGTACAAATTTCTGATCAGGCGACGGGGCCTGGCCTCCCATATAATTTTATTTAGATAAACTTATACAAACTTTAAATGTTCGTGATATCACAATTTTATATCAACCCACACCCATTTCGTAGTATTTCCGTATCATATAAAAAATATATATGTTTTTTTTCATTTCGCGTCCTCCCTGCTGTGTAAGAGCGTCCACATATTTTCATCGCCTCCAGATGCTACTGTTAGTGAGTATAATAGATGTGCTGTAATGCAAGAAAAATGGAGGAGTGAGTTAGCTGTCCACAAAAGAAGCTTTTGCCGTATTTGAGATTTATTTTGATGCTGGGATTATGAGAGGTATGGGAATGAATGAAATAGCTTCATGGAGTGAGGAAGTGAAACGAGTAATGGAGAAGGAATACAGTGGCTGGATGGTGTAAAGGCCGTTTGAAACTTACTAAATTATCACTCTACTGACGGTGATTCGAATGCAGACCCTCACGCTCCACATGCGCTCACGTTATGTTTGAGTAAAAGAGAGAAGCCTCGTTGTGTACTTGGAATGCAGGCTTATATAAGCCCCATAGTACTATTCTTTTCTTTCCTTCATGATTAATTTGATAAGTGTCGAACGTACACACACACACACACACACAGACACAGACACATGACCATCACTGAGGATGCTGGTGGCAGAACCCGGAGCCCGTCCCCGCACCGTGCAACGGCAAGGACATTGGCAGCTCGGATCGGAAGTCCTTCTCATCTGAGTCATATAATCAACAGTGTGTTCACGTGGCACACCGCTGCCAGCTGCTAAGGAGACCGTACGAGACTTACTAAATTAATGACTGCACTGGCCAGGATTCGAACGCAGGCCCTCTCATTCCACATGCGGTCAGGTTAAACTTAAGCCAAAGAGAGGATCCCTGACTGCTTCTGGCAATGCAGGCTTATGTAGATCCCATCACAAAGAGAACGAGAGATGCTGAGGATATTGATAGGAGGAAGAGATAACTGCATGTTGAGAAGAGGTAAGTGAGACATATAAAGAGAAGATGAATAACTCTGAAAGATGCCTGAGCTCATAATGGAGAAAAGTATAGGAGACTGTTTAAAAAAAGTCACGAAAGTAAAAGTGAGTGGTAGGGGAGGAAGGATAGGGGTGAAAGCAGAAAATTATTGAATCCTGGCGGAGTAGCGAGGTAATGATCAAATGGAGAGAGGATTTTGATGACCTTTTCAGGGAACAAGAAAAGCTATTATAATTGGTAAAGGAATGGGTGTGAGATGATGGGAGACGAGAAGGATGGAAAGGATTAGTAGGATGGAATGATGTGCGGCACTGAGAGGTCAGAATAAAAAAAAAATAAACACTAGGGATTGATGGAAGATGTGGCATGAGTTGACTGAATTGTTAAGTAATAACTTGGCACTGCCACGACTCAATCATATGACGCCGAAAAAATAAAAAATAAACTAAAATCAGTATACAAGAAAAAAACAATATCTGTCTGCAAAAATAAAGAACATATATATATATATATATATATATATATATATATATATATATATATATATATATATATATATTTTTTTTTAATCAATCAGCTATGAAAAATGTTAGCTGGATAGCCATAGGTTCCTCCAAGTGTGGAAGACAGTTAACACTACCCCCCTGTGGCTGAGGAGAAACCTCTGATGCAGGTCTCCAAGACTTGGACACTCGACCAGCAAGTGACAGACAGTAAGGAGAAACAAGCAGTCATCACAATACGGCTGAGTCCCATCACACATCAGAACCAATAAGTAACCCGTGAGTGCCCAATGCAACGTCGGGCAACAGTCACCTCCTATCTTCCAGGAATGGAGGCGCGAACCCTTAGCGACACCACTCTCTGAGAAGTCTTTTATTTAATATTAATATCAACGTTTCACTGCCCTTGTCAATAGGGAAGAACAACAGATTTTACGGAAGGAGTCATATCAGTAATAGAAAGTGGGTAGATGGCAGAGGATTGTCGAGAAGACACAGCTTCAGCTAATGTAATCGTCCTCTCACTGCATTCCACACCTATATGAGCAGGAACCCAACAAGAGTGAATTAGTTTACCTCGGCGCTGAATCATGGAAAGCCTCTTGCAAACGGCATGGACCGGAGGAAGAGCCGAATTAAAACACTCAAAGGTCAACAGAACACTCTGAATCACTAAAACCGCCAAGGAAGTTTCTCTGTGTGCTAAAATCGGATAAAGGGCTATAATGAAGGTAGTTCATTCTGGACGAAAAACAGAGGCATCTAGAGGAAGACTTCCTCCCCTCATAAAATTTTGGAACACCACCTAAACCTGATACTAGTGTCTGCCTTCAAACTGACTGTATATACTGGGATGGTGCCTCTATGAATGGAGGAATGTTCTAAACGAAAATGATGAAGAGACTAAAGACTCAACGTCCCAAACATTTCTGCAGAACCGCACATTCGCAGGGAATCATGGAGCAATCCTTGGAAACCAGATGGCACAGGTAGGCACTCGGTAAAAGATTTAACTGTGAAGGGGAGATAGTGATTGGCTGGATCTGGAAAGCTTGCAGATTAGTCTGGAAAGATGGGAGAGTGCCAGAGAACTGTAAGTCGGGTATAACAGCTCTCTTGTATGAGCGGACGGGGGAAACAGAGGGTGAGAGCCGAAAAAGTGGTTGGAGAAGTTGAATGGGATTATCCGCGCGGGAGTGGGCGTAGATCAGATATTTTCTTTATGATGTATAACAGAACAATATTTAGGGAAAGAAAAGAACTTGCATGGTGCCTGTATGTACCTTGAGAAAGCATATGATTGAATAGACAGACAGAAATAAGGAAGATCCTCAGAATATCAGTAAACGAGGGGATATTTTTGAATACTGATAAGAGTATATTACTGAGGGAGGAAAGCATCTGTGCTTGTGGAAAATACAGTAAGTGAATACTTTAATTTGTGGTGTTGCTATGGCTGAGCTCAAATATGTAATTAGAAATGGTTATGTTGTGAGGAGAAGATGGAGAATGAAAGCCTATATAGGAGAGCGCTGTATGTTGGGTGGACCGGGACACTGAGGATGAGGTGGAGGGATGGAGAGGAGAGGAATACAACAAGGCTGGTTTGAACTGAAGCGTGGGCAGACCGATGACAAACAAGGGTGGTTTGAGTTGAGGGGAGGGCAGCCTGATGACGAAGAACACGGTGACACGGAAGCTGCTTGACCTTGGCCAATCATTCGTGGATCAAGGTATCTGGCTATAAATACGAGGATAGATGGATCGATTTTACAGAACAAAAATACGTTTCCCTTTGGCATCGCGGAGAGTGCTGCATATGAAACCCATAGTTTACACTAGATAAGAGTTTGTACCCTTGTTTTCTCCATAATGAAATTCTTATTCAATAAGCCAATGGCCAGTAGCTTGCTCGTC
This sequence comes from Coenobita brevimanus, assembly GCF_032717465.1. Lineage (NCBI taxonomy): Eukaryota > Metazoa > Arthropoda > Malacostraca > Decapoda > Coenobitidae > Coenobita > Coenobita brevimanus. Next base: position 6,162,887 of record NC_137020.1, on the reverse strand, counting down.
ATTGATACTTCTCCTTGGCTCAGATAAGCATATACAGTGAAATGAGCTATTTCCAAATATCTGTCCATTATTTGTCTGATGCTGTATCGTTAGAGCTATGTCCACGTCAGTACGATATCCAAACGTTCCTGTCCCTATCTTATGACAACCCATTCTCTCATGAAGCACCACTCTCTCAAACGCCCCCTACTTTAATAACTTAATCACAACAGCATATTGTTTTTATTTTTGTTACCGCCATAAGATTTCATTTAGCTTCTAGGGAGACAAGTGGCAGTAAAGAGAATTAAACTTCTTGTTCGTCAATGATCTTCATCTTTTATTTCTTCCATTGCCAGTGTTCCTAAACTCTTCAGAATATCCAGAACTTTTCAGCAAACTGCCTACGTGGCCAATCGATGCGTATCACCTGTCTTTAATATACTTTTTTAAAGTGCAGTATCGCAAGCATTAGGGATGAATTAGTACAGTGGTGTTATGTGCTATATTCTTGTCTGCTTATGAGATTTCTTAAAGTCTCCTCTTAAGTGATTAATTTACCCTATTACGCCATAATAATCCATTCTTTGTGTTATTAACGCAAATTGTTTCAACATTAATATGATAACAAGAAGCGGTGCCAAGGCACAGCAAATCCGTCCCCGGCAGTCATTTTAGTGCTGACTTATAAACACAACAGGATATCTAGTCAAACAATTCACATCAAATTTGGAGTATATCGGGTGAAAATTAACGATTATATGTCCATGGCCTGCAGTCCTACCGGAACCAGGTTCAAATCCCCGCTGGGGCAGGAAACAGTTTAAGGATTTGAATTCATAAAAAGCTGACTTTACTAATCTACCAAAAGACCCGACGACATGTAAAAATACCCCAGCTAATACCAACACACCAGTCCTGTATAAGAGTCCTGTATGAGACAGTCCTAGCATGTATTCAATATGGATGGTGGGTGTTAGCGCCAAAGTGGTGGCATGTAGAGGTGTATGGAATGTAGGAGGACTACTGGGCCTTGAAAGCAGGCTGTGAAACCTATGCCCAGAGTCGGACACGTAAAAAAAAAATGAAATTTTAGGCTCGACCCACCTGATATTGACCACCTATCGCTATCTGGAGGGGGTGACCCCCTAGACGTACTGAGGCATGTTATTGGATGCAGATTTGAAAGATGCACCTTTAGGCTTTGGTTTCATATTGATATGACGAATTTAAAATGAGCTATGGCAAAAAAAAAAAATATATTTTTTTTCCTTTTTTCTTAGTCTGGGGGCACACAGCCTGGGCCTTTCCCCATTTTGGCCCCAAATTTAATCAGGTGATCAGAGGGTCATAGTCCATCATGCCGGTAATTTTAGTCATCGCACCAGTAATTTTCGCATAAAGTTGTTAACAGAGAGACAGACAGACAGACAAACCGAGTGAAAACAACACCAGTCCCCAATCCCCTTTGGGGCGGGGACGGGTAATTAAAATACAACAAAGTCTAAATGTATAATGTCAAAACAAATTCCTGGATATCAGGTACTAAGAATTTCATTGTCAGCAGGAAACAGTTCTATGAAGTTTTATAATTATGTCAGCAAGGACATGCAATAACTGCAAGGATACTCCAATAACTTACAACTTATTTACAACTTCGCGATTTAACTTAGCACTAGTGCTTTCACAGCCTAGTGCAAGAAACATGTCTTCTATCTATGATATATATCAGTGTAATAATCTGCTATAATATAAAGCACAATAGTAACAATATAAACTTTCCTAATAATCAGCTTCAGTGAGAATAGGAGAAACTGGAGTATCAACTTGAACATCTGGAGGCAGGGAGGGAGAGGGTCTTACCTGGGGTCGTGGAAGGAAGATGGGAGAGCAGGAGGATTAGCACGCCTGGCCACCACACATCACCTGGAAAGCGGAGTTAAACACATTATTAATATTAACCAAGCATGGATTAGGAGAAAGAAATAGGAGAATGCCACAAACATTTACCTACTTAACCTCTGCGCAACGTGGAACTAACATTATATTCCATGTAATGAGATGTAGGGACCAGAATGCACCGTATTTACGCTCTCATGCTGATTATAAAGCACACTTGCAAGTTATGTATACCCCAGCCAGAGTAGAGCCTCACCTGAGACCCTCAAGAAGGTTGGGTATCGAGGGAAGCTGGATGTGCAAGTGAGGGACAGTATGGGGTAGTAAACATCACGCCTAGCCACGCCCACACCACACCCAGCCACGTCCACACAGCCCTGGTACACGTCCATACCACAACCGTCCCCACGCAGGGCAGAACTGCCACAACATTGACCCTCACCGCATCACACCCACTTTGTACAGCTGCTGCTGACTCCTCCCCGTCTAGTAAAGAAAAGGAATGAAAGGGCAATCATAATATTGACCGAAATGTCTGCCAGAAATCATGTACAGACCTCCCACTGCTGACTCCCCCCCAGCTGAGAAGACAGAACAGTCATGATTATGACCGAAACCGCCAGACACCATGTGAAGACTACGCAGATTCCTTCATAGGCAATATCAGTTGTTAAATAACATTTAGATTATCTTTTGTACTGTAATCTTAATATCAACAGATAATTTCATTTCAGTTTATGTGTGCCCTTTAGCAATGAAGGGGTTAACGAAGGTGACATCGAACCCTTCATAGTTTGAAGTCTCTCTTATGATTAATAAAACTTAAAAAATGTCACGGTACTGAGGAAGTAGCAGTAATTTCTTATTTCTTATAAATGCACAACACCTGAAAGCGTGGCAACACACACATATAGTAGAGGTCGGGGTAACAACTTCAGTGGCAGACAAACTGTAGTTCATTACATGTATATGAGTACAGCAATCGCCTGTCAACAAACAACCCAGTTTTTCTCCAATATTACAGAAATCTAATCAGCTTACTGGTAGTATTTTTGGAAGTTTCTGCATCAGCGTGGGATGGATAGTTCTTAAGAAAGTATAAGAGTATTCCAATATTTAGGTACGATTATTCAAGCAAAGAAGTGATAGAGCTCATGTCACTGCAATTCAAACTGTTTCTTAGGTATAGAGTGCTGAACACTCCCCATGTGACACATAATAACCATATGTGTCCTGTTTATCTTCAGGGAATTCAGTCTATAATAGATTATTTTGCTACATATTTGTTCGTACTTGCCAGCTGGCACACGTCTGAAACAGGTAGGCAACTTAATTATACACGTTCAAGTCATGTCTTGTGATTCCTGAATGGTAAATGATCCCTTGGGCCGAGGGACACCAATTTCAGCCTCTGGTAGTGACCTTCATTCGCCCAGTCTTTCGTGCATGGGTATGAGAGGCATTTTGATGTGTACTCTGCAATAGGGTGAGAAACACATGGTGAAAATTCGTGTCAAAAAGCTAAGTCTGTACAGTATGGTATCGAAGAAACTTCACCTGAGGCTGAATAAGTTAGAGCACCTGAAAGAACATACTACAGTACCATCTTAACCTTTTCCTCCGAGCACGAAATTGTTGTCATCTTTGCTGCAACCCGAAGATTTTACCTATATATAATTTACTCATATGGTTGCCCCCTGATAGCCATGGGTTTAATGAAGGCTATTGCTCACCTCCAAATTCGGAAAATTTCTCCCAAGCTCAATAAAACAGTCTGTAGTTACAAAAGGATACTGAAAACATCACATTGAAAAGAGGGTTTTAACGGCCTCGCTATGTGCGATCAAGCCCAGTGCAAGAGGACTGGGGACGCCACACCCGCTGCTAACCTAACCAACAGAGGCCAACATTGTACTAAAAACTCCAATTGATATATTTTTAACAAAACCCAGAATTTTGCTTAAATTCCATACTTCACTGAATTGATATATATATATATATATATATATATATATATATATATATATATATATATATATATATATATATATATATATACACCGGTATATATATGTATCTGTATCTATCTATCTATATATCTATATCTATATCTATCTATCTATCTATATCTATCTATCTATCTATCTATATATATATATATATATATATATACCAGCTCTGCTGTCGGGCCCTGCTGCGGATGTCTCTGATTGCATTGCGCAGTTGACCCTTGTGCGGTGTGGTGCGGTGAGGATCTGTCCGTTCTCCCCTTGGGGCTAAGATGCGAATGAATGTGTTTGAATGGATGAGTAAATGGGGAGTGTGTCGTCCTGTCTCGGCTACCTCTCTTTCCTTGGGGGAAGCAGCCTAGGTATATATATATATATATATATATATATATATATATATATATATATATATATATATATATATATATATATGTATATATTATATATATCCCTAGGCTGCTTCCCCCATGGAAAAGGAGGTAGCCGAGACAGGACGACACACTCCCCATTTACTCATGCATTCAAACACAGTCAATCGCATCTTAGCCCCACAGGGGAGAAGGGACAGATCCTCACCGCACCACACCACACATGAGTCAACTGCGCAGTTCAATCAGTGACATCCAAACCAGGGCCCGACAGCAGAGCTGGTTTACCCCTGCCTCATCATAATAGACTCTATATATATATATATATATATATATATATATATATATATATATATATATATATATATATAATCTAATTTTGGGGGGATTTTTGTCCCATGTGTTTCATACCCTATCCTAAAGTCATTGCTCTAAATAAAATCGTAATATCTTCACAGTATGTTAAAAAATACCGTAATTATCGCGTACCATTCATGTGGTACAAACCTCAGGAGAAGAGCACAGGTTCTAGAAACATATATTATATATATATATATATATATATATATATATATATATATATATCAATATATATATATATATTTATATATATATATATATATCATCATCATCAGCCATTACATGTCCACTGCTGAACAAAGGCCTCCCCCAACTTTTTCCACGAATTCCTTGACTGAGCCAATCTTTGCCACGTTTTCCCTGCAAATTTTTCTATCTCATCTCTTCATCTCCTGTCTGGCCATTTTTTGCTACGCTTACAATCTCTTGGTGTCCAGGCAGTCAGCCTCTTGCTCCATCGGTTATCCCTTATTCTTGCTATATGGCCTGCCCATCTCCATTTCTGTTCTTTTATAACCTCTATAATATCTTTGGCTTTAGTCTGCTCTCTCACCCAAGTTGATCTCTTCCCGTCTCGTAAAGATATTCTCAACACTGACCTTTCTATTGTTCTCTGAGAACGGATTAATTTATTTTCCATTGATTTTGTCAGTTTCCAGGTCTCACAACCATATGTCATAGCTGGATTTATGCATTCGTTATATACTTTTCGTTTCATACAAACTGGCAAGCTACTTTTCATAATGTCTCTGTGTTTACCGAAAGCTTTCCATCCAATTGTAATGTGTCTTTTTATTTCGCTATCACAATCTTTCGTTAATCTTAGTATTTGTCCCCAGTAGCTGTACTCCTCACCTTCTTCAAGAATTTCTCCATTTATTATTATGACGCTCTTTGGTGTTTGTGGATTAAACATTACTTTAGTTTTATTCTTGTTTATCTTCAGTCCTACTTTCAGACTTTCTCCGTTCAGGTCATTTAACATTTCTTGAAGTGCCTTCGCTGTTTCTGAGATTAGGACAATGTCATCTGCAAATCTTAAATGGTTTAGCTTTTCTCCATATTTGTTCACTCCTTTGTTTTCCCAGTCTAGCTTTCTGAAAACACTTTCTAGGCATACTGTAAGTAATTTTGGTGAAATTGTATCTCCTTGACGCACACCCTTCTCAATTTTAATTTTTTCCGAGTCATTATGTAATTTAACTGTAGCAGTTCCCTCTTTATATACCTTTTCGACCAGTTTTACAATGTTCTCATTCACTCCTTGTTCTCGCAATTAATTTATAATTGCTATGTGGTCCGCTGAATCAAAAGCCTTTTCATAATCAGCAAAACCTAAGCACAGTGGTTTATTATATTCTGTAGTTTTCTCAATTAGCTGGTTCATTGTGTGTAGATGATCAGTGGTCGAATACCCGCTTCGGAATCCTGCCTGTTCACGAGGTTGGTTTTCCTCCAAAATTGTTGTTATTCTGTTCGTAAGGACTTTAGTGAAGAGTTTGTATATGACTGATAATAAGCTTATGGGTCAATAGCTACTAAGATCTTTAAGTCACCTTTTTGTAGGGTAAAATAACTATTGCATTACACCATGTTTTAGGAATTTTTTTCTGTTTTATACAGTGGTTAAATAAGTGAGCAAGCCTATTTTGTACTTCTACTCCTGCATCCAACAGTAAATCTGTTACTATTCCATCTTCTCCCAGAGCCTTCCCTCTTTTCATATTTTTGAGACAAATATTTACTTCATCTGGTGTTACCTCAGGTATTTCACTTGTGTCAACTAAAAAGTAAGCTATTGCTACTACTGTCTTTGATGCATACAGTTCTTTGTAAAATTCTTCAACTTGCATCACCATCTTATCTCTGCATATAATGATTTCACTGTTTTTTTCTTTCAGTGATGTCATTTGTTGCTTTCATAGTGCCATTTTACTTCAGACCTCTTTCAGACTTTTTCCATTTTTGATGGTTTCTTTGATCTGATCCATGTTTCTGTTTCTTTTTTCTTCTCTTTGTCTTTTGTTGATAAGCTTATTTAATTCCGCTCGTTCTATTTCGTCTTTCTTTGTTTTTACTTTCATTTCCTTTCGTTTTTTCATAAGCTTGAGTATATTTTCTGAATATTTCTAGGCTTTGGTTATATTAGGTTTTCCTACTACCTCCGCTGATTCTCTTAGCACTTTTGTTAGTCTGTCATTCAGCTCATCAATGTCACACTCAGTATTACTTAGAGCCTGAAATCTGTTCCTTATTTCCAACTGAAAGGCTGCATTGTTTTCGTTTACTATTGTTGGGCATATCTTTTAATCTTTAATCATCTTCTTTCTTTCACTTCTGAAATTGAATCTGGCTGTGCAACCCACCATTCTGTGATCACTGCCTATATTTACTTTGTTGATAACTGTGACATTTGTGATCGTGTTATTTTTATCTGCTATAATGAAGTCAGTTTCATTCTTTGTTTCTCCATTTGGGCTTCTCCAGGTCCACTTTCTCCCTGTTCTTTTGTGGAAGAATGTGTTCATTATTCTCATGTTAAACATTTCAGCAAAATTTACCGACATTTCTCCTCTTTCATTCCTTTCTCCCACTCCAAAATTTCCCATACATGCTTCTCCATTTTTCGACTTCCCAACTTTTGCATTGAAGTCTCCCATGAGTATAGTATATGTTGTCTTTTCTTCTTCCATAATCTGGGAGATATCATCATAGAATGTTTCTGTTTCTTCATCTGGGCTTTGAGAAGTTGGTGCATATACTTGTATTACTTTCAGGTTATATCTGTTGCACAGTCTAATGACAACAAATGCTGCTCTGTCAGATACACTGCTGAATTTAACAACGTTGTCAGCAAGATTTCTGTTAATTAGAAATCCTACACCACTAACTCTTTCATTTTCTCTTCCTCTGTAGTATAATAGGTGTTTGCTGTCTTCGAGCTGAATTACTTTTTTTTCCTTTCTGTGGATCTCACTAAAACCTACAATATCCCAGCTAATGTTTTCCAGTTCAGTCACTGGGTTATCAAGTTTGTACTCTTCTGCGAGGCTTCTTACACTGTATGCATAGGTCGTCATGGATTTCAATTTGTTTAATCCCCAAGAGCCTAATTTTCCAACATAGTGCCTACTCACTTTCGGTGGCACACTGCCCGTAAGCACAGGAGGCAGTGCGGTTGGACCTTTAGTGGACGATGATCCAACAGGAACGCCCGTCAAATCATTTGCAATTGAACTCATGCTTGGTTGGGAGGATTGTGGCAAATAATCTCACCTTCCTGCCACATAGTTTCTTATGAGATGTAATTTTTGTGTCACTTTATTCGTTATATTCAGTGGAGCCCTATATATCTATAGGGGGTCCCATGATCCGCGCCGTCTAAGACGGTACCTCGTATATCTACAAGGCCTTCCTCTATCCGCCACCCAGGGACGCGCCAGGTAGCAGAGGGATCCTGCCCCTGGAAATATATATATATATATATATATATATATATATATATATATATATATATATATATATATAATCAACTGTTGAAAGTTCACAGCAGGACAGATGCAGCCTATACATCTCTACCAAGTGGTTTAGGCTGTCTGGTGGACATTGTGTGTAGGGTGAAAGGTGCTTGTAAGGGTGACTGTAATACTGGAGTGGCTTTGGATGTGTGTGTAGTCTGTGAACCGTGTGTTATCACCCCCGCAAGCCGACTGGGTGCAATCCTACTTTATAGTATGCGACACTGGTTCAGCCACAGCACACCTGACGTCTGTCAAAGTATTACGTGACCAGGTGAACACTCCCAAAGTTTATTACCCTAGCGGGGCGTGAACCCTCGTTCTCCCGTGTTCGAAAACACACACTCTACCACTGTACCACAAAGGCTCTACATATCTATCTATCTATATATACAGTATATAGATAGATAGATAGATAGACATATCGATAGACAGATAAATATTAATGATGAACAGGTGATAAAAAAGAAGCACTTAGAAAGTGCAACACTAGCATCCATCACCTGATTTAAGGGCCGCATATTTGAATTTACCCTGTGACATTGACTTTTAGCAGATTACTTTCAGAATCGAAATAGTTCTTGTATAACTCTTAACAAACTTGTGTTCTCAGTGGATCAGAACTGCTTATTTTGTCCAGTCCGTGAAATTTGACCTCTCCCTATGACACTGGCTTTTGACTCACTACTCTCAAACCTGAATCCCACCGTAATTCTCTAACTGTTAACCTTTTCCAAAATTTTTGTGCAAATTGCCTAAAAACTGTTCAAGTTGACCTTAAAATTTAACCTTGACCTTTGGCCTACCGGTACTGTTCTCAAATAACAATAAAGCTACTCCTTAGCTGGCTCTTAACATGTCAACAAGTTTAGTTAAAACTGGATGAAAACTAATTGAAATATTTTATTATCCACTTAGTGGTAAAATCTGATTGTTCCCTGTGAGCTGAAAACCTTTGGCACTATTTTCAGAAATCGATTTCTAGTTTCCTTGCTGACCCTTAACTCTTTTCCAAAGTTCGGTGTACAGCGGTAAATAAACTATTTGCGTTGACCTTCTCGTTGACTGTTGAACAATTGTTCTAAAAAACAAGAGCTCTACTCTGTCTGACCATCAACTGTTCCAGTAAGTCTGAGTGAAATCGGTTGAAAACCGAGTTATATTGTTAGTAATCACTCACCCGGGTCAAATTTTGCTCATGTCCTGTGTATTCGACCTTTAACCGATTGTTCTCACAGTTGAATCACATGTATCTGCTGCTATCTTTAATCATTTACCAAAATTGTGTCGGAAGTGCATAACCACTTAAGTTAATTTTGCTAGGTCGACGGTTGACCTAGCTCTGTGATCTTGACTTCTGACCTATTGTTCTGAAAAACAAACGGTTTCTTTATGGGTTCTCCTTCCATCTCTCCACCAAATCCGGTTAAAATCAGCTGAAACTGTTTTTCCTATTTTGATAACACACACACACACACACACACACACACACACACACGCACGCACGCGCGCGCGCGGGGGAAAAAGTAAATATGGGACAGACGTCCCTTATTTCCCCGCGATGTGACGATTGGGAACGCCCACGACCCAGAAAGATGAAAATATAGTGTACGAGCTTAATCAAATGGTCAATATTTTAATTATAAGTCAACAATAAACATATATCGCTGTGTTTCTTTGGTATTATTTTTATCTCTTCAGCTACTTCATTATGGTATTACTAAAG
>NC_137020.1:6063028-6148028 GCF_032717465.1 Coenobita brevimanus | reverse complement strand
ACAAGCCAAATGGTTTCCTATAAACCAGTAAACCATTGAGAACAGTGGTTGGTAACCATATAACCATATTATGGCGCCTGGTAGTTTAGTGGGTAATTAAGGCCCTCCAATCGGATTGAGCCTGTGTAGGATTATATTCAATGGGAAATAGGGGTATATTCCTTATGTAATGCCACTCAGGGATGAGTGAGGCTGGTCACTCTCATCTTAAATGTCAGGACCAACTTGCCTAGCCCCGGGCTTTTACGCCCCTCAGGGGGCAACACAAGTTTGGATGATGGATGGATGAATAACATACATACATACATCTATATAGATAGATAGATAGATAGATAGATAGATATAGATATAGACAGATAATGAGATAGACAGATAATTAGATAGATAGATTTATTTATCTATAGAGATTCATCGAATATACTGAATTAGGTGGCACAATAATTTCATCTCGCCACAAGGTATGTGCCAGGGAGACGAGATTATCTGCCATAATCCCCCCCAACCAGACAAGAATTGTACTGTGCTTTTCCGGGCGTTACTGTTGGATCATCGTCTAATAAAGGTATTACCGTATCACCTCCTGTGCTTACATGCAGTGTGCCACCGATAATGAATTGGCACCTTAATGGCTGAATTGGATAACATTATTTAGGATATAACCGGTCTGAGCAAGAGCAACACAAAAGAAGAATACTTAATTCAGTTCCAAGACAACAACTAGCTAATGTAATACAGAGGAAGGCAGAATGAATTAGATGAACAGGATTTCTTATTAACAGAAATCTTGCAGAGAGCACTGTTAAATTCTGCGGTCTGTATGACAGTGTAGCATGGACTGTAATTAGTCAATGCAAAAGATGCACCCCAAAATTAATGCAAGCACTGTATTTGTATCCACTTCTGAAAGCACAGATGAAGAAACAGAGGCATTTCGTGATGATATCTCCTAGATTATGGAAGAAGAAATGAGCAGATATATTATACTCGTAGAAGACTTCAATGCACGATTTGGCAAATCAACAAATGGTGAAGCATGTACGGGAAAATTCGGGGTTCGAGAGAAAAAGGACAGACGTGAAATTGTGGTAAATTTTTATGCAGTGTATAACATGAGACTACTGAGTTCATTCTTCCACACAAGAACAGACACAAAATTGGACCACGAGAAACACGAATGTAGAGATAAAGAATAAAAATCGACCTCATTTTAGTAGATAAGATCAGCGTGGTCACTAGTGTCAAAGCTATCAACAATGTAAATATAGGAAGTGGCCACAGAATGGTGGGTTGCATAGCCAGATTCAGTTTCAGATGCGACAGAAAGAAGCAGCTTAAAATTAAAAAGATGTGTCTAATAAATGTAAGAGAGAGAGAAAAAAAAATTGCCTTTCAGATAGAAATAAAGAACTGATTTTAGACTATAAGTTTTGCTGAGTGTGACACTGCTGATTTACATGACAGACTATCAATTTTGTTAAGGGCATCAGCAGAGGTAGCAGGGAAAGCAAATACAACCAGAGTTAACAAGTATTTAGAAATGACTTTCGAGTTCAAGAAAAGAGGAAAGGAGATGAAAGTAAACACAAAGAAAAATGAAACAGAAAGAAGAGAATTAAATTAGCTTATCAACAAGAGACAGAGAGAAGAAAAAAGGAAGAGGATCATGTATTATAAACAAACAAACAAACAAACATAGAAGGTAAAAATCTGAAACAGGTCCGAGGCAAAATGGCGCTAGAAAGCGACAAATGTTATCAGTGAAAGACAAAAATAATGAACTCATTAAATGAAGACAGGTGACGAAGAGAGTTGAAGATTTTTACAAAGAACTGTGTACATCATGGAAGGTAGTAACAATCGCTAACATTTCAGTTGGCACATGTTAAATACCACAGTTAACACAATACGAGGTAAACATTTCTCTTAAGAGTATGAAAAGAGCTATAGCCCCATTAGAAGACGGACTAGTTGCAGATTTACTGCCGGAGGTAGGAGTACAGGCTCAGAACAGATTCGCTCACCTATATACTTGATGTATAAAAGAAAAAAGAAAAAAAAAAAAACTCCCCAAACATGGTGTCATGCAAATGTTATTTTGCTTTACAAGAAAGGCGACTCAAAAGATCATAGTAACTGTCGACCTAATAGCTTATCAGTTATTTACAAACCCATCACTGAAGCCCTTATGAATATAACAAATTTGGAAAAAAAAAAATAGTGAGCACGCAGGATTCCGAAGCGGGTTTTCTCCTACAGATCGTCTACACACAATGAATCGGCTAATTGAGGAAACTACAAAATATGCCGGTAATAAACCACTGTGCTTAGGTTTTGTCCATAACTAAAAGGTTTTCGACTCAGTGGAGCGCATAGCAAATATAAATTCATTGCGGGAACAAGGATTAAACAAGAACATTGTAAAACTGCTCGAAAAGATGTATAAAGAAAGAACTGCTACAATTGAGTTACACAAAGGCTCAGAATGAATTAGGATTGAGAAAGGCGTGCGCCAGGGAGAGACAGTTTCACGATTATTTACAACATGCATTGAAAGTAATTTCAGAAAGCTAGTTTGAGAGAATAAAAGAGTAAACATAGATGGAGTAAAATATAACAATTTAAAATTTGCAGAAGACATGGTCCTAATCTCAGAAACACTAAAGGCACTGCAAGAAATGTAAAATGACCTAAATAAAGTCTCAGAGTGCCGTAAGGCTCAAGATGAACCAGAGTAAAACTAATGCTTAATCGAAATTCATCGATCAGCTACATCAGAATACATGAAGAAATTCTTGAAGAAGTGGAGGAGTACAATTACTTGGGGCAAATACTAAAACAAACGGAAGACCATGAAAATGAAATTAAAGGACGCTTTACAAATGGATGAAACGTTTTTGGTAAACACAGATACATTATGAAAAGTAGCTTGTCAGTACGTATGAAACGAATTGTATGTAATAAAAGTATAATCCCAGCTATGACGTACGATTGTGAGACCTGGAAACTGAAGAAGAAAAAAATCGATGGAAAATCAACTAATCAGTTCTCAAAGAGCAACTGAAAGGACAATATTGAGAATATCGTTGAAAGCCAGGAAAAAATCAACTTCGATGAGACAGCAGAGCAAAGCTGATGACATTATAGACGTTATAAAAGAACAGAAATAGGTGTGGGCGGATCATATAGTAATAATAAGAGATAACCGACTAAGCAAAAGACTGAATGGACTCCAAGAGACTGTAAGCATAAAAGAAAAAGACCAGATACGAGTTGGAAAGATAAGACTGAGAAATTTTCATGTGCAGCCTGGAAGAGACTGGTTTAGTCTAGGAATTCGTGGAGAAGGCTGAGGCAGGACTTTGTTCAGCAATGGACGTGTAGTTTGATGACTGTATATATATATATATGTATATATATATATATATATATATATATATATATATATATATATATATATATATATATATATATATACACACACACATACATATATATATATAAATATATATATATATATATATATATATATATATATATATATATATATATATATATATATATACACACACACATATATATATATATATATATATATATATATATATATATATATATATATATATATATATATGTGTGTACGATGGTGCGAAGGCTGCAGTGGTGTGGATGGTGAACTGAGTGAATTTCTCTCTTTGAAAGTTGGGTTGAAACAGGGATGTGTCATGTCTCCATGGTTGTTCAATCTGTACATGGATGGGGTAATAAAAGAGGTACAAGGTAGGGTAGTGGATGTTGGAATGGCCCTGGTGAGAGAGGATAATGTTTGGAAACTCCCTGTACTGTTGTTTGCAGATGATACTGTGTTGTTGAGTGAAGACGAAGGGGAGCTTCAAGGCTTGGTGGATGAGTTTGGGAGAGTGTGTAAGAAACGGAATCTAAAGGTGAATGTAGGGAAGAGTAAAGTGATGGTCTTTGAGAGAGGTGAAGTCAGTGAACGTACAGCGAGGTTGTATGGTGAGGAATTGGAAAATGTGAGTACGTTTAAGTACTTGGGTAGTGTGATGAGTAAGGATGGAGGTTTGGAGGGTGAAGTGCTTGAAAGTGTACAGCAGGGAAGAAAGGTTGCTGGTTCTTTGAAAGCAGTGATAAGAAACAGGGAAGTGAGCATGGAAGTGAAAAAGTTACTACATGACAGTATTGTGATACCAACTCTAAAGTATGGAAGTGAAGCTTGGACGTTGTTGGAAGGACACAAGTCAAGAGTGAGTGCAGTGGAAATGAGTTATTTAAGAGGGACCTGTGGAGTCACATGGAGAGACAGGTTGACGAATGAGGATATAAAGGTGAGTTGTGGTGTGGATGTGGATGTGATAGGAAGCGTTATGAGCCATGTGGAGAGGATGGAGGTGAAAGACTGATGAAGAGAGTGTATGTGAGTGAGGTGGAGGGGGGAAGAGGGAGGGGGAGGCCGAGGATGAGATGGAGGGATGGGGTGGAGAGGTATATGAGAGAGGGGGTGTGTGAGTTGGGAGCAGGGCAGTGAAATGGCGGGGGAAAGGCGACTTGGAGGCGATTTGTTTGTGGCCACCCCAAACGGGATTGAAGCGTCTCGCAAAATATATATATATATATATATATATATATATATATATATATATATATATATATATATATATATATATATATATATATATATATATATATATATATATATATATATTGCCAGACGCCTTAATCCCATATGGGGTGGCCACAAACAAATCGCCTCCACATCACCCTGTCCCTCTCTATTTCACTGCCCTGCTCCCAACTCACACCCCCGTCTCCCATATACCTCTCTACTCCATCCCTCTATCTCATCCTTGGCCTTCACCTTCCTCTCTCCCCCTCCACCTCACTCACATACACTCTCCTCGTCAATCTCTCACTCTCCATCCTCTCCACATGGCCAAACCACCTCAATCTGTCTCTCCTAACTCATCCTATCACATCCACACCACAACACTCCTTCACATCCTCATTTGGCGGTCTGTCTCTCCATGTGACTCCACAGGCTCCTTTCAAATAACTCATTTCCACTGCTCCCACTCTTGACATCGTCCAAGCTTCACGTCCATACGTTAGAGCTGGTATCACAATACTGTCATGTAATAACTTTTTCACTTCCATGCCCACTTTCCTGTTTCTTATCACTGCCTTCAACGAACCAGCAACCTTTCTTCGTCTGTGGTACCCTTTCATGCACTTCACCCTCCAAACTTCCATCCTTAATCATCACACCACCCAAGAACTTAAATGTACTCACATTTCCCATTTCCTCATCATCCAACCTCACTGTCCGTTCACTGACTTCACCTTTCTCGAAGACCATAACTTTACTCTTCCCTACATTCACCTTTAGGTTCCGTTTGTTACACACTCTCCCAAACTCATCCACCAATCCTTGCAGTTCCCCTTCGTCTTCACTTAACAACACAGCATCTTCTGCAAACAACAGTACAGGGAGATTCCAAACACTGACCCCTCTCATTAGGACCACTCCAACATCCACTGCCGTACATAGTATCTCTTTTATGACCCTGTCCAAATACAGATTGAACAACCATGGAGATATGGCACATCCCTATCTCAACCCAACCTTCAAATAGAAAAACTCACTCAGTTCACTATCCACACGCACTACAGCCTTAGCACCCTCATTCATACTCTTCACAGCATCCAACAACTTCCCACCTACTCCATATATTCTTAATACTGTCCATAATCCTTGTCTATCCACCCTATCATATGCTTTCTCTAAATCCATGAAGGCCGCATACAACTTGTTCCCTTCATTAGAAAGTTTTCCACTGAAGATCTAAAAATGACTATCTTATCTACACGACCTCTTCCCTTCGTAAAGCCTCCCTGTTCTTCTCCAACTAATTCCTTTGTTATTTCCTTACCTCTGTCAAAAAGTATCCTACCGTATACTTCTCCTATTACACTAAGAAGACAAATGCCCCTATGATTACCACACACTTCTTTTTCCCTTTTCTCTTTGTACAAGGGAATAATTATACCCGACTTCCAATCCTCCGGGACTCAACCTTCCTCCCTGGCCAATCTGCACATCTTCCACATCCATTCTATTCCTATCTCTCCCCCTTGCTTCAGTATTTCACCACACATTCCATCAATTCCTGGGCTTTCCCCATTTTCACTTTCATCATTGCTTCGACAACTTCCACCCTACTGATTTCTTCCTGTCATCTCACCTCCCTTCTTCTCCCAGCCATTCCCCAGCCACTTATACTCATATTACTTTCATTCAGTATGTTCAACAATTCCTTAAAGTGTTCTCTCCATCTTCACTTTTTCTCCCTTCTCAACTAGTAACTTACAATTTTAATCTTTCACTTCCCTACTAACTTCATTGCCACCCTGTCTGACTCTACTTCTTTCCGGAACATTTTCTTATATTCTCTCCACTTTACACTCAATTTCTTTCCAAATTCCTCATCCACTCTCTTCTTACTCTCTCTTACTAATCTTTTCACCTCACTCCTCCTTTACACAAACACACACACACACACACACACACACACACACACACACACACACACACACACACACATAATATATATATATATATATATATATATATATATATCTATATATATATATATATATATATATATATATATATATATATATATATATATATATGGTGGTAGGTGGGGACACTCATCATCCACTCACTCAATGTAGTGCTGCTCTCAGGTGTCTGCCGTTTCCTCTCCTTCATCCTTCTTTCCTTCCATCTTCTTCTGTCTTTCTTTTCTTCAGTCTTTCCTCGTCTTTCTGCCTACGGGTGACTTTACATTCCCTCTTCAGCCTTTCTTTCCTTCATTCTTTCCTCTTCCTTCTGCCTGTGGGTGACTTTACACTGAGTGACAAGCCAAATGGTTCCCTGTACACCAGGAAACCATTTACCACGCTGGGTGGTAACCATGTAACCAAATTTTGGCGTCTGGTGGTTTAGTAATCATGGCACTTCAATCGGATTGAGCTGGTGAAGGTTTATATCCAAGAGATGGTTGGGGTTTATTGCTCACGTAATGCCACTTAGGGTTGAGTGAGGTTGGTCACTCTCATCTTAAATGTCAGGACCAACTTCCTAGCCCCGGGCTCCTACGCTCCTCGTGGGGCAACGTAGGATTGGATGATGGATATATATATATATATATATATATATATATATATATATATATATATATATATATATATATATATATATATATATTTTAAATAACAGAACGGAGGAAGGAAAAACAAATGGGGAAAAAAAAATAATCCATACACCAGATTACTGGTGTCCTCTGTTCATAAAATATCTGTAACAGTTAGACTTGAACAGTTGTAGGTTGAAATTTGGAGGAAAACAACTCTGGGGAAGCGAGTTCCAGAGAGATGCAGTTCGGGGAATGAAAGAATTCTGATAGGCAGAAGTTCTGCAATATGGTTGAGTGACATTCCAGTCATGAGTGCTACCAGATGCCCGTGTAGCACGAGGGAAGGCCTGGAGAGGTGGCACCATGGACGCAACTTCGTCTGAGCATTTGCCAAAAAAATCTGTAAAATAATGCAAGGGAGGCAACATTCCTTCTTACTTGCAGGGGAGGTAGTTTTTGTGTCTAAGAATGTATATATATTTTTGTGTATATTGTGCATGTATGTATAGTGCATCCGTGTCGCTAGGCGTGCGTGTATGTGCATCGATGCTGTTTACGCCAGCATCTACACACATGCACTGGCTCATGTTGTTGCCTGTTTAGTGAGTACGTATTTATAATGTCTTAGTTAATTCTGTTTGCTCTTTCGACACGGGTGTGACTAAAATTGTTTTTAATATCAATGACTTACTGTGGACCTTAAGCTGGCGACATAAAGATTTGTATTCACCAGCGATATTTATAACGTTTGGAGTATGGGGGAGAGATTAATTTGCCAAGCTCTTTTCAGTATATCTCTCTTCTGGCCTCCAGCCGCGTGTTGATGCGTGCACGGGGAGGGTATATAAGCCGGAGAATTTAAAATATTAGGTTGTGCCTCGACTGACAGTCACCAGGTGATGAGTGTAGGTATGTAATGTAGAAAGGCATTACATATCTGCAGTCGATGGTGTTTTCTTGGTCGAGGCTTTTTTAACATTAGTGTAGGTCTAGTTATTTGTCTCTTAGGATTTAGTATAGGTTAGCGATTTGTCTGTTAGGTGATTAGTTTTAGGGTCTTTAGATTAGGTATTTATGTTTATAAATAATGTAAGGTAAAAAAATAAAAAAGAAAAAATAAATAAAAAATCATAAAAATAAAAAAAACAAAAAACAAAAAAATAAAAATTATTATATATATATATATATATATATATATATACTATTGCGGCCAGGAGTTCTTAGCCACCCTCGTCCAGCCAACCCGTGAATTTGGCAACGTCGCATTCACGAGCACAGAAGTTGCCTTCGATGCATTTCTGTCGAAAAATATCCCTTCAGCTTTGGGCTTGTACTAATGGATAAAGCAATAGTAATATTTACTTTGAAGGTTTGACTCTGATAATACGAATATATCATAATGATTATTTAATAACTTGTTTCTCGTATAGAGCCAAGCAAGTGACAAATATATATATTTGGTTCCACTCCAAGACTTCCTATAGGTTTGAACCAGCGAACACAGAGTGAACAAGTTCGAAACATTCATTTGTTAACAGAAGAGAGAGAGAGAGAGAGAGAGAGAGAGAGAGAGAGAGAGAGCGTGTATGGTGGGCGCCTGTGAATTTTGGAATAATGAGGTGGAGGCAGACTGGCACAGGGAAATGCAAGGGATGAGAAACCCTGGATTTCTGTGATCCATTGAAAACAGGCCACAGTGTGATTATTTCTTCCATCAGTCACTAGAACTTGCATTGCTTTGTGATAATTTTTTTTAGGATTGCTTTTGTTGAAGTAATGAATTAGGAGATAAATGCTGTTGGTTTAACAAAAAACTGTGCTTAAGAAAGTAATTTGCCTCTCTGTCCAGAGAGAGATATCCAGTTAATGAGAAAAATACTCATGAGTTTGCCAAAAATCTCCAGGTGCCAACCACCAGAGAGAGAAAAAAATGCGAACATAAGGCACTTAACAGAAGTTACGCGGCCTGCCTAATAATTTGACAAAGTCCACTGGCGTTACCCAGAATAAAACCCATCTTTCATTATGTCCGACGAGACGTTATCCTGGGATTAAACTCCTTCATCAGCCAAAGGAAAAATTCCCTGTTTAGCTCGAGCACCTTATTTACTCGTATCGCATAAAATCATGTGCATGTAGCCGGAATGAAGCCCCTTTTCTACGGCCTGGCAAACTCCCTGTAAAGAGTACCCGGTACTATTTTCTGCCGACAGACTGAGTTAAGCGGTGAGACTCATCTTTCGTGTAAGGAAATCCACCCCGCCTCTGTGTGTGTGTGTGTGTGTGTGTGTTGAATTGAGAGTCATCTGACTTGTGGAGCATGGTATGCGGGTTGGTCGGTTGGTGACTGGGTGGGTGGATTGGTTAGTGTAGGCTGGTTGTTTCACAGGCGGATTAGGTGGAATGGGTGGGCGAGAGGGAGGGGAAAGGGTTGTTGGGCTGGTTAAGTGGGGTGGAGTGGGGTTCGTGCATTGTTTAAGTGGGGTGGGTGGTGGGGCTACTAGTAGGACAAGGCACGAGTTTGTGTCGTCCTACTTTTGAGACATTCTGTACTGAGTAAGGTTGTGGGTATGTGCGTTGATGGGTGGGTGTGTAGGTGGATGGACGGATTGTGGGAAAACAGGCCACTTGGACTAGGTGATATGAGTTAATGTCCGAGTTGGGAAGAGTTTAGTGTCCGGAAAATCGGTCCACAGGGGATATTATTCTGGTAATATGCTGAAGTAGGTATATATATCCAGTGGGTTACAACAGGTCCATCGTTCAATACATCTGTTAGTTAAGAGGTCTGTTTCAACTGCACGCATCAGTGGGTGATATAACCACGTCGAATAACAGGTTTATGGGGAAAATAAGTTCATTTATGAAAAATACATCCATGGGTATACGACCATGTAGGAAACCTGTATCCATGGAGAGATTCAAGGTCGACGGAAAAATTGGTCCGTGGGGAGAAAATACATCAATGGGAAAAATTAGTTCGTGGGAAAATAGGTTACGTAGAAAAGTATGCGTCTTTGAAAAAAAAAAAAAAAGTCATTAAGGAAAATAGATCCATGGAGGATTGTGCTCCGAGTGGTGAAAATGTCCATTGCTAAAAATATTCATGGGGTGAAAATAGGTCCATAGGGGCATACACGTACTGTAAAAATACATGGAATATTTAAAATAAGTGGGACCTAAAATATCCAACCTTTAACAGCGACCGTTGCCTGGAATTAGGCTTACCACTGCACACCTTGGACCAAACAACCATTAGCCAGACCCTATTACCAATTCGTCATCCAGTTATTATATTTCATAATTTACCTTCATTTAGTCATTTAGACATAGAAAGCCAACCGAAACGAAAGGAAAAATCTCTGTTTAACTGTGTTGAGCACCTCATTTCTCCACCTCATTCCTCTAAAATTCACAGGCACCCGCTACTCTCTCTCTCTCTCTCTCTCTCTCTCTCTCTCTCTCTCTCTCTCTCTCTCTCTCTCTCTCTCTCCTGTTAACAAATAAATGTTTCGAACTTGTTCACTCTGTGTTCGCTGGTTCAAACCTACAGGACGTCATAGAGTGGAACCAAATATACATATTTATCACTTGCTTGGCTCTATACGAGAAACAAGTTATTAAATAATCAGTATGATATATTCGTGATATCAGAGTCAACCTTCAGTGTAAATATTACTATTGCTTTATCCATAGTATAAGCCCAAAGCTGAAGGGATATTTTTCGACAGAAATGCATCGAAGGCAACTTGTGTGATCGTGAATGCGACTCTGCCACATACACGGGTTGGCTGGACGAGGGTGGCTAAGAAATCCTGACCGCAATAGTACGTGTGCATGAAAGTGTGTTTGTATATATGCATGGAAGTATATATATATATATATATATATATATATATATATATATATATATATATATATATATATATATATATATATATATATATGTGTGTGTGTGTGTGCATGAAAGTGTGTTTGTATAGATGCATGGAAGTGTGTGTGCGTCTGTATATATATATATATATATATATATATATATATATATATATTTATATATATATATATATATATATATATATCGCCTTATCGCCTTAATGACTAGGGGCTTTGGCCCCGATGGTCGATAGGCCAGGAAAAAAAAAAAAATGGAGAGAGAGTTTTTGTGGGGATTAGCGTCGAAAGAGGGAGTGTTTGGACTGGAGATCAGAGGAGAAGCAGTATTTTGTGTGTTGTATATATTTCTGAACATCTTTTCACTTTGTATCAGCATCCACCTGCAAGTATTGTTGTTACTTTATTATCATTATTATTCTTGGCATTTGAGTGTAGTTTAGTTATCTCTCTTGATCGATTTTATTTCTTCTGTCTGGCAAGTTTGTTCCCATACTTTTGTGTAATTATTCAGGGTATTAACAGGTTGCTTGTTTTTCTCATTCTTTTGTGTTTCAGTATCTTACTGTAAATATTATTAGCATTATATTTTTCGTCAACGTACGGTCCGTCCGGGTCCGAGGTGCTTTGTTCGCTTTTTTTAGTTAGTTCTTTTTACGGGGTGGGGCACTAACCCACCATCAACCCTTTTAGTCGCCTCGTACGACAAGCAGGGATACTGGGGGAGTATTCTTGAAACCCTCCTACCCCCAGGGGGGTGAAACCCCCCTACCCCCAGGGGGGTGAAACCCCCCTACCCCCAGGCGGAGGGTGCAGTGAGGTTGGATGGTGAGGATATGGAGAATGTGAGTGCATTCAAGTACTTGGGTAGTGTGATGAGTAAGGATGGAACTTTGGGGGATGAAGTGCGTGAAAGGGTACAGCAGGGAAGGAAGGTCGTTGGTACACTGAAAGCAGTGATGAGAAATAGGGAGGTGAGTATGGAAGTTAAGAAGTCACTGCATGATAGTATTGTGATCCCTACCCTGACGTATGGAAGCGAGGCATGGACCTTGCAAGAGGGGAACAAGTCAAGAGTGAGAGCAGTGGAAATGAGTTACTTGAAAGGAGCATGTGGAGTGACGTGGAGGGACAGGTTGACGAATGAAGAAGTGAAGGAACGCTGTGGGGTGGATGTGGATGTGGTTGAGAAGATTAGGAGAAATACACTGAGGTGGTTTGGACATGTGAAGAGAATGGAGAACGAAAGACTGACTAAGAGGGTGTATGTAGGTGAGGTGGGGGGAGGGAGAGGGAGAGGTAGACCGAGGATGAGGTGGAGGGATGGAGTTGAGAGGTATATGAGGGAGGGGGGGTGAGTTGGGGGGAGGGTAGTCAAATGGTGGGTGACAGAGCGACTTGGAGGCGTTTTGTCTACGGCCACCCTTTGCGGGATTAGGGCGTCGGGCTATGGATAGATAGATAGATAGATAGATTATATATATTTTTTTCATTGTGTTTATTTTGTCCTTGCTTACGTCAGCTAATTTTATTTACTTTCTGACCTGTGTTGCGAGATTAGTGTTTTTCTTTTTTTTATTGTTTTCAATAATTATTTGATCATATTCGTTTTCACTTTGTTTTTCTTAATTTTTTTCGCAGTCAGATCTCGTTATCTATTGTTGCCTACTCCAATCTCGTAACATATAAATTGGCTTTATCTCGCCAGGATAATACCCTGATATTTTGTTTATTCTTGTGTCATTGTGGTAGTGTGTCATCATGGAGGGTACAAATAGTGATGTTACTGTGGAGCTCCTACACTGTGAGTCAGCAGGGTGCAGTTGACTTCATCAACCCAAGACCAACGGAGGATAAGGTTAGGAGGTTGCAGAGGCAGGAGTTAGCCTTAGTTGCTCAAGCTCTTGATATTCAAAATGAGTCAGGTAATGCCCTCCCGTTAACTAAGTTAATCTGCCACTGACTGTTTGGCACAGACCAATACGAAGTCCCAGGATCCTTGCTAGACCTTGAATTAGTTTCTAGATCAGTTCATTCATCCCATGATAGTTTAGCTGAGGTCACCGTCATCCAGCAGAAAGAATCTATTGATGCAGAGCAGGCTAAGTGCGGTCATGAATATCGGATGTTACAGCTTCAGCTACAGCTTCAGAGGGAGAAGAAGGAGGAGGAGAATAGTAAACTACAGAGGACAAAATAAGATTGGAGCAGATGGAGCTTGACTATGAAATGGGTATGAATTGCCCAAGTGCCCCAACCAATTTTCCCCATTTTTTTTTTCAGAATTTACTGCAGTTGACCCACTGAATTAGTCCCCCCATTCGATGAGTGCTTAGTCCTGGAGTTCTTTGACCGATTTGAGAAGATTGCTACAGGTAACAAGTGGCCCAGAAACAGCTGGTCATCTTTAGTTCAGACAGTAATCAAAGGTAAAGCGTTGAGGGTCTTATCCACCAAGAATCACAGGATTACGAGGTATTAAAGAAAGCCATACAGCACGCATACAAGATGAGACATGAATCTCAGAAATTTAGGAATTGTAGGAAGTGCCCTCATGACACTTTTGTAGATTTCAGTAAGCAGATGACTGATGCATTTAATCAACGGATACGAAGTGAGGACGTCTCAGAATCTTGTTAAGCTTAAGGAACTTGTTATCCTTGAGAACTTCCTTGATAAGATTGATACAGATTTAATAACTTACCTTGCTGATAAGAAAATTAAGAATCCTGCTGAAGCTGCAGTTTGTGTAGATGATGATTTATTGTTTAAGAATTTGAATAAGGTAAGGAAATTCCTAGGAGTGTTCCTCAGAAGTGTTACCCCTCTCAGCTCCCCAAACAACCATCTCAGAAGCCCAACTCCACGAATTACTCCACACCCAAACCTGATACACCTCACGTTTCCCCAAAACCTACACGCCGCCCATTTACTTGCTCATATTGCAAAAAGCCAGGCCACACTTTAGATAGATGTTGGCGAAAGTCAGGTGTTGTGAAGCCAGTGAGCATTGTTTCTCGTGAAGCTCCCGTGGTTATCCCTTCAGTTGGTTCCCCAGTTGTTAGTCAGGGAAACTCTGATGTTTTAACCCCTTCTAAGGTTGATGTTGTTTCAGAAGGTGGGAAGGAGGCCACAGTTGTGTCGGAGCCCACTGTTTCAGGAGGTGTGGTACAGGTGGTGATGAGCAGTGTTGCCCCTGCTTCTTCGTATGCCCCTTACCTGTAGTATGGTTCAGTGAAGGTGAATGGCGTGCAACATCCGGTACACATTCTTCGTGACACTGGTTCTTCAATTTCTTTGTGAGTAAGACCAAATAATGAAGTTCTTGATGTTGCAGGAGGAGAGTTTGTTCTGATTAGGGGAGTAACAGGTCCAAAGACTGTGCCGCTAGTTTCTTGTGAGGTTAAATGTCAGTTGTTAGATGGATTGGCACGAATGGGTGTTGTAGATTATTTACCAGAGTTGTGTTGATTTAATACTTGGCAGTGACCCTTTCCTTGGGGGAAGCAGCCTAGGTATATAGATAGATAGATAGATAGACCTAGTGATTGGTGAGGAGATTACCACTCCAGTTTTGTCAGAGGTGCCAGTGCCCGAAGTTCCTCCGCAGATTGCTCCCAATGTTGCAGAGGTATTCCCAGTTTGTGCAGTGACTAGGTCCATGTCACGTGCGAGAGGAGTCGACAGGAAGAGGTTCTTGTAGTGTGCCCTGCATCACCATACCAGAGGCAACAGTTAGTCCTACGTCCGAGGATACGAAACAATTGGACAATATCTTTGATGGATACATTTATGGGTTCTTTGGAAGATATTCCACCTGTTCCATTGGAGAAGGTGAACACTGAGAAGTTAAAGGAGTTGCAGTTCAGAGACCAGGAGATTCAGAGGTTGAAGTTGTGTGCAGTGGATGAATTTGAGAAGGAGAAGGGTGGATGTTTTTATGTGAAAGATGAGATTTTGTGGAGACGGTGGAGACCTCCACATGTGAATGTAGATGATGAGATGTGGGACTACCATCAGATCGTAGTACCTAATGTGTGCAGGCAGGAGTTAATTCAACTGGCCCATTCTACTCCATTTGCAGGTCACATGGGTGTAAGGAAGACCATGGAGAGGCCGCATGGGGAATTCTACTGGCCCCGCATGGCAGCAGATGTGGCTAAGTTTGTCAAACATTGTCATACCTGTCAAGTAGTGGGTAGGCTGAATCAGTCTCCCTAAGGCCCCTATTGTTACCTTTTGTGCCATTGATCCCCCTTTTTCCAGGTTAATTATTGATATGCCGGGACCCTTGCCCCCAGTTTCTAGCAGTAACTCATATCTGCTCACTATCACTGACCCCTCCACGAGGTACCCTGAGGCGATACCTCTACGATCCATCAGAGTTAAGGCAGTGGTTAGAGTTTTCCCAGATTTCTTTACAAAGTGTGGTTTACCCTGGGAGGTTCAGTCAGATAGAGGGCCTAATTTCCTTTCCAACATCTTCCAGCAGTCGTTAGCTCAACTTGGTGTTATACACATCAAGAACAGTGCCTACCATCCAGAGATACAAAGTGCCTTGGAGTGTTACCACCAGACTCTCAAGAATATGCTCCGCAAGTACTGTCTTGAGCACTCTAAGGACCAGGACCGTGGTGTGCCATTCCTCCCGTTTACTGCAAGGGAAGTACCCCAGGAGAGTTTGGGTTTCTCTCCTAACGAGCTCGTGTTTGCCCATCGAGTTCAGGGTCCCCTGAGCTTGGTTAAGGAGACTTGGAGTAGTAATCTCGCTGAGAGCAAGAGCTTACTCCATTATGTGCAGGACTTCAAGACTCTTATGAATGAGACTCTGAAGCTGGCCAGAGAAAATCTCAAGCAGGCACAGGAAAACATAAAGGTGTGGTACGATCGAAAGGCCAGGCTGAGAGAGTTTAAGGTCGGCGATGAGGTTTTGCTGTTGCTGCCACTGCAGGATCAGCCGCTGGCCACTAAGTTTAGTGGTCGTTACCCTGTAGTGCGGTGTATTGGAGACACCAACTACCTGGTGGAGACCCCCAACAGAAGGAAGAAGCACTGTCACGAATCAATTCGCCACATTTCCTTTTTGTGAGAAGCCACGAACTATTAGTGGAAAACTCACTGTGTATCGCTCAGTTAACCGTTTCTCTCTCCATTTCGGGGTATACTTTTCAAATCATTCGTCACCGTTTTCAGGGGTGACCGATTTGATGCACGTCACTAAGTGCGCTACTGAGCGATACTATTGTTTCTTTATCGTTCACCTCTGCTTGCCTAAACCGTTAGCCACGCCTTCTGGTAGCTTGTGCGTCCTGCCTGTACATTATTTGAATTCAGTCTATAATAGTGGTGGCTTTGACGGAGATAGGTCCTGTGCTCAGAAGTGAAGAGAGGTCAGCTAGCATCCCAAGCTCCACAGAGTATCAGTTTCTTCAAACTCCCACCCCCTGGGTGATACAAAGCATTCATCGACTGGTATTTCTTTTGTGTATTTCCTAGTTTTAAGAGTTTAGTTAAGGTGTTTTTCATAGGCGTAAGTATTTAGCTTCTGTGTGAGTGAGCGAGTGCGTCTCATTTAATTGATTTGAATTGTAACGTTAAATTTATTTTTTGTAATTAATAAATTTAACAGTTCTTTTTTTGAGCTCAATGTAAAGTAAAATCCTGTTTCATTTAAACCAAATTAAGCTTATTTTCCATATAGCTCCTAGCTTGCATAAACGTTTGCTTTCATAACTGGTACTTAGACCAGTCTTGTTGTATTAACTTAAAATCCGTTGTGCCAGGAGTTAATGCATCAGCAAGAACCTGATGTTATTATTATTAGTATTAGTTATTTATTGTCAGGGGTGATGTAACTTTCTCCAGAGGCTAACAGTACAGTAATTCAGCAATTGTGAGTAATTAGTCTCTGCTGAGTACTGTTGAGAAAGTTTATAAATTCTCGTTCTTAGAGAATCTTAGCAAATCAGCGTAAAGTAATCGTTGCTTGATGTAGCAAGACAATCATTGTCTCTGCTCTTCAATATTATTGAATATTATTATCAATTTAAATAACATTTAAAGCATATATTTTAAAATTACCGTGATATTATAAAAACCCCGTGACAAGCACCAACTGCGCCATGTGAACATGCTGAAGCTGTACCATCGTGCACTAGATTATCTGGCTCCCGTACATCTTGTCTCCGCCACTGATGCTGCTGCTGAGCGGGGTGTTGATAGCGGTTTGTTTGAGGTGGACTGCGAGTTCCCAGATTGTAGCTGGGTGAAGAATGATGAGGCGGAGTCCACTCTCAACTCCAAGTTAGCACATCTGCCTCTGGACCAAGCATCTCAGTTGGTTGCCCTCTTGTCAACTTACATGGAATTATTCAGCAGTACCCCTGGGAAGACTGATTGGATTCAGCATGACACGGATGTGGGTGAAGCCGTTCCTGTGAAGTTGCCCTCTTATCGAGTCAGTCCTCAGTGTGTTGGCATGCTGTGTCATGAACTCAGTTATATGTTGGACCTTGGGCTTATCTCCCCCTGTGTTAGTCCCTGGAGTTCCCCTATGATGGTGCAGCCTAAACCAGACAGCACCACAAGATTTTGAATAGACTACAGACTGGTGAATGCGCTAACCAAGACTGATAAGTACCCAATGCTCTGGCTCGAGGACTGCATCGATTGCATTGGCTCGTCTAGTTATATCACAAAGTTAGATCTCAAGAAGGGCTTCTGGAAAGTACCTTTGACCGAACGGGCTAAGGAAGTCTCGTGTTTTTTGGCAGACGGATAAACATATGAGCGTTATGTGATGCAGTATGGTATGAAAAATGCCCTGGCAATGTTCCAGCAATTAATGAACATGGTTGTCAGTGGCATGAAGCATTGTGTGGTATACTTGGATGATGTAGTAGTCTTTAGTGATGATTGGGAAAACCACTTAAGAGAACTAGGTGTTTTGCTGTCCAGGCTTTCTGAGGCTCGCCTTGTAGTAAATTTAAAGAAGTGCAAGTTTGTCCGTGCACAAGTTCAGTACCTTGGTTATGTTGTTGGTCATGGTTGTGTATGTCCCCCTGACTCTAAGGTGGAGGCAGTAAAGAGTTTTAAGGTACCACAAAACAGGTGCAAGCTTCGGAGATTCCTTGGCAGTATTGGTTACTACTATCGTTTTTTTGAAGAACGTTGCAACAATAGTGGCCCCTCTCACTGAATTGCTTAAGAAAGAAAATATGTCTGGACTGATGTGTGTCAGAATAGTTGTGACGCAGCAAAGGAGATCTTATGTAATTATCCAGTTATAGCTCCACCAAACTTTAATAAGACTTTTAAACTTGCTGTAGATGCTAGCAATGTGGGTGCAGGAGCTGTGTTAATACGGGACGATGATCATGGTGTAGAGCATCCTGTTCGTTATTTCAGTAAGAAGTTTTCTGTTTCTCAATGTAATTATTCTGTTACCGAAAAGGAACTATTAGCCCTGATCTTTACCCTGCAGCACTTTTCTGTATATGTCCCTGCATTTGGACCTACTGTCATTGTATATACTGATCATCACCCACTCAAATTTCTGAATAATTTGAAGATGAAGAAGCAGCGATTGACACGTTGGAGTTTGTTCCTTCTACAGTTTCATTTGGATGTTAGACATATTAAAGGTGTTGACAATATCGTCGCTGATTGTTTGTCACGTTCTTAAGAACGAATTTTCGTAAAGGAAAATTCCTTCTTAGGTGTGGGCGTATTTGTGTGTAAGAATGTATATATATTTTTGTGTATATTGTGCATGTATGTATAGTGCATCCGTGTCGCTGGGCGTGCATGTATGTGCATCGATGCTGTGAACGCCAGCATCTACACACATGCACTGGCTCATGCTGTTGCCTGTTTAGTGCGTACGCATTTTATAAAGTCTTAGTAATTCTGTTTGCTCTCTCGACATGGGTGTGACTAAAATTGTTTTTAATATCAGTGACTTACTGTGGAGCTTAAACTGGCGACATAAAGATTTATATTCACCAGCGATATTTATAACGTTTGGAGTATTTGCCTAGCTCTTTTCTGTATATTTCTCGTCTGGCCTCCAGCCGCGTGTTGATGCGTGCACGCAGCCGGAGGGTATATAAGGCGGAGAATTTTGAATGGAAATAGAGACTTTTATGCACGGTCGCGGAGAGTGAAGACGTGTTTTTCTTGCTCTCCTCTAGCATAGGGCGCTTCACCGGCATTTGTTTTTTTCTCTCTGCCACTAGGGCGTTTTTTAAATAAAGTTAGGATTAGCTAGTACTCATTTTCCTCCCCTCCCTCTAGCTAGGTACAGTAGGTGTCTGTACCATTATACTGAGTTTACCTTTGCTTATTGCCCACGGAGGGTCCCCCCCACTGATCGCTCTGGGGCGTGAATCAACATGGTCGGGCCTCCCTGGAGTGGTTTGAGAGGGCAACCTCAAACTTAGGTTGTGGTCCCCGGTTGTTTGTCCCTTGATCGTTTTCTCTCCTTCTTCCCACTTCCCCCATTAGGGGGGAGTGGTACTATGGAGGACGCCCCTACTGCCTCCCCCCCCCTCAGGGGGGGAGGTGGTCCTGACCGACCCCCGACTGATCAACGGACTGACAGGCCCCAGACAGAACGGCCCCAGACTCGTTTGCCTCTGGACATAAATGTAAATAATGCAGAATTCGTAATCATCCATGCTCTGGGTTCCACTCCCTTGAGCAGTCTCAATCCCTTCATGATCAAGAAGGTTATTGATGGCTGTGCTGGGGAGGTGGAACAAGTGAAAAAACTTGTGAATGGAGACCTCCTTGTCAAGACGTGTAATTTCTCCCAAGTTAAAGACTTGCTGAAGCTGCATAAGTTTCATTAATATGATGTTGAAACCAAGATCCCAACTTCCATGAATTCCTGCAAGGGGGTTATCACTTGCAGGGATCTCATGGTGATGAGTGAGGAAGACATCATAGAGGAACTTGCTCAGCAAGATGTCATCGATGCCCGGTTTATAACTAGATTTTCCAAAGGCATGAGGACGAAGACGGCCACCACTGTTTTGACTTTCGGCAAAGTTTCACTCCTGGCACATGTCAAAGTTGGCTATGAAATTGTTAATGTCAGACCTTATATCCCCAACCCACTCCATTGCATGAAGTATCAATTATATGGGCACGTTGCTAAGAATTGTCGGGCTTCACAGTCAGTGTGTGGCAAATGTGCAACACAGGGTCACGATGCTGAGCAATGCACATCAGAGACTATCTGTTGCTTCCACTGTAAGGGTGCTCACTCCACTTCCTCTAGGGATTGTCTCAAGTGGAAGGAGGAGAAAGAGGTCTGCACAGTGAAGGCGGCTGAGGGTGTCTCCTACTATGATGCAAGGAAAAAGGTGAAGGAGTTGCATGCAACTCCTACGCCGAATAGGTCCTATGCTTCGGCAGTGATGTCCCGTCCCGTGATGTGCTCTGCTGCGACACAGACTGACCCTGAACTGGTTCTTCTTGCCACACATTCTACCTCTCCATCTCAGCCTCCTGTCCAATCCACCTCTCAACCTGATACCGCTGTTACAACTTCCTTCTCTCAGGCTGCTGCTGCTTCTCAGTCAGTCAAGCCTAAAACGAAGCCTGACAACTCTTGTAAGAGTAATATGACCACCCTTACTAAGTCACATCCTTATGTTCTTCTTGCTCCTGGCCCAGCGAGGGAGAGGAAGGGTAGCTCTTCCTTGGTGGAATCTGAGACCCTCGTAATTGATGAAAATATGGAGGTTTCCATAAGCAAGCACCGGGATAGGTCCGCTGGTAGTCGCTCGCCTTCTGGCGGGCGGCAAAAAAAGCCTAAACACACTGGCCCCCAACGTAAATCTTAAACCGTCACTTTCACTGTATTACAGTGGAATTGTAGAGGTATTGGGAATAAGTTACAAGATATAGCAATCTTGGTCTCAATACACAGGCCAGACGTTGTTTGTTCACAGGAGACGCGCCTGGAGGATCATCCTGATCCTCCACAGTTAAAATATTACCACTCGTATAGAAGATATTAAGGTCATGGAGTAGCCATTTACACACACAAATCACGCCCACAAACGGAAGTGATTCTAAATTCTACTCTGGAAGTGGTTCCGTGCAGAGTAAAATTTAATAACACGTATCTGTTTATTTGCTCTCTGTACTGTCCTCCACATGACCTCATTGATAGTGATGCTTTATATTCACTATTTGAACATCTGCCTGGAAATAAATTAGTGTTGGGCGATTTTAACGCCCATCATTATCAATGGGGTAGCTTGAGGATTGATGGTCGTGGGGAGCAAGTAGCCGTCCTAATACTACAGTCCAACCTCTGTCTTCTGAACGACGGTAGAGCGACTCTTGTAGATGATCGTACTGGTAACTTTTCGGCCACTGACTTATCTTTGGCCTCCCCTGGTATACATCAAGATTTCTCATGGGACCCTTACGACGACTCCTTGGGAAGTGATCATTTATCCATCTGTCATTCTTATAAACGGGACATAATTTCGGATCCTCCACCTCCAAAATTTAACTATAAGAAAGCAGATTGGGGATCCTTTTCAAGGATCGCCATTTTAGATATATCTGGGGAGACCATAGATGTAAAGGTCGAAAATATAGCCCAATCCATATTACACGCAGCTGAGGCTGCTATTCCCAAGACTTCTACAGTTCATGCGAAGCATAGAGCACACTGGTGGACGCCGGATTGCCGACAAGCATTAAGAAAACGCAATAGGAGATACAGGATTTTTGATAGTCAGCCCACTGAGGAAAATTTTATTGCATACAAACAGGCACGGGCTGAGGCAAGGAGAATAACAAGAAGGGCCAAACGTGACTCCTGGTGGTCCTTTGTGTCCACGGTGACTCGTACAACACCATTAAGTAAAGTCTGGTCCACCATAAGGATATTAAATAATAAAGGCCCATACTTCCCCATTACCACCTTGCAAGTAGATAATAACATCTATGACGAGCCCGTGGACGTTGCTAACATCCTCGCCAGGAGTTTTTCTCATATAAGTAGCTCAACCAATTATGATCCGCGTTTTCAACACCATAAATGCACGGCTGAGCTACAGATTATTGACTCTGCCACAGAAGACGTAGACTCCCCGTACAACCAAGAGTTTATGCTAGATGAACTGCTCCTTGCCCTTAAATCCTGTAAAGACACCAGCCCTGGACCAGACAACATCACGTATGGTATGATCCAGCATCTTAATCAGGACAACCTGATTAAGATGTTAGCATTGTACAATGCGATTTGGGCATCTCAAACGTTCCCAAACTCATGGCACTTTGCGCACGTCATACTGATACCCACTTCATTTCATCCTCTTGTGTTGACTTCTTGTCTATGTAAGGTCATGGAACGTATGGTTAATAATAGTTTTTTTTTTGTTTTAGAGTCGAAGAATTTGTTAAATGATCAACAATGTGGCTTCCGTAAATACAGAAGTTCACTAGATCATTTAATGAATTTGGAGCATTGTATTTCAGAGGTATTTACCAATAAAAAATTCATGATAAGGTGTTCTTGGACATCCATAAAGCCTATGACATGACATGATGACATGGTATACTAATGAAGCTCTATGCTTATGGTTTAAGAGGAAATTTGCCTATTTTTATTTCAAATTTCTTAAGTGACAGAACTTTCTCTGTGAAATTGCCCCATAACGTAACATCGGATATATTTATCCAGGAAAACGGGGTGCCACAGGGAAGTGTGCTTAGTCCTACTTTATTTAGTATTATGATCAACGATATTCTGTCATCTGCTCCCATCCCAAGCAATCTTAAATACTCGCTCTACGCTGACGATTGTGCAATATGGCACTCTTCCCGTAATGCACAATTTTCGGCTGGGCGGATTCAAGCAGCCCTTGACTCTGTCCACCAATGGGCCTTGCAGTGGGGATTTAAGTTTTCCATCTGTAAGTGTGCTGCTGTACTCTTCACTAATCGTAACGTACCTAATTTGTGCTTAACTTTGGATAATCAGGTGGTATTTTTTCAAAATTGTATAAAGTTTTTGGGAATACATTTTGATCATAGAATGAATTTTAAACTTCACGTTAATACTATGCTTGCCCGTTGTGATAAACCGTTAAATGTCCTCAAGTACCTAGCGGGTACTACCTGGGGTGCCGAAAGAAAATCTTGATTAATGGTGTATAGGTCCCGTATTCGATCGAAGCTAGACTATGGCACACAGGTGTATGGCTCGGCATCTGATGCCACGCTGAAAGGATTGGATGTGTTGCAGAATAAATGTCTGCGAATATGTCTAGGAGCCGTCTGGTGTACCCGTGTAGCTCGTATGGAAGTGGAGGCGAATGTGCCTCCCCTCCGTATTCGCCGTGACCACCTGGCTTGGTCCTATGGACTTCGAATATTTAGGAAAAGTAATATCGGCAATGTGGCCTGCACCCCCCTGCGTCAATACCACCACCTTATGCGGGGGGTGCATCGGCCACTTGCTGTTCGCCTCCACTTACTAACTCAGGAGCTTGGTGTGGACCCCAGTGACTGTGACAAGTTGGTGTTAAAAAATATAGCGCCTTGGGAGCCACCCGCATTACAGTGGATGTATCATGGCTCCCAGCACCAAAGGCAAGGCGCCGGAGGTGGAGGTCCACCACTTGTTTCGTAACATCATCGTGCGTCACTTGGGGTCCCATCAATTGTACACTGACGGCTCCAAGTCGAGTGAATGTGTGGGTGCAAGTGTGTGGTCGACTGACTGTGCACTTAGGTATCGGTTGCTGACTCATACATCTGTGTTTACCTCCGAACTTTTTGCTATTGACAAAGCCATAGACTATGGTCTCAATTCTAGGCATGACTCATTTGTCATATTTTCAGATTCAAAATCAGCCCTTCAGGCAATTGCATCTTGTACTACGGACTCTCACGAGATCCAGGGCCGCATCGTTAATAAGTTGCATTCATGCAACAAGTCATTCACGCTGATCTGGGTGTCTGGTCATTGTCATATCTACGGCAATGAGCAGGCTGACTTACCTGCAAAGTCGGCTGTGGAGCTTGAGGAGACTTAGGACGTTCCTCGTGATCTATGGTCGAGTCTCTCTCCCAGAAAGAAATCAATAAATCTTTTGTGGCAAGGTCAGTGGACCAGACTAAATATTCCAACTTGTAAGCCGCACCTGGGGGACTGGGACACCGCCAACCGACCCAGTCGCCTGGAAGAAAAAGTACTGGCAAAAATACGGCTCAATGCCACCGTTCTAACACACATGAAACCATATATGGAAAGACGCTTCCCACCGCACTGTGATATCTGTGATGCGGTGTTATCTATCAGTCATATCATCCTGCGCTGTCAGCTATTTATTCATGAATGTGCTTCACTTATAAATTACTGCGGCACAGTATACGTCCCCTTCACCCTTTCCACCATCCTGGGTGATGAGGACATTGTTATGACTGATAAATTGATGGCTTTTTTGAGAGAGACAGGACTGATCAGAGTGATGTGACTTTTTTACTGTGTGGTTATGGTTTTTATCAATGGTAAATATGTATATATTGCTATATTAATTAGAGTTGACAGTTGACATATTTGAAATAGTTCCTCCCCCCACTGATCTATTTCTAATATAGATGTCCCCTACATTAACCCTAGAATACATACGCTAATTTTACTGCATCTTAATACATACACTGGGTTTGATAAACCCATTTTTCGGAAAGTCATACACCTATGTGAAAATCCAAATTTAGTAAAACCATGTACATATATAAAAAATACAAGCTTTGTACTTTCACTTGAACGTTATGTAAATGAGTTTGTATGATATCTAAAAGGTTAAGTGGTAACTTGAAAAAAAGTATCAAAAATGGGGAAAAATTCTGATGTAACTAGAAAAAAATGTGGAAAATTTGAAACAGGAGCTGCGGACTTCTCCGCTTGCAGACACACTCCTGGGTCATGGGCACTGCAGCACATGGCACTCTAATCCTTACAGACTCACGGTGGGCCTTGGTGGAGGTAGACAAAAAATGGGGTATTTTTTTAGAGTAAAAAAATGGAGTACAAAGATTGGAAATTTTTCATGCAATCCCAGACCCTTGAAATTGAACACTGCATGGTATTTGGACCTCTCTAAGGCTTTACCCAGTGATTTTGACCACCACCCCCCACCCCCACAACCTTGTTTTAGGGGGTAACTAAGATAGAACTTACAATTATCAGGAAATGTCATTTCTTCAGTAGTGAATGTTATTATTTTACTACTGAAACCTCATATTTGCAAAACACAGTGTTATGCAATCCAAAATAGTTGCTATTTGTCATTTGTGGTGTATTTATGGCCGTGAGAAAAATAATTTGTTCGAATTTTCCTTGACAATTCTCAAAATCATGAGCACTTACTTGGACTCACAATCACCACAGACAGGGTAATAATGCCCCTGGCAGTCAGCCTTCTGACGTTTGGTGCACCAGAAGCATGTCTTCCTGTCAGTCCCAACAGGGCACTCCCGGCACTGGACAGGTGGACTCTGATTCTTAGCACCCAGTGGTGTTCACTATTTTATCAAGTTCTTCATCACTCAAAAAATGGTGGGCCATGATTTCACAGTTCACAAAGATATATCTGTGTTCCAAGAAATAGTCACTTCCTGCAAGGGAAAGCACTTTAGAAGTCATACTCAAACTACTTGCTGGATATGACAAACCCTGTGTCATATATGTACGGGAGTACATACGATGTGTGTAAGATACCCAAGGGTGCCGATATGGAAATTTTCTTCGAAGAGAGCGGAGCAACACTACCTCTCCCTACTAGGGCAACACGTGGAAGGAGGGTATCTGGGTGACCAGCCGTCTCAAAGAATAACCCAGTCGGTGAACACGTGAACTCGGGTACGCGTTGGGTGTGATACACCCGCGTATGTATTAAAGGGTTAAGCCGAGTTCCTTGCCTGACAGTCACCAGCTGATGAGTGCAAGTGTGCAATATAGGAAGGTATTGGGCACTTGCAGTCGATGGTGGTCTGCTAGACGAGGTTCTTTACTTTTTGTACAAATTATGTAAATACATTATATCATCTTGCTTAAGTTATTCTAATTAGGGACGACAGCTGACGTATATGGAAATGTTCCTGACTCGTCTGGTACCCTTTCATATATTGATGTCCCCTATATTAGGTTGTGCCTCGACTGACAGTCACCAGGTGATAAGTGCGGGCATGTAATGTAGAAAGGCATTACATATCTGCAGTCGATGCTGTTTTCTTGGTCGAGGCTTTTTTAACATTAGTGTAGGTCTAGTTATTTGTCTCTTAGGATTTAGTATAGGTTAGCGATTTGTCTGTTAGGTGGTTAGTTTTAGGGTCTTTAGATTAGGTATTTTTGTTTATAAGTAATATAAGGTTAAAAAAAAATAAAAAAATAATTAAAAAAATTATAATAACAAAAATAATATATATATATATATATATATATATATATATATATATATATATATATATATATATATATATATGTACGTGTGAAAGAAAGTGTGTATATTCATATGCATGGATGTGTGTATGTATGTATGTATGTATGTATATATATATATGTTCATATATATATATATATATATATATATATATATATATATATATATATATATATGTATATATGTGTTAATGTATATACATATATATATAATTTTTCCTTAATGACCAGGGGCTCCGGCCTCAATGGTCGATAGGCAAAAAAAGAAAAAAAAATGGAAAGAGAGTTTCTGTGGGTATTGGCGTCGAAAGAGGGAGTGTTTGGACTGGAGATCAGAGAGGGAGGAGAAGCAATATTTTGTGTGTTGTATATATTTCTAAATATCTTTTCACTTCGCATCAGCATCCAACCGCAAGTATTATTGTTACTGTATTATCGTTATTATTTGTGGCAATTGAGTGCAATTTAGTTATCTCTCTTGAATGATTTTATTTCTTCTGTCTGGCAAGTTTGTTCCCAGACTTTAGTGTAATTATTCAGGGTATTATCAGGTTGCTTGTTTTTCTCTTTCTTTTGTGTTTCATTATCTCAATGTAAATATTGTAAATATTATTAGCATGTATTATAATAATTTTTTTCATTGTGTTTGTTGCCCTTGCTTACGTCAGCTACATTTATTTACTTTCTGACCTGTGTTGCGAGATTGGCGTTAGTGTTTTTTATTGTTTTCATTATTTGATCATTTCCCTTTTCACTTTGTTTTTCTTAGTTTTTACGCAGACAGATTTTGTTATCTAGTGTTGCCTACTCCAATCTCGTAATACACACACACACACACACACACACACACACACACACACCAGGTAAATGCATCCAAGCATTGATGGCCTGAGAGCACGCGATTAGACTCTCATACACTCAGGACTTTGATTATATAGCACGTCATTTTCTTTAGAGAAACTAAAACATACTTTTGCAGAGTACATTTCATTCCTACATTTTTCATCATTTTTTTTTTTTTTTACATTTAGGTGTCTTAGCTTTAATCAAACCATACAAAGATGAAAAGGGAGGATCAGGAATAAAGAAGAACTGGAAGAGAAGGCAGTAAGGAAGAAAGGAAAAGGAAGAATGATAATAACGGTATCACAAATATCCGAACAGGAACAGTTTTAGAAACAGTGGAAAACGAAAGAGAAAAATATGAATGTACCAAACTGAAACAGAGTTTACCAAACTTTAGTTCCTCCAGTAACGATGTGGACCGTGGTTGTGGTGTCGCTGTGACGTATGCAGGCAGTAAAAGCGGGATTCTGATTGACAGACGGGGACAGAGGGAGATTCTGATTGCCTGGACGAGATAAAAGAGGTGGGTATTTGTCTGGGACGCGTGACAGGGGCTCGCTTTTGATCGAAATATTGCGCAAATTATCTTTATTGTTTTCAACGACTTAGGTATAGATGTAGATAGACAGATGGATAAATAGACAGACAAGGCAGATAGAAGGAATTATGTCACAGTGAGAGATAAGTCGAGCCTTCTCTCCCCACTTGACCAATCAGGACACTCGTTCCACTCACGCCAGGCAGTAACGTCATCGAATAACCCACTCCTATATGATGAAAAGCATTGCGCAAATTTTCTTTACTGTTTCCAGCGTAATGTGAGAAAGCACGCTCTCAATAACAAGGTAAGGAGTGGCTGGAAGAAGTTAGGTGAGTTGTTGCCTCTCCTAGCACTGAGATGGCCTGCGTCTCTGCTAACGGGGCCTTGCAAGCAGCATGCGGTAGGACTGTAATGCTGTATGGTTATGAGACTTGGAAATTAGTGGAGGAGGTTATTCGTTGGTTCAAACGCATAAAGATCAGAATGATCAGATAGATATTTCGCGAGTCCATGAATAGTAGGCCTGGATGGGTTTGGACTGGGAGATCTGGGTTTGGACTGAGAATGAAGAGATGAGAGGAAGGATGGGTCTGCTACTGATGAGATAAGAATACGTAGACTGAGACGAATTGGCCATGTGCGTTGTATGGAGGATGACAGCTAGGTGTGTAGGTTGAGCGGTATGAAAGATAGGGGTACAGCTGTGACAGGAAGGCCGAAAAAGGCCTGGGATGAGTCATATATAGGACCTCAGAGATAAGGGGCTAAAAAGAGCAGCTGCCAGGGATAGTGGAACATGGAGAATCTCGTTTTACTGACCAAGTGGCTATCACGTGCAAGTATGTCGGAACCTTTATAAAACACTGGGAAATAATAGATTAGGAGATTTGGGCTTGCTACACTTTGGAAATCGGAAGAGTACTATATCCCTTTAACGTGGCCTGAAACTGCCATCTGTCTATCTTCAGTGCAGAGTCATAACAAGAGATTATCGCCAGAATACGTCACTAATCACGAAAAAGTTTAAGGACTTCGTATTGTCATATTCTGCCATTGAGCTATGTGAAAAAAGCTATAAAAAATAGCAAAGTTAAGGTGAAGAGAGTACACTCGCAGTGAGTTACATTAATCCTTAAACTCCAGGTTACATATATACATGCATGGCGAGAGGGATTTTCAGCATTTCATGTGACATAAAACTCGCGTCAGGATTTGGGCCGTGAATTGAAGCCTATACCAACACTTAACATGATCAACGACTCAAAGTAACCCAGGGAGTTAGTATTGTTTGGGTTATGCAGTCAGTTACCTATCAAACATGGTTTGGATTAGATGTATTTTTTGTGAGTCTCCGGTGTCTGGTTCATCTCCCCGATGTGTTGGCCCCTCCTTCTCAACCCCTTATCAGGCCCGGATTTAGTGTAGGGCCCACAGGGCCGCGGCCCAGGGCCCCGCACTTTCCAGGCCCCCCTGCTGACTCAGTATTTACAATAAATTATGCTATTTACCTCCTTTGCCCTAGCATAGCTTAATCCGGCTATCTACCTGGGTAATAATATATCAATGAACAATGATATTAATAATTATGTGCTTGAGGGTGCGAAAGTGGATGTATGTGGAATAACTGAAACAAAATGGAGAGGAGAAAGTGTGAGAGAATGGGAGTATGGATGGGGTATATGTGCAGGAGTAGGTGAGAATGAGAGGGCAAAGGAAGGAGTATGTATAGTTGTGAGTAAAAGATGGAAGAAGAGCATAAGACAGTATGGATCACCTGGGTCAAGGATTGTGTGGGTAAAGTTGAAAGTTGGAATACAAATGTGGGCAATTGTGTGTGTGTATGCGCCAATGCAAGATCGTGCTAGCAGAGGGAGAGAAGAGTTCTGGATAAATATGCTAGAGTGCATGGAAAAGTTTGGAAGGAATGAGAGAGTGTTTTTGATCGGTGATATGAATGGTAAAGTAGGGTATGTGAAGGTGGATGGAATAGTTGGTGAGTGGGATGTGCCTGCTGAGATAGATAAGAATGGGAGTGCGTTAGTGGACATTTGTGCTGGGAGGGGGTTGGTGATAGCCAATACCCTCTTCAGGCATAAAATGATCCACGGGTATACATGGCGAGTGATGAGAAGGGTGGGTGGTGAACTGAATGAAAGGAAAGCAATGATTGGTTATGTGTGTGTGGATGAAAGGATGCGAAAGTGTGTAAAGGATGCAAGAGTGTATAGAGGTTGGGGGAGTGGACTTTCTGAACACTACTTGGTGGTGGCCAGAATTAGGATCCAAGATGGAGAAAGAGAAGAAGGGAAAGGCGAGAGGAAGGAGTAGTTGCAAGGAGAGTGGAAAGGTTACAAGAGGATGAGAAATAGGCAGAGTATAAGAGAGAAGTGGAGGAACGATTGGGCAAATATGAATTGGAGTAGATGGGGGACGTGGAAGGTGTGTGCAGGATATTTACAGAAGAAATATGTGCAGCATGTGATGTGGTGTGTGGGAGGAAGAGAAGACTGAGGGGGGTGCAAGGAACAACGTGGTGGACTGAAGAAGTGAGACAGGCTGTGGCACAAAAGAAGAAAGCATACAATGAATGGATGAGAAATAGGGGCGTGGAAGAAGTTGAGAGGCGGAAGAGAGAGTTATATGTAGAAAGAAAGAGAGAGGTGAAAAGATTAGTAAGAGAGAGTAAGAAGAGAGTGGATGAGGAATTTGGAAGGAATTTGAGTGTAAAGTGGAGGGACTGTAAGAAAATGTTCTGGAAAGAGGTGAAGAGAGTAAGACAGGGTGGAAGTGAGGTTAGCAGGGGAGTGAAAGATAAAAATGGTAGATTACTAGTGGAGAAGGGAGAAAAAGTGAGCAGATGGAGAGAACACTTTAAGGAATTGTTGAACATACAGGATGGAAGTAATGCGAGTAGAAGTGGCTGGGGAATGGCTGGGAGAAGGAGGGAGGTGAGAAGACAGGAAGAAATCAGTAGGATAGAAGTTGTGGAAGCAATGAAGAAAGTTAAATTGGGGAAAGCCCCAGGGATTGATGGAGTGTGTGGTGAAATGCTGGAGCATGGGGCAGAGATAGTATTAGAATGGATGTGGAAGATGTGTAGATTGGCATGGGAGGAAGGTAGAGTCCCGGAGGATTGAAAGTCAGGTATAATTATTCCCTTGTACAAAGGAAAAGGGGAAAAAGAAGTGTGTGGTAATCATAGGGGCATTTGTCTTCTTAGTATAATGGGAAAAGTGTATGGTAGGATACTTATTTACAGAGTTAGAGAAAGAACAGAGGAATTAGTTGGAGAAGAACAGGGAGGCTTTAGGAAGGGAAGAGGTTGTGTAGATCAGATATTCATTCTTAGATCTTTAGTGGAAAAGTTTCTAGATAAGGGAAAGAAGTTGTATGCGGCTTGCACGGATTTGGAGAAAGCATATGACAGGCTGGATAGACAAGGATTGTGGAAAGTATTAAGAATACATGGAGTAGATGGGAAGTTGTTGAATGCTGTAAAGAGTATGTATGATGGTGCTAAGGCTGCAGTGCGTGTGGATGGTGGACTAAGTGAATTTTTCTCTTTGAAGGTTGGGTTGAAACAGGGATGTGTCATGTCTCCATGGTTGTTCAATCTGTACATGGATGGGGTAATAAAAGAGGTACAAGGTAGGGTAGTGGATGCTGGAGTGGCCCTGGTGAGAGAGGATAGTGTTTGGAAACTCCCTGTACTGTTGTTTGCAGATGATACTGTGTTGTTGAGTGAAGACGAAGGGGGGCTGCAAGGCTTTGTGGATGAGTTTGGGAAAGTGTGTAAGAAACGGTATCTAAAGGTGAATGTAGGGAAGAGTAAAGTGATGGTCTTTGAGAGAGGTGAAGTCAGTGAATGTACAGCGAGGTTGTATGGTGAGGAATTGGAAAACGTGAGTATGTTGAAGTACTTGGGTAGTGTGATGAGTAAGGATGGAGGTTTGGAAGGTGAAGTGCTTGAAAGGGTACACCAGGGAAGAAAGGTTGCTGGTTCTTTGAAAGCAGTGATAAGAAACAGGGAAGTGAGCATGGAAGTGAAAAAGTTACTACATGACAGTATTGTGATACCAACTCTAACGTATGGAAGTGAAGCTTGGACGTTGTTGGAAAGACACAAGTCAAGAGTGAGAGCAGTGGAAATGAGTTATTTAAGAGGAGCCTGTGGAGTCACATGGAGAGACAAGCTGACAAATGAGGATATAAAGGAGCGTTGTGGTGTGGATGTGAATGTGATAGGAAATGTTATGAGGAACACACTGAGGTGGTTTGGCCATGTGGAGAGGATGGAGGGTGAAAGACTGACGAAGAGAGTGTATGTGAGTGAGGTGGAGGGATGGGGTGGAGAGGTACATGAGAGAGGGGTGTGTGAGTTGGGAGCAGGGCAGTGAAATGGCGGGGGACAGGGCGACGTGGAGGCGTTTTGTTTGTGGCCACCCCAAACGGGATCGGGGAGTCTGGCAATACATAGATAGACAGAAAAATAAAGTACTTATATGGGAAAAAAAAAACATGTACGTAAACGATGAGTAAACTATACTAAGCATGTTTTGAAGCCATGTGCCACCAGCTGCAAGGTCTTCTACCTACCTGGCATCTGTACCTAGAAGCAGTTGACTGATTTCATTAACTTACACCCAGCTACCAAGGCCGAATAATGTATAGACCACAGCCTACAATAGCGCGTTTTTATTGTTAACTATCCTCATCCTCTGACTTTATTATGTTTTTCCTGGATTATTAGTACAGTAACATCTATAGATCTATGTAACAGCATGTTTATATTCATATTTTGCATTGTACTGATCATACAGAAGGTGACAAGGTGCCAGTTGTTAGAATACTAATTTCTATTGTAGGTGTAGCTTTATGTGGACCTGCCAGAGCCATGACGGGACGTGAAAGTGATCGAGGGAGAAAATACCAGTCTGGTGCAGCCAAACGGAAGCAAAGTATTGAAGCTGAAAGTGAGCGGAAAGTTGGCTTAAGAGTACGATAGCAACAATTGGGTTATCGCACACAGAACATGATAACAATGAATGTCTGATGGAAAACAGAACTACTACGTCAGCATTACCTGCTATTTACCCTGTTGCTGGTTCTAGTACTGGTGTTAGTGAACTTAGCGACGATGAAGAATCAAATGATTCTACTTCAGAATGTAGTCTACAAGAGGACAACGAAAAGGCTGAAATTATGAAAAAAAAAAAAAATGGCCTTTGGTCAGAACAACTAACTGAAGAGTTCAGAAGCTACTGGATTGAGGATGGCAGTAAAGAATGTCGTAATGCAGAGAATGGCTACAAGAATTCTTCTGTCCGTGTCGGAAATAAAACTTGTCATT
This sequence comes from Coenobita brevimanus, assembly GCF_032717465.1. Taxonomy (NCBI): domain Eukaryota; kingdom Metazoa; phylum Arthropoda; class Malacostraca; order Decapoda; family Coenobitidae; genus Coenobita; species Coenobita brevimanus. The sequence continues at coordinate 6,114,711 of NC_137020.1, read as the reverse complement.
GTACAAAAAACTTGTTCAGAAAAAAAAAAAAAAAAAAGAAAAAGAGAAAACATGTTATCTGCAGCAGAAATCAATTCCAGCTGGCTTTGCTATTCTCAAAAAACCAGCCGTCTGGTTTGTTTTACGTGCCGCCTAATGTTTACACTAAAAGTCGGTTTACTTCCCGATTCCAAGTCTGGAATCACGCTAGGGAGTCAACAGAAGGGCACAGCAAACCAGATCAGCACAAACAAGCAATATCCTGTTTGACCAGTAGAAAATCTTTGTGAGGATGTGTTAACACTGGTATACAGTTTGTCAGTACGAGTCAGAACGGCACTACTGGTAGGCTATGAAGTGCTAAGACAGTGCATGGATGTCCTCATATTCCTATGTGAACGTGGTCTGCCCATTCGAGGTGACGGTGAGGTGATAGGTTCTGTGCATAACGGAAATTACCTGGGAGTGATAGAGCTTCTTAGCAAATCCCACACTTTTCGCTTGGCACATCTCTACATATATGCCAACCAAAAGGGAGTGGTCACATAAGCTACCTCTCATCGACAGTATGTAAAGAACTAGTCAGTGTGCCGGGTGGAAAAGTGATGTGTCATTGTAGTAGGAGTTTTGAGAGCCAAATACTACTCTATTTCAGTGGACTCCACTCAGGACGTGTGGCACATGAACCAACTATGTCTAACTATCCGTTACATGCTACATGAACCAACTATGTCTAACTATCCGTTACATGTTGCCAGAGGAGCCAGTTGAACGTTTCTTGACTTCGGACCCTTACTAAATCATTCTGGAAAGGGGCTTGCAGATGTAGTCCTGGATTTTCTGCACACGAACGAAATTCCGATTTCCGACCGTCGTGATCAATTGTACGACAACGTCATCAACATGTCTGGCAAATACTATGGCGCCAAAGTGCACACAAAAAGTCACTGTGAATTGTCGAGTTTGTTCCTTTATGGTTCATTCTCTGAACCTTTGTTTGGGATGTTTGCTGCTGAGTGGTACAAGGATGTTGCCACTATGTGTGGTATGATTCAGTGGAAGTCAACCTTTCGTCGGCGAAAATTTAGGGATGAGCTGAAACACATGCCAGTTGTCAAGTGCTTGTCAGATACACAGTGGTCGGCCCGAGTGGATGGTGACTGTAGAAGCACTGACCAATGGCTATAAGCAGATTATCATGGTACTAGATAATTCAACAATGGACAAACATCTAAATGCAGAGGCTAGATGTGATGTATCTGCTATTTTGAGGGAACTGGAGGAACATGAGATGGTATTTCTACTAGTAACATGGAAGGAAAATCTAAAGAGGTTCAATGCAGTTATGCATGTTGAGCCTTGGTCTGACCACTGCAGTGAAACTACCTGGGTCACAGAGAGTTCGTACTGGATCTATGGGAGTGGTTCGACGACTATGAACAGATTACTTTCGAAAATTTGGTCATAGCGAGTATGAAGACCGGCAACGTGTTCAAAGGTGGAAGTGACGTCATGATAAAGCAGAATGCAGATGACAGTCAGCTACCACCCAGAGAGAGATTCAGGACCACATCCTACATACCCATCACTGATAGGTAACAACATCACTAGGAGATCGCCTCAGGGCTTATGAAACATTACAGCATTGATTCGCTTTCTTGTCAGAGATAATGACCATGCAGACAGACAAGCTTCGGGACTCTGCTGTCGACCTGGGCAATAATTATCTGAATGACCTGGAACCTTGTCTGGTTTCGAAAATTGTTTATTTCCAGGCATTTCTCAAGACAATGCAGACAGAAGACTGAAAAATGGGCAGAAACGAATATGTTTTCCACAATACACTACTGTGGTAGGGTGGCAGCGCTCATCATTCTCGTAACTGAAAAGGATAAAGATTTCTCTGTGCAGCACCATTACCCAAAACTGCGTGGGATCGCTGGCCATAGTCAGCGCTGAACACGAACTAGTCAGAAGAGTCAGCACATGAGAAGTACTTTGTGCAGTTCAAGGCCAGGAGGAAAATTTTAGTTTTCAAAATCTCACAATTTCAGAGTGTGCAGTTTTTCAGCCATGTTTGTGTTTATATTCTCTATGTCATTAATTTATCTCAGAGCAGTGTAGTATACTGCTATCTATCAAAGGAGTGTTTTTAGAAATGAATGTTTTGTTATGCATAAACTGTTGTTTTGCTTTTACGAAGCCTAGTTAGGTGCACTAATGTGTGGATAATTGTATTAGTATATATGACCGTAAAAACTGTCCAGTGTGCTGCGGCCATTTACAAGGCCCAGGGCTCCACACCACGTAAATCAGGCCCTGCCCCCTTGCAAGCTGTCCATGCGCGAATTAATGGAATTAACGAGTTGCACAGATAATGGTGAAATTTATGTCAATGAATGGTGAAACTGCAACGGACTAGCTATACTGGGGGATATATCCGTGGTCACAGCCCTTTCACATGTTTGAACACAGTCGATTGATTAAACAAAAAGTTACATTACTTCTTCTCCTCTGTACCCCACAATGCCTATACTAAAGAACCTGGGACATTTCGGTCAGTGATAGGATGGATTAGTGAGTATTATGGACATGAACTGACTGTTCTTGGTTATCTAGTTCCTGAGATATGACTGCGCAAAGACAAGGAATTTTGGGTAAACCCCCTGTCATGGCTCATGCTATATAATATATATATATATATATATATATATATATATATATATATATATATATATATATATATATACTGTATATATATTTTTACGTGTCTGACTCTGGGCAAAGGCTCAGGGCCTATTTCTTGGAGGCAGTCACCTATCCCAAGGCCCAGTAGTCCTCCTACACCTCCACATGTCACCACTTCGGCACTAACACCCACCGTCCATATTGAATACATGCTAGGGCTGTCTCATACAGGACTGGTGTATTGGTATTAGCGGGGGTATTTTTACGACATGTCGGTTGGTCTTCTGGTAGATCAGGAAAATCTGCTTTTCAGGAAATTCAAATCCTTAAATTGTTCCCTGCCCCAACCGGGATTCGATCCTGGGTCCATTAGGACTGCCGGCAGCCTCTTTGGGTTTAACTGAGACTTGAGCTTCTTCCTTACCACATAACATACTCACTCACCTAAACACACACTGCTGCAACCTGCGGATTGCAAGCCACAGCTCAGGCTGGGTAGCGTTGCATTGCAAACCTCAGTTCAGGCTGTGCTGGCCGTGCATCACCATTAACTACTCGACCCCTACGCAGATTTACGCAGTGTGCTACACAAAGACAGGGAGAGAGTGAGAAATTTTTTCCTTTTCACCAGATGATGTCCTGGGTGTTTATCTTCAAGTTAATAATAAACAAAAAAAAAAAAATGTTTTTTTTTTTTTATACTTTTTCACTGCTCCCCTACATAAACTTATGCATGGCTCTATGCAAAGATGGAGAGAAAGAGAGATTATTATTATTATTATTTTTTTTTTTTTTACCAGATGATGCCCTGGATGTTTATCTTCAAGCTTATAATAAAGAAATACTAAAAAAAAGAAAATTTTTGTTCATTTTTTGCGCACCAGGGATGGGATAAAAGAAAGGTAATTGCGCAATTCACGGACAGCGAATAAGAAAAGACTGTATTGTCGTCTAAATATAAGATTTCTAAAACCTCTTCTCATTGTACTCTACCTAAGTCTTCTAGTTAACCCTTCCCCTCGAAGAATGTGATGCATTTGTGATAATTTTTTCAAGGTCCCCTTTTCAGTGCTGGGGATATTGCATAAGATTTCAATAAAGTCCTCTAAAATAGGAAGACCTCATTCTTCATGTAACACAGGTATACATCGACTATTTTTTGTCATTATTTTCATTTAATTTTTATACATTTTGTGTCATTGAATTAAAAAAGCAAAACCATTTTTTTCCATTAATAACTTATAAAAACACGTGGTTTCAATTATAGGATTTTTATAATTTTCCACTAAATAATTATTTACATATATAAATTTTATTAAAATGATCTGTTTTTGAACTATTGTTTTCTAATAATAAAATCTATGTTTAAAACATCACAGTCATTTTATTTGATAATAAGTCAGGATATAGCTGGAATGCAACACAGTGACAAGTCATACTAGTATTGGAGTGCAGCAAACATATCTCAGCTTGACTCAGTTGACTAGTGCGCCTGTAAATTACTTTCAGTGGAGTGTTTCTAGTGTTTTACATCACAGTGATATTTATTGAAAATAATGGCTTACTGCACTGACCCTTGGTTTATTTTGCTGACGTAAATAACCTAGTGCAGAAACTTGGCAGAGATCATAATGTAAAAGAATGGAGATTTATTTTTAATGCAAGGAAGAAGGAACCAAAGCCCAGGTGCCCGCAAAATAACGTTCTCCCCAAGAAAAAAAAAAAAAAAAAAAAACGAAAACAAGATAATGGAGAGCCAAGTTCAAGATCCACTCATTTCGAGATGCCTTCACACTGCATTTGAAAGACTGGAGATCATAGGCAGTAGGAAATACAGACATGGGGAGACAGCTCGAGTTGACATATTGGATACATGAAGGACTGGGAGTAACGGTTAACTGTTGCATTAGAGAGTTGGACAGAAAAGGGATGAGAGTTTGTTGCTAGACGGATGCTAGGTGCCTGCCATAGTTGTGGAGGGATGCAAGCAGACAGTTCAGAGGAGCAGTGAACATTGAAGTAGTGAGAGAAGAGAAAATAAGACGCAACAGTGCTGCGAAAAGACAGGATGAAGACAGCCAGTAAGAGGGGGAAAGTTAATGAGACAAAAAGTCATCGACTCCACCTTGTTGAGAAGAGCTGTATGTGGGGAGCCTCCCCACACGTGAGAGTTGTACTCAACACAGGGGCGAATAAAACCCATGTATAAAGTGAACAACCAACCAGGGGTAAAGAAGGCATGGAGTCAGCTTAGCACACCTAATCCCTTGGATGCAGATTTTATAAGAGAGGTAATATGTTCTCTCCAAGATAAATCCCGCGAGATTGAAACCCCAAGTACGTTTGAAGATGATGCAGGATTGAGCTGGATAGTATTAAAAATCAAAGAGTACTCCTGTGGAAGATTTTGTCGAGCTGACAGATATAAGAACTGACTTTTTGATGCATTAAAAACAAGATTATTTTTACCCAAATCAGAGATATGAGCAAAGTCAGACATTAAGTGTGCCATAGCTTCATCTTTTGTTTGTTGAGGTAACTGCTGACATGGACGCTTCAGTCAAAAGTGTAGGAGTGGATAGGGTTAGATGTACATTTTAGAAGATCACTGATGACTAATTGGGAGAGAACTGGTGATAGGACAGAGCCCTGAGGAACACCACTATTGATAACTCTAGGAGAAGAACTGTGGCCATCTTCAAATATAGCTGTAGCATGTTGTAGGTCTCGAGACCAGTTTGATGTGGTCTAGGTCTTGATGTTGGTCTCGCTTGACGTGGTCTTGGTCTTGATCTTGGTCTCAGAGCTTCTGGTCTCGGAGTTTTGGCTCGAGACCAGGTCGAGACTAGCATTAAGAAGTGCATTGCAGCGTGGGGAAGGTCGGAATTTATGATCATACACGGAGAAAATTCATGGCTGATTCGATTCACTGCACGCCATACGGCTTTGTACTGTCTGTTGATACTGCCTGGTTAGCACTACGGTGACAATGCATGCGGTGAGCCCTGCAAGCGCTGATAGAGTGCGTGCGAGTTGAGAGAGCATGCATGACGTAGCCATTCTCGCAGTGATAATCTCCGTCTGCATGCATACTTGTTTGCAGCTCTGTTCACTACCGTGTACTTCATATACGTGTATGGTGTATGCAATCCGCACATCCTTCCTACACGTAAACCACAGGTTTAGCTAGTTCGCTCGGAAAACGTAACAACAAAAATTTCTCTTTTCCTATGTTTGTTTCTTCATGCCAATGAAGCAATGAAAGCAGAAATATTTTACCTAGATGTTCAGTTATTCACATACATTAAATTCTGTAAACATATTTTCTCCCTTACAGGGGCATAGCCAGGATCTTGGAGTGATGGGGGCCAAGTCATACATTAGTGGCTTCCAACCTTTCAAGTTATTACCCTTCAGAGCTTCCAAATGGCTATCACGGAGGCCTGCAGTGACTTCTGTGACCTTTTTAGAAGAAATAAGAATATTTTCTAGCGTTTCACAGCCACCCCCGTATTTCATACAATTTATTCACCTATGAGTGGGGGGCCATGGCAATGTGGCCCAGTGGCATTTCTAGCCCCACTAAAGTGGGGGGGGGGGGCACCTGGGGTCCGATAAATTATCTGTAGTAGCAAGAAGGGCAGTGAGCAGACTCGAATGAGGGCCCCTTTCAAGAGGGAAAGTTAGTGATAACTGTTCTCTTAAACAAATAGTGGGTACGACCGTGAGAAGCATCTGGAGCCCTTATGGAAGTAAAATACTGTATATATATTATATTTATGAAAATTTTATGCTTCCCACCTCTGTATCCCGAAACCCCTTCGGTCTCTTGTGTAATTATCCTGAAAAATGAATATGTTGTGTATGGATCGTTTGGGCACGGGTAAAGCTTGGAGAGAAGTGCGAAAATCAGTTTTCCGAAAACCAGATTTCGCATGAGGAAGATACAGCTATCCAAGTGTATGATGGCACTGACAAAGTACGCAACACCGTACATTATAACATCAAAACCGTACTTTCAAAAGTTTAAAAACTTAAAACACTTTCAAAAGTCATAACATCGGTGTGCAGGGCCATAGAGAGCTATGACCGCGCCCTGGGGTGCCTGGAAAACGTTTGACACAGGCCAGAAAAAGAAGCAAAATTGTCACAGTCCTCTTGTGGGCCCTGGTCCCTCCATATTCTTGAGTTTTGGCCCCGGACATTATCCTTATTTCCCTCTTCTCTCTTTCATTCTTCTTAGTAATTGTCTTCCCAGAAACTGTTCGGCCTCATTTAACTCATGCGTGATTATCAACTTAAATTTGTTTAAAAGGTGTTGAGTATCGCACTGATACATAATCTAGGACTGGGTGATTGGCGTACTAGTGCACTCACTTGAGGGGCCAAGTCGCCCGTGAAAACTGACCAGCAGTGCAGCACCTGCAGACTACAGCTACTTTTCATTCATTCAGCAAACACATACATTCTTGGTCTTGGTCTCGGTCTCGGAGAGCCTGGTCTTGGTCTTGGTCTTGGAGGATCTGGTCTTGGTCTTGGTCTTGGAGGATCTGGTCTTGGTCTTGGTCTCGGAGGATCTGGTCTTGGTCTTGGTCTCGGAGGTTCTGGTCTTGGTCTTGGTCTCGAGGTGCCTAGTCTTGACTACAACACTGAGCTATAGAACGACCAAAAAGGAAACTTGAGATGAAGCCACAGATAGGATAGAGACCGTAAGAACATAGTTTGGAAATTGAAGGTTTATGCCAGACTCGATCGAAGGCTTTTGAGATGTCAAGTGCAATGGTTAACTTTCGCCAAAGTCCCGAAAGGAGGATGGTCAGGAGTCTGAGCGGTAAGTGTGAAGATCACCAGTGGAGCATCCTTTGCGGGACCCATACTGACGATCAGAAAGAAGGTTGTGATAGGAAAGATTTTTTTTTTTTTTTTTAATTGGTAGAGAGGCGGCTTGCAGTCATAATGGACCCAGGATCGAATCCCGGCTGGGGCAGGGAACAGTTTAAAGATTTGAATTTCCTAAAAAGCAGACTTTCCTGATCTACCAGATGACCCGCCGACATGTCGTAAAAGTACCCCCGCTAATACCAGTACACCAGTCCTGCATGAGACAGCCCTAGCATGTATTCAATATGGACGGCAGGTGTTAGTGCCCAAGTGGTGACATGTGGAGGTGTAGGAGGACTACTGGACCTTGGGATAGGCCACTGCCCCCAAGATATAGGCCCTGAGCCATTGCCCAGAGTCGGACAAGTAATAAAAAGAAAAAAAAGAAAAGAGACTCAAAAAGTTTTGAATCAAAGGATGTTAAAGCAATTGGGCGAGAGTTTGAGGGATGAAAATTGTCACTCTTCTTTGGGACAGGTTGAATGAGGGCAAACTTCCAGCAAGAAGGGAAGGTACAAGTTGACAGACAAAGGAGAAAGAATTTACCCAGTCAGTGTGTAAGCACAGAAGCACATTTCTTGAGGACAACAGGAGGGACCCCACCTTGCCCATATGTCTTGTTAGTAACGAGGCCAGTGATGGCAAAAGATACGTCAATTGAAGAAATTTTAATGTCAGCCATGAGCATGTCATAGGGGGGAAGTAAAAGAGGAAGCACTGGAGTTGTCTTAGGTGGAATTGGAGAATGTTTGAGCAAAGAGATCTGCTTTATCTGTAGAAGAAATAGCTACAGAGCCATCAGAGAGGAAAGGAGGAGGGGAGGATGATAAGGTAAAGTTGTTAGAAAGGTTTTTGGCAAGATACCAGAAGGAGCAGGAAGCATTCGAGCTGGAGAGTTCAGAGCATTTAGTACGAATGAAATTATTATAGCAGATTGAAGAACAGACTTAACACATTTTCAGGCAGGAACAAAAGAGATGAGGTTCAGGGGTGGGTTGCCTCCGGTACCTTTTGTAAGCTCCTCTTTGTTGTGGACAGCATTACAAGAAGCGTGATTAAACCAAAGTTTTTTGCGTTATTCATGGGATATGAGAAAGGAGTGTACGCTTCCATGCCTGACAGAATAACCTCTGTAATGTGCAAGGCACACTCAGATGGCTGTCGGCCATGGAAGCAATAATCATTCCACGGAAAATCAAAGAAGTACTGCCTGAGGGCCTCCCAATCAACAGCTCCAAAGTGCCACAACCGACGCTTCTTAGGAGGGTCTACAGGCCTTACTTGAGCGATAGGACAGGTTAAGGTGAAAGGTTGTACTTGGAGGAGGCCAACGGAAAGGAAAGCTTAACAGCGTAAGCAAAAGGATTAGTTTTAAGGAAGAAGTCAAGTATGTTGGAACTCTCTCCTAGGTGGTCAGGGATACGGATAGGGTGCAGTACAAGCTGTTCTAGGTAATTAAGGATAGAAAAGGTGAGGCTTGTTCACCAGATGGATCAGTGAAAGGATAGCCTAATTGGTGGTGAACATTGAAATCTCCTACAATGGAGATTTCAGAGAAAGGAGAAATTTTATAGATTCATCGAAAAGAAGCCTGAAATGGGTACTTCTTCATAATGGTAATAAATATGCATCAATACCTGTTGCTTGTTTTTGCACTGAAAAGAAACATACCAGAATTTGACCAATCTTCTCAAGAAAATCAACTACAATGAACACCGTTGGTTCATAATTATGTGGGGACCTGAAAATTCTGTAAATTTTGCTGGATCAGGAGTCAGGGTATACAGTATTCCAATGTTTTCTTTGTAAGTGGAACAGCAGGGCTAAGGATTTACAATGGGTTCTGAAGGAATGGCCACAGAGAAAATATCTACAGCTTGGTGCCCCGGCAAAATCATCAGACATAGCTTGGTGCATCCAAACAGTGCCGTTTCCACAGCTTCATATTAAGCTTGGACCAATGAAGCAGTTGTCAAAGCCCTATCGAAAGATGGAGCCTGTTTTATGTATTTGTGCCAGATGTTTCCTGGTTTGGCTGAAGCTAAATTGAAAGAGGATGTATTTACTGGACCTAATATTAGAAAAGTAATTTTTGATGTAGAATTTGATTGTATGATGAAAGACCTGGAACGAGAAGCTTGGGTATCATTCAAAGAAGCAATTTCTAAGTTTTTAGGTAACAACAAGGATTCAAATTACTAAGGAAATTGTGAGAGATTTATTGGTCAAGTTTATGGAGTTGGGTTGTAATAATTATGTCTCAAAGTTTACCTTCGGATTCACATTTTGAATTTTTCCTCGAAAATGTTGGAGTGCTGAGTGAAGAACAGGGTGAAAAATTCCCTAAGGATATCAAGGACATGGAAAGAAGATACCAGGGACTTTGGGATGTCAGTATGAAGACGGACTACTACTAACTGATTCATGGGGATGGACCAGATAAAAGTAGGCTATACAAACGACTGGCAACCAAACGAAGCTCTGGGGCAAAAGACGAAGAAGTTGCAAAGACTAGAGAAGTTATATGTGAGTCAAGGAATATATAATGTTGTTTTCTTTAGGAATATGTTTAAAAATTTTCGTTTTCAGTTAATTTAGAATATTACTGTATAGGGCAACAGAAATGTATAAATTGCTATATTTTAATTAAATTTCCTTTTAATTTGGATTAAAGTGTGATGTGATGGAAACATTCAAAATATATTTTTTATCGTGTTCACAAGTGCAATAAAATATAACTACTCAGAAATGAAACTATTTTTAAAGACTTTAATTCTGCAGACCTGTGAAATCTAGCAGATCATAGTGGGACATAAGTGAAACAGAACATACCAGTCAGCAATTCTCTGTTTCTTCTCGAGGTTAAAGGGGACATAGCAGACGCTGCTGTCTTACTTGTCATGTATCAGGAGATCTATAAAAAATTACATTTTTTTCCTTAGAAACAGTCTGTTTATTGAAGAATCTAAAGCTACAATTGGTTCGACCTACAAGGCAAAAAAATTATTTACGTAATCATTCATTTTATTCAAGTGCAGAAAATATATTACAGCGTCGTTCATTCAATATATTTTTGAGCTTAAAACATAAAAGAACCATTTAGAAAGTCTGCAGCGTATTGTGTATGCCAATAAAAATATTTTGAGGGGAGAAGGGGGGAGGATCAGGGGAGAATTAGACTGCCATTAAAACATTCACTAAGTGGTGTAAACATGTGTGTGAGTTTTCCCCTCAGTAATTACGAGGTTCACTGTGAATGGGGAAATAATTTATCTTTATCAAGTCAATATGTATTGCGTAAATAACATCTCAAACGATATTAAGGTGACACTGTATAATAAACTGGTAAGATACCGGTGCGAGTGAGCGCTTACGCTGGCAAGAATTCAGGCCAAAGTCGCCAGGACACTCCAGCTGGTACTCACCCAACACTGTCAGTAGGATGGGCAGGGACACCTTGGGGCTGGTGGACACTTGACACTCATACACACCAGAGTCACGGAATGTCACCGAGCTGATGTCCAAGTCCCAGTTGTCGGTGCCTGGTGGATGGTATACCTGAGGGCAGAGACAACACTAGATCAGCTTTTATATAAACACAACCACCAACAAACCAGGTGCACTCGGGGAAAGTTCCGCCTTATACACCTGCCTACCAGTTCGGACCTTTATGTGTGAAACAACGATTAATGCAGCAGTAGCCAGCCACTGTGTGAGAGAGGAAAGGTTAAGAGAGGAGGGAGGCATGGGGGAGCTGGTAGTTCCTACCCCTCCCTCTTCCATCCCCATCCTTCTCACAGAGTTACCAGATATATGAATGTTGGGTACTGCTTCACTTAACACGTGTCTCACATTTACTATTTCGAAGTGGCGAGCGAGTGTATAACGCGGAACTTTCCCCGGCTGTACATTTGGTAGCACACTATTGAATCTAAAAGTGGACAACAAGGAAGATACATTTTTTAAGCCTCCAAGTGGGAAAAGCATGCTAGACCAACTTCTGCACCAGCAAAACTTTACCTTCAAGGCAGAACACAAGTTGAATTACAACGATAAATCTCTAAGTGGAAGAGGTACAACTGACCAATTTCTACACAATCACAACACTATTACTAAGGAAGAATACACTTGGTATCACAACACTGGCTGGTGGCACAACATTATCTATATACTCTCACACTATGTTGGCCTAAAACTGCTATCTCTTCACCTTGAATGTAGAGTTGTGGCAAGAGATTGACATAAGAATAGGAAGCCAGACACGAAGTGCTATGGAAAGCATGCAGACATACTGTAGTAATGCCTTCTGTTTCCCTTGAGCTGCATAATATATGCTATAAAAGGACGAAAATTTGGGCCAAGTTAAGATGAAAGGAATATACTTCCAAGGGATGTGTGTAAAGAATGGAGTACTAACCCTGAACCTGTCGTCCGTGGTGTAGGTGAAGATACCCACTGTGAGTATATGCAGGTCCCGCTTCCTGATCCATGACACCTGAACACATGGATGTTCTTAGTGTAGGATATGTAATGTTAGGTAAGGGTACATTCGATTAGGCTAGGTTGGGTTGAGTAATGTTATGTAGGGCTGGGTTAGGTAAAATTTAATGTTGGGTTGGGTTAGGTTAGGAGAGATTGCGTTGGCTTGTATCAAGTTGGGTTTGAGAAGACTGACTAAGGGTTAATTAGTGTTGTGTTGGGTCTGGTTTGGTCAGATTAAGGATAAAATCGGGAAGGTTAGGTTGGTTACGTAATGCTGATTGGATAAGGTTTTAGGTTAGCATACTTAGGGTGGGTTGGGTTTGATCAAGTGAGAGTAGGTTAGAAGTAGCAACTATTTCATATTAAACCTTCAGAACCTAGTAGAAAATTATGTTACTCATGATAAAGACTAAATATGTATACAGTAAAGTGCTGTAAAAAACATCACTTAAAGTAGACTGCAAAAATGTGTGTGTGTGTGTGTGTGTGTGTGTGTGTGTGTGTGTGTGTGTGTGTGTGTGTTACTTACATCCTTGTGGTCGATATCGGTAACTTGACAGGGAAGGCGTGCGTGGTGTCCCTTGACGGCAGTGATGTTGACGGGCAGGCTGGCAAAGACGGCAGAGCTGGGGCTGTTGGCACGACCCCACGTAATACTGTGTTGCCCGCCTCCACGCTCATACCCTGGGGGCAGAGATTGAGCATGTGTTAGATAGGCAGGCAGACTGGTGTATAAACTGGTAAATACACTGACGGTGGAAAGGTGAATGGTTCAGTATTAAATTGGGAAGACTCCACTCTAGGTCATTCTATGCTGGAAGCCCTCACGGATATACCTTGAGTTGATATAGAGTGATAGATAGGTGGAAGGACAGGGAAATGGGAAGATAAATGGGTGAATGGCTTGATGGATAGATAGATAGATGTTTAGATTGCTCAGTGGATAGATAAATGGATGGATTAATGGACTGATGGATGGATGGATTGATGGATGGATGGATGAACGGGTAGACAGACAGATGCACGGCTTGATGGATGGATATAAAACATTTTTACATATGATGAAAGAATGGATGGATGATTTAATAACAAAATATTAGAGAGAGAGAGAGAGAGAGAGAGAGAGTTGGATAGATGGATGGATAAACTGATTGACATAACCCTCACTACCCCACACTTCTACCATTACTCTGCGATGGAGTTGGGATTATAACATGAGAAAGAAACACGGCCAGCATTATCGTGCGAGAACAGAGCAAACTAAAACCAGGAAGTTAACCCCTTCAGCTCGGAACGTCATTTCTATTGTTACTTTTCTAGCAGCAGCCAATTCTATTTGGCTGGGCTAGACTTTTCAAAATGTAGAGGTTAGATATACGGTAACTCTGCATGGTTCTTTTAATACAAAAGGCCTCCCTTATCTGTAAGATCATTTACATGTAGCTAGGTTAATACTCAAAACATATCTGAGGCTGGAAAATAATTCTTACCTAGTAGAGGAAAACTTGTATCCAGTTGTAATTTTTGTGTCCTAAGCAAAAATGAGAAATGTTTCAGGGTTGTTTTATTGTTTGTCCAGCTGGGTCGGGCTACATTGCTGAAGTTGACTCATTAGAAACACAGTTTAGACACAGCTTAACTGAGGCGTTTGACTTTGTATTCTCCTCGGTTATGGTGGCCTGCCACCGCTTCCTTTGCAGTATATTTTAGTAGGCTATATTGATAATATCGTGTAAATTATTAATGTTGCCCATGTCTGTGTTACACGCCACGTAACACTCAATGAAATGGATAAGCTTAATGTTTAAAAATATCGCTTACAAATGTGAAAATACGCCCTTATACTGAGGAAATGTGGGATACTGAGTCGGAAGGGAAATTCAAAGATAACTGAATCCTAAGAAATATGCTACTTGGTCTCATCATGAAGTTAAATGTACAACAAACTGTAACATAATACTTGATCGAATTATTGCAACTTGGCACCCCCAAACCATTAACCAGTTGGTCTGCGGTTCTACTTCTGGGGACTTCAGTTTTGTGATGTAAAACTAATAACAGGTTAGTAAGACCGAGAAAGTACAGGGATGTGAGTATACACCCACTAAAATTACTAGTCATCATTTGTTTCGAAACCCTTCACAATATCACTAACACAGAAGCCGTGAATATGTGGTAAGGGTTGGCACACCTGATCATCTCTCCCTCAATCTCTCTCTCTCTCTCTCTCTCTCTCTCTCTCTCTCTCTCTCTCTCTCTCTCTCTCTCTCTATCCAGCTATAGTATAACTCCCACAGTTCAAGGCTGTATAATGAATATTTCAAAGCAATGGACACAGTGCTAGAAGGAAGGTCCCAAAACAGCAAAATATTATCCACTAGATAATATAGATATCAAGGTGATGTTTGTCTGCTTGGCACCGATCGTATCCAAAGTAACCACCTTAGGATTTTCTTACACGTTGTGATATGATGACAACCATGATCAGCATTTTTAAACATTGGCTGATGGCAAACTATATACAATAGGCTTACGTATCAAGTATATACAAAACCCCATGAACAGGGCAATTAATTAAAGTGCTGTACTGTATATACAGACTGTATCGCTGTATTGCTGTAATACTGACCACATCGTGTTCATGTAGTAGTGCATTGCGAAACATAATAATATGTCACCCATATGACGAAGATGATAATTTCGAGGAGGGGGTGATTGGTAGACATATTCCTTTATTTTAGGATAGACTTTTACCTCAGACGGTTCTCGATTTGCATATAATGTGAGGAATGTGTTGCCTACAAAAATGCTTCAGTTTGGAAAATCTGAGCATTGAATGAGCAGTGTTCATATTCAAAGTGGCTTCGGGTTCTTTGGTAACATTTAGATAGCAATATTTTTCTGCACATTATACATTTATATCCTTGTTTATAAGTTCTATAAAATACATGTTGATACTCAAACCCCTCAGTAACGAAAAAGACAGTGATAATTAATTAGCAAAACAGAAAATGCTTAGCAAGCACTGCTACGAAGCTTCCGATACCACTGTGACTCGGACCTAAGTTTCTACAGATCAGGGATACCAACCAGGCACTTTAGCTTAGTTTATTTTCATATCTCTCGTCCGGTGTGTCAGATTTTATCATGCTAAACGAGTGCCATTATTATTATTATTATTTTTTTAGTGGGTGTACACTCGAAAGCAGTAATGTGCAATCCTCTCAACAAACAAGCCAAAAATCAAACGAGGGTGAACATGAGGGTGAGTTTACAGGAGAAGAAAGTGAGAGGCAATAAATTTGTAACCCATGTTTTTTTCTGCTTGATTGCATAACGTAAATTACTGCCTTCTTCTGTACTTTGTGAATGTGTAAATAATGAAATACGGACGTTGAGGAATCAAATGAATTAATGAATGACCGAAAAGAATGAATAAGGTAGGTATGGAGATGCATAAGACCCTGTCGAACACTCTACAATGGAAGACGGAATTAGCCTCAGGGGAATGTAGTGCTTGTTGAAGTAAGCGGCACTTTGACTTCAAGCTGTGAAATACGTACTGTGCCACATATTTTGGAATACGGAAGTGATTCCATGATGCTCAAAAGAATCTTACGGCATAGGAAATAAAGTTAGACTCCTACGGATATCATTCAACTCAAGAAAAAGAACTTCGTAGCTATTGTGTTCAAGCATAGGACGGGCGATTGCATTAAGTTCATAATAACCGCCGCAGTCAAGAAGTTGACATTATGCTGGGAGAATGGCTGAGATTGCAGTTCAAAAGGCCCCTAACGAACTATTTGTTAAACTCTTTAATTTGAAGACGTCTTCTATTTATTCTTACTAAAGCAGATTTATCGAACTGCAGGAACTCAGCTATGACTTTCATCAGCCCCGTCAGTGGGTGAGGCCTTTTCTAATTTAAATGATGTCGCCTTAAGGAAGAACGAATATACTAAATCACCATAGAGAAGCTAAAATATATCTGCAACTGTAATGTTGTTACTGATAAAACATTAAATGAACTATGTTTCAGATTTATCAGTGTACCACTATTCTTGTTCTCACATACCAGTATATTGTCTCCCTAAATTCATCAAATATCGTTATAATTAATCAAAAACTTTTCGGAAAAGGTAGAGCCATGTAGCAAGCCTAATCAGAGGCAAATTTTCAGTCACCAGGAAGTTCTTTTAAGTTCTCGACTGTTTCCTGAATTATTCTAGTGTTTTTAACCCCTTAACCGTGGGGCGTCACGTTCGTGACGCTCGGGCACAATGGATCACACCGCGGGGCGTCACTTTTGTGATTCTGTGTTATTCTGAATTATCTTGGGCTTTCAAGGGGTGGCTTGTATCTCTATCAGCACTGCCAATGTCCAACACTAGTCAACACTCCAAATCTCATCTGTACTCCCATCCATTGTTGACACGTTAGCGATTTTCCCCCGTTCCTGACTCCCCTCCATTACCTTGTCCTCTCACCTCCCCGGCCGCGCTGCGCTAAGCAAATCTCCCCCGGATTTTTCCACAGATTTCATCCATTGAAATAAGCCCTATGCCCTATACTTATACAAAATAATATATACCAAAAAAAAAATAAGGCAAGTGATAGTGGTATACACCAGGAATTGGCTAATTATCACCTGACAACACCTGACATGCATTCATTCGCTACATTACCATGGTAATTTCCACTTTGAATTATGCTTTGTAATCTATTTCTGTAATAAAAATATATATCAGAAAGGAAGGGAGAAGCCTAAGTGACATTTACATTCACCTGGAACTACCTATTTCTTTATGTACTGCCGAAATTTTCTACCAATAATTTATTAGCATGTAAGTTAGCAGCCGTCAGCCACATTGTCACTGTCAGCCCTTGCCTTCTCAGATAAGCCGCGGCATTTAGTTCCTTGTCCTCCTCTGTGGTTAGAGCATGTTGCACTGGCGCCCCGCCATTTCTGCCGCTTCTGCGCCCATTGCAAAGGGCCCCGTGACCTCTACACCCAGAAAAACTCGTGGAGGAAGCAGGAAAGGACTAAGTGACTCTGCAGTGGAACATGAACTAGCGGAATTATCAATAGTGATGATGGATAGTGATTTTGACCCTTCGGGGGATTCGTGTGATGAGCCGGTTGGGGAAATCATGCCAGAAACTACTAGTACGAGTGCTTCAGTGTCCCAAGTTATCCCTAGCTCCAAGGGAAAGGAGCCGTTAGTGCAGCAAGGGAAGGAATTTGGGAAGGCAGTGAACGGCGGGTTAGCCCCGGAACAATGGCCCCGCGTCACCCAGCCCGCCATGAGTCCCGAGTTGATTCACCTCCCCATTCCCCAAGCCCCACTTCACTCATTTCTTCCTCTTCTTCTGCTGAATTATCTCTGGAGTCTTCATCGTCGGAGTCACCACCAGCATCAACAGTGAAGGCAGGCCGTAGAGGAAGAGGTAAATCCCTGACCCGTAAAAGTAGAGTTGCTGGTAGAGTATGGGCTGCTAGTGCTGTACGGCAACCCAGGGTCAGTGCGAGTGACGTTAAACGTCATAAATCTGCCTCACAGCCACCCTCCACCTTCACCCACTCTACACTGCCACGACAGGGAATCCTGGACGTCTACGCGTGGATGGAAGGGTCCGATTTTGTCCCTGAACATCTCGATTTTGACGAGAGTTCCTCAGGAGTACAGCCTGCCTTCACTCTTGACGAGGATGCTGAGTGTGTGAACTTCCTTTTGGCCTTCCTCGATGACGACGTCATGCAGCACATATGTGATGAGACCAACAGTTATGAATCACAACGTGCTGCAAGTGGTACAGGTGCAGCCAAGATGCAACAGTGGTCCATGCTGGGAGTGCAGGAGCTGTATGTGTTCTTCGCCCTCATGCTTCTCATGCCACACTCAAAGAAGCATGAGTTGGAAGAATACTGGTCCATGGAACCCTTACTACCCTCACCCACCTTCAATAAGTACATGGCCAGAGATCACTTCCGGAACATCATGGGAAACCTGCACTTTGCCGACAACGATGTACCTTCCCAAACCGACCCACTCTGGAAGATCCGGGAGATTCTGAGCAGAATGAAGGATAAGTTTATGACATTCTTCCACCCCTTACAAAAGGTTGTCATTGGCAAATCCTTGGTTTTGTTCAGAGGACGTCTTAGGTTTGTGCAGTACATTCCAAGCAAACGCCATCGCTTTGGAATCAAGTTCTTTGTACTGTGCGACTGTAAGACGGGGTACATCCTTGACTTCGTCATTTATTCAGCCAGCACTGTCGATCTTGATAAAACACACCCCCTTGGCTTCTCAGGCTGTGTAGTGAAAGTGCTCCTTGAAAGGTATTTTGGTGGGAATCATGTGCTGTATACAGACAACTATTATACAGCACCGAAACTTGCCAAATACCTTTCAGAGCACGGCATCGGCTCCTGTGGCACTGTGAAGAGTAATCGTGCCCACTTCCCTAAATTCCCAGAGGCAGGAACCTCGCAGCGAGGAGACGTGCACCTACGCAAGTCTGAGAAGATGCTGGCAATACGGTGGCATGACAAGAGGGTTATGCACATGCTCACCACCGTACATAAGGGGGAAATGACAGACAATGGGAAGGTCGACCGTAGGACAGGCAAACCTGTGATGAAACCTGATGCTGTATTAGTCTACAATATCAACATGCGGCTGGTGGACAAGTCCGACATGATGATTGGAGAGATCAACTGCCTCAGGAAGAATACTAGGTGGTACAGGAAAGTTTTTCTGCATCTCATAGACATGACGATGCTGAACGCCTTCATCCTGTACAAGATGAAGGTCAAGCCACCCAAGTCCTTTTCCCTGAGGTTGTTCGCCAGGACTTGTGTTCAGCAGCTGCATGAAAGATATGGTAGGGTGACAGCAGCAACTCCAAGGCGCCATCCAGTAACAGTTCCCGACAGACTTGAGCAGAGGGCGTACATGAATCGGCACAGACTGGTGCAAATGCATGCCACAGGCAAGAGGAAGGCTGCGATCCGCAGGTGCCAGGTGTGTGCACATACCACCCGACGCACACTTGAGCACAAATGCACCTCTTGGCAGTGCGCTGAGTGCCAGGTTCCCCTTTGTGTTACTTGCTTCTTTGATTACCACAGCCAGAAGCAGTTCTAAAAGTGCAAGTGGGAAAGGAAAGTAATGTGTAAATAATGTGTAAATAGCAAGTGAAAGCAATGGATATATAGTACATATGATTGAACAGTGTAATATAGTTTTATGGTACTGAAAGTGACAGTGAATAACATAGTGTAAATAAAATAGAAGTGTAAATATTGAAAATACGATAGAAAATGTAAATAGAAATGTAAGTAATTAGTAATATAAGAATATGAGTACAAATACTTGATGTTATAACAGTGAAAGTGAATCCGTGGCTCTCTACGTATTTTACTTAATGAAAAATTGAATGACTTCAGTGACAATAAACTAATACTACTGAAGGAAACTTATGGATAAAGACTCCAGCTATATATAAATGTTATATAATAATAGAAATATAAAGTGTGAGGGGTTTTATGAATAATAAATGACAGAATACCAACAGCGAACTAGCACAAGTGGGAAGGTCATACGCGCTCGTAATTTTCATTGCTTTCACAGTGGCTTTTTTTTGGAGTATGGATCCCAAACTACTTGATAATCATAGAGTAGTGTTTATAGTGTTAATATCTGGCTGTGGTAATCATATTACGGGTTGTCGGGAAGTGTAAAGTGGAGACTTTGTTACCCAACTTCAGAGGTCTCCACAAGTCCTACGGTAATCGACGAAGGCTCAACAAACATCCCATGAGAAAGCTGAAGGTATGTGCCATATGCATATTTAATTTTAATATTCTAGGACTAATAACTGATTTTTGGCAAATATTTTTTGAGAGTCTGTCGGAGCCCGAATAACCCCGCGGGACACAGAAAACATTGGGAAACATGCCCGCGGTGTAAGGGTTAAGCATGAGTTCCTTTTCCTCAATGTTATTTTGTTTGGGTTGTCTTTCCAATATCCTTTTGGTCCCTTGCGTTCTCTACCATGGCACATTTTGACAATCTTTGCATAATAATCCAGTACTTAACTGGCTAGTACAATCCCTGGTGGATGTAAGTAGGCCAGTATTATCATCATAACCGAGTACCTCTGTCATAACACAACAGGCTGACAATTAATCTGGAATCAAGGTCATCAGGAAAGAAGTATTGTAATATAAAGACTGAATAGAATGAAGGAAATATATGAAGAGGCTTAATACACACAGTTAAGACGTTCTTTTCGGTGAGTCCCTAATGTTCAGTTCTACCAGTTTTAAGCATCGTCACATTTTTTGTTACTGGTGTTATGAAGACAGTCGTATTCTCGCAGCGTCCATTATAGCAATTGCTTCAATAAATCCAAAATAAGGCTGTGAAACACTCAATTTCTTACCTGGATCATATATCTGATGAGCGTAAAAGTAACACTGTTGTTTTTAGTACCAGGTACATCAAAAAACTCAATTTCTACATCTTTCAGCCCGCCAAATCTTCCACGAATTTTTTTTTAATATTTAACAATACTCAACCAAATCCTGCATCATCTCTAAAGATACTTGAGGTTTCATTCTCTCGGGATTTATTATGGAAAGATCATATTACTTCACTTGGCTAAATTTGTCTCCAAGGAATCTGGTGCGCTGAGCCAACTCTGTGCCTTCTTTACCCCTGCACAGTTGTTGACTTCATACAGGGGTTTAATTCTCACGTGTGGGGAGGCTCCACTCATAGAGTTCTGAGCAGAATGGAGTCAAAGGACTTTCGTCTCATTAACTGTCTTCCATTTTTTGATTCCCTCCAATCTCTGCATCTTCATCGCACTTTTGCCTTTTTTCTTTTCTTTTTTTTCTCATCTTTTCTATCGCTGCTTCAGTGGTTACTGCTCATCTGAAGTGTCTGCTTGCATTCCTCCTCCATTACAGCTGGCGCATAGCACCCGTCTGGGAGCTAACACTCACCTCTTTTCTGTCTATATCCTTAATAAAAAAGTTAACTGGTAATCCCCGTCTTTCATGTATGGAACAGGTTAATTCTGGAACTGTCTCTCTATGTCTGTATTTCCTTTTGCCTATGATATATAGTTTAATAGCAATGTGTCCAATCATTTCGAAACGAATAGATCTTAAATTTGCCTCTCTTTTATTCTTTTTAAATGGTAGGATATATCATCCTTGGTCTCCCCTTTTCCCTCTCTGCCACCACCTCAGTCACGTAAACTCTTCTAGTTATTCTCCCATTCTTCATCCCCATCAAATTAAAAACACCTCAATTGACCTCGAGGGAACGTCTAGTGTTCAGAAAAACAAAAAAAGTTATGTTTTCAGGAGGCGTTATTTTCTTATAAGAGTCATGTGCAAATCTTGGTCTCATGTAGTGCACTTGGCGTTATGTAGCCTTAGAGTAAGACCAGAGAAGGAAAATATTAGATGACAACCACAATTATCCAGCGAGAGAAAACAAAGGTTACCAAGCACGGGTGTTTAAACTCACTTTAATTAGGCAAAAAATTACTCTCTCTCTCTCTCTCTCTCTCTCTCTCTCTCTCTCTCTCTCTCTCTCTCTCTCTCTCTCTCTCTCATGATTTCCGAGCTGTAGTAATAGAATAATACTAGAATATGATTCCAGTCACAAAAAAGAACTGTGCAAAGAATGGAAAGCAGTAGTACTGTCTGTTTCTGCCAATGAGGTACAGAAAATAAGCTGCTATAGCTCAAAAACCTTCGCCTAGTTGATACGAATGAACTTTACTGTGAAAGGATTGGGAAGGGTAGTGATAAAGCAGTACTATGAAGACTTACCATAGGCTGGAGAAGCCATTACCAGTACCATTACCACCACTGCCTCCACCACACCACAACACTTTCGCCTTACAGCAGAGGAAGGCAGGGACCGTGGCAAAGCTTGGTGAAGCAGAGGAGACCGGTAAGGCAGGGGAATGTGGTGAGGTAGAAGAGCTTGGTATGGCAGGTAGCTAGATTTTTGGTGATGCATGGAAGTCGATGGTGAAGTGAGGCCCTTTGTGGATAGTTTGTCAAGTGGGTGGTGGTTCAGGTTGCCAGTCGATGGGTCCACCGCTGTGTGTCTGTGTGTCCTGGGAAAGACGAACATGAAGGCTTAGATTTATGCATACCGATTGTATGGACGTTATTAAGGCGGATATTTGTTGCTGAAGAGGAACACTGTCACACAGAGACACAGATATGATCAGATGGCTCCACTGCCTTCCTAATCTCTCTATGGGACATTACTGGATTCTAGGAGGAGGGTAAATTCAGCCTGCAGATCACATGGTTCATGTCTAGATGAACCTAGGTTTCCAGATACTACTACTACTACTACTACTACTGCTGCTGCTAATACTACTACGGTACTACTACTACTAATATAATAATAATAGTAATAATAATAATAATGCCACCACTGCTATGAATAGGGTGGATATTCATTTAATACCAAAAAAATTAATTTCAATCTCAAAAATGTCAGAGGCAACTAAAGGTGGAAGAAAGGCACAAGAATAGTGCTCAGTAGAGTTAGAAGCAAAGAGTTGCACAAAGATGTCAACCTTAAAAGAGGAAGACACAGTAGGCAGGTCACCAGGGTGGAAAGGAGGATAGAAGTAGGAACAAGCACAACTGCTGGAGACGTTTTTAGCAAGAAGCCAGATGGAACAAGAAATTTCTGTTGGCAAGCACCATGCACTTAGTAGGGATGACGTTATACTTGGCATGGCAAATAATGCATTCAGCAAGGCACCGGGCAGGAGCATGAAATTAATATGATCAAGAGTCAGTTGTTGCCGGTAGCTGACCTTATGAAAGCCACTACCCGACAATAATTGGCATAGGCAGGGGGTGTAAAAATGTACAATAAGCCCCCATGCCCCATCCCATGACTTCTAGAATGAGCAGACCACACTCAGATCACTCCAGTCTATGGAAACAATAATCATTTAAGAGAAAATCAAAGAAGTACTACCAATGAGCAACATCATAGCGCTACAGACACTGATATATGAGAAGGCTGATAGGTCTTGTTGTTAAGACAGGTAACTGAGATACCGCTGTGACTAAAGGAGCCCAAAGTACAAAAAAGAACTAACAGAGTAAGCAGAAAGTTTAATCAGTAAAAGAGGCAAAGCATTTCATCCTGCCCCGTGCCAACGACATACATGTATGTCGGCCCCTATATGTGCGGACAGTGCCATTGACGTACATGTACGTTGGCAATTTGACATATTTGCAAAAATTCAAAAATTCATATTAGGTGCCAAAAAATCGGCAGGGATATTCTTGCACCTCTCTAGGCCTCTCTAAGCCTTCCTATATCATCTATATACCCAACAAGGGTGTTTTTGGCTCAAATAGCATAGTTATTGATGAAGAAAAAGATCTACCTCAACTCAATGGTTGTTGGAGGCGGCCGATAAAGTCTATTGGCATTACTCCAAAGTTTTCAGCTGCCTGGTCATGGAGAATCAACCTCAAAATCAACCTAAATGGCTTCTGCGAGTACTTTTATGGTTGTTCTTCATGGTTTCTCATCATTTCTAACCTACCTAGAAAAAAAAAAGTTGAAAATTGGCTGGCACCACGGCTCCATGAGGGTCCAAAGTCACCGTCACTCGACCGGTTAAGGCTCTCTAAAAGATTGTCAGGGATATGGTTAGGGTGCTGAACTTTTCAAGCTGCTCTACATCAGTAAGGGCGAAAAAGATGAAGGTTTGTTCACAATGGGATTAGTGTACGGAATCTAAAGTTACATCACTTAATTACTGCTATGGTAGAATGAGGATTTCTGTGATACAAGTGACTGAAAAAATGTTTCACATCTAATTGTTGTTCGTAGATAATATCACACTAACACTTTAATATAATTTTCGACATCTAAAGGTAAATTCATCAATATCAAACTCCTGTGAATCACCATTAACTAAGGAGAACCATATGAATAAACCTAAAACTGAATACTAGAGGTGCCATGACTTTAATCCCTACACCGTGGGCTTGTTTACCAATGACTTGCGTGTGCCGCGGGGTTATTTGGGCTCCGACAGACTCTCAAAAAATATTTGCCAAAAATCAGTTATTAGTCCTAGAATAATAAAATTACATATGCTTATGGCACATACCTTCAGCTTTCTCCTGGAATGATTGTTGAGCCTTCGTCTGTTACCGTAGGACTTGTGGAGACCTCTGAAGTAGGGTAACGAAGTCTCCACTTTACACTTCCCGACAACCCGTAATATGATTACCACAGCCAGATACAAACACTATAAACACTATTCTACAATTTTCAAGTAGTTTGGGATCCATACTAAAAAAAAAAAAACACTGTGAAAGCAATGGAAATTACGAGCGCGTCTGATCGTCGCACTGGCACTAGTTCGCTCATGGTAGTCTGTCATTTATTATTCATAAAACCCCTCACACTTTATATTTCTATTACTATATAACACTTATATATATCTACAGTCTTTATCCATAAGTTTCCTTCAGTAGTATTAGTTTATTGTCACTGTAGGGATTCAATTTTTTCAGTAAAATACGTAGCATTCACTTTCTCGTCCTGTATACTGGCATTGAGAGTGAATGTCACTTTCATCTTCACTCTCATAACTCATAGCATTCAGACATGCTAGAGTGAAACTTTCACTTTCATTACTCCTAGGGTATATACTCGTATTCTTATAATACTACTCATTTACATTTCTATTTACGTTCTCTATTTTATTTACGTTATTTACATTTCTATTTTATTTACACTGTGTTGTGCACTGTCACTTGAAATAACTTATAAAACTATTTTCCATTGTTCACGTATATTTACATTCATTACTTTCACTTGCTGTTTACACATTATTTACACATTATTTACAATTCCACTTGCACTGTTTTACTCAATAGAAAGATCGTAGTCACTCTTTTATCAATTGTCAGCCCTTTACCTCTTTCCACACGAGGTTTAGTAGGGGGTAAAGGTCACAGGGCCCTTGCATGGGGGTGAAAAAAGGCCCTGAAGTCAGCAAGAGGATGAGCCGTACCTCCTCTTCGGAATCTGAGAGAGAACTGCTAGGAGGGCCGGCCCGGGTTGAGAGGCCTACTTGAGGGTTATTCAGCACTACCAACGTAGCTCTTGAAACAGCTAAGCCTAGCACTGATATGATTGGCAGGAAATCTAGACAATACATTATAAATTTGGTAGTTCCAGGTGAATGTAAATATCATTTAGGCTTCTCCCTTCCCTCCTTACGTGTATATTTATTACGAAAATAGATTAGAGGCCTACTTAGGAGATATATAATCAGAGCTACCAATGTTAAATCTTGAAACAGCTTTGTGTAGCACTGATATGATTGGCAGGAAATCTAGACAATACATTATAAATTAGGTAGTTCCAGGTGAATGTAAATATCACTTAGACTTCTCCCTTCTCTCCTTACATGTATATTTATTACGAAAATAGATTATACGGCATATTTCAAGGGGAAAAAAACAGCGAAAATTAGCGAACGAGTGCACGTGAGGTGTTGTCAGGTGATAATTAGCCAATTCCAGGTGTATGGCACTCTCACTTACCTGATTTCTTTCTTGTATATATTATTTGGTATAAGAATACGACATAGGGCTTATTTCAATGGATGAAATCAGTGAAAAATTCCAGGGAAGATTTACCTAGCGTAGCATGGCCGGGCAGGCGAGAGGATAGGGTAATGGAGGGGGGGTAGGGAGGGGAGTCAAGAACGGGGAGAAATGGCTAAATTGTCAACAATGGATGGGAGTACAGATGAGATTAGGAGTGCTGACTAGTGTTGGACATTGTCAGTACTGATAGATGATACAAGCCCCCACTTGAAAGCCCGGGTGAATTCAAAATAACACAGAATCACAAAAGCGACACCCCGCGGTATGATCCCTTGCTCCCAAGCGTCACGAAAGTGACGCCCCGCGGTTAAGGGGTTAAAGGGTTTATGACATTAGAATTAATCTATTAATTCCCACATCACAAATGGGTAATATAGGTTTAATTTTTCAGTCAAACTTCTTGAGAAGACAGCCTACACAAAGAAATTGAAAAGCGAGGAAGGATTGAATTGTTAAACTGTTAAATATTGAAAAATAATCTTATGGAAGATTGTGGTAGGTTGACATATCGAGGATAATTATGAGTTTTGGTGCATTAAAAGATATTCCTTTTAACTCAATCGGAAATACTCAGGTAATCAAACAGTTGTGTTGTAATATCGTATCTCTTCATAACTAAGGTAATTGCTGCAAAGAACGTGATGAGACACTGTGGAAAGTGATGCCTTCAACTTATCAGCTGATAGAGGTAGAGGTGTGGTCAAACGATGACTGATGAGAGGGAGGACGAGACCTGGTGAGAGGAATGAACAATGCAGAACACTACTAATGGGAGTTTTAGGAGAAGAAATCAAGCAGCCTTCGCCAAAGCTATAGAATGGCTAGAAAGAAAGCTAGAAGTGAAAGCACAGATATAAGGGAAATTACCAATATGCCGGGAATCGAACCCGGGACTCTCAGGTGAGGGCCAGGCAGCATACCACTACACCACGACCAGGTAAAAGTTAACTCACGTTGTCACAATCTTGTAATCAACGTCCCTCCGCCCCCACTGTGGGCATGAAGAGGATGAGTTAACCCCCTGGCACTTGGGCAAGTAGATGCTTTTAATCTATCCCAAACACTTACGGCAAGTCAGAATGAAGAGAGAACCTGTATTTTTTCCCGGCATATTGGTAATTTCTCTGATGATTTTTCCTGTGTAAAAAATACAGGTTCTCTCTTCATTCTGACTTGCCGTAAGTGTTTGGGATAGATTAAAAGCATCTACTTGCCCGAGTGCCAGGGGGTTAACTCATCCTCTTCATGACCACAGTGGGGGTGGAGGGACGTTGGTTACAAGATTGTGACAACGTGAGGCAACTTTTACCTGGTCGTGGTGTAGTGGTATGCTGCCTGGCTCTCACCTGAGAGTCCCGGGTTTGATTCCCGGCTTATTGGTAATTTCTCTGATGATTTTTCCTGTGTAAAAAATACAGGTTCTCTCTTCATTCTGACTTGCCGTAAGTGTTTGGGATAGATTAAAAGCATCTACTTGCCCGAGTGCCAGGGGGTTAACTCATCCTCTTCATGCACACAGTGGGGGCGGAGGGACGTTGGTTACAAGATTGTGACAACGTGAGTTAACTTTTACCTGGTCGTGGTGTAGTGGTATGCTGCCTGGCTCTCACCTGAGAGTCCCGGGTTCGATTCCCGGCATATTGGTAATTTCTCTGATGATTTTTCCTGTGTAAAAAATACAGGTTCTCTCTTCACAGATATAAGGACTGAAACGGTAAGAGGCCAGTTTGAATAATAAAGATTTCACCAGAGTTTGACGAAAGTCTGATATGTAAATGCGATGGCAAACGTTTTACCATAGTCCTGAAAGGATGATGGCCATAAATCTGAAAGGAATGTGAGAAAACTGCCAGTGGAACATGCCAAGTGGAGTCTGTATGGCTGATCAAAAAGCCAATGGGAAGAAAGATAGTTCAGAATCTTGCTAGTGAGTGTGTATTCATAATATTGGAAATGGAAGAGATAATAGCAACTGGTCAATAGTTAAAGAGTTGGAAGAAGTCAGTTATCTTCGAAACAGGCTTAGGAACAAACTTTGAACCCTAAGGGAAGGCACAAATTTATCGGCTAAAACGAAAGAGCTTGCCTCGGCTGGATGTCAGCAAGAAAGCACAGACCTTGCAAACAAGCAGAACCCTGTAAGAACCCTTTGCCGTTTTAGTAGGCTACTGAGACAAGAGAAGGAAGAAAGAATGTCTTCTGAAGCAATTTTCATTATGGACTTGATAAGGCAGAGGGAGAGGAAGAGGGAGGAACAACATTGGTCCTGCATACAAGCAATGTCTGAACAGAGTTTTGATATCACAGTGGATAAAGCAGCAACAGAAAGCCACGTGCTTAGCTTTCTTGGTGGAATATAGTTCATCAGAATCACTGGAGAAGATGGTTAAAAGAGTAAGAAGTTATGTGATGAGTTGCAGCCAATAACAGTAATTTACATGTCGAGTGGATGACATTATTTGAGGGTAGATGATGAACAGATTATTAAGATACAGGCAGAAATATAACGAGCAGGTGCTTCGTTATCTTTCACAACCCACTTCCTTTTTGTGGATAGTATTGGAATAAAAAATCACAATTTTTTTCATTATTTGGACGGTAAAAATGTGGAATGTTTGTTTCCTTTCCAGAAACAGTACTCTACACAACGCAAAGAGCACACTAGGATCGTTCTTGGCCATGGAAGCAATCACCATATAATGTAAAAATTTTGAAGCACTGCCTAAGAGCCTCATGATCATCAGAACCTCTGTTACACATGCAGCTACCCAGGTAGGCCACAGGTCTTATAGAAGCTATAGGAATGGTTACAGAAATTATTGTGAATGGAGGCATGCAAAGGAGAAAAATGGATTACCAGAGCAAACACAAACATTAGCTGTTATAAAATAGAGACAAGGTATTTTAAGGATCTTTTAAAGACGGTTAGGAGAGCGAGTAAAGTGCTGTACAGGCTGCTGTGTGATAGGAAATCTAAAGATTTGTTCACCTGGTGCATCAGTGAAAAGGAGGAAAACCAAAACTTGTGCTGAACAATTATATCGTCTCCAGTGGTGCGTCCTGAGAAATAAGAGAGAGAAAAAAAATGCCCTAACTTACAGGTTAGATAGTCAAGGTATTTTGGGCAGGCAATAGAGTTAGGGGACAAGTAAAAAAAAATGACTTCAAATCTATGGACATTATGGGAGAATGGATGTTAAAGTTGGAAAACATTAGAGCAAGTATAGTTGCTGCACCTATTCGCATATCAACCAACTTTGGCAAGGAAATTAGTATAGAAAACATATCTGGAGAATATACAGAAGGGTTTGCCACCAGCAACTTCTGACAATGGAATCTTAGTCAGAAAGAGAAAATGCAATTAGGAGAGAAAGTTATGACGACAGGCTGTAATTATTAAAAAAATGGATATAAGAGTATCAGACAAAGATTTAGGGCATCATACTTGGTTGCCGGGGAGGGGGGGGATATTAGTGGGGATAGTTAAGGTTCCCTCTCTCTTCCCCTTTTCCTGGACCTATGAGTCTGGGTCGCAATCTTCATTTATTTTTTAATAAAATTCAATGAGTAGTCCATGTAGTTTTGTGTAGACATAACAAAATGCTTTTGACAGAGGCATGTTGAACTGCCTTCCCTATTACTGAAACGTTGGAAAAAAAGGGATATGGTCAGGAGGTAAATGATAAAAGCTAGTGGAATGAGAGTTCCAGCTCTCCCAGACATCAGAAATATTGCAACAAAGTAACAGGTTTCAACATTTACCTGTGGAACATGCTTGAGTGAGCACAGTATGTTCGGGTAGAGCAACTTTTGATAAAAATGATGTCAGCTACAGTTGTTATTCACATTCAGCACTTTCTGCTATAGTTTCACTTTTGATTTTACTGATGTGACTTTTTTTGTTCTTGCTTACTTTCCATAAAAATCAAATAAGCAAGTCACAACATACGATTCCCGCCAAATCTTTAATTCACGTGCATTGCATATGGCGACAGTGATACTAGACATCTACAAGCAAAATTTATTACACATAATGTCGTATAAGGAATCAATAGCGTCATTCAAGTGGCAACTGCTATGTTTTTAATCTGTCTACTGTGCTGGATGATAATCACGTTGCTACTGTGGCATTTCTAGAAAAATGAGTTTTTTCCATAAAGTGTTTTAAACCGCTTATACTTAATATAAGAGGCTAAAATTTTAGACAAACTTCAGTCTTTCTACTAAGCTTTACAACAACCTAGAATTGTGTAGGTGTTCCTGATCAGCAGAAGCAATGAGTTTAACTGAAGTTGTTTTTTGGCGGCTGAAGAGTGTCGCCTTCCCTACGATGAAAGAATAACCACTAGCTAGCCCGCCACACCAGGAAAATGTATGAATTATAGAGGTGAGTCTCCTTACGTATGAAAAAAAAATAAAAGAAAGAATAATTAAAAAATAAAACAAATAAAAGTTATCTTCAGTACTCGGCACAACTGTGGAACTGTATTTCGCCATTCCAGTGCGTTATTTATTCCCATATTTCTCATTCCTTGTGCTGCATTTCACAGCACTTGTCACATGGGCATAAATTTTATGAACTTGACTTCACATTTTTTTTTTTTATTCACTCATTTATCCACTTACTGTATAGCAATTATTACACCATATGCACTTACAAGATATGCCATTCCCTTATGTACTACGTTTATCAGAGACTTAATATGCAATGTCCAAATGAGATGCACTTACAAGATATGCCATTGCCTTATTTATTACGTTGCAAAGCTGACTTCATAAAAATAAACATTTATATTTACTCATTTATACACGTATTTTTCAAGCACTTACTACTCTTCGGTTACTTGCAACCCATATCACTGCCTTATTTGCTACGCATAATGTAGCTTAGTATTCTCTGGCTACATGAAAGAAGTTGCAAAGTTGGTCTCACAAAAAAAGAAAAAAATCCGTATATTTCAGGCACTGATAAAGGGGCGGGTGGATGGGAGGAATTTGCCCCCCTTATATTCGGCAGGCAAGTGATGATTTAGAATATTAGAATGTTTTTCAAAACAGATGCAATAATCATCTTGCATAAATGTTATTACGCAATCATTTGAACGAAACGAAGGATTTGGTAATAAATTTTGAGGAATTACGTAATGAGTCAATATGAATTCATACTTGACGTAATTCCGCTATGATTGACGCCCCCTCCGCATCTTGAAATTGCTGTATCTGGTGGTGTACTTACTTAATTTTCGAGTTTTATTTTAAATAACAAAACAAAGGAAGGAAAAATAAATGAGTAAAAAAAAAATAATCCATACACCAGATTACTGGTGTCCTCCATTCATAAAATGTCTGTAACAGTTGGACTTGAACTGCTGTACAGTAGGCTGAAGTTGGAGGGAAACAACTCTAGGGAAGCGAGTTCCAGAGAGATACAGTTCGGGGAATGAAAGAATTCTGAAAGGCAGAAGTTCTGCAATATGGCTGTGTGACGTTCCAGTCATGAGCGCTACCAGATGCCCATGTAGCACGAGGGAAGGCATGAAGAGGTGGCACAATGGATGCAACTTCGTCTGAGCATTTGCCATAAAAATACCTGTAAAAGAATGCAAATGCAAGGGAGGCAACATTCCTTCTTATTTGTAGGAGAGGTAATTTGTTTACAATAGCAGGGTTATTAATAATTCCAGCAGCTTTGTTCTGAAATTTGTCTAGTTGTTTTAATCCAACCTCTCCACATCCACTCCACAAGGGTGAGTAATATTTAGGCTGACAGCGCACATGACTCTTACAAATTATAACTAACTGCTCGTCAGTGAAGAAGATACTAACTCTGTACAATGATCCAAGTTTCTTTGAGGCGGTTTTAGCAAGTGATCTGACGTGAGAGGTACAGCTGAGGGCATTGTTAAGTGAGACACAGAGAACTTTAATACTTTTGGAGATGAGAATATTAGTAGCATTGAAGGTAATAAATTATACGAATCTGGCAATATCTGTCTATTAGTACATTGTATAAATATAGTTTTACTAGAATTAAATGAGACAAGGTTGTTTTGTCCCCATTCATTGATCGTAGGTAAGTCTTGATTTATGGGGATAGCTGTATTGAGTTGAGAGTTAGAGATATCAGACTTTGTAAATGGGTATCTGAGTGTGAATGAACTATGAAGTGTTGAGTCATCTGCAAATGAATGGATGGGATTGCTGGCGACAGATTAGAGATCATTAATATGAACCGGAACAGGGTTGGCACCCGAACTGATCTCTGTGGCACGCCAGTGTTAACTGAGTGGAAACTGGAATATATATCATCTAGTTTTACTGTTATTTTTCTGTCACTGAGCTATGAGGAAAGCAGAGGAACAAAAAAAGTTAGGGCATGACAAGGGAGTTTGGACAGCAGGGAATGGTGCCATACTCTGTCAAAAGCTTTAGAAATACCAAGGGCTACTGTATGAGTTTCTCCATGTAGGTCGATTGATTGATGAATGGTATGAATCAGGAGATTGAGTATGTCAATGGTGGATGGATCTTTCGTGGTGAAAGCCATATTGTCTATCACTAATTAATTTGTTGGATTCAAGATGTTTAACTATGTGCTTAATAATTAAAATTTCAAATACTTTACTAAGAGAAGATGTGACAGCTATTGGTCTTTAATCAGAGGGGTCAGAGGATCTTCCTTTCTTTGGAATTGGGTGGATATTGGCTTCTTTCTGTGAATTATGGAATGAAGAAGTACATATGCATAGTTTGAATAATTCAGCTAGAACTGAGGCAAGTTCTGGGGAACATTTTTTCAGAACAATTGGAGGAATTCCATCTGGTCCTGGAGCTTTGTTGGCAGGTAAATTGTCTAGGATTGATTTTACGTGTCTTGTCTGAATTTTAAGTGGAACAATTTCGAAAGAGTCAAGTTCTAGTACTGGGATGTTCTGGCTGACTTTCTCTATGGTAGAATTTCTGGCAAATGTACTGACAAAGATATCTGCTTTCCCACACGGGTCATTTGTAATGCAGCCATCTGAAGATTTTTGTGAGAGTGGATGATGTTTGTTAAAGTTTTCACTCACTTGCTACTTGCTAGCTACATCACTATTACTGTCAGAACTTTTTATTATTGCATTCGTAGAGAGTCTGTAGAGCTAATGCATTTTCACTTTCATTTTCTGAATCCTAACTACTTCACCTGATATAGGATTCCTTATGTACTTACACAACGTATGCAGCCTACATTGTTGTGACACAGTGCAGTGCGTTGTGAAATGCAATGGGGGGATGGCGGAGGGAGAGTGTTCACCCTGTCTACCCTCCCTCCTCCTCCCCTTGCTGTTCACCTTGTTGTCCTCCCACGCACTTGGAATTTTATGGTCTTGGCCTCATTCTCGTCACCATCACCATTCATCCGTAGGTCATCTGGGTTAGATTAACTCTTGCTGCTAATGTCCTCGGACAGCAGCACCTACCACTTGGCAGTGCGGCAGTTTAGTCGTCTGGATGCAAGGCCTGTGGGAGACGGCAGGGATAGTTCACGTATTTCTTTTTTAGATCTCTTGGCAATGGGTAATAGATATTCCTCTTCAGATTCACCCTCATCTTTTTGCTGACAATTATAATTTGTTTCTTGCGTGGGTGGGCACCTTTCATGGCCGCTTGGCCAGATGGTAAGAAGGGGGAGGGAGGAGGGCTGGGCCAGAGACTGGGAGTTATGCCGTGACTATGTAGGGCTCATTGCATAACTGATATATAGTGGCTAGTGGGTCATGCCGGCAGGCATGGGTGTGCTCACACTGACCATTTATCAAGCATAGGCTCTCATTTCGTGGCAAAACTGAGCATAGAGAATATGAAAAATCCTTTGTTTTTTTATGAAAGGGTTTTGCAACTGCCATCAAAACCCTTCATGAAGGTATATTGCAGTTGAGGATGTTAAGATTTCAAATAAAAGAACTTTCAGGTACTCTAAGTACCCTAGCTTTATTATGTTCTATGTAATGACAATATTAAGAATGATTCAGTCATTTTGTTTTTTAAGGTAAATTTTTAAAAATCTATTTATCTCAGTCGTATAAATATTTCATAAGGATTTTCAAAAGGTACCTTTCATATTTATATATTCAATATTCCCACGAAACTGCATAATTAAAGGCTCCATTGATGTGGAATCATTATTCACGAATGTACCAGTAGCTCGAACCATTAAGTACATCCTCGACAGAGTGTTCAGGAATGAAGACACCCCAACCATGAACATACCTGAAAACATACTGTAACAACTACTGCAGTGTTGCACGAAGGAAGCCCGTTTCATCTGTCTGAGAGGTAGTACAAGTGGATGAAGTTGCAACGAGGTTGCCTTTGGGGATCCTGTTTGCAAACTTCTTCATGGGGAGCATCAAAGACCAGATTTTTGCTGAGGTGGAGAAACTTAATATATACTGCAGGTGCATCGATGATATCTTCAAGGTGAAAGAAGAGAATGAGACAGAAATCCTTCGATGTCGCTTTAACCTGAGACGTCCCGATAATATATGGATACGTTGCAACATTTTGTCACGGTAAATCCCGATAACATTTCCATTGTTTGAGCAGTTGCAAGGCCAGTCATTTCCACAATTTTCAAAAATCGCCCATGATTTTTGGTACATAGACACGGGACACCTTCCTCTACCTGCCACCAGGCGGGGACAATGCCTTACCCCACGTGACCTCCCCCCCCTTGGGTGCCATTGTTTCAGCAGTTCACCTTTTTTTTTTTTTTTTATGTGACCGACTCTGGGCATAGGTTTCACAGCCTGCTTTCAAGGCCCAGTAGTCCTCCTACGTACGCACACCTCTACATGTCACCACTTCGGCGCTAACACCCACCGTCCATACTGAATACATGCTAGGGCCGTCTCATACAGGACTGGTGTATTGGTATTAGCGGGGGTATTTTTACAACATGTCGGCGGGTCTTCTGGTAGATCAGTAAAGTCTGATTTTATGAAATTCAAATCCTTAAACTGTTCCCTGCCTCAGCGGGATTTGAACCCGGGTCCGTCAGGACTGCAGGCCAACTCTCTACCGATTGAGCCACCGCCTCCCCTGTTAGCAGTGACCTGGCCAGTAAAGACATGTTGTGCCATGGTACGAAATTGAAGGCGAGAGTGCTTCCCCAATCAATGACGATGTGGAGGACTAATATTACGTTGTGCCAGAGGAAGAAACGAGCAGAAGTCATGAGGAGGTAAAGCCACAAGGAAGGTGCGATATTTTGATGTTTTCAGCCAAAGAAACAACGATTATATTGCCTATATTATTATGTGAAAACCAATATATTCTTGTACTACATATAAATTTGTACCAAATGAACAAATATCTACCTATTCTGAGTGGTTAGCAATAGTTACTGCTACATAGAAGGCGCGATACTCGCAGCGCGGCTCCAGAGAACACGGTACCAGGTGTTTAAAGGGTCACCTGTTTAGACAACTTCTAAGCTCAGATGAGCACTTTTGGGGGCATTTTCCATTGTTTCTCATAAAAAGCAGAGGTTTTAGCTAAAAGAAAAAAACTTTTTTGAAAATCTGCTGGGATTGGGGGGGCTCAGTGGTGAAAAATCGGTCAGGATGCAGTGGGTTAAGGAGTTGTGTGGACTACTTTTCACAGTGGGGAAAAGCAGCAACAGGACTGTGCCCTTCTTTAATGTACTGGTTAACCTACATAAAGCATCGTTCAGTACCACTGTTCGTATGAAGGCTAGTAACCTGGGACACTGCCTCAGTGGTGACAGTGAGTACCCCCAAAGATACAACTCCACTACAGGTGCTTCTATATGTAAGGCACTTACCCACTGAAGCAGCTGGAAACAACTCCACTACAGGTGCTTCTATACGTAAGGCACTTACCCACTCAAGCAGCTGGAAACAACAACTCCACTACAGGTGCTTCTATATGTAAGGCACTTACCCACTGAAGCAGCTGGAAACAAGTCATTCAAGAAATTCAGGGATCTTCTCAAGAACTGACCAATAATGGATTTGCCAACAGGGACATTCATCGAGTCACAAGAAGAATTATAGAAAAGTGATACACAGATAACAAGAATAATAGGCCAGAGGACATCAAACTGTACTACTGATCTATATTTTTAAACACTTGTCAAGAGGATGAAAGATTCATGAAGAAAATCATCAAACAGAATATTAAGCCAACCAATCCCAGTGCCAGAGTCAAGCTAATCATCTACTACAAAAGTAAGAAGACTAGCCAACTACTTCTAAGGAGCAGGCCACCTCAGGAGTAGGGTGCCCTTCAGTGTTCACATGTTGTATATAGGTACACTTGTAAAAGAGGAAACTGCGTAGTCTTCCCTTCCTCCTACATAGGCATGAGGACAATGAAGCTAGTCAGTCGCCTGACTAGCCACAGATATGCAGGAGCCCCATGGAACCATGTGCAGCAGGATCACCATGCAAACAACACTGAAGTTCTGGCTAGCTGTAGCAACAATCACTGGCTCCCTATACTTGAGGCATTGTATATCAAGGAGCTTAACCCGCAGCATCCCGTTGACATATATATACGTCCACACGTTTTGTCACTGCCAGTTCCGTTGATGTATATAAACGTGCCTCAATTGCAAGGTCCCTAATTTGAACAATTTTCAAATTTCGTGCGTGATTTTTGGTATGCACACTCAAGCCGGCCTCCCCTAACTGCCACCAGATGGGCCCGCTCCAAGACCCTGCATGACCTGCTCGCTCCCTTGTCTCGGTCACTCACCTGTTTGGAGTGACCCAGGTCAGACATGGAGCATAGAGGTCTCTCTGAGGACAAAATTCAATCTGCCCTAGATGCCTTCACAGGTGATAGTGATTCTCCACTGGATGACGATGTGGAGGATAGGGATTATGTGCAGCCTGAAGAGGAAACAAGCAGCAGTGATGAGGAGGTCCCTTCGCTGAGGAAAGTGCGGTATGTTACATACCGTAAGGCGAGGGAAGGCCAGCCTGGACCCCATACACATGTACGGACCTCTCTCCAGCCCCTAGACAGAGAGTCAGATGAGAACAAGGACGGCGGCATAGGACATGATGTTACCTCGTGGTTGGGGAGGGAGAATATTTCACCGTGAGGATCCGAAGGTGCAGCGAGAAGGAAAATCAGGTATGATCCTTCTGCGTTGTCTGGAGAAGGTGCAAGTGGTGTGGCGGGAGTGAGGGATGAAAGGGAAAGTGGTGTGGTGAGAGTGAGCGGTGAAAGGGAAAGTGGTGTGAGGGAGTCAGCATGAGCACGTGGTGTACGTGGGTGGTGGGGAGGTGAGGTGGAGCCGCTCCCTAGCATGTCTTTCGCTCCACAAAATTCCCACACTTCCTCCCCACAGCCCCATGATGTGGGGAAAGGAAGGAAAGGGAAAGGAAAGCTGAAAGAAAAAGGGAGAGGGAAGAGTAGTGCATGTGGGGAAGGGCACCACTCTCCACCTCCCCAACCTCCCCCACACACCCTCCTCTCCCCACCCTGACGAAAGCGACGATTGGGACGAGGCTAGAGACAGTAGTGTGTCATGGAACTGGGAAGATGGGAGTAATTTCACTCCCATCATTTATCACTTCACTGAGGAGTGGCGGTCTGGTTGCATGGCTCCAGGTATCCACACGGGCTCCACCAAGGTGGATTTCTTCCACTTGTTCTTTGGGGAGGAGTTTGTGGGCCACATAGTGGTGCAAACAAACTTATTTGCAAGCAGCCAGCGCCGTGAAAATGAGCGTCAAAGAACAACTAGCAGGCACTCCCAGCACTATGCCTATTCCATAACCCTAAGTGAGATGTTCACATTTTTTGCCCTGGTTCTCTTGGTGGGTGTAGTACGAAAAAATCAAATTCCTGCATACTGGACCACGGACCCAATGACCAGCACATCTTTCTTTGGTAAGGTTATGAGTCATAATCGATTCCAGCAAATTTTCAGCCGCCTCCACTTTCATGATCCAGACGACCCTGCTAATGCTAATAACACGGATAAAATGAGGAGAATTAGGCTTGTCTTTGATCACCTACGGGAAATGTTCTGCTTGTCATTTCATCCTTACAGAGACGTCGTCATAGACGAGAGTCTTGTGTTGTGGAGAGGCAATATTTCCTTTCGCCTGTACATACCCAGCAAGAGACACCGTTTTGGGTTCAAGATCTTTGCTATGTGTGACTGTAAGACTGGTTATGTGCAAGACAGTCTTGTACACCAGCGCACAGAAAAACATAACAGAAGATGGTAGTATTGGACTCTCAGGGGCCGTGGTGAAGACAATGATAGAGGAATACCTTCATCATGGTCATGTGCTGTACCTGGACAACTGGTACACTAGCCCTCTTCTTGCTCGGTTCCTCCACCAACACGACACCGGAGTCTGTGGTACAGTAAAGAGAAACCGTTGCCATATGGTCAAGGTTGTGAGGAAACTTGACAAGAACGAGGTGATTTTCTTCCAGGCAAATAATATCCTTGCCACCCTGTGGAACCACAACAGGGAAGTTTGCCTCCTGTCGACTGTACACCGCCCCCTGATGCACTGCACAGACTCCATGGATCGCCGCAGCGAGAGGAGGCACCACGTCTGGAAACCAGAGTTGGTACTGGACTACAATATCATTATGAGGCAAGTGGATCAGTCTGACTCCATGTTTGCCAGTGTGGAGTGTGCTAGGACCACGATGAAGTGGTACAAAAAGCTCTTCTTCCACTTGCTTGACATCGCTTTCCTCAACACACACTACCACCAGGCCATGACAATTGGAATCTTTAAGACCTTTGAGGGCTTTGTGAGGGAGCTGTCTCGTGAAATTATCGCCAGGTACGCACAGGACAGGGGCCCCACACCACACGCGCACACCCAGCGCCACCCAGACTCCCCTACGCCTCACAGAATGCTGCTACTGGAGCAGCATCCCTCCTCAACCAAACCGTCCTAGACCCCAGTGCCACTGCCATGTATGCAAGCACTCAGACCAGCCACTCAGAGAAAAGACACAAGATACGAGTGTGTAGACTGCAATGTAGTGTTGTGCCTTGAGCGATGTTTCAAGGAATATCACAACTTCCTACATTATTGATACTGTGTGTGATAGCGATAATATGACTCTCACTGTAGAAGTAAGGCCTGTACATATGCAATAATATGACGCTTAGTATAATGGTAAGGCCTGTATATGATAAGAATGATATAAAGTTGAAACAGGTGTAATGCCAGTGGGAAAGTATTATATAAGTTGAAAAATAGTGTAAGTTGAAACAAGTGATATTGCGAGTTCACTCACTGTGTAAATATGCAATTATATGACGCTCAGTAGAATAGTAAGGTCTGTAAATATGTGATAGCAATTATATAAAGTGGAAACGGGTGTAATGTTTGTGGAAAAGTATTATATAAGTTGAAAAAATTTGTGTAAGTTGAAACAACAGTCATAGCGACTTCACTCTCTATGTAATTATGAGCTAATATTACGCTAAATATTATCGTAAGGCCCGTAAATATGTGAAAACAGTTCTCTAAAGTGGAAAAGGGTATAATGTTACTGAAAAAGTATTATGCAAGTTGAAAAAAGAGAATGCAAGTTGAAACAACAGACACAGCGAGCTCACTCACTACAAAAATATGCGCTAACATTACGCTAAATATTATCATAAGGCCTGTAAATATGTTAAAACAGTTCTCTAAAGTAGAAAAGGGTATAATGTTATTGGAAAAGTATTATGTAAGTTGAAAAAATTAAATGTATGATGAAACAACAATGTTAGCGAATCATCGGTGAACAGTTTGGGCAATTTTGCTAGGTTCGCCCGAAGG
Organism: Coenobita brevimanus; assembly: GCF_032717465.1. Taxonomy (NCBI): domain Eukaryota; kingdom Metazoa; phylum Arthropoda; class Malacostraca; order Decapoda; family Coenobitidae; genus Coenobita; species Coenobita brevimanus. The sequence continues at coordinate 6,075,153 of NC_137020.1, read as the reverse complement.
AACAATGCTTATTTCACCTCTATTTTTTGTATAAAAACCAATATACTCTTGTACTGCATGTTTTTTTGTTTGTAATAAATAAATATCTACCTATTGTGAATGGTTTCTCATACTAATCCCTACCATAGAAAACATGACAGCCACAGAGCACCTCCATAGAACACGGTACCAGATGTAATGAAGGTATACCAGTCTAGGCCACTTATAGACCCCGGTGACCACTTTCTTTGTGATTTTCCATTTTTTTCTCACCAGAAACGGAGGTTTGAACCAAAAAATTTTTTATCCAAAATTGGTCGGGATTGGGGGGAGTCAGTGGTGGAAAAGTGGTCGGGACGGGGCAGGTTAACCCTTCAATAAATGTCCAAGCCCAGGATTTACAAGCATTGCCAAGGATGAGGAGATCTGCAGTAGACCAGAACATGGGCACAAGTGATGACGTCAGCAGTCACACGAACCCAACAACCAGTCAGAATGTAGCAACTTAATTTAGCCTCACCTCTGATTCACCACCCAGGTATACAAGATGCCTTACCGATCACTGTAAACCATTCCTACCAGAACTGCAAACTGAGTAACATCTTCCCTTCACTGAAGAGGGCTCTGATGAGCCGAAATTCCGGAATCCGAAATAAACAAATCTATATCATAAATGACACCATGAAAACCAAGGACATGGCCACTTACGGAGAAATCATCGCTAGGCTTCAGGGAGAAGCAAAACCAGCCATCAGACAACAAGGAACCAATGCAAAAGTTATGTAATGCCGAACTGGCAATCATGTGTAATAAAATATGTCTTAGAGAAAATCTACTGCCTGTATATACCTTCAATATATATATATATATATATATATATATATATATATATATATATATATATATATATATACATTTATATACACTCAGTTTAAATGTCGGGACCAACTGCCTAGCCCCGGGCTCCTACGGTCTTCATGGGGCATTGTAGGATTGAATATATATATATATATATATATATATATATATATATATATATATATATATATATATATATATATATATATATATATATTGCCACACCGCACATCCTGTGTTGTGACTCTCTGCCACAGTTCAGAGGTTGATATATTTGATGGGATGTAAAAACTATGATGCTATGCCCCATACCAGTGTACTGCATCTATCATCCATTTATGATAACTGTAAATGTACGGAATATATATATATATATATATATATATATATATATATATATATATATATATATATATATATATAACAGAACAGAGGAAGGAAAAACAAATGAAAAAACAAAAAATAAATCCATACACCAGATTACTGGTGTCAGCTGTTCATAAAATATCTGTAACAGATAGACTTGAACAGCAGTAGGTTGAAGTCTGGAGGGAAACAACTCTGGGAAAGCGAGTTCCAGAGATGCAGTTCGGGGAATGAAAGAATTCTGATAGGCAGAAGTTCTGCAGTATGGCTGAGTGACATTCCAGTCATGAGCGCTGCCAGCTGCCCGTGTAGCACGAGGGAAGGCATGGAGAGGTGGCATCATGGACGCAACTTCGACCAAGCATTTGGTGTAGAAATATCTGTAAAATAACGCAAGGGAGGCAACATTCCTTTTTACTTAGGGGAGGTAGTTTATTAGTAAGAGCAGGGTTATTAATAATTCTAACAGCCTTGTTCTGAATTTTGTCTACTTGTTTTAATGCAACCTCTCCACGTCCGCTCCACAAGGGTGAGAAGTATTCAAGCAGAGAGCGCACATGACTCTTATAAATGATAACTAACTGCTCGTCAGTGAAGAAGTTATGGACTCTGTACAATAATCCAAGTTTCTCTGAGGTGGTTTTAGCAAGTGATCTGACATGAGAGGTCCAGCTGAGGGCATTGTTAAGCGAGATGCCGAGAATTTCAATACTTATGGAAATGGGAATATTTGTAGCATTGAAGGTAACATACGATTCTGGCAATATCTGCCTATTAGTAAATTGTATATATTTAGTTTTACTAGCATTAAATGAGACAAGGTTGTTTTGTCCCCATTCACTAATCGTGGATAAGTCTTGATTTAGAGAGATGGCTGTACTGAGGTAAGAGTTAGAGATATCGGACTTTGGAAATGAATGTCTGAGTGTGAATGAACTATGAAGTGTTGAGTCATCTGCATATGAATGGATGGGATTGTGGGTGACAGATAAGAGATCATTAATATGAATGAGGAACAGGGTTGGTGCCAGAACTGATCCCTGCGGCACGCCGGCGTTAACTGAGTGGAAAGTGGAATATACATCATCTACTTTTACTCTTATTTTTCTATTTCTGAGATATGAGGAAATCAAAGGAACAAAAGAGTTTAGTCCATAGCAAGAGAGTTTGGACAATAGGGAACGGTGCCACACTCTGTCGAAAGCTTTAGAAATATCCAGGGCTACTGCATGAGTTTCACCATGTAGATCAACGGATTGATGGATGGTATGAGTTAGGAGATTGAGTATGTCAATGGTGGATCTTTCTTGGCGAAAACCATATTGTCTATCACTAATTAAGTTGTTGGATTCAAGATGTTTAACTATGTGCTTATTAATTACAGTTTCAAAAATCTTACCAAGAGAAGATGTGACAGCTATTGGTCTGTAATAAGAGGGGTCAGAGGAACTTCCTTTCTTTGGAATTGGGTGGATATTGGCTTCTTTCCACGAATTAGGGAATGAAGAAGTACGTATGCATAGTCTGAATAATTCTGCAAGAACAGAGGCAAGTTCTGGGGAACACCTTTTCAAAACAATTGGTGGAATTCCATCTGGGCCTGGAGCTTTATCGGTAGGTAAATTGTCTAGGATGGATTTCACATACCTTGTCTGTATCTTAAGTGGAACAATGTCGGGAGAGGCAAGTTCTAGTGCTGGAACATTCTGGCTGGCTTCCTTTGAGGTAGAATTTCTGGCAAATGTACTGGCAAAGATATCTGCTTTCCCACGCCGGTCATTAGTAATGTTGCCATCTGGAGATTTTAGTGGGGGAATGGATGATGACTTGTTAAAGTTATTATTGAAAGAATTGAGAGTTGACCAGAATATTCTATTGTCATTACGGTTGTTAAGTAGTTTTGATGCTTGGTTTTGAAGGAAGTTTGATTTAGCAAGATTTATTACAGCTTTTGCATGGTTTCTAGGAATTTTAAATTGAGAGAGTGATTCAGATGTTTTTGATTTCAAGTAATAGTTATATGCTGAAGACTTTTGGGCTGTTGCTGTGACACAGTTGCTATCAAAACCATTTTGGAGAGTTCAATCTTTTAGTGAATTGTTGACTTGGTATGAATAAATCCATACCAGCTAGTATTATCAATGAGCGTAGCCATAGGTACATGTAGAGAGAAAGGGAGGTTGATTGTACTGCAGATCATCAATGCACTGCCAGAATATAGCCGTGAGGAGTCGTATGTCTTGAACTTGTCGCTGCTTAGTAAAATGGTATGTTGTCGGCTAGAGTGAATCTCTCTTTCTCACCTTCCCCCTTTGTGTATCATAAGCTAGGTGAGTTACAGAGCATTCGTGGGTTACGGAGTTTATTGTACTGTACACAGCTACATTGAACCGTGATATACAGCGTAACGTAGCTTGACGACAAAGCCTCCCATCTGACCCTCGTGTTATCGAGCCTTCTCTAACCCCTTCTGACCTGAAGAGAATCTCTCTAACATTATATACAGCTTGGAGAGGATGTGTGTGTGTGTGTGTGTGTGTGTGTGTGTGTGTGTGTGTGTGTGTGTGTGTGTGTGTGTGTGTGTGTGATATAGTGTCTGGTAGATTTCCATTCACGTGGAGTAACCAACTGGAGCTGGTTACCCCACGTGTTTGAATACGTCATGAAATTCTTGGTCGTCTGGACTACAAAGAGATTGAGGTAGATCATAATGTTAAGACATTCTTTGTCTTGGACAACAAGGTTGTGGATATATATTATGTGGATTGACATTGTCTCCAGCAGACACTACATCCTGCACATTGTGATATGAGACATATACCAGTGCCTATATAATGCCTACACACACACACACACACACACACACACACACACACACACACACACACATACACACATACACACACACTGAGCACCTACTTAAGTAAAGCAACTTTGGAAAAGAAAAGGGATAAAAAGTAGAAAGCAGGATGATGATTTCTACCAAGAACTGGTTGAAATGGAGACTTATAACAAATTGGTAGAACGAGTAAACAGAGTGGAGATGGCGTTTCAGAATGAAATGGATAAAATTAAAAAACAGTTGCATATGCAAGAGGAAACAGAAAAATTAGGAAAAGAAGTCAACAAGAAAGACACAGCAATAGATGAACTGACAGTAGAAATGGGTTCACTTAGAAGGAAAGTTAGTGAAATGGCAAGTACAGTAGTCAACCACGAAAGTATCATGAAAGAGTTAAAAAATGATACAGAGACAATTAGGCAAGTAAGCAATCTGATAGATCAGAGCAGTGATATTGAGGAGAAGATAACACAAGTGAATGAAGCAGTGCAAAACTACAAAAAAGATGTGGAAACCACTTATGCTGAAATGGTGAAAGTAAAGAAAGATTTAGAAAGAAGAGTTGAAGAAAAAAACATTAAAAAAAAAAAGAAAAGAATAATCCAAAACAATCCTAAATTGGTCAGAGATTCGGCAGATATCAATAAATCTATAGTAATCACAGGTAAAGAAGAGGAAGAAATAAAAAAGATCTCGAGAGACAAAAAGGAGATGGCAAATGTAATGAGCATACTGAAGGAAGTATCAGGGAAAATCTGTAATAACGACATAGAGGAACACAAAAGGCTAGGGAAATATGAGAGAAATAAGTTAAGGCCCCTTAAGGTAACCTTCCAGAGTGTAAACGCTGTGGAGGAGATACTAAAAAATGCAAAGAAACTCATGGAAAAAAGAGGAACTCAAAAACGTTAGGATAAAAAGATGTCTAACTGAAGAAGAATTGGAAATACTAAAGGAGAAATGGGAGGAAACAAAAACAAAGAATGAGGGAACATAAGGAGGAGAAGAATATACTTTTTTTTACAAAGTGATTGGATTGCAAGTTCGAAAGTGGTACATAACCAGGAGGGAATAAAAAGGAGGAAGGTAGTAGCTCCAAGTCATGACAAGTATGTAAGGAAGACCATTAAGTTGATGCACTAAAATGTAGATGGAGTGGTGTCTAAATTATTAGAGATGAATGATTACATCAGGGAAAATGAACTGCATATAATATAGTAAAAAAGATTATAAATTTTTAAGGCTTTTAGGGGCCCTCCTCAACTGGGGGCTCGGGGGGCAGTTTCAAACAGGCCCCCCCCCCCGCCCTCCCTCAGGCACTCCACTGAATATACCTAAATGAAAAAAAAATTAACACCAAGGATATCAAACTACATCCTAAACTTAGATGAATATAGTACAATATATGGAGAAGAGGTAGGAATTTAAAGAGAGGAGGAGGAATTATAGTATTAACAAAGAAAAATCTAAACGTCAAAGAAATAGCACTAGATATACCCTTACAAGTAGAAATGATTGCAGCAGAGATCAATACATCTGAAGGGAAAGTAATTGTAGTAAATTTATACATGCCTCTCAGATCAAACACATGGGAAAGAGGAGAATATAAGGATCTGGCAGAGAGTATAATTCAGAGTTTGAGAACGTTACTACATAGAATGGAGGACAAATCGGAAAGAATCATACTAAGTGGAGATTTTAATACATATATAAATTGGAATACTTTAGATATAATAACAAAGAAAGCTGTTGGGACCAAAAGCTCCTGGATCTCGTGCAGGAGTATTTCTTAACGCAACCAGAAAAAGAGGACTTGATGTACCGTCAGTATCAGATCTTATTTTCACTAGGCAAGAAAACGGTGTTGACATTTTAATGTATAACCCTCCATTCGGCAAAAGAGACCATGCAGTACTAAAAAATTGCAACTTCAGGATTGCATATGACATAGTTAACAGCAATGAAAGTTACAAAAAGAGCCTAAATTATAAAAAAAGGAAACTACCATGATCTAAAGAAGTACTTCTTAGAAATAGATTGGGTAAAGGAGCCTAGACGACAAGATTTAAATGTTATATATAGAAAATTCTGTGAACTTCATGAAATAGGAGCCCAGAGGTACATTCCACAGCACAAGGAAGCAGAAAAGAAAATACAGAAATGGTTTAATACAGAATGTAAAAAATCAAAAGAAAAGAGAGATTTGTTGTGGAACAGATGTAGAAGACACAATAGTGAGAGGGCATATAACAACTCTAAACAGGCAAGAAACGATTATACAAGAATAAGGAGGGAAGCCCAAAGACAGTTTGAGGAGGATATCATAAATAACCGAAGCTATTTTACAGCTACATCCGAAGCAAAAGCAAAGTAAAAGATAAAATACAATCCATTACGGACGAAGGAATCACCTATACACAAGAGAAGGATATGGGTGAAGCATTAAATAAAATTTTCCAATCGATTTTTACAGAAGAAAATAATTCTGAGAGGGATGATATGGAACATGCATGCCCACAAAAATTACCAGACATACAAATATCAGGAAAAGAAATACAGGAGGAGTTACGTAAATTAGACGAAGGAAAACCAAATGGTCCTGATGAAATTTCATGTTGGGTGCTACATGAATGTGCAAAGGAGTTCAGTAAACCATTATCATTAATATTCAATGAATCCTTGAGACAAGGTAAACTACCTGATATTTGGAAGAAAGCAAACATTGGTCCCTTATTCAAGAAAGGGAATAGACAAAATCCACTCAACTGCCGACCAGTATCACTAACCAGTGTTGTAAGCAAGATCTTAGAAAAGCTGATAAGAAAGGTTTGGGTAAATCGTCTAGAAGAACGCAATATGATAACAGAAAGACAGTTCGACTTCAGAAAGGGAAAATCGTGTGTTACTAATCTGTTGAGCTACTATGATAGAGTAACAGAAACATTACAGGAAAGAGAGGGATGGGTGGACAGTACCTATTTAGATTTCAAGAAAGCATTTGACAGAGTACTGCACCAAAGACTTTTATGGAAACTGTACCATCAAGGAGGAATCCGAGGCAAACTGTATTGTTGGATGCAAGATTTTCTATAAAAAAAAAAAAAAAAAAAAAAAGGGAAATGAGAACAGTACTAAGGGGAAATTACTCATCATGGAGGGAAGTGACTAGCGGAGTTCCACAGGGCTCAGTGCTGGCACCAATTATGTTTTTAGTGTACATAAATGACATAGATAGCACCATTAGAAATGAAAGCTATTTAAATATGTTTGCTGATGATGCAAAAATACAAAGGAGAATTACTAATGCAGACTCTTGTAAAGAGCTACAAGAAGAATTAAATAAACTTCACGAATGGAGCAATATATGGCAAATGGAATTCAATGTGGACAAGTGTCATGTAAGCAAGTTTGGTAAAAATGGTAAAAGACCTGATTGGGATTATATGTTAGGAAGTAAAACCCCTTCACACGTCAAAAAGAGAGAAGGACCTAGGTGTGATTATCAATAACAGACTATCTCCGGCTGACCACGTCAGTGAGAAGGTACGGAACATGTATACACTGCTTGCAAATACGAGAGTAGCATTCACATACATAAATGAAGACATGCTAAGGAACATAATAACATCATTCATCGGACCAACCCTGGAGTATGCGTCAGTAGTCTGGGGTCCTCATTTCATGAAACACATAGATAAGATTGAAAAAGTTCAGAGGGCCGCTACAAGATGGGTACCAAGCTTAAGGAATCCAAGCTGTGAAGAAAGATTAGAAAAACTGAATCTACTCAGACTACAGGAGAGAAGGAAAAGAGGAGACATGATTATGCTATATAAATACATATCAGGGAAGGAGGAAATAGACATAAATGATTACATAACCTATGGGGATGCATCAGCAAGAGGACACTGCAAAAACTGCATAAAAAGAGAGGAAGCGATAAAGATGTAAGGAAATTTAATTTCCAAAATAGGGCAATTGATCAATGGAATGCACTACCGAATGAAACAGTGTGCATCAAAACATTTCATAAATTTAAGGATATGTACGATAAAAATGGTTTAAGACACGGGACAATACGAGCTTGACTCATTCCTGTAAAGATACAATTAGGTAAGAACACACACACGCACACACACACACACACACACACACACACACAGAGACAGATATATATATATATATATATATATATATATATATATATATATATATATATATGTGTGTGTGTGTGTGTGTGTGTGTGTGTGTGTGTGTGTGTGTGTGTGTGTGTGTGTGTGTGTTTACCTTTTTGTATTATATAGGACTTGAGTAAGCTCGTGCTGTCCCGTCACTTTTCTATAAATATGTTGGCTATGATTCATTCTAGATTAAAACACATGGATGTTCTCTGCTCGCACCACCTCTGCCTCTAAATTATTCCAATCGTCCATAGTTCTGTTTGGAATCCTAAATTTCTTTGCATCATTGAGGCATCGACTCTTCTTCAGCATTATTCATGTCCTCTTGTTCTTCCATCATCTTACACAAAGAGGTCCTCTCTGTCCACACGTTCTATTCCTCTTACTCCTCTGAACATTGCAATCAAATCTCCCCTCTCTCTTCTTTCTCTCAGGATTGGCAGTTTCAGCTTTTCTAATCTCTTCCCATAAGACAACTCCCTCAAGCTTGGTGTCAATTTTGTGGCTCTCATTTGTATTCTTTCTAGTTTACTGGTATGCTTTTTCAAGTGTGGTGGCCATGTCACTGCTGCATATTCCAGTCTCGGTCGAATCGTTGTCACTACTAACTTATTTAGCATCTCTTCATCCATATAATTAAATGCCATTCTCATGTTGGTCAGTAATCCTGTTTATATGGTTCTCTGGCGATAGGTTATCCTTTATAGTCACACCAAGGTCCTTTTCTTCTTTTGCCTTCCTTATTATTTCATCTCCCATCTTGTACACATACCTTGGACTCGTATCTATGGCTCCCATTTCCAGTACATGACCTTTGTTTGTGTTGAATTCCATTCTCCACATTTGACTCCACTTGTAGACTTTATCTAGATCTTTTTGCAGTTCCTTACAACAATTTACTCCTCTAATACGGTTCATAATTTTCTGCATCGTCAACAAAAAACTCATATAAGTACTCAGTCCTTCCGGCATATCATTATAGCCTATATACAGTACTAAGAACATGACGGGCCAACACCGAACCTTGGGGCACTCCACTAGTTACCTATTTCTACTGGGACAGCAGGTCTCTTATTGCAGTTCTCATTTGTCTTTCTGTCAGATAATTTTCCATCAGTTTCAACAATTTTCCATGTACACCTCCATAGGTTTTCAATTTCCCTAATAATCTTCTGTGCAGCTCTCTAGCAAAAGCCTTCTTTAAATCCAGGTAAATACAGTCTACTGACCCTTCCCTTTCTTGAACAATGTCTGTCACTCTACTATAGAACAAGTTCGTAACACAAGACGACCCTTCTTTAAATCCAATTTGCTTGGACGTTATTACCATATACCCTTCAAGGAATTTTATCCAATTATTTTAATATGACATTTTCACATAGTCTGCAGACTACACTAGTAAGGGAGACCAGTCTTTGGTTAAGCGGGTCGTCTCTGTTACCACTTTTATAAATCAGAACTATATTTGCTGTCTTCCATTCAGTAGGTAGCTCCCCACTTACTATGGAAAACCTTATAATATCATAGATAGGTCTCACTAACTGGTCTGCATATTCTTTCAAGATCCAACCAGCTACTTCACCTGGTCCCATTGCTTTTCTCACATCTGTATCCTGCATCAACTGAAGTATCTCATTTCTCTCAGCTACTATTGTTTCCACTTCCAGGGGTTGCATCTCTGTTACAGGTTCTAGGAATTCCTCTTCTGTTACAAATACCAGCGGCAATTTATCATTCATTACGTTACACATTTCCTCTTCTCTTTCATATATTATATCACCATCTTTCAATCTCACTTTGCTGTTCTTTGTTCTCATTTTACTATTAACATACCTGTAGAACAGCATGGAACTGTGTGTGTGTGTGTGTGTGTGTGTGTGTGTGTGTGTGTGTGTGTGTGTGTGTGTGTGTGTGTGTGTGTGTGTGTGTGTGTGTGTGTGTGTGTGTGTGTGTGTGTGTGTGTGTGTGTGTGTGAAATTTCACATGTGAAGTGCTTTCCCAAAGATACAGTTTCTAGTTTCAAGGATTTTTTTTTCCGTGCAGTCTTGTATTCCCGCTCTCTTTTATTAGAAACCAACCCTTTAGGAAGAAATTAATATCCAGTACTGATTCTATGTTTCTAAAATGAATTGTCTAGCCATTCTGTAGCTAATGTCTATCAATTTTAACATGGTAAGGGGAATGTCCCAGCAGTTGGGTAATATCTGTTTTTTGTATACCCGTACCCTCTCATGCAAGAATCCTGCTCCAGTTAATGTGAGACGCTTACATTCAACTGAGAAAACATGTATAGGAACCCGAGTTCTAATAAGCCTGGCAAATCGGTAACAATACCAAATCAGAGGTACAATCACAGAAGACTTGAATAATATTTGGGGGTTGCTGAATGGGAGGCCCCAGTCAGTACATCGTTAAAATTCCCTGGAATAATTACTGCTTCCATGCTCAAGAGCCATCTGCGTGTGCCTCACCCATTACAGTGGTTTTTCTCTCGGGCATAAAAGCATTCACTCCTTTCCCTTGTCCTCTGAATAAAGCAAAATAATAATAATAATAATAATAATAACAATAATAATAAAAATAAATAAATAAATAATAATAATAATAATAATAATAATCTCACTTGTTCTAATGCTATCCACAACAAGGAGTGGCTTACAACATGTACTGGCACTAATTCAATTTTAATCTAATTTTCTTCCTGGAATTATGTTACTGTATGTTCTTTGGCCTCTTAAGAATAGTTTAATTCATATTCAATGCTCTGAACTCTCTGACTCAAATTCTTCTCAATAATTGTCAAAAGCCCATCTGACAACTTTACTTCATTCTTTTTCCCTCATCTTGTCTGCCCAGATGACTTTGTAGCTGTTTCCTCAACTGAAGAGACAGAACTCTTTGTTCTAACTTGCTCCTCCAGTTCCACCCTCTACATCTCTGGTGCTGCTCCTCCGTCTTTTCCTCTTACTGACTCCCTCATGACTGACATAACTTTTTCAGCTGATGTACTTTCAACCCTCACTGGTTTCAGTACTAACAAAAGCATTCATTCAGCGTGTATCGAAGGTGAATTCTAATCCCTCAAAATTATCGCCCAGTTGCCATAACATCGTATATTTCTAGAATTTTGTAATTTATTCTAGAGAATAAAAAAATAACAATAAATATAACACCTTTCGTATCACAAGCTACTTACCGATTGCCAGAATGCATTATGCCGGGAACGCTCCACTGCCGATCTTCTCACCTTCCACTGACTCCTAGTCATCCTCTTTTCGGGACTTAAGCGAAAGCTTTGCCATTGCACTTTGCGTTCCAAAGGCTTTAGATCGAGCCTTGCAAAAATCTTTGAAAACAAACCTGTTGTCTTACAGTTTTTGATTATGCCTTCATCACTAGTTTTCTAGTCGTTCTGTAGCTGCTGCTGTGGACAACCAATGAACTTCTCTTAGGGCTATCGATAATCATGTTCCTTCCATTCATTAATAACATTCTAAGCTCATGATCCCACCCGTCTTTCAATTTCCTTCCCACAGTATCCATCAAAGCAGTTACTTTAGCAAACACGGAGTGAGGATATGGCACACTGAATTTCTCACTTGGCTTATATGTCCGACTGGGGTAAAGGTTGCCTTCTTTTTAATGCATGCAAAACTTAGTTCCTAATCTTTCGACCCATGAAAATGTTCCACATGAGTACCCTTCAGTATTTAACAATATCCAACTCACTCCTACATCATCTCTAAACATACTTGGGGTTTCATTTTCTTGGGGTTAATCAAAGAAAGATCCTATGACCTCAGTTGCAAAATCTGCTTCCAAGTAATTAGGTGTGATAAGCTAACTCTGTGTCTTATTTTACTCCTACACAACGGTTGACTTTATACGGGGGTTTACAT
>NC_137020.1:6033028-6058028 GCF_032717465.1 Coenobita brevimanus | reverse complement strand
GAACACAAAATCTGATCACCACCTGGATTGATGCAACTCATCATTGTCCTAATACCCATGCATCAACAACAAATCATTGAAGTCCATCAGTAACTTTCAAAGCTATCTTAAGGACAAACAAAAAGCAAACAAACTAAAATAATACACTACCATAGGCAGAGTGTTTGCCAGAAGGATCTGAATGTCTGCTTAGTTTTCACCGGTGTGTTGGCAGTCATGGGTCTGCTTAGTTTAGGCAGTCATTGACGAGATTGTTCTTGCATCATTGGAAACCACAGGATGGTTTTCAGAAGCTGTAAATTGCATTGCATGGTGAGCCAGACGTTTCTCTTTATTCTGGTAAAAAAAAAAATCGATTTTCGAAATTAGAAAAAATGGTGCCCTGGCCTGACACTGGGTCCCGACGATTTCCATACCCAAGGCCTTTGAGGGGTTCAACCCCCACCAAGCCTAAAGCCTTTGACTGATTTCGATGAAAAACAGTAGGCTTCAAGGGTTGATGGATATCTACCATCTGATTTATTATTATTATTATTTTTTAGAACGATTAGCGCAAAATTGTGACCTGTAGAAGGCAGACAAACAAACAACCATACGGAACTGACCAACTACTTGCCGAATCTTCTATTCCGACAAACTATGAACAGTGGTGAATACATAATTTCTATGATTCAGTTTGCTGAGAAGTGTTTTTGTCGTCTTATGCTTGCTGACTCTTATTTGTCTCATTTACTGTGCCTATTTTTTTTATTTTTTTTTAAGTATCTTGAATCATATTTTCAGGGTTTATAATTTATAAATATAATAATGAAAATAAGAGCACAGGTAAGGCAAACTGAGATACAGAATTGCCTTGTTGCAAAAATATAACAACCGGAGAAGAAACACTTACTTACGATGCCATAGTGGTTGTGCAGGTGCCCATCCTTCGTTCTCTCAATGTAGTGTTGCATTTAGGTGATACACTGAACAACACTTTAGTCGTGTCCTGTTACGCAGTAAACCATTTATACCTGGGTGGTTACCATAGAAGCCAATAACGGGATGATATGGAGCCTTCCATGGTGCCTTTGTTAACTGAGAGGAGAAAGGTAAATATGGCATCCAGTCACGGGGATTTTTGTTTGGTCCCACGCATCTCGACAAGTGACAGTAGATCCGGGTTCGACTCTTGGCTAGAGTATAAAAAATAAACTTTCCACATACGTACGCACATGTAATGTGTGTTTCTCCAACATAGAGAAAGGCGCTTGTGCTGGCGAGGGTAGATTAAAACAGCTGTCACTTGCCGAGTTGCCTGGGACTAAGCAAAATTCAAGGTGACTTTGAAATATTTCATCATCTGAGTTTAATTTGAAATATGTTTTCCTGATGTGGATTTTCCTAGTTCTTCATAGAATTCGGGTACTTTAACTTTTTATTTCGCTGTGGTATAGTGACAGAGTGTCTGGTTCTTATCTAAGAGCCCTGATTCGATACCTGGTTTAAGAGTAAAAAAATTTTCCACGTATATATATATATATATATATATATATATATATATATATATATATATATATATAATCAGCCATTTCCAAGTCTACTGTTGAACAAAGGCCTCCCCCATCCACGAGTTGCTTCAACTAAGCCAGTCTCTGCCAAGTTTTGCCTGCAAACTTATGAAACTCATCTCTCCTTCTCCTGTCTGACCTTTTTCTGCTATGTTTACAATTTTTTAAAGTCCAGTAAGTCAGCCTATTGCTCCATCGGTTATCCCTTGTTCTTGCTACGTGACCTGTTCACCTCCACATCTCCTCTTTTAAAAGTTCTATGTTGTCTTTGACTAGTTTCCTTTCTCACCCAAATTTATGTTTTCCAGTCTCTTGAAGATATTTCCAACATTTACCTTTTAACTGCTCTTTGATAACGGATTAGATGGTTTCCTATTGATTTTGTCAGTTTCCAGGTCTCACAATGGTACATCATGGCTGGAATTATACGTTTGTTATATATATATATATATATATATATATATATATATATATATATATATATATATATATATATATATATATATATATATATATATATATATATATATATATATATATACACACCATCAGCAGAAGTTTGAGTATCCACTGCAGGACCGGCCTATCCCGACCGCAGTCGGGACGATACAGCCAATGTATCTCTACGAAGTGGCTTAGGCTGTCTGGCTGAGATTGTATGTTGGGTGAGAAGTGCTTGTAAGTGTAATTGTAGTGTGGGAGTGGCTTTGGATATGTGCGTAGTCTGTGAACCAAGTGTAATCCGCCCGCGCAAGCCGACTGTGTGCAAGCATACTTTATAGTAAGCGACACTGGTTCAACCACAGCACCCCTTGTGTCCGCCAATGCAGTACGTGGCCGGGTGAACACTCCCAAAGTTTATGACCCTGGCGGGGCCAGGTATATATATATATATATATATCATTCATTTTTCATTCATCATCCAATCCTATATTGCCCTATGAGGAGCGTAGGAGCCCGGAGCTAGGCAGTTGGTCCTGACATTTAAGATAAGAGTGACCAACCTCACTCATCCCTGAGTGGCATTACGTGACCAACCATCCCTTGGATATAAACCTTCACCGGCTCAATCCGATTGGAGCACAGTAATTAATATTAATGCAAGAAAGAAGGAACCAAAAACCAGGAGCCCTCAAACCGCTCCTTCCAAGAAAAAAAAAAACAGTACAAAAGAGAGCCAAAGTCAAGATCCGTTCATTTCGAGATGCCTGGACATACTGCGTTTGAAAGATTGGAGATCATAAGAAGTAAGAAATACAGACAGAGGGAGACAGTTCCAGAGTTGACCTGTTGCATACATGAAGGACTGGGAGTAACGATTAACTCTTGCATTAGAAAGCTGGACAGAAAAGGGATGAGAGTTTGTTGCTAGACGGGTGCTACACATCCGTCGTAGAGGTGGAGGGATGCAAGCAGACAGTTCAGAGGAGCAGTGACCATTGAAGTAGCGATACGTACTGGCAAAGTACTTTTCATGATGTCTCTTCGTTAACTGAAAGCTTTCCATTCAACTGAAACGTGTCTTTTTAATTCGATATAATTGTTTTTCGGTAGCTGTAGTGTTTGTGCCAAGTAAGTGTACTTCTCGACTTCTTCAAGAATTTCTCCGTGTATTGTGATGACACTATTAGGTGTGTTTGGATTAAAAGTTAGTTTTATTCTGGTTTATCTTTAACTCTAATCTGAGACTTTATATAGGTCATTTACAATTTCTTGCAAATGTCTCTGTTGTTTCTGAGATTAGAACAGTGTCATCTGGAAGTCTTAAATGGCTTAGGTCTTCTCTATCTATGTTCATTCCTTTGTTCTCCCAGTGTAGCTTCCTGAGAATACTTTTCAGGCATGCTGCAAATAATTTTAGTGAAACTGGATCTCCCCAAAGCAAGCTCATCTCGATCTTTTTTTCTTTTTTTTTCCAATTCTTTGATTTAACTTTAGCAGTTCCTTCTTTATGCTTTCGAGCAGTTTTACAATGTTCTCAGTTACTCCTTGTTCCTGCAATGAATTCGTCATTTCTATATGCTCCTCTGATTCGAAAGACTCAACAAGACCTAAACACAGTGGTTTATTATATTCAGTAGTTTTCTCAGTTAGCTGCTTCATTGTGTGTAGATGATCAGTAGTTGAATACCTGCTTCGGAATCCTGCCTGTCCAAGAGGTTGCTTTTCTTCCAGAATTATTTTGTTTATCTGGTTCGTAATTTTTTTGTTATTGTTTGCATGGACTTCAGTGAGAAGTCGGTAACTAATTAGTAATAAGCTAATGAGTCAATAGTTACTAAGATGTTTTGAGTCGCCTTATTTGCAAAGCATTGTGCCTATTGCATTCCACCATATTTCGGAATTTTCTTCTTTATGTAATGGGCGGGAGAGTTTTTTTTTTTTTTTTGTACTTCTACTCCTTCGTCCGACAGTAAATGTGCTACAATTCCATCTTCTCCTGGGGCCTTCCCTCTTTTCCTACATTTAATTGTTTATTTCATCTGGTGATACCTCTGGTATTTCGCATATGTCAGCTGAATAGTCAGCTGTAGGTACTATTGTCTTTGATGCATAGTCATTTGTAAAATTCTTCAACTCTCTTCATAATCCTATCTCCGCATTTAATGACTTCTGCGTTTTCGTCTTTCAGTTATATAATTTGTTGCTTTCCTAGTGCCATTTTATGTCGGACTTACTTCAGACTTTTTGCTGTTGTTATGGTTTCTTTGATCTGGTCCATGTTTCTCTTTCATTTTTTTTTCTCTGTATCTTGTTGATAACCTTATTTAATTCCACTCTTTCTATCTCATCTTTCTCTGTTTTTAATTTCATCTCCTTTTTTTCTTTTCATGAGCTCAAGGGTCATTTTTGAATACTTGTAGCCTTTGTTTGTATTAACTTTCTCTACAACCTCCTCTGATTCTCTTAGCACTTTTGTTAGTCTATCATTCAGCTTAACAGTATCACACTCAACTTAACGTAGGCCTGTCCCATCGTCAGGAATTTTCCCACGATACGCCACGATCTTCATGTCTTCTTGTGTCGCCGCATGTCATCATGAGTAACGTGGAGTGACTTAGCGATGACGTAGTGCTGACGTGGAGAACTTGATCATTCTTCGCGGTTCTTGGTGAGCTACGACAATTTTTGTAATGTTCAAAAATTGTCGGCATGGGCGCCGGCAAGGAGGAGAAGGTGACATGTCATGACGGTAACGTCATTTGTCTTAGCTGTGACTTAGCGTGTCTTAGCGAGTCTTAGCTTGTCGTAGCTTGTCGTTAGGTGTGACTTGACGTGTCGTAGCAATAACTTGGAGACCGGTCCCGAAAATCCGCTACGACACACGAAGTTTTACCTACGACAGGCAGTTATACCTAAGACAAGCTACGACATCTTACAACATGCTACGTGGTGATGTCTTGGCGTGACTTGGTCAAAGTGACCTTTATTTTTTAACTGAAAGATGATCGTAGTGTGTCGTCAGGATAACGTGACTCGTCCGTAGGGTGTCGTGGGATGCCGTAGCAATGTCTTTATGTGCCTTAGCACTAACGTGACTGTCGTGAAATGGCCATTTAGGCCTACCGTTTGAGGTATGATCGTGGCGTTTCACCAAGATCATACCTCGAAGGTAAGATCGTGGTGATCGTGGCCGTTCTCGAAGATAAACTTGAATATGGGACACAGGCTTTAGAGCCTGAAATCTGTTCGTTATTTCGAACTGAAAGGCTGCTTTGCTTTCACTTACTTTTAATGGGCATATCGTTTTATTTTTAGTCTGCTTCTTTCATTTCTGTAATAAAATCCCGCTATGATGACCACCACTCTTTGGTCACTTCTTTATAGTCACTTCCTATATTTACTTTGTAGATAAGTATGACATTTATGAACGTACTATTCTTATCTGCTATAATGTTGATTTCATATTTTATTTTTCCATTTGGACTTATCCAGGTCCACTTTCTCCCCGTTCTTTAGCGAAAGAATGTGCTCATTATTCTTATGTTATACATTTCTTCAAAATTTACCATTTCACCTCTGTCACTCCTTTCTCCCACTCCGCATTCTCCCATACATGTTTCTCCATTTTTCGATTTGCCAACATTAGCATTGAAGTCTCCCATGACAGTAGTGCATCTAGTATTTTCTTCTTCCACAATGTGGGAGATGTTGTCATGGAATGTTTCTAATTCATCATCAGAGCTTTGAGAAGTCGGTGCATATGCTTGTACACTTTCAAAGTGTACCTTTTTCCAAGTCCAAAATTCTATCTATGCTACTTTGTCAGAAACACTGCTGAATTTAACAATGTTCTCTACAAGCTTTCTGTTAAAAAGAAAGCCTATACCACTAATTCTTTCTTTTCATATATATATATATATATATATATATATATATATATATATATATATATATATATATATATATATATATATATATATATATATATATATATATATATATATTATGTAAGGAAGAAGGAGCCAAAGGCTATGAGCCCGCAATAACTGTTCCCTCCGAGAGAAAAACAAAATACAAGAGAGAGCCAAATTCAAGATCCGATCATTTCCAGATGCCTGGACAGTGGACACACTGCGTTTGAAAGACTGGAGATCATAGGAAGCAGGAAATACAGACAGAGGGAGACAGTTCCAGAGTTGACTTGTTGCATAAATGAAGACTGGGAGTAATGGCTAACTCTTGCATTAGAGAGTTGGACAGAAAATGGATGAGAGTTTGCTGCTAGATGGGTGCTATGCTCCCATCATAGAGGTGGAGGGATGCAAACAGACAGTTCAGAGGAGCAATGACCATTGAAGTAGCGATAGAAAAGAGATAAAGATGCAACAGTGCGGCGAAGAGACAGAGGTTGAAGGGAGCCAGAAAGAGGAGATGAGTTAATGAGATGAAAAGCCTTTGACTCCACCCTATTGAGAAGAGCTGTATGTGGGGAACATCTTCACACATAAGAGTTGTACTCTACACAGGAGTGGATAAAACCCGTGTATAGAGTCAACAACTGTGTAGGAATAAAGAAGGAATGGAGTCGGCTTAGCACACCTAATCTCTTGGAAGCAGATTTTACAAGAGATGTCATATGATTTTTCCAAAATAAGTCCCGAGTGAATGAAACCCCAAGTACATTCAGGGATGACGCAGGATTAAGCTGAATATTATTAAACATTAGTGGGTACACCTGTGGAAGAATTTGTCGGGTTGATGGGTGTAAGAACAGAGTCTTTGATGCATTAAAAACAATCAGATTACTTTTACCCCAGTCGGAAATACGAGCCAAGTCAGACATTAGGTGTGCCATAGCCTCATCCCTTGTTTGTTGAAGCAACTGCTGAGATGGACGTTGCGGGAACCGAATGGAAAGGTGAAAGGTGAAGTCATCAGCGTATGAGTGGATAGGGTTTGATGCCCAGCTTAAAGGTCATTGATGAATAAAACAAAGAGAGTTGGTGATAGGACAGAGCCCTGAGGAACACCACTGTTGATAGATCTAGGAGAAGAATGATGGCTGTCTACAATAGGGCCTATAGAACGACAAGAAAGGAAGATAGAGATGAAGGCACAGACAGAAGGATAGAAACCGCAAGAGGGCAGTTGGGAAATTAAAGATTTATGCCAGACTCTATCGAAAACCTTTGAGATGTCAAGTGCAATGGCAAAGCTTTCGCCAAAGTCCCGAAAGGAGGATGACCAGGAGTCTGAAAGGTAGGTGACAAGATCGCCAGTGGAGCGTTCTTGACGGAACCCATACTAACGATCAGAAAGAAAGTTGTGATAGGAAAGATGTTTTAAAATTTTTCTATTAAGAACTGACTCGAAAACTTTTGAGTTACAGGATGTTAAAACAATTGGACGATAGTTAGAGGGTTGGGAATGGTCACCCTTCTTTGGGACTGGATGAATGAGAGCAAACTTCCATCAAGAAGGAAAGGTACAAGTTGATAGACATAGGCGAAAGAGTTTACCTAGGCAGGGTGTAAGCACAGAAGCACAGTTCTTGAGGACAACAGGAGGGACTCCATCAGGCCCATATGCCTTGTTAGTATTAAGGCCAGTGATGGCAGAAAATACATCAGCTGAAGAAATTTTAATGTCAGCCATGAGGAAGTCAGAGGGGGGAAGTGATGGACGAACAGCACCGAAATCGTCTAAGGTGGAACTGGAGGAGAAAGTCTGAGCGAAGGGATCTGCTTTATCAGTAGAAGAAATAGCTACAGAGCCACCAGAGTAGAAAAGAGGAGGGAAGGATGATGAGTTAAAGGTGTTAGAAAGGTTTTTGGCAAGGTGCCAGAAGAAGCAAGAATTCGAGTTGGAGAGTTGAGAGCATTTAGTATGGATGAAATTATTTTTAGCAGAGAGAAGAACGGACTTAGCACGATTCTAGGCAGAAACGTATAAAAGATGTGATATATATATATATATATATATATATATATATATATATATATATATATATATATATATTAGTAGTTAATCCTGTAAATGTAGGTTTCCTGTATACTGACGTTGTAAAAGTTCCTTCTGTTCTCTCTATGCAAATATCTAAAAAGGGGAGTTTATTATTTTGCTCCGTTTCACAGGTAAACTGTATTTTTTTATGTTTAGAATTTAAATAATCCAAAAACAAGGGCACATGAGACGGGGACCTAAAAATGGCAAACGTGTCATCCACGTAGCGTTTGCAATAAAGTGGCTTAAAATAGGTGGGACAATCCTTTAACCATATAGATTCGTGATGAGCTAAAAAAGCATTAGCAAGGCTGGGTCCAAGAGGATTTCCCATAGCCACTCCGTCGACTTGTTTAAAGTAAGAACCATTAAAAGTAAAGTAACAGTTTTGCACAAACAATATATATATATATATATATATATATATATATATATATATATATATATATATATATATATATATATATATATATTCACATATTCACAGAAGAAATATGTGCAGCATGTGATATGGTGTGTGGGATGAAGAGAAGACGGAGGGGTGTGCAAAGAACAGCATGGTGGACTGAAGAGGTGAGACAGGCAGTGGCACAAAAGAAGAAAGCATACAAGGAATGGATGAGAAATAGGGGCATGGAAGAAGTTGAGAGGCGGGAGAGAGAGTTATATGTAGAAGGAAAGAGAGAGGTGAAAAGATTAGTAAGAGAAAGATGAGAGTGGATGAGGAATTTGGAAGGAACTTGAAGGTAAAGTGGAGGGACTGTAAGAAAATGTTCTGGAAAGAGGTGAAAAAAGTAAGACAGGGTGGAAGTGAAGTTAGCAGGGGAGTGAATGATAAAAATGGCAGATTACTAGTGGAGAAGGGAGAAAAAGTGAGTAGATGGAGAGAACACTAAGGAATTGTTGAATATAGAGGATGGAAGTAATACGAGTATAAGTGGCTGGGGAATGGCTGGGAGAAGGAGGGAGGTGAGAAGACAGGAAGAAATCAGTTAGAAGTTGTGGAAGCAATGAAGAAAGTTAAATTAAGGAAAGCCTCAGGAATTGATGGAGTGTGTGGTGAAATGCTGAAGCACAGGGGAGAGATAGTAGTAGATTTTTTTTTTTTTTTTATGCGAGGAAGAAGGAACCAAAGGCCATGAGCCTGCACTAACAGTTCCCTCCAAGAGAAAAACAAAATACAATAGAAAGCCAAATTCAAGATCCGATTATTTTTAGTAGAGCGAAGAACAGACTTGGCACGATTCCGAGCAGAAACGTAAAGATGATGTGATTCAGGGGTGGGTTGGCTCCGGTACCTTTTATAGGCCCTCTCCTTGTTGCGGACAGTATTAGAACAAGCTTGATTAAACCAAGACTTTCTTGCATTAGTCAAAGGATATGAGAAAGGAATGTATGCTTCCATGCCAGAGAGAATAACCTCCGTAATGCGCAAGGCACACTCAGATGGCTCACGGCCATGGAAGCAATAATCATTCCAGGGAAAATCAAAGAAGTACTGCCTGAGGGCCTCCCAGTCCGCGGCTCCAAAATGCCACAGACGACGTTTCCCTGGAGGGTTCACAGGCCGTACCAGAATGATAGGACAGGTTAAGGTAATAAGGTTGTGATCGGAGGAGCCCAACGGAGAGAAAAGATTAACAGAGTAAGCAGAAGGATTAGTTGTGAGGAAGAGGTCAAGTATGTTGGAGCTCTCTCCAAGGCGGTCAGGGATATGGGTAGGGTGCTGTACAAGCTGCTCTTGGTCATTAAGGATAGAAAAGATGTAGGTTTGTTCACCAGATGGATCAGTGAAAGAAAAGGAGAGCCAAAGGTGGTGGTGAACATTGAAATCTCCTAGAGTGGAGATTTCAGAGAAAGGAGAAATGGATAGAATGTGTTCCATCGTAGAAGTAAGATAGTCGAAGAATTTTTGATAGTAGAATTAGGGGATAAGTAAACTGCACAGATATATTTAGTCAGAGAATGATAGGAAAGCTGAAGCCAGAGTGTAGAGAATTCAGAAGAATCGAGTTCAGGAACACTAGAGCAAGATAAGTTGTTGCGTATATATACACAACAACCACCTTTGGCTTTGAAATGAGTATAGAGAAAGTAGGAGGATACAGAAAAGGGTTTGCTGAATGGATGTGGAAAATGTGCAGATTGGCCTGGGAGAAAGGTAGAGTCCCGGAGAATTGGAAATCAGGTATAATTATTCCCTTGTACAAAGGAAAGGAGAAAAAGAAGTGTGTGGTAATCATAGGGGCATTTGTCTTCTTAGTATAATAGGAAAAGTGTATGGTAGGATACTTATTGACAGAGTTAGAGAAAGAACAGAGGAATTAGTTAGAGAAGAACAGGGAGGCTATAGGAAGAGAAGAGGTTGTGTATATCAGATGTTCATTCTTAGACCTTTAGTGGAAAAGTTTCTAGAGAGGGGAAAGAAGTTGTATGCAGCTTTCATAGATTTAGAGAAAGCATGTGAAAGGGTGGATAGACAAGGATTGTGGAAAGTATTTAGAATATATGGAGTAGATGGGATGTTCTTGAATGCTGTGAAGAGTATGTATGATGGTGCTAAGGCTGCAGTGCGTGTGGATGGTGAACTGAGTGAATTTTTCTCTTTGAAGGTTGGGTTGAAACCGGGATGTGTCATGTCTCCATGGTTGTTCAATCTGTACATGGATGGGGTAATAAATGAGGTACAAGGTAGGGTAGTGGATGTTGGAGTGGCCCTGGTGAGAGAGGGTAGTGTTTGGAAACTCCCTGTTCTGTTGTTTGCAGATGATACTGTGTTGTTGAGTGAAGACGAAGGAGAGCTGCAAGGCTTGATGGATGAGTTTGGGAGTGTGTAAGAAATGAAATCTAAAGGTGAATGTAGGGAAGAGTAAAGTGATGATCTTTGAGAGAGGTTAAGTCAGTGAATGTACAGCGAGGTTGGATGGTGAGGAATTAGAGAATGTGAGTATGTTTAAGTACCTGAGTAGTGTGATGAGTAAGGATGGAGGTTTGGAGAGTGAATCGCTAGAAAGGGTGCAGCAGGGAAGAAAGGTTGCTGGTTCCTTGAAAGCAGTGATAAGAAGCAGGGAAGTGAGCATGGAAGTGAAAAGGTTACTACATGACAGTTTTCTGATACCAACTCTAACGTATGGAAGTGAAGCTTGGACTTTGCTGGAAGGACAAAATCAGGAGTGAGAGCAGTGGAAATGAGTTATTTAAGAGGAGTC
The DNA here is from genome assembly GCF_032717465.1 of Coenobita brevimanus. Classification (NCBI taxonomy): domain Eukaryota; kingdom Metazoa; phylum Arthropoda; class Malacostraca; order Decapoda; family Coenobitidae; genus Coenobita; species Coenobita brevimanus. The sequence goes on along the minus strand of NC_137020.1, from coordinate 6,046,822 downwards.
TGTGGAGTCACAAGGAGAGACAGGTTGACAAATGAGAATATAAAGGAGCGTTGTGGTGTGGATATGGATGTGATAGGAAGCGTTAGGAGGATTACACTGAGGTGGTTTGGCCATGTGGAGAGGATGGAAGGTGAAAGACTGACGAAGAGAGTGTATGTGAGTGAGATGGAGGGAGGAAGAGGGAGGGGGAGGCCGAGGAAGAGATGGAGGGATGGGGTGGAGAGGTATATGAGAGAGGGGTGTGTGAGTTGGGAGCAGGGCAGTGAAATGGCAGCGGACAGGACGACGTGGAGGCGATCTGTTTTTGGCCGTCCCGAACGGTATTGAGGCGTCTGGCAATATATATATATATATATATATATATATATATATATATATATATATATATATATATATATATGTATAATTGCCAGACGCTTGAAACCCGTAAGGGGTGGCCGCAAACAAATCGTGTCCATGTCGCCCTGTTCAACTCTATTTCACTGCCATGCTCCTAGCTCACATCCCCCTTATTCATATACCTCTCCACTCCATCCCTCCATCTCATCCTCGGCCTCCCCCTCCCTCTCCCCCCTTCCACCTCACTCGCATACACTCACTTCGTTAGTCACTTGCTCTCCATCCTCTACAGATAGCCAAACTAACTCATTGTATTTCTCCTAACGCTTTCTGTCACATCCACATCCACACCACAACGCTCCTCCACTTTCTCATTTGTTAGTCTTTCTGTCCTCGTAAATCCCCATGCACCTCTCAAGTAACTCATATGCATGCTCTCACTCTTGGTTTGTGTCCTTCCAACAAGGTCCAAACTTCATTTCCATACGTTAGAGTTAGTATCAGAATGGTGTTATGCAGGAAATTTTTTACTTCCATGCTCACTTCCCGTTTCCTTATCACTGCTTTAAAAGAACCTGCAATATTTCTTCCCTGTTCACTTAACCCTAGCTCCAAACTTCTATCCTTATTCATCAACTACTCAAGTACTTAAACTCACTTACATTTTCCATTTCTTCCTCATCCAGCCTCACTGTACATTCACTGACTTCACTTCTCTCAAAGACCATAACTTTACTCTTCCATACATTCACCTTTAGATTCCGTTTCTTACAAACACTCCTCAGCTCATTCACCAAACCTTACCGTTCTCTTTCGTCTACATTTAACAGAACAGTATTATCTGCAAACAATAGTACTTGGAGTTTCCAAACGCTGCCCTCTCTTATTAGGGTCGCTCCACTATCCACTGCACTACTTTGTATCTCTTTTATAACCTCATCCATACACAACTTGATCAACCATGGGAACGTGACACATTCGTGTTTCAATCCAACATTCAAACAGAACAATTCGCTCCTTTCACTAACCACACGCTCTGCAGCCTTAGCCCCCTCATACATACTCCTCGCAGCATTGAACAACATCCCATTTACTCCAATAATTCTTAATACCTTCCAGATTCCTTGTCTATCCACCCTGTCATAAGCTTTCTGCTAACCCGTAAAGGCTGCATACAACACCTTTGCTTTCTCTAGAAACGTTTCCACTAAAAACCTATGAACTAATTTCTGATCTACACAAACTCTTCCCTTAGTAAACCCTCCCTGTTCTGCTCCAACTAATTTCTCTGTTATTTCTCTAACTCTCTCCATAATATCCTACGATATACGTCTCCTATTACGCTAAGAAGACAAATGCCCCTATGATTACCACACACGTCTTTTTCCCCTCTTCCGTTGTACAGGGGAATAATAATACCTGACTTCCAGTCCTCCGGGACTTTACCTTCTTTCTTGGCCAATTTGCACATACTATATATCCATTCTACTACTGTCTCTTCCCCATGCATCAGCATTTCACCACATACTCCATCAAATCTGGAGCTTTCCTAATTTTGACTTTCTTCATTCCCTCCACTACTTCCATGTTACTTATTCCTTCCTCTCTTCTCACTTCCATCCTCCTCCCAGCCATTCCCCAGCCACATATATTCGCATTACTTTAACCTCTATGTTCAACAGTTCCTTAAAGGGTCCTCTCCATCTGCTCAGTTTTTCTCCCTTCTCCACTAGCAATACACCATTTTTATCTTTCACTCCCCGACCTGCTTCTTTATAACCCTGTCTAACTATCACTACCTCTTTCATGAACATTTTCTTACATTCTTTCCAATTTACACCCAAATTCCTTCCAAATTACTCATCCACTATCTTCCCACTCTCTCATACTAATCTTTTAACCTCTCTCTCTCTCTCTCTACATATAACTCTTTCCTCTGTCTCTCAGCTTCCTCCACACCCCTGTTTCTCATCCACTCTCTATATGCTTTCTTCTTCTTCTGTGCCACAGCCTGTTTCACCTCTTCATTCCACCATGATGTCCCTTGCACCCCCTTTCGTCTTCTCTTCACCCCACACACCACTTCCCATGGTGTACAGATTTTCATGGGGATTATCCATTCTGTATTCAGTAGTATGATAGCTCATTCACTTTTTGCTTATGTAGATGACACCAGAAGAGAGAGTAAATACCTTACCATTTTGATAAAATACAGCAAGTTTTTGATCGCCCCTAGATGGCAGGTCTAAAGGTTAAGTTCAGTTAATGCAACTTCTTGGTTAAGAGAATATATATATATATATATATATATATATATATATATATATATATATATATATATATATATATATATATATATATATATATATATTTTTTTTTTTTTTTTTTTTTTTTTTTTTTTTGACATGTAGTCGACGCTAAGTGAATTAATACCTCACAAGAGGAAGTTAAGGCAGATTCTAACTTTCCAGAACTTGCCAGTACTGACGATGTAAGGAGTTTCTTTGGATTGAGTGACTACTATAGGAAATTTATTCAACGTTATGCACAGATCGCCGCCCCTCTTACTAAATTTCTTATGAAAATTTGACATTTTGTTTGGACTAATGACCAGTCTTATGCCTTTGAAAAACTGAAGATAGTACTTATTAATGCCCCAGTCCTGGCATTCCTTAATTAAAAGAAATTCTTCGTACAGATGAATCATGGGTAGGCCTTGGCGGAGTAATGATGCAAGTTGAGCATGCAAAGAGGAATCGTATAATAGTGTGTGCCATTCGTGCCCTCAGTGCTGCTGAGCGTAACTTCTGTCACTGACTGGGAGCAGTTGTTTGGTCTCTCAAATATTTCAGAGACAATCTTCGGATATCTGGTGCTTATCTAAATAGATCGTCTCTCACTCTGTGATTTATTCAAAGGAAGAACTCTTACTAGAAGTTTAGCACTATGGTCAGTTATTATCCAAGACTTCAACCCAGCCTTTGAGTATGTGCATAGTAAATTCTAATTAGTTGCAGATGCTCTTTCACATCATATAACGCGGCAGTCTCACCATATAAACAAAGTGAAGTTCCTTACCCCACTATAACCTCAGAGGTTGTTTATGTATGTAAGCTCACAGATCCTCTGTGGTCTAAGGCTATTTACGTCTTAGAGTCAGGAGATGCTTCGACTTTACCTGCTCTGCCAGTGCCAGTAGATGATCTCATATTAGACAATGATATCGCACATAGGAAGACATCCCTTGCCAGTAGGGACATACCTAACAGTGAGGTATGTCAACTCGTTGTTCCCACTGACTTATACCTGCAGTACGGCACATCATCCATAACACACCTTATGAATCCCATGTGGGAAACGATCTGTGTTTGAATCAAGCGCATCCTTCATTTTATTGGCATACTATGCGTAAAGATATCAATGTTCACTGTGATTCCTGTGTTCCATGTAATCGTCATAGCGGGTCAGCTGGATTAACTGCTCCACTCTTACAATATCCAGTTCCATCACGTCCATGAGAAACTGTTTCTATTGACCTCCAAAAATTGCCTCTTACTGAGTCTGGTGCAGACTTTCTCAAGTCACTGTATTCTCGTAGCTCTCCAAGACAAGACTGCTAAGAGTGTTGCGCGTGTCTTCATTATGTTGTTTGTTCATTAACTACTCCATTCACTATTATTATCAATAATGGCTCAGAGTTAAAAAAAAAAAAAAAGTCTTCTTGTTGAGATTTTTAATCAGTATAACATCAGTAAATTTAATGTTAAATCTAACTATCCGGCTTCCAATGTCCTGGTCAAAAGGCAAAATTGTAAGATGTTGGGGTGCCTGAGGTACTGAGGATCTCAAAGCACCTGTTGCGATGACTGGATACCCCAAGTAGCTGCTCGAATCAATATCTCCATCAGTAAATCCTTTGGCGAAACTCCATTCCTTGTCTTTTATGGATTTGAAAAACTTTCCCCTTTTCAGTGCTATCATCAAAACTTAGTCTCATCTGTTCCTTGGATCATTATGTGAAAGTGAAACTGACAGACTTCCAGAAATTATTACTCCAGTATATAAAGAACAATCTGTCCTCATCAAAAAAGGATATATTACACTGCCAGCATAACTCTGCACCACGCATCAGCATTTACACTGGGGATTTAGTATTTCCTCGTTCATATACTCATAGCTCTAAATGAAATGACAAATTTACAGGCCCACACCGCTTTACATCTAGTAACGATAACAAATTTGATATTAAAGATTTGATGTCATCTGCAAGTAAGTGGGTTTATGCAAACGATCTTAAGGGAACTCCCAAATATTTGAAGTGGGAGGAAAATCAGGGAAGTAATGCATTTTCTTCTTCTTCTTCTCCTTAACCTCTTTATGCCCTTGCTCTCCCTTCTTCACCTTCTAATCTACCCATTAATGAGTACAGACAAGATCTTCGCTCTGCAACTCTCCCCTTTGTTGCTTGTGTCTGTTCCTCCACGTGTCAGGACCATTTGATGAGTAAGGTGTTGCGGAGAGTGTACACAGCCTTGCTGGCACTAGCTGTCCTTGGTTCATACCTAGGTGATAGCGATAGAGATGAGGTTCACCACCCAGGGGCACTGACGCCTCGGGGAGAAAATTAATGGAAGACGTCATGTTTCTTACTAGGTAATACATATATATATATATATATATATATATATATATATATATATATATATATATATATATATATATATATATATATATATATATATATATAAAATCATCAACATCAGCCGTTTGAGTATCCACTGCAGGTCCGGCCTATCCCGACCGAAGTCGGGAAGATACAGCCAATGTATCTCTACCAAGTGGCTTAGGCTGTCTGATAGAGATTGTATGTTGGGTGAGAAGTGCTTGTATCTGTAATTGTAGTGGCTTTGGATGTAAGTGTAGTCTGTGAAGCAAGTGTAATCGGCCCACGCAAGCCGACTGGGTGCAAGCATACTTAAAGTAAGCGACTCTGGTTCAACCACAGCACCCCTTGTGTCCGCCAATGCAGTACGTGTCCGGGTAAACACTCCTAAAGTTTATTACCTTGGCGAGGCGCGAACCCTGGTCCACCCGTGTATGAAACGCACACTCTACCACTGTACCACAGAGGCTCTCTCTCTCTCTCTCTCTCTCTCTCTCTCTCTCTCTATATATATATATATATATATATATACTGGTGGGCATCGTTACTCTAAAAACTAACTTCGTTGTCAGTTACACATTTACATCTTTATAACAGAAACGGAAGTTTCCGTTACTCCGCTGCTCCATTACTTGTATTAAATAAAGTTTAAAAAAAATCATTTCATTTTATTATATAAAAGTAACAAAGGGAAGAAATACAGAAAAGGTTAAAGACGGATGGTAAAACCATCACTAGACGTCGTGCTCACTGCTCTGAGTCTGGCAATCACTCTGTACTTAATCTAGTAGTCCTGGTACTTGCTCTAATGGGTGGTGGCGGCTGTGGCCCATTGGTGGGATGACCTTATCCTTGACCTTTCTTTACGTCTTCTATGTCCTTGGCATGCTGGCGGTTGACCTGTAATTAAAACATATATAAATCCATTCCATTTATTGTGACTTGCGCTATTGCGCAAAGTAGTTAATATAACTACAAAAACATTTAAAAAAAGGTACATGTATACTAAACATTCTCTATTAATCTGTTTTAGGTTTTAATTATTTAATGTTACTATATTTTAGCTATATTTTTACCATACCTGCCTTTAACCCTACCACAATTAGACTTTATTAGTTACTAGTTACTCACCATATCAGTGGTATCATATCACGTCACCACTGCCAACATCACTGCCAACATACTAGTGGAGTACCGGCTACCACCAGTACCAACATCGTCACCACAACGAAGTTTCCAGTTACCGGTACTTCCACACCGAGACACCAGAACCACCCACCAAAATCACCAGGACCTAAATAGTACCACAACTACCAGTACCACTACTACCACTACAACTGTCAATACCACCACTACCACTACAAATGTCAATACCACCACTACCACTACAATTGTCAATGCCACCACAACCACACCACGACGTCAGTCAGTCAGTCACCACTCAGGCACTCACCACCTACCACCAATACCACTACACCACGACACCACACCAGTGACACCACCTACCAGGCTACCACCACTACCACTGACCAGCTTGGCAGCTACCACCATTACTGGTTAGTAGTTACTAGTACTACCACTAGTCCACTACCAACTAGCAGCTACCACAACTACCACTACCGCCATAACCACTACTAGCACACCAGACATCTACCACAACTACCGTCTACCAGTACCACCAGGCACATCTACCATGATGCCACTAGTCTACCACTTTCCACGGTCCACCACTAGCAACACTACTACCACGGTTACAGTTACCACACAACACACACACACAAACACACACTCACACACACACATATACAAAATATATATATATATATATATATATATATATATATATATATATATATATATATATATATATATATATATATATATATATATATATATATCATTAGCCGTTTGAGTATCCACTGCAGGACCGGTGTATCCCAACCGAAGTGGGGACGATACAGCCAATGTATCTCTACCAAGTGGCTTAGGCTGTCTGGTAGAGATTGCATGTAAGGTGAGAAGTGCTTGTAATTGTAATCGTAGTGTTGTAGTGGCTTTGTATGTGTGTGTAGTCTGTGAACCAAGTGTATTCGGCCCGTGCAATCCGACTGGGTGCAAGCTACTTTTACAGTAAGTGACACTGGTTCAACCACAGCACCCCTTGTGTCCACAAAGCAGTACGTGGCCAGGAGAACGCTCCCAAAGTTTTTTTACCCTGGCGGGGCGCAAACCCTCACTCTCCAGTGTACGAAAATGCACAGTTTACCACTGTACCATGTAGGCTTCATATATATATATATATATATATATATATATATATATATATACAGTATATATATATATATATATATATATATATATATATATATATATATATGTATGTATATATATATATATATATATATATATATATATATATATATATATATATATATATATATATATATATATATATATATATATATATATATATATATATATATATATATATATATATATATATATATATATATATATATATATATATATATATATATATATATATATAGTAATCCCTCCAAGACCCGACATAACAGAGCCAAAGGCATGTCCGGAATTTGGGTTTGTCTGGGACTTGGGAAAATGCCTCCTGGACAGATACTTATGGACCCTAACCCAGCCCAACTCAGAAAACCACCTGCATAACTCGCTACCGGACATGCATAGCACCTATTTATGACCGTGGTCATACAAATAAGGGACAGAAAGCATGCGATAAATGAAAAGGAACCAGAGAATGAGGATTTAGAGGTGAGTATGGAAAATATTTGGCAGTATCCGGGGTACTTACAATACGTCCGTGGTCATTGCGAAGAGTAACCTGCCTCCTCTCAGACTCTGACAGTGCAAAGGTGCACCTGAAGCACATACAGTCAACAAGAGTTCCACCTGGACCATCCAGTCGCGGGATATGGCTAACGTGGCAACAGAGCGTGTGTGAGTGTGTGTGTGTACATGGCCGAGAATGTATCGAATCATCAAGCTTCATCCTCTTTGCCGTATTATATTATTATGTGGTCACTGTATTATCCTGTGATATTGGCTAATAAATACTGTGTGATTGGTATAATGAGCTGTGCACTATGCTATTTATAAAGTCTGATTTGTATAAAATAATTTTTCTCTGATCTTGTAGCGTGAACCACGATACAGATTGAGTTGTGGTTCAGAAACATCACGCCATTTATGGGTGAACTTGCTCACTGTTTCTGAACCACAACTCAACCTTTATCGTGGTTCACGCTACAAGATAAAAGAATTATTTTATATAAATCAGACTTTATAAACAGCATAGTGCACAGCTCATTATCCCAGTCACACAGTATTTATTAGCCAATATCACAGCATAATACCATGACGGCAAAGAGGATGAAACTTGATGATTCGATAAATTCTCGGTCATGTACACACGAACACACACACACGCTCTGTTGCCACGTTAGCCCTATCCCGCGACTAGGTGGTCCAGGTGGAACTCTTGTTGACTGTACAGTAATCCAGTGTTGCACTGCACTTAATCCTTTTGCACTCGGAATTCCAATTTCTTAACACTGCACATTCCTTTCTTACTTGCACTGCACTTGAAACTCACGTGTGTTGCACTCTGCACTTAATCCTTTGCACTCTGAATTCTAATTTCTTAACACTGTACATTCTATTCTTGACATTGCACAACACTGTAAATTCCCGAGTGGTCTAGTGGCAAGTTTTTGCTGTTTATTCACTGTCAGAGCCCGAGAGTAGGTGTTGCAGGCAGCCAAGAGGCACATCGCTGGGACGTGGTGATGGACTATCCACTGCAGATGATTCTGAAGAAAGCCGCAAACTCACGTCCAGTGACGACTCCACTGTGGCTGATGTGCTTGGCTGTGGCTCGGAGGTGGAAGGCCTTGCTTGGTGAGGCAGTGGTGTGGAGCCAGGGCTGGGCATGGCGAGGGTCACGGGCCTGAAGAAATTGTCACTGGTTGTTTAACGTAAGGAACAGCGATTCTGATGAGTGATGATGCGCTACCTAAAAGCGCACACTTCCTCCACAATTCCCAGGACCTCATCTCCCGGTTGCAGTCCTGGTGTTCAAGGTACTCCAGAACGAACTCGACATGCTCCCAAAGTGGGCTCAGCTTGGGGAAGGCTGGAGTAGTGTCCTCTTCCGAATCTTCATGCTGGGTACTTGTACCTGCAACTGAAGATCCAGTCTCGATATCAAAAATGATCTGATACCCAGGCTTGCCCTTGTCGTTGTCCAACCACTCACGCACTTCGTCCACATCCACCTCGTCACCAGCCACACAAAGACGCACATGGAAGTCATCCATGTCAAAACCTAGAATGTTGTGCACCACATCAGTTCCGAGAAGCAGACGAGACCAACCACCTTTCAGAGTCTTGACAATGACTTCCCTCCATGCACTGGCCCAGTTGTAGATGGCTGACTTGAGGTTGTAGTGGCAAAGGTTTTCCACAGTCCCCTGGCCTCACATGTCCCGTCCTTCCCTGCGGTCGTCCTCGTCCTCAAGAGCAACCATCACCTCGTCCAGGAACTTCCGACGGTACAGCCTCTTCGTTGCCACAATCATTCCTTGGTCCATTGGATGGATGACAGCAGTAGTACTAGGTGCCAAAACAAGCACCTAATGTGGCCATTATCAGCCACAACTCCTTGTCGGATGGATACACAGGTGCATTGTCCAAGATAAGGACAGCCTTTACCTGGTTGTGTGGGATTCTCAGTGTATTTGTCAGATAATGGGTGACCTCCTTGACAAGGTGCTGGTAAAATAAGTCTTTGAAGATCTTGGCTGTGATCCAAGACTTCACAGAATGGTACCAGACGACAGGAAGGACATCCATCACCCCATGATGGCACCGAGGCTATGCACGGCCTACAATAACGGGCTTGAGCCGGTGCATGATGTTAGCGTTGGTGCAACACAAAGCAGATATCCGCTGCTTGGAGAGTTTGCGACCAGGTACACGCTTCTCTGTCTCCTCTGCCAGGGTGTTCTTTGGCAACGAGAGATAGAATAGACCAGTTGTATCAGCACTGTAGACTTGACTGAGGGTCAGGTCCTCCTTGTCAATCAAGCCCTTCACCTTCTGCCGTAACTTTTCTACTTCCTCCTCATTGGCATCCAAAGTTTCACCATGGGCCTACGGTTGGTAAGTCCATCTCGTAACTTGAAAGCGAAGAGCCAATCCTCAGATGCCTTAAAGTTTGAGGTGTCCTGTAACCTTGGGAACTTCTCAGCAGCAGCCTTCAACTCCGTATCATGCACCAGCGCATCGGTGCACGTTGTTGATGGTACCAAATCAGCGTGGAGTGGTCGATTTCTGCAAACCTGGGAGGGTACATATTCTTCCTCTGCACATTGTATTTGGTCTTCGATGCAAAGTCAGCCATGTACTGGGTGAGTTTGTCCTGTGATTTCTTGATATCAAACAAGGTAGAGTGGGCAAGGTTGAATTCTCGGAGGATGCGGGATGTCGACCATCCCTTGTCCACCTTGTCCAATATCTCCCTTTTCTTCTCCAGAGTCAGAATCATTCCTTTCCCCTTCTCAGGCTGTGGCGCCACTGACATATACACGATTAAGGGGCAGCAGAGGAACAACAGGGCCTGCAGCAAGCAGGGCACCACCACAAAAGTGAGCACGTGGGCGGCCATGGTGACGAGCATGCACTTACGATGATGGGTAAGCAGGAAATGGGGAGGAGGCAACGTCGCCCTGCTGGATGTCGGTGAAACTATGCAGCAATCACAGCTGTTCAGCACCGCGAGCCAAGTTCAAAATACGGTTGAAAAATGTCAGATTTTTTTTTTTTTTTTTTTTTTTTTTTTTTGGCCATTTTTGAGTTCTGAAGGCTCGGGCCCAAAATGTCCGGGAATTGGTGTGTCTGGGAAATGGGTGTCCGGGTGTTACAGGGATTACTGTATATATATATATATATATATATATAATATACATAAATAAAATATATATATATATATATATATATATATATATGTAATATATATAAATATAATATATATATATGTATATATAATATATATAAATATAATTATATATATATATATATATAGATATATATATATATATATATATATATATATATTACATATACATATATATTATATATATATAATATATATATATATATATATATATATATATATATATATATATATATATATTGTTACGCTGTCCGCCTTTCCGTTTTCACGGGTGCAGCCGTTACAGCTGGGCTAGGGGATTATGCAGTATGTATCCGTGTCATTCGCGGAGTTTACATTAGCGAGTGTCACAAGTTCTTTTTGTTTCTTTCGTTCCTGCCACTGAGGGCAATTTTATTTAATACCATGCTGAGAATGCATTTGATTATTTTGATTGTCTTATGTGAGCTACCAGTATATTTAATGATGTTTTGCTTGCATTAGAAGTACCAATTTATTGTAGAGAGAGAGGGGCACGAATTTAAATTCTTATTAATTAATCTGATTCATGCGTTCGCGCTTGGCTGCACACGAGCCTAGCAGCAAGCAGTCTCTTCCCAACCAGCTTCAGTATCGGGTGTTTGTACACTCTCTCTCTCCCCAGTCATTTTTTATGCCGAGCTGGCGTTTTCATTTAAGTTTATTTTTATTCTTTTGTTGCTGACTGAGGGAAGTAGTTATTTTATTTGTTTTTGTGACCGTGTTGTCTTTGGAGGGCCAGTTTGGCTCACCTTGGTCTTCTCGCTGCCTTTGTTAACGTTCCCCAACACACGTACATACAGACACACCCCTAACCCTTACACAGTTAATCCCATCTCTTTGCACAAGGCTAGTGAGAACCATCGTGAGCTATTAACTGCGTTCCCCCTTGGACACGGGTTAAGTAGAAATTCGTCACCACCGGAAGTAAGTGGGAGGTGTTCCTGTAGACTGTCTCGGGCGGTATTACTTCCGGTAGTGACGATAGTAGGCTAGATTTATAGGTAGGCTGTTCCGTTTTACTATCAAAGTACAGAGTGTTGCGTTCTTAAGTAAGTACTTTTCCGTTGCGCAGTTTTTCTCTAGTTTGCGGAGTGTCAGTGCCGGGGTCTGCGTTATTTTTGCAACGCAGTGGAGGCCGACCATCTAAGGGTGCCTTGTGGTCTTTTTGTAATAGCCCCGGGCCGGCGCTACCGTAACAGTGGCGACCTCGCATCAGGATATCCTAACAGTGCCTTCTTCTTGCTAGGATATCGTTACCTTGGCGTTCTCTGTGCTTTGAGGTGAAGTTGATGTGTGTGAAGTTTCTCAGTCAGCATTAGTATTTCATTATTCAGTACTGCCATTGATTTGTCGCCATGGAGTCACGCGTGTCTACACCAGATCGCGTACGTGCTGAGTCACCTGTGGATATGGAAAATATGGAACAACGAGAGGCACAAAGCAAAGGTACTCCCCGTGTGAGCCCTGAGTTTGCTATGGTGCTGAGCTGCCTCGTTTCGCTACCCCACTATTACTATCTATGATGCCGCCGAGCCAGCTTAGAGCAGTTCCCCCAGGTATGTCTGGTGCTTTCCCTGGAGTTGTTCATTCCACTCCCATATACCCTGGAGTCTTGTCACCGGAGGCCCAGTTGCAGTTGGAGTTGAAAAAGTTGGAGATGGAGATGCAGCGTGCAAAAGAAGAGAGGGAGATGGAGATGCAGCGTGCAAGAGAGAAAGAAGAGAGGGAAATGCAGCGTGCAAAAGAAGAGATGGAGATGGAAATGCAGCGTGCAAGAGAGAAAGAAGAGAGGGAAATGCAGCGTGCAAAAGAAGAGAGGGAGATGGAGATGCAGCGTGCAAGAGAGAAAGAAGAGAGGGAGATGGAGTTGCAGCGTGAAAAAATGCGATTTGAGCTGGAGAAGACTCGCTTGGAGGTGACTGCTAATAGACCAACTTCAGATACCCAAACCTCAGGCCGTGCAGAGGATAGGGAGAGTTGGTTCTCAAGGAGTCTAAAATTAGTGCCAGCATTTGATGAGTTGAAGGTGACAGAATGGTTTGTCAGGTTTGAAAAGAAGGCTAGGGAGTTTGAGTGGCCAAGGCAGCGCTGGGTGGGCTTGGTATCTAATGTGCTGAAGGGAAAAGCTTTGGAAGTGTATAATAGGTTGAGCCCTGAAGATGTAGATGATTATGATGAATTTAAAACAGCCATCCTGAAGGCATATGAACTTAGACCAGAGGCATATCGGTTGTTGTTCCGTGGTGCTCGGAAAAGACCTACTGACACCTATATGGCCTACGCCAGGTATCTGGAGGAGAGGTTAGACGAGTGGTTCCTGAGTGAGAGCGCCACTTCGTATAACGAGGTGCGTGAACTGCTTTTGATGGAACATTTTACCAACATGGCTGACAAAGAAATTGGTGTTAAAATTAGGGAGAAGAGATTTAAGACCGTGAAGGAAGCAGCGACGTGGGCTGATGACCGGGTGTTTGCCTTGCGGAGTATGGGGGTCAAGTATGCTAATTTTCAGTATTCCAGGGAGAGGACTGTGAGTGGCCCTGCCTGGGATAAATCTCCCGTGAATCAGTCCAAGGGAAGTACAGAGGAGAAAGAGAATTCAGGGAGAAAGAGCCCTGTATCCAGTTCGAAGCTAGTTTGTTACTTTTGCAAACAGAGTGGGCACATCAAGCCTAACTGCCCTAAGTGGAAGGCCTCCCAAAATGCCAAACCAGTGGCACTAATTGTAGGTTCGAGTCAGGTGAACGAGAGGAGTTGGGAGAGTGGTAACGGTGAGGAG
>NC_137020.1:5988953-6032928 GCF_032717465.1 Coenobita brevimanus | reverse complement strand
CCAGCTGACCTATGGGAGGGCAATGGTTATGCATCTCTGGTGGAGAAATTGCGACACCTTGATCCAGTAAAGCGAGAAGAGCTGTGCAACAGATTATGGAAACATCCGAAAGTTTTTGGAGATTCACCGGGATTGACAACTTGGGCTACTCATGACATTGACGTTGGGGATAGTAAGCCTGTAAAATTAGCTCCCTACCGCATCAACCCTATCAGACAGAAAGCTCTCGATAATGAGATCAAGTATATGTTGGACCATGGATTGATCAAGAGGAGTTTCAGTGAGTGGAGTTCACCCGTTACTTTGCAGCCGAAGCCAGATGGGAAGGTTAGGTTGTGTGTGGACTTCCAGAAAGTTAACTCACTGTCTAAGACCGATGCTTATCCCTTGCCTCGGGTCGATGACTCCGTGGACAAGGTGGGAAATGCCACTTATATCACCAAACTTGACTTAGTAAAAGAATACTGGCAGGTCCCGCTGACGGAACGGGCTAAACAAGTGGCTAGCTTTGTTGTCAGTGGTGCAGTATATCAGTGCCAGGTGATGCCTTATGGATTGAAGAATGCTCCAGCCACTTTCCAGAGGCTTATGGATAAAGTGGTGGATGGCATACCTAATTGTGTCGTTTACATCGACGATGTCATTGTGTATGACACCAAGTGGGAGGAGCACCTTGATCATGTGGAAATGCTCATTAAGCGGTTGGAGGAAGCTGGCTTAGTAGTCAACTTGGACAAGTGCGAGTTCATACGTGCTAAGGTCCAGTACCTTGGATTTTGTTGTAGGACATGGGCAAGTGGCTCCACCTCGGGCTAATGTGGATGCCATTTCCAACTTTGCAGCACCCCAGTGTCGCCGTGCCCTCCAGCGATTTTTGGGCATGATCGGCTATTACAGAAGATTTATTGGGAATTACTCCACAGTGCTTGCCTCTTACTGACTTATTGCGCAAGGATAAGAAGTGGCAGTGGACAGCCGAGTGTGAGCAAGCTTTTACTACTGTTAAGTCTCTGCTGTGCCACCACCCTATATTGCGTGCACCAGATTTTGACAAATCTTTTGTGCTGGCAGTTGATGCTAGCCGAGTAGGGGTAGGAGCAGTGTTGATGCAGCCGGATGAGGGCCAGGTTGAACATCCCATATCATACTTCTCAAAGAAGTTTAATAGAGCCCAGAAGAACTATTCCGTCATAGAGCAGGAGTTATTAGCGATTATCCTGGCCCTGCAACACTTTGCTGTCTACCTGCCCCCTTTTGGCCCTGTGATCAAGATTTATTCAGACCATCATCCCCTGCAGTTTTTGAACAAGTTTAAATTTAAGAACCAGCGTTTGACCCGCTGGAGTTTGCTTTTGCAAGAGTACAATTTAGAAGTTAGGCATATTAAAGGGACTGATAACGTAATTGCTGATTGTTTATCCAGGGAGGGGTCAGGGTCTTGATTCGAAAATTTTGATCCAGGGCTCAAAATTTTCCCTTGGGGAAGGGCGTGTTACGCTGTCCGCCTTTCCGTTCTCACGGGTGCAGCCGTTACAGCTGGGCTAGGGGATTATGCAGTATGTATCCGTGTCATTCGCGGGGTTTACATTAGCGAGTGTCACAAGTTCTTTGTTTCTTTCGTTCCTGCCACTGAGGGCAATTTTATTTAATACCATGCTGAGAATGCATTTGATTATTTTGATTGTCTTATGTGAGCTACCAGTATATTTAATGATGTTTTGCTTGCATTAGAAGTACCAATTTATTGTAGAGAGAGAGGGGCAACGAATTTAAATTCTTATTAATTAATCTGATTCATGCGTTCGCGCTTGGCTGCACACGAGCCTAGCAGCAAGCAGTCTCTTCCCAACCAGCTTCAGTATCGGGTGTTTGTACACTCTCTCTCTCCCCAGTCATTTTTTATGCCGAGCTGGCGTTTTCATTTAAGTTTATTTTTATTCTTTTGTTGCTGACTGAGGGAAGTAGTTATTTTATTTGTTTTTGTGACCGTGTTGTCTTTGGAGGGCCAGTTTGGCTCACCGTGGTCTTCTCGCTGCCTTTGTTAACGTTCCCCAACACACGTACATACAGACACACCCCTAACCCTTACACAGTTAATCCCATCTCTTTGCACAAGGCTAGTGAGAACCATCGTGAGCTATTAACTGCGTTCCCCCTTGGACACGGGTTAAGTAGAAATTCGTCACCACCGGAAGTAAGTGGGAGGTGTTCCTGTAGACTGTCTCGGGCGGTATTACTTCCGGTAGTGACGATAGTAGGCTAGATTTATAGGTAGGCTGTTCCGTTTTACTATCAAAGTACAGAGTGTTGCGTTCTTAAGTAAGTACTTTTCCGTTGCGCAGTTTTTCTCTAGTTTGCGGAGTGTCAGTGCCGGGGTCTGCGTTATTTTTGCAACGCAGTGGAGGCCGACCATCTAAGGGTGCCTTGTGGTCTTTTTGTAATAGTCCCGGCCGGCGCTACCGTAACAATATATATATATATATATATATATATATATATATATATATATATATATATATATATATATATATATATATATATTATATTTATGTACATATATAAATATATATATATATATATATATATATATATATATATATATATATATATATATATATATATTATATTTATATACATATATATATATATATATATATATATATATATATATATATATATATATATATATAGGCGTATGTATCCCTTTCATACACGGGGCCCAGTGAAGAATCCAACCGCTCACACTTTTTCGACACAGGATTCGTCCATGTAAAATCCAACCGCTCGCACTTTTTAGACTCAGGATTCGTCTAGGTGAAATCATCCGCTCACACTCTTTCGACGTAGGTTGAGTCCAACCATATAATTTGCTGTATTTTTTTTCACAACAATTGTTGTTTGATCTTCCCAATAAACGAAAAAAATCTAAAAATTTTTTACCATATTGTATCAGTCACTTATTTATTCAATGCTCATTTACTCACAGAGCATAGGGAATAAGAATAGTCGTTCATCATGCCTGGCCGATGTGAGTGAATTGTTTCCTATCATTCCATTCTAGCCCGCCCAGAGCTCACGCTCCCTACATTCCTCACTCAGTGATTATTGAGAAATTATTACAATCATTTCATTCCCCTGCCCTAATTTTTAACTGTATTGTTATGAAACTGATACATGTTACAAATGAATGAATGATCTTCCTAATGGATGAAAAAAAAATAAATAAAGGCTATAAAACACCATACTTTGTCGTTCAGTAATGTATTCATTTACTCACTGACATATACTCAGATACAGTATTCACAGACTGTTTTGTTGTGAAAAACATGCAGTGTGTGAGTAATGTATATTTGTCAGTGAGTAAATGAATACATGACTGAACGATAATGTATAGTGTTTTATATCTTTTATTGTTTTCATCCATTAGGATGATCATTTATTCATTTGTAACATGTATCAGTATCATAACAATGCAATTAAGGCAGAGGAATAAAATGATTGTAATAAATTTTCGATGCCTCACAAATCACTGAGTAAGGAATGTAGGGAGCGTGAGGTCTGGGCGGGGGAGAATGAAATGACAGGAAACAGTTCACTCAGAGCGGCCAAGCATGATGAACGATTATATTCCCTATGCCATATGAAATACCGGCTCGGTGGAGCAGGCCAGACACTACCACCCTAGGAGGAGGGTACAGGTAGGTGACCCCCATCCCACAAGGAGTTGATGGAGAGGTTTGTTTACACCTGCCGAGCCTTCTGGGCATAAACAGCGTATCTCCCCCGTGACCCTACGCCCCTCTTCCCCGCAGCCAGACCACCTACAGTAAAAGTACACTACATTTCAGCGGAGGGAACACTCGCCAGAATCAGGGTGGGACTTGCAGTGGCAAAGTCCCAAACAAACCCTCGGATGCCAAGTCCTCTGGATCTGTTTCCTATTTAACAGATGACTCAGGAGGAGCCCTAAAGGGTTGCTATCCCTCTACCTCGACGGAAAGTGGGCATGCTCCATCGGAGCTGTGGCACAAGCCGGGAGAGTTCATCCGACCTCTTCCTCCCACTGTCCCTGGGACAAACCCTTCCCTGATGGAGG
Organism: Coenobita brevimanus; assembly: GCF_032717465.1. Taxonomy (NCBI): domain Eukaryota; kingdom Metazoa; phylum Arthropoda; class Malacostraca; order Decapoda; family Coenobitidae; genus Coenobita; species Coenobita brevimanus. Next base: position 6,028,832 of record NC_137020.1, on the reverse strand, counting down.
GAGGGCACGCTCCATCGGAGCTGTGGCATATGCAGAGAGAGTTCGTCCGACATCTTCCTCCCACCATAACAGAGACAGGAATCCTGACCCCAGCAGTAGGAGGGCACGCTCCGTTGGAGCTATGGTGCAAGCCGAGAGAGTACATCGGACCTCTTCCTCCTGACATCGCTGGGGCAGGAGTCCCAGGCCTTATGGCCAGAGTGCAGGTTCCGCAGGATCCGTGGCCGTGGCCGGGAGAGCCCGATGGGCACTATTTCTCAGCCGCCCAGGTTGGCGGTATCCGGAGAGTCTCCCCCGACTCCTACTGCACTCCTGCCTTCCCTAGGAGCACAGGCAGTACCCAACAGGGCTGCCTGATGGAGGAAGTCCTCCAAACCTTCCCCGCACACCCCGGACTGGGGTTTCAGTGGGAGCCTCACAAGCCCGCCAAGTAGGAGGCCCGGCCCTCGGCCGCCCTCACTCCCGCTAGTCCCCAAGCTCCTACAGAGGAAAACTCCTCTAGTTCTGCCCACCACTCCTGTGGTGGAGCGAGAGCGCCCCTCTCCCCATCTCCCTCCTCGAGAGGGCGGGATTTGTTCCCCTACAGGCACCTCACCCGAGACCAAACTGGGCAAGACATCCCCGAGTCAAGGTGTCCGGTCCTTGCAGCCCCACCCTCCCCAGGTGCTGCCGGGTTCCGCCAGGATGAGAGGCCGCAGTCCACCTCTGAAGGTCTCCTCCCGCAGATGAAACCACAGCCCCCAGAGTCAGCCGGGCCTCTGCTGACGCCTGCTGTAGCCACCAGACTTTCCTTGATGGCCGCCCCTGTCAGACCAGATGGCAACTCAGCCAGGGTGCCGCCCTCCCCACAGCTGACCCATGGCCCGGGCCTCCCCAGGTCCGCCCCCAGTACCCCAACGACAGCTAACGGCCAGCGTCGCACAGCGCGCCTCCTGGCCCCCTTCGGCCCAATTACAGAGAGCCCTACATCACCCAGGGCCTCTACAGAAAGAGGGCCACTCACCACGCCCCCACCAACTCATACGGGACTTGTGGCGACGCCACAGGCGACCTACCCCTGGAATGCACTATGGACGGCACACCCCCAACGCCCGGCTGCCGCCTGCGGTTCCTGGCGCCCGTGACCTGAGCACTCCCCTCTGCCTGTTCCGTGAGTAAAAGACTCTGAGGTTGTTTGTCCCCTAGTGTCTGGCAAGCCCCTACTCCAGTGGACCTACCCCTTCCCCCAGTGTCTCCTTCCCCCAGTGTTACCTCCTCGTGTGGAATAGTGAACTCCCCACCAATAAGCTCACGCGCGGAGTGCGTGGCGTTAGGCCACGGGCTGCCTCCAAGTGTTACTATCCCTCCCCAGTGTTACATACGGGCAGACAGCATCAGTGCCGCATCCTCTCCACCCCCCCTTATCGCTTTGGAGATATGAAGTGAACAGAAAGTGATACATGAGGTGTACTCCCAACTCCCTGTCTCGTAAGGAAGTCTATATCACTGCTCGCCAACCTCCCCCTCCTCCCCCCCCTCTGCGCGCAGATAGATCGTGAATGCAATATTCTCTCGTCCTATGTTACGCACACGTAGCATAAGGCTAGCTCGGATATCGTCTGTGTCACAAGGGTGCATATAACTAGGATAGGTCATTTATGTTACGCAAAAATATATATATATATATATATATATATATATATATATATATATATATATATATATATATATATTCTTATATATATATATATATATATATATATATATATATATATATATATATATATATATATATATATATATATATATATATATATATATATATATATATATATATATATATATATATATATATATATATATATATAAGAACTTGAGTATATACTGTCGTCTATGTCACACGTTTGGGGTATTGAGATATACTTGACTGTCTCTGTGATATGTCTGAAACCAAGCGCACCTGGTGCATTGTGTGAACCATATATACGACACTGTGTGGAAATTATCATATGTAAGGAAGGGTAGAATTCTGTGTAAGGGTCAAACTTTTTGAACAAGGTGGAGATATTTATCGTAAGGGCTAGCCTTCTGAGATTATCTGGTTATCATATGTCTCATAGTTTTGATCACGGGTGTCTATGTAGTTGTCTATTGTTAACATATATAAGTGTGCCTTTGACCAGTCATGTTTAGACTTTCCTTCCTTGCCAGGGACTGACCCGGTCGAGAATAAAGAACCCAAGGTCTCACGGTACCTGAACCCGAGAAGTCGGGACTCAGAATACGCTGCATAACACCATAAAAAATGTTCTAATATAGCTAGAACTGTCATTTTTTTACGAAATGGATAGAAGATAAATGCTCTACAATATTCAGTACTCAGTGCCGGAATGTTTATATGTGAGTAAATAAGCACTGAATAAATAAGTGAATGACACAATACGGTATTTACTTTTTTTTTTCGTTTATTAGGAAGATCATTCATTAATTTATAATAAACCAGTTTCAAAGCAATGCAGTTATAATATGGGCGGGGTAATGAAATGATGGAAATCAGTTTCTGATACTTCATGAATCGCTGAGTGTGGACTGTGGGAAGCGTGAGGTCTGGCCTGGCGAGAGACGGTCATTTAGTACTTGGAAGTGGTTGGTCTCAGGTGGCGTCGAAAGAGTGCGAGAGGGATATATATATATATAGGAAAAAATGGATAGCAATACAGTGGTGAAAAACGTATATCTGAGCGAATTTGAAGGAGGAAGGACTCGAGGGAGGCCAAGGATAAGGTGGAGGGATATGGTGGATGTGTGTGTGAGGAAGTGAGGTTTGGAAGTCGGTGAATCTAGAGGACTGACAAGAGATTGAGCTGGCTGGATGAATGTTGTGAAAAGTGCATGATCAGGGATTTGGCACCCCTTTTTACCGTGACAGCATCGGGATTGGCTCTATAGGATACGTTTATGTGAAGCTACGGAACGTGGTAAATGTTTTTGCCGAATCAGATATAGTCAGGATTCTGGTAGGTTGAATGGTGAGTCAATGGAATTGTGATTCATTGGACTGGGCAAATCTGGACTGTCTGGACATTTTCATTACTTGTCTTGCCTTTTCAAGTGGCTTTACACCGAGTGACAGGATTAATGTTTTTGAGGAAGCCAGGAAGCTATTTACAGCGCTGGTTGGTAACCATATAACCAACTCATACGTATTCCCTATGTGTCAATATTTGGCTTGGTGGAGTTTTTGTGCCCCCCCCCCCCTTGTAAAACAACTAAAAGACAAACGGCCATCCCTTAAGGTATTTGGGTGACTCGGTATAGAGAGATATACCGATAAATCAGTGTGTGTGTGTGTGTGTGTGTGTGTGTGTGTGTGTGTGTGTGTGTGTGTGTGTGTGTGTGTGTGTGTGTGGTGTGTGTGTGTGGTGTGTGTGTGTGTGTGGTGTGTGTGTGTGTGTGTGTGTGTGTGTGTGTGTGTGTGTGTGCTTACTTAATTGTATCTTTACAGGAATGAGTCAAGCTCGTACTGCCCCGTATATTGAACCATTTTTATCATACATATCCTAAAATTTGTGAATAGGTTTGGCACACACTTTTTCATTTGATTGTGCTTTTCACTGATCAATTACCCAGTTTGGGAAACTAATTTTCCTTACGTCTATATCGCCTATTTTGTTTGTATTTTTTTGCAGTGTTCCGTTGTTGATGCTTCCCCATAGTTATATATTCATTTATGTCTACTTTCTCTTCCCCTGAGATGCATTTATATAGCATAATCATGTCTCCTCTTTTCCTTCTCTCATGTAGTGTTGGTACGTTCAGTTTTTCTAGTCTTTCTTCATAGCTTAGATCCCTTAAGCTTGGGACCCATCTTGTAACTGCCCTTTGTACTTTTTCAATCTTATCTCTCTGTTTTTTGAGATAAGGAATCCAGACTACTGATGCATACTCCAGGGTTAGTCCGATGAATGATGTTACTTTCTTTCTCAGCATGTCTTCATTTATATATGTGAATGTTATTCTCATATTAGCAGGCAATGTATACATGTTACATACCTTCTCACTTATGTGGTCATCTGGGGATAGTCTGTTATTGATAAATACTCCTAGGTCCTTCTCCCTTTCTGATATGTGTAGGGTTCATCTTCCAAAGTTATAACTCCAATCTGGTCTTTGCTCACTTTTACCAAACTTAATTACATGACACTTGTCCACATTAAATTCCATTTGCCATTTATTGCTCCATTCATGTAGCTTACTGTATTTAATTCCTCTTGCAGCTCTTTGCAAGAATCTGTGTTAGTAATTTTCCTTTGTTTTTTGCATCATACTCAAACATATTTAGATAGTTTCCATTTCCAATTTTACTGTTATGTCTTCTATATATGCTAAGAACATAACCGATGCCAGCACTGAGCCCAGTGGAACTCCGCTAGTCATCTCCCTTCAAGATGAGTAATTTCCCCTTAACCTGTCGTGTCCCGGCTGATTTCTCACCAATGCCCCCCCCCCCCCGTCAATCCTGGCAGATCTTCGATTTTTTTTTTTTTTTTTTTTTTGGCTCAAACTTCCGCTTCTTATGAGAATCAGCCAATGGCTATCAGGCTTCCACAACAAGTTGAAAAGAAATGTCAAGACCGTAGCAGCTGCAACGACATGTACTACTAAGGTTGGCCAAAGTCACATCATTGTTGATATTGAATTTATCTAGGCATGCATCACTGCAATGATGTCATCATCAATAGAGACCATTTTCATGGAGAAACTATTCTCTCATGAACTGGCTACACACCCAACTTCTCTCTTTAAGGAGAAAGGTGAAATGAGGAAAAGCAGCAAGTCTGTACGCAAGAATAAACTTCAGATGGTTTGTGGAATATAGCACTGTCAGCATCCAATGGTGGTAATCCTAGATGGCTGTGCTTTGGTATGGACAATACCATGGGCCAGCAATATCCACAAAGCTTTCAGGTAAGCACTTTTTTTGGTATTTGGAAAATACCTAAAAAAGTGCTTACCTGAGCTTATAAGTGCACCGTACAGGTATCCCTCCGAAAACCATATACCCTCTTCTCTGGGCTGCTGCTGCTGCTGTCACGTTATCTATGGTGGGGGTAGCTATTGATAACCATTCAGAATATGTAGATATTTGTTCATTTGGTACGAATTTATATGTAGTACAGGAAGAAATTGGTTTTCACACAATAATATATTCGATATAAGTGTTGTTTCACTCACCAAACACAACATACCGCACCTTCCTTGGCAACGGTAGCTCCTCAACACTACTGCTTGTTTCTTCCTCTGGTGCCGCGCAATCTTTGTCCTCCACATCGTCATCAATTGGGGAATCACTCTCGTCTGTGAAGACATCAAGGGCGTCTTGAATTTTGTCATCGAAGAGACCACAAAGCGACGTCTTTACTGGACAGGTCACTGCTAATAGGTGAGTTGCCTAGACAATGGCGTGCAGGGGTCACGTGAGGTTTGGCAGTGTTGCCTCCTGGTGGTAGGTAGAGGAAGGTCTCCCACATATGCCTACCAAAAATCACCCACGAAGCATGAAAAATGTGCAAATGACGGACCTCGCAATTGCAGAACATACCCTAAGTCATCGGGTCTCAGAATGAAAAAAAGTTGTGATGTACCCATACGTCGTCAGGACGCAATGGGTTAATACTGTTCTCATTTCCCTTTTTCTGAGAAAATCCTGCATCCAGGATTACGCATTGCCTTGGATACCTCTTTGATGGTACAGTTTCCATAAAAATCTTTGGTGTGGTACTCTGTCAATTGCTTTCCTGAAATCTAAATAGATTTTTTTTTAATGCAAGAAAGGCGGAACCAAAGGCCAGGCCCACAAACCGTTCCTTCCAAGAAAAAACAAATAAAATTCAAAAGAGCCAAATTCAAGATCTGTTCATTTTAAGATGCCTAGACATACTGCATTTGAAAGATTGGAGATCATAGGAAGTAGGAAATACAGACAGAGAGAGACAGATCCATAGTTGACCTGTTGCATAAATGAAGGACTGGGAGTAATGGTTAACTCTTGCATTTAGAGAGTTGGACAGAAAAGGGATGAGAGTTTGTTGCTTGACATGTCCTACTTGCCTGCCGTTGATGGAGGGATGGAAGCAGACAGTTCAGAGGAGCAATGACCATGGATGTAGCGATAGAAAAGAGATAAAGATGTAACAGTGCAGCAAAGAGACAGAGGTTGAAGGGAACCAGTAAGAGGAGGAGAGTTAATGAGACGAAAAACCTTTGATTCCACCCTATTGAGAAGAGCTGTATGTGGGGAGCCTCGCCATACATGAGAGTTGTACTCGACACACGGGCGAAAAAAACCCTTGTATAAAGTCAACAATTGTGCAGGGGTAAAGAAGGTACGGAGTCAGCTTAGCACACTCAATCTCTTGGAAGCAGACTTTACAAGAGATACAATATGATCTTTCCAAGATGGGTCCCGAGTGAATGAAACCCCAGGCATGTTCAAGGATGATGCAGGATTCAGCTGGATATTATCAAACACTGGTGGGAACTCCTGTGGAAGATTGTGTTGGGTTGATAGGTGTACAAACTGCATCACTGTTGCATTAAAAATAACAAGATTATTTTAACCCCAGTCAGAGATACGAGCCAAGTCAGACATTAGGTGTGCCATAGCCTCATCCCTTGTTTGTTGAAGTAACTGCTGAGATGGACATTGTGGAACCAAATGGAAAGGTGAAAGGTGGAATCATCAGCATTGGAGTGGATAGGGTTAGATGTACAGCTTAGAAGGTCATTGATGAATAAAAGGAAGAGAGTTGGTGATAGGACAGAGCCCTGAGGAACACTACTGTTGATAGATCTAGATCTTTCCTGTAATGTTTCTGTGACTCTATCATAGTAGTTTAAATTACTAGTAACACACGATATTCCCTTTCTAAAACCGACCTGCCTCTCTGTTTTCATACTCTGTTCCTCTAGATGTTTTACCCAAAGTTTTCGTATCAGCTTTTCTAGTATATTGCTTACAACACTGGTCAGTGATACTGGTCGGTAGTTGAGTGGATTGTCTATTTCCTTTCTTTAATAGGGGATCAGCGTTTGCTTTCTTCCAAATATCAGTTAATTTACCTTGACTCAAGGATTCCTTGAATATTAAATACAAAGGTTCTGCTTAACTATTCTGCACATTCATGTAGCACCCAACCTGAACTATCGTTAGGACCATTTGTCTAATTTACTTAACTCTTACTGTACTTTTATTTTTTTTTGTTTTCCGATATTTGTATATATGGCTAAGAGGAAACTTAAGCTGAATGATGGTAAAACAGAGATCATCATCATCAGAGGAAACAGAAGGGGTGACGACACTAACAATGCCCTGGCTTTGAACATTGGCGTGTCACAGGTGCATCCAGTCAATTCTGTTCGAAATCTGGGTGTTTATTTTAATTCTATATTAAATTACAAAAAACATATTAATCAAGTTGTAAGAGGGTGTAACTTGCATATCAGAAATCTGTACTCTGTGAGAAAATTCCTGAATAGACGGTGCCTCGTAACATTGGTCCATGCAGTGGTCTTGTCTCGTGTTGATTATTGTAATTCACTGTGGGTTGGTCTTCCAAATAATATACTAACAAAAGTTCAGTCTGTGTTGAACAGGGCAGCACGGCTTATCTTTTGTCTCCCCCCGAGAACCTCAACTACCCCGTTTCTGATTGAGTTGCATTGGTTACCAGAAAAGGCTAGAATTGAATTTAAACTGTGTCTTATAACATTCAAGGTTCTTAAGTTTGGTGAACCGAAGTAGCTTGCTGAATTGTTAAAAATCCCATCGGCACACCCGGGTGTGATGTTACGCAGTGAAGATGATTCCTTGCGTCTTGATGAGCCAGGAGCCATTCACCAGTCATCTTTCTCTGATCGTTCTTTTGCATATAGAGCCCCTAGATTATATAACAGATTGCCATTGTCCATAAGACAACTCTCTACTGCTGAATCCTTTAACAGACAGCTGAAAGCCTTTCTTTTTTCAAAATGCTATGACCTGGAGAGAGGTACTATGACAGATGATTATAGGGTTTAATTATTACCACTTTCATGTATACATGATGTAGCTTGTATTATATACAAGAAATGTCACAATTCTTGCAATTGTGAAAATAATGTATGTGTGTCGAGCGCTAGTGAATTCCCAAAAGAAAGAACTGGCGCTTTTGAGAAACAAAAGGCCAGATTATTATTATTATTATTATTATTATTATTATTATTATCCGGCAATATATATGAGCATGCATGTTCTATATCATCTCTTTCAAAATTACTTTCTTTTGTAAAATCTGATTGGAAGTTTTTATTTAGTGCATCACAAATATCTTGCTCTTGTGTATAGATCATCCCCTCATCCGCAATGGATTGTATTTTATCTTCAACTTTGTTTCTGCTTCGAATGTAGTTGTAAAAAAGCTTTTATTGATCACTACTTATATTTATAATGTCTTCCTCAAGCTCTCTCTGAGCCTCCCTCCTTATCTTTCTATAATCATTTCTTGCCTGTTTATAGTTGTTATATGCTCTCTCATTATTGTGTCTTCTATATCTATTACACAACAAGTTTCTTTTCTCTTTTGAATTTTTATATTCTGTATTAAATTTCTTTATTTTAATTTTTGTTGGTTTGTGCTGAGGGATGTAATTTTGAACTATTTCATAAATATCACAGAATTGTCTACATATAATATTTAAATCTTGTCCTCTAAGTTCCTTTTCCCAATCTATTTCTAAGAAGCATTTCTTCAGGTCATGATAGTTGCCCTTTTTGTAGTTTAGACTCTTTTTGTAACTCTCAATCCTGGTAGCATCATTAGCAATCCTGAAGTTACAGTTTAATAGTGCATGGTCGCTTTTGTCGAATAGGGGGTGAAACATTATGTTGACAACTTCACTTTCTTGCCTGGTAGATATAAGATCTATTATTGATGGATCATAAAGTCCTTTTCTTTTGGTGTTTTCCTTTACATGCTGTGTTAGGAAAAACTCCTGCACAAGATCTAGAAGCTTTTGATCCCAACAGCTTTCATGGCTTTTTACATCTAGAGTATTCCAATTTATATTTGAATTGAAGTCTCCACGTACTATAATTCATTCAGATTTCTTTCCCATTCTATGTAGTAATGTTCTTAAACTTTGAGTTATACCTTATGCCAGGTCTTCATATTCACCACTTTCCCAGGTGTTTGTCTTGGGTGGCATGAATAAATTTGCCACAATTAATTTCCCTTCAGATGTGTATATTTCCAATGCAATCAATTCTACTCGTGAGGGTATACCTAGTTTTATATCTTTGACCTGTAAATATTTCTTTGTTAAGATTATAATTCCTCCTTCCTTTCTTAAATTTCTGTCTCTTCTCCATATATTGTATTCTAAGTTTAAGGTATAGTTTGATATCTTAGGGGTTAATTTTGTTTCAGTTATGCAAATAATATGTGGTTCCTTATCTTTGGTATAGTCTTCTATATCTAATAATTTATACACCATTCCATCTACATTTTAGTACATCAACCTAATCATCTTGTTTACATACTTGGCCATAACAAGAGTCTACTACCTTCCTCCTTTTCCCTCCCTGTTGGTTATGTAACTCTTTCGTACCTGCAATCCAATTACTTTGTAAACAGAAAAAAAAAGTACTCTTCTCTTCCTCTGATCTTCCCTCGTTCTCCGTTTTTGCTTCCTCCCTCTTCTCTTTTAGTATTCCAAATTCCTCTTCAGTTAGGCATATTGTTATCCATACTTTTTGATATTCCTCTTTTTCCATTTTTGTTTGCATTTTTAGTGCGCGCGTGTGTGTGTGTGTGTGTGTGTGTGGTTTATACTAGTTATTTCCTAGATTATTGTATAAATAGTAATAGTATATAATCTAAAACTAATATATATATATTTTAAAGTTGCTGCGAGTTCTACTTACACCAGAAGTGGAAGGTATCATGTGGGATGGCTAGTGCTACTAGAGGATGGTGTGTGTGTGTGTGTGTGTGTTTACAATAACAGAACAGAGGAAGGAAAAACCAATGAACTAAAAAATGGAGAATGATGTAAAACTGATACCTGTTGCATAGGTATACAGCAAGCAAACAAGAGAGATGGTAATTTGAAATCAATATTTAACCCTCTCCTGTGACGTCACGAGAGCGAGTCTCAGGCCTGTAGCTTTGAAGGTGGCCTTGGCACAGCTGACTATAATCAACAAGTCATTGAAGAAAACGAATAATGAAAAAGGGTAACTCTGCTGGGTTTATTTAGCAAGCAGAATTGAATAAAATTATATGATTTCATTGACTCTCTGAGTGGATTCTGAACGAATATTGAGCTAAATGAAATCATCTGAGGAAAATATCGAGGAGAGATGAGACTGCGTAGTACCCAAGCCTCACTATCAGTCATGACCAAATATGTGACCTAGTTCTGTGGCCTTGATCCTTGAACGATTGTTCTCGAACAAGATATGCTTTCTTTGAATGGCATGGCCGTCCAATAAGTCTGGTCCAGTTTGGTTCAGAAGTGTTTAAGTTGATGTTGTCATCTGACCATGTCATTTAACCTGTTGTTAAGAACTGAATAAATCAATATATCAGCATCATCATAATCAGCCGTTGAGGTCCACTGCAGGACCGTTCTATCCCTACCGAGGCAGGGATGATACAGCCAATGTATCTCTATCCAGTGGCTTAGGCTGTCTGGTAGAGACTATTTGTAGGGTGAGAAGTGCTTGTGATTGTGACTGTAGTGTTGTAGTGGCTTTGGACGTGTGTGTAGTCATTGAACCAAGTGTAATCGGCCCGCCTTAAGCCGACTGGGTGCAAGCATGCTAGTATGCGACACTGGTTCAACCACAGCACCTCTTCTGTCCGCCAAAGCGGTCATTGGCTCGGTGAAAGCTTCCCAAAGTTTTACAACTCAGGCGGGAGGCGAACCCGTGTCCACCAGCGTGCGAGATGCACACTTAACCACAGTGCCACAGAGACTCCAAATTATGGTTGACTCTAAATCGTTCCATTGAATTTAATCTATACCGACTAAAAAGAAATTTGAATTAACTGACCGAAATGAAAACTTGACATTGTACCATGACCTTAAATCGTGATATATTGTTCTCAGATTTGAATAACCTCACCCCTTTCTCACTCTCTACCCTTCTACCATGTTTTGTTTTATTCAAATCAGAACTGTAAACATTGACTTAGTCCCAACCATTTATCTTTGACCCTTTTCGGGCAATATCAACGGTGCTTTCAACCCAGCGGAGAAAGAAACCAATATGTGAAAAAAAAAAAAAAAAGAAGTGATCGGTTTTGCAAGTGTAGAGCTAGAGGGGTTAAGTGGGTCGAAGAAGAAGACGACGCAGAAATAGGGGAAGCAGTAGAAGAAGAAAGTGAAGAAGAAGAAGAAGAAGTAGCATAAAGAAAGAAAGAAAGAAATATATGGTGAAACCAGGATTTGTACTGACTGTGTTTTAGCGTGTTGAGAGTTGTTTTAGTTACTTTTGGACATGATTTAGGTATGAGCCGGTAGATAAGTATGACGATTATGGCTAGATGCTTAAAAACAATTAATACCTCTGTGCTTGGGAGTTACAAACACTATATTTTGTAAAACTTATAGGAGCGTCGGTGCCTACCAACAGTGATAGCCACAGTGGTCAATTTATTATACATACTGTAACTACAGTGACCGCACAGACCTTAGGATCACCTCTGCATGGTTATGTCTTGTGCAGCAAAAATATTCATTTACGAAATAGAGAGAGAGAGAGAGAGAGAGAGAGAGAGTTTATGTGGGGTGGGAAATATTGGGGAACTGAGTGGAGTAGGAGGTGACTGGAGGAGGAGCATGTCTTAAAAGATGGTTGGAGGAAGAGATGGTTGGAGAAGGACTTGGCTTGGCTGGCGGAAGACTTGACTTTGTTGGAGGTAGAGGTGGCTTGAGGATGAGCTAGTTGGATGAGGAGCTGCTTGGAAGAGGAGCTATTTGGAGGAGCTGGTTGAAGGAGGACTTGTTGGGGGAAGCTGGCTGGAGGGAGAGATGGGTGGAAGAGTAGATGATTGGAAGAGAAGCTGGTTGAAGAAGAAGTTAGTTGGAGGGGGAGCTGGAAGGAAGAGGAGCTGATTGGAGCTGATTGGAGGATGAGGTGGTTGGATGAGAAGCTGGTTGGAGGAGGAGCTGGTTGGAGGGTGAAGCTGGAGACATAATTCAAAGGCATGTTGAGGATCACGTCATTTCTTAAAATAGCAACAACGTTACACTGACCGCCCAAACGTAATGCTGCGATGGTTAGCTGTTAGGTCCTTGATGAATATGAATACTGGTTCATGAGGCTGTGGTGGTGTGATTCACTGCTCGTACCGGAAACGCCAAGAGGCGGAGTGATAACTGCACACACACACACACACACACACACACACACACGGAAAGAGAAGAGGGAGGAAGAAAAAAAAAATAAGGGTAGATCAGAGGAGGAGAAGAATACATGTTTTTACAAAGTAATTGGACTGCAGGTACGACAGTGGTAAATAAACAGGAGGAAGGTAGTAGAACCAAGTCATGACAAGTATATAAACAAGATGATTAAGTTGATGCACTCAAATGTGGATGGAATGGTATCTAAATTATTAGAGGTGAATGATTATGCCAGAGAAAGTGAACCACATATAATATGCCTAACTGAAACAAAATTAACACCAAGGATATCAAATGACATCCTAAACTTAGAGGAATATAATATATGGAGAAGAGATAGGAATTTAAAAAAAGGAGGAGGAATATTAATATTAACTAAGAAAAATCTAAAAGTCAAAGAAATAGAACTAGATATACCCTCACAAGTAGAACTGATTGCATTAGAGATCAATACATCTGAAGGGAAAGCAATTGTAACCAATTTGTACATGCCACCCAGATCAAACACATGGGAAAGACACGAATATGAGGACCTGGCGGAGAGTACAATTCAGGGTTTAAGAGCATTACTACATAAAATAGAAGAGAAATCGGAAAGAATTATACTAACTGGAGATTTTAATACAAATATAAATTGGAATACTCTAGATATAATAAGCCAAGAAAGCTGTTGGGACCAAAAGCTCCTGGATCTCGTGCAAGAGTTTCTCCTAACGCAACATGTAAGGGAAAGCACCAGAAAAAGAGGACTCGATGTTTACTAGGCAAGAAAACGATACTGACAGTTTAATATATTACCCTCCATTCGGCAAAAGCGACCATGCAGTACTAAATTGCAACTTCAGGATTACATAAGACATAGTTAACAGCAATGAAAGTTACAAAAAGAGCCTAAACTATAAAAAGGGAAAGTATCATGACCTAAAGACATACTTTTAAGATACTGATTGGGAAAAGGAGCTTAGAGGACAAGATTTAAATGTTATAAAAAAAAAAAAATTGTGAATTTTATGAAATAGGAGTCCAGAAGTACATCCCACAGCACAAAGAAGCAGAAAATAAAATAAAGAAATGGTTCAATACGGAATGTAAAAAATCTAAAGAAAAAAGAGATTTGTTGTGGAATAGATACAGAAGACACAATAGTGAAAGGGCATATAATAATTACAAAGAGACAAGAAACGATTATACAAGAATAAGGAGGGAAGCCCAAAAACAGTTTGAGGAGGATATCATAAATAAAAGCAGTGATCAACCAAGCTATTTTACAGCTACATCAGAAGCAAAACCAGAGTAAAAGATAATATACCATCCATTACGGACGAGGGAATCACCTATACACAAGAGAAGGATATTTGTGAAGCCCTAAACAAGAATTTCCAATCAGTTTTTACAAAGGAAAAAAATTTTGAGAGGGATTATGAGGAACATGCATGCCCACACATACTACCAGATATACAAACATCAGGGAAAGTAATACAGGAGGGGCTAAGGAAATCATACAAAGGAAAAGCAAATGGTCCTGATGAAATTTCATATTGGGTGCTACGTGAATGTGCAAAGGAGTTAAGTAAACAATTATTTTTAATTTTCAATAAATCCTTGAGTCAAGGTAAACTACCTGATATTTGGAAGAAAGCAAACATTATTCCTTTATTCAAGAAAGAGATAGACAAAATCCACTCAACTACCGACCAGTATCACTAACCAGTGTTGTAAGGAAGGTATTAGAATAGCCTATAAGAAAAGCTTGGGTAAATCATCTAGAAGAACACAATATGATAACAGAAAGACAGTTTGGTTTCAGAAAAGGAAAATCATGTTACTAATCTGTTGAGCTACTATGACAGAGTAACAGACACATTACAGGAAAGAGAAGCATGGGTGGACAGTATCTATTTAGATTTCAAGAAAGCATTTGACACAGTACCACACCAAAGACTTTTATGGAAACTGTACCATCACGGATTAATTCGAGGCAAACTGTATTGTTGGATGCAAGATTTTCTCATAAAAAGATAAATGAGAACAGTACTAAGGGGAAGTTACTCATCATGGAAAGAAGTGACTAGTGGAGTACCACAGGGCTCAGTGCTGGCACCAATCATGTTTTTAGTGTATATAAATGATATAGAGAGTAACACAAGAAATGAAAGCTATCTAAATATGTTTGCAGATGATGCAAAAATACAAAGGAGAATTACTAACACAGACTTTTGTAAAGAGCTACAAGAAGAATTAAATAAACTTCATAAATGGAGTAATACATGGCAATTGGAATTCAATGTGGACAACTCTCATGTAATCAAGTTTGGTAAAAGTGGTAAAAGACCTGACTGGGATGATATGTTAGGAAATAAAACCCTACACACATCAGAAAGAGAGAAGGATCTAGGTGTGATTATCAATAACGGACTATCTCTGGTGACCACATCAGTGAGAAGGCACGGAACATGTATACACTGCATGAAAATATGAGAATAGCGTTCACATACATAAATGAAGACATGCTAAGAAAGATAATAACATCATTCATCAGACCAACCCTGGAGTATGCATCATTAGTCTGGAGTCCTCATCTCAAAAAACACATAGACAAGATTGAAAAAGTTCAGAAGGCCGCTAGAAGATGGGTACCAAGCTTAAGGGATCTAAACTACGAAGAAGGACTAAACTGAACCTACCAACACTACAGGAGAGAAGGAAAAGAGGTGACATGATTATGCTATATAAATGCATATCAGGGAAGGAGAAAATAGGCATGAATGATTACTTAACCTATGGGGAAGCATACGCAAGAGGACACTGCAAAAAAATGCATATGAAGAGAGGTGATAAAGACGTAAGGAAATTTAGTTTCCCAAATAGAGCAATTGATCAGTGGAATGCATTACCGAATGAAATAGTGTGTGCCAAAACAATTCACAAATTTAAGGATATGTACGATAAGTATGGTTTAAGACGGGGCAGTACGAGCTTGACTCATTCCTGTAAAGATACAATTAGGTAAGAACAATTAGGTAAGAACACACACACACACAACACACACACACACACACACACACACACAAACACAAGAGCGGGCTTATGAAAAAAACGTCACATTTCTTGCAAAGCCACAATGAAACTGTCACGGGGTTTTAAGGATTATGCAATATTAAAGAATAATATTCAATAATACTTGATACTTTAAAATGTTACTTGAGAACAGGACAATGAATTTACTTGTGAAAAACAAGCAATAATTACTTTATTTTGGCTTACTTCGCCGATTCTCTAAGGACGAGAATATAAACTTTCTCAACAGTACTCAGCAGAGACTAATTACTCACAAATGCTGTTTGTTAGTACTGCTAGCCTCACAAGAAAGTGACTCCACCCCTGACAATCAATAATTAATGCTATGAATGATAAACAGGTTCTTGCCGGTGCATTAACTCCAAGTTGCACAACGGGTTTAAGTTAATACAAAAGGACTGGCCTAAGTACCAGTTATGAATAATACAAAGTGTTTATGCAAACTAGGAGCTATAAGTGAAATAAGCTGAATGTGGAGAAATAAAACACGAGTTTACATTACAGTAAGCTCAAGAAAAAGAACTGTTAATTTATTGATTACAATTAGTTAAATTTACATTACATGTTTCAAAATGAATTCAAAATAAGAACACACTCACTCGCTCACTCAAAAGCTAAACTCTTAAGCCTAAGAAAATACGAAAGAAAAATACTGGTCAGAGAGTGGGCTAAGTGGATGACTGGGCGTCATTGCTGAGCAAGGACGCTGCACACGCTAAATCTCTCGCCGGCTCACACTAGGTGATTTCAGGATCCCGCTGAAGAATGACCTGGTCTCATGGCGCTTAAATCCTAACTGAATTCAGATTGTGAGAGAGAAGCGAGAGCGGGCTGTACTTGCTAATGGCTAACGAAAAAATTGTGAGTGAAACACACAATAAATCACTCAGCGGAGGTGCTAATGTTCCGCACAAAGACGATCACGTATGAAACAGTGAAAAATTGTTCTGAAAACACTCCCGATCGGGTGAATACGTGGCGGTTGACTGAGTGATACATACTGGGATTCCACTAGAATTCGTGGTTTCCCACCAAAGTTCAATGTCACGAGTTTATTTAGATAGAGAACGCGCCGACTCGTGACATTACGCCCCATCAAAAAAAAAAAAAAAAACTTCAGAAAAAAAAAAAATTCAATATACTGTACATACATATAAATCCTAACTCAGTCACACAAGATTCACACTGTGGTGTGTGTGTGTGCTATCCTGCTACAGGAGAAAGTCAGTCGCCAGTGAGTGAAAAAAAACTAGTATTTACATTAATAGATGCAAGGTTGAGGAAAAAACTCCATGACGACGGTGAAAAATCCTGTACTCAGGTCAAACTGAGCAGAAAGTTCGCTACATTTACATTAACAACTAATTATTATGTAGCGTGATGTATGTAATACACAGTGTAGGTGTGACAGTTGTGGTGTAACTGTACCTGCATGTAAAATTACATAATGCAAATCAATAGTAAATGATGACGACGAAGCAGAAGAGAAGAGGTGGCAGCATGCGTCAGGGACAATCAGCTGTTCTTCATGGCAATGCTGGACCCACCAGCTGCATCTGCGAAAGCAATCAAGGTGGAGCATCAAAAGTGTCATTTCTCTTTCTCTGCCTAGCAATCAGTACTTATCTTACAAAAAGTACACTATTTACATTATTAACCAGGAAACGTAGTCAAGGCGTCTCTGCAGGATATCAAACGCTGACCCAGTTTACTGGTTAAACCCTATACCTAATTAGCGAAAAGACTGGGCGTTTGTGCAGGACATCAAACGCAATTCACTAAATTAACCAGGGAACGTGGTCATGAGCGTAAAGACTCGGCATCTGTGCAGGACATCAAATGCTGTGATTCGCTAATGGAACCCAGTTTACTGGTTAAACCCTATACCTAATTAGCGAAAAGACTGGGTGTTTGTGCAGGACATCAAACGCTGCAATTCGCTAAATTGACCAGGGAACGTGGTCATGAGTGAAAAGACTGGGCATCTGTGCAGGACATCAAATGCTGCGATTTGCTAATGGAACCCAGTTTACTGGTTAAACTAACTCTACACATTAGGAAGCTGAGAATCTCTACGCAATCTTGGGCAGGTCACATTTTAACACCCACCGTGGGTGTGAACACTCATGTAGATAATGTGCATTCTCTGGGAATCCTCTGAGAGGCCCACAGCTCGAGACGTTCCACAAGGTAATTCATACACAGCCTCGGACTGTCTCTGCAGGGTTCTCGAACTTCCCCCTTAACTTATGGTACATATGTATGTACAGGCCTTGGACATACTGTGTCCTGTGGGGCCAATGGGTGACACGTCAGGTCTGAACCCACTTCACCACTGCCCTGTCTCTAAACTGACTCAGAGATTACGGGTGTGGTTTCAAACGGCACAGGAAGGGTATGTCCCTGAATAGTGGTACATGGACACACATTGCAGGAACACACAAAACTATCTCTCGTCCCATCCCTGACCAGAAAAAGTCAGCACAGATACGGCCCTGGGTCTTCCTTTTACCCATGTGACCTCCTGAGGCTGAACAATGACCCCATTCTAACACTGCTTGGTGTTACTTCGCAGGAACGACAAACTGCAGTCAAACCTCGGCCTGGGGTGTTCATGACTCACGGTACAGCTGTCCTTGTTTACGAAGGAACTTGGGTTGACCTCCCCGTGAATACTTTATCACTCTACCCTTTTGTTTCTTTCGCACGGCAGCAAGTGTCGGGTCAGAATGCTGTTCCTGAACAACTTGGCTACATATCAGATCTTGCAGCGATTCAGTGGTCACCGGGGTGACACAGTTTGAAGGATTATGCAATATTAAAGAATAATATTCAATAATACTTGATACTTTAAAATATTACTTGAGAACAGGACAGTGAATTGACTTGTGAAAATCAAGCAATGATTACTTTATTCCGGCTTACTTCGCCGATTCTCTAAGGACGAGAATTTATAAACTTTCTCAACAGTACACAGCAGAGACTAATTACTCATAAATGCTGTTTGTTAGTACTGCTAGCCTCACGAAAAAGTGACTCCACCCCTGACAATCCTGCTGGTGCATTAACTCCAAGTTGCACAACGGATTTAAGTTAATACAAAAGGACTGGCTTAAGTACCAGTTATGAATAATGCAAAGCGTTTATCCAAACTAGGAGCTTTAAGTGAAATAAGCTTAATGTGGAGAAATAAAACACGAGTTTACATTACAGTAAGCTCAAGAAAAAGAACTGTTAATTTATTGATTATAATGAGTTAAATTTACGTTACATGTTTCAAAATGAATTCAAAATAAGGAGAACACACTCACTCGCTCACTCAAAAGCTAAACTCTTAAGCCTAAGAAAATACGAAAGAAAAATACTGGTCAGAGAGTGGACTAAGCAGATGACTGGGCGTCGTTGCTGAGGAAGGACGCTACACATGCTAAACCTCTCGCCGGCTCACACTAGGTGGAGATTTCAGGAACCCGCTGAAGAACGACCTGGTCTCACAGCGCTTCAATACTAACTGAATTCAAATTGTGAGAGTGAGGCAAGAGCGGGCTGTACTTGCTAATGAAAAAATTGTGAGTGAAACACACTCACAATAAATCACTCAGCAGAGGTGCTAATCTCGCGCACAAAGACGATCACTTATGAAACAGCGAAAAATTGCTCTGAAAACACTCCCGATCGAGTGAATACATGGCGGTTGACTGAGTGATACATACTGGGATTCCACTAGAATTCGCGGTTTCCCACCAAAGTTCAGTGTCACGAGTTTATTTAGAGAACGCGCCGACTCGTGACAGAAACGTTGCAAGTAATATATTCTTGTATGTCTTTCTAATTCAAAGAATGAAATACAACACTGGAGTGTTCGTTGCACCTCTTCCTTAACTAATTAATTTTCGTAATACATTTTGACACTTTCTGTCCCATAATATATCTTTACGTATTCTGCTCGGGAAAAAAAATGTTTGGTACATTTCACGAGGGGAAATATATCAGTTCCACGAAATGGTTTGAACTCTCATAATGAGGATAATGCTTCTCACATTGTCAAGGAGAAATGGTTTTTTTTTTTTCTCTCTCTCTCTCTCTCTCTCTCTCTCTCTCTCTAGATGCAAACACACACACACACACACACACACACACACACACACACACACACATCATCATCATCATCATCATCATCATCATCAGCCGTTTGAGTATCCACTGCAGGACCGGCCTATCCCAACCGAAGTGGGGACGATACAGCCAAAGTATCTCTACCAAGTGGCTTAGGCTGTTTGGTAGAGACTGTATGTATGGTGTGAAGTGCTTGTAAGTGTAATTGTGGTGTTGGAGTGGCTTTGGATGTGTATGTAGCCTGTGAACTAAGTGTATATATGTAATGTCACAAAATCCACTTTGTTTCGCTTAGGGCAGATCTTTCGACTTGGAGAGGCTAAAGATCTCAGTAAACCATTTATTAAAAGATGACTCATTTACATTTAATAAACTTCTTCTATTGTGTAGGATATACATGTTGCGTCTGTGTGTGTGTGTGTGTGTGTGTGTGTGTGTGTGTGTGTGTGTGTGTGTGTGTGTGAGAGGATAAAAAATTTTTGACTCCAGGTATAAAGAAAAAATACATCATACCTAAGTTAAATTTCAACATAGTCACCATGAACCTCTAGACACTTCCCATAACGTTCTCGAAGTCTTTCAATACTTTTCAGATAAAAGGTTTTATTTTGCTTTTTTAACCATTCTTCTGTGGCTGTCTTGAACTCATCGTCATCAGTGGAGTGAGTTCCACGGAGGTGACCCTTCAGATCTGGAAACAGGTGAGTGTCATATGGTCAGTTCTGGAAAATACGATGGGTCCAGCATCGCTTTCAATCCACAATCTCGAACAGCCGCCTTGCCGTTATGTTACGTGTCGGCAGGAACATTGTCTTGGAGCAACAAGGGGATCTTAGGCAGCTTGTCATTTTTTTTCTTTTTTTTTTCACGAATTGCCTGGCTCAAAGGCCGAAGCAAATCCGCGTAATACTGACCCGTAATGATAGTCTTGTGAGGCATGTAGTCGATGTGAATCACTTCTCCATCGCTGAAAATGGTGCACATGATATTGCCGGGACTGGGTTGGACCTTGTATATCTTTGGTGTTGGAGAATGGGCGTGCTTCCATTGATCTGAATGCTGTTTACACTCCGGGTCATTGTAATGAATTCATGTTTCACCTCAAGTTGCAGACCACTGCTTAAATTTTTCCTAGTCCCGATTAATCAGCATGAGATTCTCTGTTCATTAGATATGATTTCGTTTCATTTTATGAGTCAGCATTTTCGGTACCCAGCGAGCACACACATATCTCGTAGCCAGATGTTCGGGAAGGATGGATTCCATTGAGTCATAACTAATCCCCAGAATGTCCAGTATCCGACACGCTGGCACTCTTCTATCGCCCAACAAATTTTCTCCACAGCCTCAATGTTTTCCTCACTGATTGATATCAAAGGCCTACCATACCCGGGATCGTTCTCGAGAGATGTCCTGCCACGACGGAAGTCTGCACTCCACCTCTCACCTGTGGAATATGAAGGAAACTGATCCAAGTTTTTTTTTTTTTTTTTTTTATGCGAGGAAGAAGGAACCAAAGGCCATGAGCCCACAGTAACAGTTCCCTCCAAGAGAAAAACAAAATACAATATAGAGCCAAATTCAAGATCCGAACATTTTGAGATGCCTGGACACACTGCGTTTGAAAGACTGGAGATCATAGGCAGCAGGAAATACAGACAGAGGGAGACAGTTCCAGAGCTGACCTGTTGCATAAATGAAAGACTGGGAGTAACGGTTAACTCTTGCATTAGAGAGTTGGACAGAAAAGGGATGAGAGTTTGCTGCCAGACGGGTGCTACGCGCCCGTCGTAGAGGTGGAGGAATGCAAGCAGAGAGTTCAGAGGAGCAGTGACCATTAAAGTAGCGATAGAAAAGAGATAAAGATGCAACAGTGCGGCGAAGAGACAGAGGTTGAAGGGAGTCAGTAAGAGGAGGAGAGTTAATGAGACGAAAAGCCTTTGCCTCCACCCTATTGAGAAGAGCTGTATGTGGGAGCCTCCCCACACATGAGAGTTGTACTCCACACAGGGGCGGATAAAACCCCTGTATAGAGTCAACAATTGTGCAGGGGTGAAGAAAGTGCGGAGTCGGCTTAGCACACCCAATCTCTTGGAAGCAGATTTTACAAGAGATGTAATATGATATTTCCAAGATAAGTCCCGAGTAAATGAAACCCCAAGCATGTTCAAGGATGATGCAGGATTAAGCTGAATATTATTAAACATTAGTGGGTATACCTGTGGAAGATTTTGTCGGGTTGATAGGTGTGAGAACTGAGTCTTAGATGCATTAAAGACAACCATATTATTTTTACCCCAGTCAGAGATACAAGCCAAATCAGACATTAGGTGTGCCACAGCCTGATCCCTTGTTTGTTGAAGTAACTGTTGAGATGGGCGTTGCGGGAATCGAATGGAAAGGTGAAGGGTGGAGTCGTCAGCGTATGAGTGGATAGGGTTAGATGTACAGCTTAGAAGATCATTGATGAATAAAAGGAAGAGAGTTGGTGATAGGACAGAGCCCTGAGGAACACCACTGTTGATAGATCTAGGAGAAGAACGATGGCCATCTACAACAGCGGCTATAGAACGACCAGAAAGGAAGCTAGAGATGAAGGCACAGATAGAAGGATAGAAACCGTAGGAGGGCAGTTTGGAAATTAAAGATTTATGCCAGACTCGATCGAAAGCCTTTGAGATGTCAAGTGCAATGGCAAAGCTTTCGCCAAAGTCCCGAAAGGAGGATGACCAGGAGTCTGAAAGGTAGGTGAGAAGATCGCCAGTGGAGCGTCCCTGACGGAACCCATACTGACGATCGGAAAGAAGGTTGTGATAGGAAAGATGCCTTAAAATTTTTCTATTAAGAATTGACTCGAAAACTTTTGAAATACAGGACGTTAAAGCAATTGGACGATAGTTGGAGGGTTGGGAGTGGTCACCCTTCTTTGGGACTGGCTGAATGAGAGCAAACTTCCAGCAAGAAGGAAAGGTACAAGTTGACAGACAAAGGCGAAAGAGTTTGCCTAGGCAGGGTGTAAGCACAGAAGCATAGTTCTTGAGAACAACAGGAGGGACCCCATCAGGCCCATATGCCTTGTTAGTACTGAGGCCAGTGATGGCAGAAAATACATCCAATGAAGAAATTTTAATGTCAGCCATGAGGAAGTCAGAGGGGGGAAGTGATGGAGGAACAGCACCGGAATCGTCTAAGGTAGAATTGGAGGAGAAAGTCTGTGCGAAGAGATCTGCTTTATCAGTAGAAGAAATAGCTACAGAACCATCAGAGTAGAAAAGAGGAGGGAAGGATGATGAGGTAAAGTTGTTAGAAAGATTTTTGGCAAGATGCCAGAAGGAGCGGGAAGAATTCGAGCCGGAGAGTTGAGAGCATTTAGTATGGATGAAATTATTTTTAGTAGAGCGAAGAACAGACTTAGCACGATTCCGGGCAGAAACGTAAAGATGGTGTGATTCAGGGGTGGGTTGGCTCCAGTACCTTTTGTAGGCCCTCTCCTTGTTGCGGACAGCATTAGAACAAGCGTGATTAAACCAAGGCTTTCTTGCATTAGTCAAAGGATATGAGAAAGGAATGTATGCTTCCATGCCCGAGAGAATAACCTCCGTAATGCGCAAAGCACACTCAGATGGCTCACGGCCATGGAAGCAATAATCATTCCATGGAAAATCAAAGAAGTACTGCCTGAGGGCCTCCCAGTCCGCGGCTCCAAAATGCCACAGACGACGTTTCACTGGAGGGTCCACAGGCCGTACCGGAGTGATAGGACAGGTCAAGGTAATAAGGTTGTGATCGGAGGAGCCCAACGGAGAGAAAAGATTAACAGAGTAAGCAGAAGGATTAGTTGTGAGGAAGAGGTCAAGTAAGTTGACCATGCGAACATGAATCTCGGCATGCTTAATATTCTTCCATGTCAAAAATTTCATTAACAGTGTGGTGCTTGGTTTTGACATTTTCACTTTCCTTGCTAACTCAGGACTAAAACAAAAATGTGCAAACAAACAAAGTATAGACAACTGAAATTTCCAACTTTTAGTACACAAGAATGAGGCCTCAAACTAAAAAGGTATAATGCTCTAGGATTGTTGCTTCAGAGTTGCGCCGAAGAATTTTTGATCAGCCGACGTGTACACACACACACACACACACACACACACACACACACATATATATATATATATATATATATATATATATATATATATATATATATATAATATCATCATCATCATTTATCAGCCGTTTGAGTGTACACTTCAGGACCGGCCTATCCCGACCGAAGTTGGGACGATACAGCCAATGTATCTCTACCAAGTGGCTTAGGCTGTCTGGTAGAGATTGCATGTAGGGTGAGAAGCGCTTGTAAGAGTAATTGTAATACTGGAGTGGCTTTGGATATGTGTGTAGTCTGTGAACCTAGTGTAATTGGCCCGCGCAAGCCAACTTTATAATATAGTACACGGGTTCAACCACAGCACCCCTTACGTCCGCCAAACCAGTACGTGGCCAGGAGAACTCTCCCAAAGTTTCTTACCCTGGCGGGGAGCGAACCCTGGTTCTCCCATGTACGAAAACGCACACTTTTCTACTGTACCACTGAGGCTCGATATCGGCTGTGTATACGCACACACACACACACACACACACACACACACACACACACACACACACACATATAGAAAGAGAGAAATATATCCACACATATATATATATATATATATATATATATATATAGATAGATAGATAGATAGATAGATATTAGGTGGATAAATCTCTCTCTCTCTCTCTCTCTCTCTCTGTATATATATATATATATATATATATATATATATATATATATATATATATATATATATATATATATATATATATACAGAGAGAGAGAGAGAGACACAGAGAGAGATTTATCCACATGTATAGATAGATAGATAGTAGGTGGATAAATCTCTCTCGCTCTCTCTCTCTGTATATATATATATATATATATATATATATATATATATATATATATATATATATATATATATATATATATATATATTGTTACATAGCCTATGATATCATCCTTTGTGTAATTTTAACGCACAGTTGCTGCATGTTTGATCACGAGCGTGTTCTGCCTCAGTCCCCCCCTTCTACCGTTATAGTAGAGTAAGTCGACATCTCTGTTATACTTTGCGGGATTGTCATCTCTTTGTCCCCATGGCTTCATTTGCGCGTCCTCATTACAAGTTGTATCAAGCTCTCCTGGCCCCTATATAATGAGCTCAGTCTCTGCATCATTGCCACTTAGATCTGCTCCTCATTTTGTTCACATCTCTGTCCTCCCCTGTACAGATATTATTATTGTGAGTGCTCAAGAAGTCTCCAACCATCTAGCAGCTGTGTGTAATTTGAGTATAACTGTTGTCGCATTTTTTCTTGTACTGTATAGCATAAGTTTAATTTGTAGGCTTAGTGAAGTTTTTGTAATTCGTGTGGGGTTCTTTATGTCAGTCATTTTTGATAATTGTTTGTATCTGTAATTATTTATCTGGCATTCACTGAGTATTATCTGGTATCTCATTTTATCAGGGCTGACTTAGATAAATTTATTCTTGCTAATTTCGTGTTAATAGAGGCTATTGCAGTTAACCATATATTTAACCTGTTTATTTGCCATTACATTATCTTTATGAGTCCTGAATGTTTTGTTGTTAATTTAAGCATTAAACTTTAACTTGTAATTTTACCTAACTCTTTTGTTTTGAACCTGGAACTTTACGGGACAGTAGTGACTCTTCGTATTCTCACTTAAAGTGTACATTATCTTTCTCTGTTCCATAACATAAATTTGGCGACCTCATATCAGGATATTCAGGATATTATCATAAGGATATTGTTTGATATTTTGTGACTGTGATATATTCATGATGGCTACTATTTCTACACTTGATGAAGCCAAAGATTTTTTGTCAAATGTGCAAACAGTGTGTGATATAGAAAACAGAACAAAGAATGAACTTAAGCTTGTTGCTCAACAATTAGGAATTGCAGTTCACTCTCATCATTCTAAAGATCAAATTGTTGGCATGATTAATAAAAGCTTGTTTAATGTAACTCCTCCAAATGAGCAAACGCAGATTGAATTAGCTAAGTTACAGCTAGCTCTGCAGGAGGCTCGTGCTAAAGAAGCTGAATTTCAAGCACGTGCTAAGGAGGCTGATGTTAAGGAGGCTGAGTTTCACGCACAAGTTGAACTTGCTAGGATTCAGGCAGACCATGAGTATCGCATGAAACAAGGTGGAACTGGATCATCTAGCTCTGATGATTTTGATGTGGCTAAAAATGTTAAACTTGTCCCTCCTTTTAATGAATCTGATTTAACTAAGTATTTTCAGTTGTTTGAGAGGGTAGCTACAGGTTTTAATTGGCCTAAGGAGTATTGGCCAGTACTCGCTTCAAACTGTTCTCACCGGTAAAGCTCAAGTAACTTATGCATCTTTGCCTCAGGATCAATCTGATAATTATGATGTAGTTAAGAGCTTGATTCTTAAGGCCTATGAGCTTGTTCCTGAAGCCTATAGACTAAAATTTAGGACAACTTACAAGCAAGATAAGCAATCCCATGTTGAGTATGCAAAAATCAAAGAAGATCTGTTAGAGCAGTGGTTAAATTCTAAGAATGTGGATTCTGATTTTGGTAAATTTAAGCAGATGATTTTGCTGGAGGATTTCAAAAGGTGTATTTATAAAGATGTAAGCCTATATCTTGATGAGAAAAGAATAGATAATTTGTCTGATGCTGCAGTTTTAGCTGATGAGTATGTTCTCACTCACAAGAGATATTCTAGAGAAAAAGGGAAAGCTGAGAGTAAGTACGTTGCCTCTACTCAGAGTACAGGTAACAGGAAAGAGAATAAGGATGATGTTTCTCAGGAAGTAAATACCAGCTTCACCTCTAGATTTCAGAAAAGTAAATGTACTTATTGTAGTAAGCTTGGTCATACTACGGAGAGATGTTTCAGGAGACAGCGTGATGTGAACAAAAGGAGTCTTTAAATATTCAGTCAATTGGTCTAGTGTCCACTCTTGAGAGTTCCCAGAATTCTTTAACTGAGTTAACTGAACCTGCTTTGAGGGGTAACTTAAATTCTCATGATGGAGCTCCTCTTTTGAGCAGTAACGTGGGTGACACTCTCAAGAGTTCATGTGCTAATTTCCTGTCTGATGGTTTTGTCAGTCCTCTGGACAGTAATGACAGGAAATCAGTTCAAATATATCGTGATACAGGTGCTTGCCAATCCCTTATGCTGACCAGTGTTCTAGGCTCTAATTTTAATTCCTCTGATGAAACTGTAATCTTACAAGGTGTAGGGAATAATTACTTCTCTGTCCCTCTGTGCAGAGTGAATTTAGAGTCTGGTTTTGTTAATGGTTCTGTTATGGTTGGGTTGGTTGAGACACTCCCAATGTCAGGTGTAACTTTCTTACTTGGAAATGATATTGGTGGAAGTCAAGTGTGTCCAGCTCCTCAGTTGTCTAGTGAGCCAGTGGCTGCGTCCCAGGATTGTGATGTCCCTGATGTGTTCCCTGCATGTGCTGTCACTAGGGCTAAGTCTAAAGTTACTGGTGATTTAGAGGATAATGATGATGATGATGTTATCCTAGCTGACACTTTTCTTGCTAATTTGGACCACTCACCAGATGAGGCAGTACCCCGTAGTGTTGATAATTTGTCTCGTCAAGAGTTGGTTGAGTTGCAGGTTGCTGACCCTGAGTTGAAAGGTCTAGCTAACTCTGCTTACAGTGAAGAAGAGTCAGCCGGTGCTTCTACTTGTTATTATGTAAAGTCAGGAGTACTTATGAGGAAGTGGAGACCCCCAACAGCATCAGCCGACTGTGAATGGGAGGTTGTACATCAAGTTGTCATCCCTCGTGTTTGTAGGCAGGATATCATTAGAGTGGCTCATGATTCCAGTTTGGCATGACACCTTGGAGTGAGGAAGACTGTGGCACGCATTTTGAAACACTTCTACTGGCCAGGTATCTTCAGGGATGTTTCCTGGTATTGTAAGTCTTGTTACACCTGTCAAGTTGTAGGGAAGTGTAATCAGACTGAAAAGGTTGCACCTCTAGTTCCCATTCCTCCATTTGAGGCGCCTTTCACCCGTGTGTTGGTGGATATTGTGGGCCCTCTTCCTAAGACTTCTTCAGGATTTTCTTATGTGTTGACCCTGATTGATATGGCTACTCGTTATCCTGAAGCCATTCCACTTAGAAACATCTCAGCAAAGAACGTGGTTAAGGAAATGCTAGGGTTCTTCACAAAGTTTGGTCTGCCCAAGGAGGTACAGTCAGACCGAGGAAGTAATTTCATGTCAAATGTTTTCAAGCAGTCTCTGAAAGAGTTGGGCATCACCCAGATCACGTCTTCAGCTTACCATCCCCAGACCCAAGGAGCGTTGGAGAGATATCATCAAACACTCAAATCGATGCTCAAGAAATACTGTTTGGAACATCAGAAAGACTGGGATAAAGGTCTTCCATTCGTTGTGTTTGCTGCAAGAGAATCTCCAAATGAATCACTGGGCTTCTCACCTTTTGAACTACTGTTTGGCCATGAAGTAAGAGGACCCCTTAAGCTACTCAAGGAATGCTGGCTGTCGGAGGAAGATGACGTCAACCTGCTGGAGTATGTGATGAAGTTCAAAGAACGGCTGTCCACTGCTTTACAGCTGGCGAGAGAGAATTTAGGAGCTGCTCAGGAGAAGATGAAGACTTGGTATGATAAGAAGTCCAGGTTACGCCACTTTCAGCCAGGAGATCAGGTTTTGATTCTGCTACCAGTTCATGGGCAACCTCTTCAAGCCAAGTTTAGTGGCCCTTATTTCGTGGAGAAGAAACTCAGTGATGTCAGCTATGTCATCGCCACACCAGATCGTAGAAAGAGCAAGCAACTATGTCACATCAACATGCTAAAGTTATATCACAAGCGGGATGAAAATAATCCAGTCTGCACTGTAGCTGTTCCACCCGAGTCTGCAAGTGAAGCTCTCCCATGCAGTATGAGCCTGAGTGATAGTTTGGGGAAGAATCCTGATATCATGAATGATCTCCAGACTAAGCTTTCTCATCTACCACCCAAGGAAAGGCAGGAGTTTTCGGCATTACTGCAGGAGTACCCGCAAGTGTTCCGTGCCACTCCAGGAAGAACCACTGTGTTGATGCATGATGTCGATGTTGGAGACGCAAAGCCAATTAAATTGCCTCCTTACCATGTGAACCCAGTGAAAGTTCCTCTCATCCAGAAGGAGCTTGGCTACCTGTTGGACCACAAGATGATTGAGCCCTGTCAGAGCGAGTGGAGTTCTCCTGTCACTCTAGTCCCTAAGCCAGGTGGGTCACAGAGGCTTTGCATCGACTACAGACGTGTTAATCAGATGACCAAAACAGACACTTACCCTCTCCCTCGTGTGGAAGATTGCATAGACAAGATCGGAAAGGCTAGGTACATAAGTAAGTTTGATTTGTTAAAGGGATACTGGCAAGTACCTATGACTGAACGTGCTAGGGAGATCTCATGTTTTGTAACACTAGGAAAGAAAATGTTATTGCAGATTGCTTATCTAGACTTTAGACAGATTGTTTTAGTCATAAGAAATTTCCTTCGTAAATTTCTTTTTTCTTTGTGGGGAGGTGTTACATAGCCTATGATTTCATCATCCTTTGTGTAATTTTAACGCACAGTTGCTGCATGTTTGATCACGAGCGTGTTCTGCCTCAGTCCCCCCCTTCTACCGTTATAGTAGAGTAAGTCGACATCTCTGTTATACTTTGCGGGATTGTCATCTCTTTGTCCCCATGGCTTCATTTGCGCGTCCTCATTACAAGTTGTATCAAGCTCTCCTGGCCCCTATATAATGAGCTCAGTCTCTGCATCATTGCCACTTAGATCTGCTCCTCATTTTGTTCACATCTCTGTCCTCCCCTGTACAGATATTATTATTGTGAGTGCTCAAGAAGTCTCCAACCATCTAGCAGCTGTGTGTAATTTGAGTATAACTGTTGTTGCATTTTTTCTTGTACTGTATAGCATAAGTTTAATTTGTAGGCTTAGTGAAGTTTTCGTAATTCGTGTGGGGTTCTTTATGTCAGTCATTTTTGATAATAGTTTGTATCTGTAATTATTTATCTGGCATTCACTGAGTATTATCTGGTATCTCATTTTATCAGGGCTGACTTAGATAAATTTATTCTTGCTAATTTCGTGTTAATAGAGGCTATTGCAGTTAACCATATATTTAACCTGTTTATTTGCCATTACATTACCTTTATGAGTCCTGAATGTTTTGTTGTTAATTTAAGCATTAAACTTTAACTTGTAATTTTACCTAACTCTTTTGTTTTGAACCTGGAACTTTACGGGACAGTAGTGACTCTTCGTATTCTCACTTAAAGTGTACATTATCTTTCTCTGTTCCATAACAATATATATATATATATATATATATATATATATATATATATATATACACACACACACACACACACACACACACACATACACACACACACACACACACATACACACACACACACACACACACACACAAAGAAGTGTTTGATAGAGTAAGGAAAGAAGACAGGACATTATGTGCTTGAATCAATCCTGTTAAAAAATAACACCCACTCTGTCTTCCACAGCGTGGATGTAATTAATGAATATAATTTAATAAGTAATGATATCCGTGTAACAGGTGAGCTGTGTTCTGCCCTATGATAAATATATCTATCAGACAGCAACAAGAATAAAATAGCAGTGTACTTCATGAACGAACTATTCAGATTGTGTTTGTCTGTTAGTATGTCTTCATATGATTTATGCCTACCTGTCTGTTAAAGCTGTATTTTCAGTTCAACCGAATAAACTCATCTGGCAGTAACAATATTGCAGTACCAGATAAGTGAACTGATTATTCCAATTAATGTGGACTAATAATTCGGAAACTGTCTACCTTACATTCGTTTTGTATATTTTACTTGTTTCTCTGTCTTTCATGTCTTCAACTACAGAAAGACTTTATTGTCACGTATGCTAAACAAAATCGCCTGTCTTAAGCAGGAGTGAAGTAGTAGTCAATGTGAAATAATGACTGAGTGACTGTCTGTCTTTCCCCTTGTCCGTCTGCCCAATTGCCTATCACATTTTCCTCTACAAGAAGGGTCTACTATCGCTTAATCTCAATGTCATCTGGTGTAATCAAGATTTTTAATAATTGTAATAAGTCAACGTCAATCAATAATCCAGAATCTGAGTCTGCCTGTTTGTCTGTCTTCTTTAGGATGCAATTTCTTTCCGAAGATGCATGTAATCGTTTGTCTATAGCAAAAATAAAATAACAGTTTTTCCTAATTTTAAGTGGCGTATGCCTGTGTCTTTCCTTTTCCTTGCGGGAATACTGTATATTCAACCTGGCTTACTAAATATGACTGTTGATAATAAGTATAAAATAATAACACTCAAGATTCAAAGGCATATGCCTGTCTTGCCGTCAGTTTTTTCTGTATATTTCTGTGAGGGTGATTTCTATTCAACAACATGATTCTCAGTCAGACAGAATTCCAAGCGAGCTTGAGTGGTAAGAAAAATATTACAATATTTTACATGTTAAGCCAATACGACTATAACGCTCATTCCGTTTGTATTACCCTCTTTTATGTTGATGTGCAATCAGAATGTTTTCATATGTATTTACGTTATAAACTGTAGAGTGTGAGACATTATGACAGACGTATATGAGTGGTGCAGAGACACACGAGTCTGAGACAGAAGTTTTTTCCTGACTAGTTTCGCACAGAGGCTTCTTCAGAGGAATAAACTTTTCCCGGGTCAGTGTGACTTACATGGCCAGCTGCTGGATCACACACTTGGCTAATGCTTAGTCTGCAGGTCGCTGATTGGTCCGTTGCCTTTCCCTCTCCGACCTGATCATCTGCGCTGCAATGTGAGACCACACCACTTCACCTACTCTCTTGTTGCTATTATTGTTTGCAACGTAGAGTACCTCCAAAGCTATTCTTTGTGCCTTTGTTAGATTTTTCACTAATATTTCTGTTTCACACCATTTTGGAAGATGATGTTTTTCATCTGTGTGGTTGACCAGGGCACTAGTTGTCGGATGATGTCTTGCATCAGCTTTATGCTCCCTTAGCCTCGTTTCTATGCCCTTTTCTCCATAGTAGGCTGCTTCGCCACCACTGCAGGGTATCTTGTATACTATGCTATTTTCATTTCGAGGGCCTTTTTTTCACCCTTATTATGTCAGTTATTTTCTTACCAGATGATGTCACTATGTTTATGTTGGTATGGCGTAGTGCTTTTCAAAGACTCATGACTATGTCCGAGTTTGGTACTATTAGGTACACTTATCCTATCTTTTATCTGACTTTCCCTTTACCATTATTTGCTTTGCTTTTTGTTTCTGTGTGACTAGAAGGCCCTTGGGGCATCCAAGTTTTAGAAAGACATTTATGATGTAATCTGATTCACTATGGAGATACTCTACACTGCAGATCCTAAATGCTCTTAGAAAAAATCCAATCACCACTCCTGACCTCGTCCTGTTATCATGAGCGCTGAAGCAGTGAATGAAGTGGTTGGGTTCCAGTACACAGTGAATTTTGCTTGATCACTGGATCTCATAATTAAGGTGTCCAAGAAAGGTATTTTACCATCATTTTCTTCTTCCACTGTAAATTTTATCTTTTCACTTATATTATGAGTTTAAGAAGTAAATTGTCGATGCTGGTGTTTCTGAATGTAATCACTAGTACGTCATCCACATATCTATACCACTTTGTACTTTTCGACACTATGTTTTTGTAATGATCCTTTTCAAGCATTTCCATATATAGGGACGCCATCACTGGACTGAGTGCTGAGCCCATTGCCATGCCATCGTGTTGGTCATAATCCTCGTTGTTGATATTCAAAGCACTAAATTTTACACACATGGAAACTAGGATCCTGCAATCTCTTTTGTTACTGGTAAATCCTCCTTCTTGATAAGGTCTAACACTTTTTCCGCTTCACTTATAGCACCATCCACCGGGTCATTTGTGAATAGTGACTTCACACCAAAACTCACCATCTTTTTGCTGCAAAAATTCAAGTCCTGCAGTCCTCCCTTCAGGTCGGGCGAGTTTTTCAAGTGAGAATCGCTGATTTTCCCCAAGGTTGAGGAAAGTGGCTTAGCCAGACATTTAGCTAGCCTGTGAGGAGCACTTCCAATGACTCACATAGCAGCGCAGATGTTCAGGTCAGAGAGGGAAAGGTAACGGACCAATCAGCGACCTGCAGACCAAGGATTAGCCAAGTGTGTGATTCAGCAGCCGGCCATGTAATTCAGGCTAACCCGGGAAAAGTTCATTCCTCTGATGAAGCCTCTGTGCGAAACTAGTCAGGAATAAACTTCTGTCTCAAACTAGTGTTTCTTTACACCAGGTACTGTATATGGATGGTATAACGCATTCTGAGCATCGTACCCTGCGTCAAACCGCAAAGTAATGGAGTCAGCTACCCTTCGACCAAGCAGGGTGGTGGTAGTTTGGGATGGATGGATGGAGGGAGGGAGGAAAGGAACATCTGTGTAACGTAAATATGTATGAAAAATGACTGTACAGTAACATAATAAGAGAGAGTAGATGCCATTATTAGTTATTCGGGTTGAATGTGTCCACCGACACTGATACAGTATTTACAGACTAGAGAGAGAGAGAGAGAAAGATGGAGGGAGCCGGCAAGGTTAGGTGTACCAAGAGATAGATAGAGAGAGAGAGGGGGGGGGAGCTGTATGGTTAGGTGTACCGAGAGAGAGAGAGAGAGAGAGAGAGAGAGAGAGAGAGAGAGAGAGAGAGAGAGAGAGAGAGAATTACTTAATGCTAATGTTCTTCATTGATTACAGTAGAATATTCCTAAAGCCTCTGTCAGTCACTAGTGCAGGATTTCACCATAATCTGACTAAAAATATTCGACCAGGGCCAGTAGAACATGTGAGTAAGCCTAAATAATGGGTTAAAACCATTCATTGATATCATTAGATGCATTTATATATCCTCAAATATTATACAAATTAACGCCTTCCACGACCCTGGCTGCTACTACTCTGGGCCTAAATCAACATTATCATCATTACCATCATCCAGACCACTAACACCAATACCATCGTAATCACTGCCAACATCATCATCTAGAACATCACGATCATCATCATCATCATTACCATCATGTCACCCTCACGTTAATATTCTCTTGTATATTACTGACGAAAGCTATGTTCATATTAGAAATCAGAATGCGAACAACGTATAGACCAATATTAACGTGTAAAATGCAAACTATATCGCGAAGTAAGAACTGCTAGAAAGCCTCGAATACCATTATCCCATTGAAACCCACGTTCAAAAATAGTTTTATTATTTATCTTCTCCCACACATTTTCATTCGTTTAATAGGA
Source organism: Coenobita brevimanus (assembly GCF_032717465.1). Classification (NCBI taxonomy): domain Eukaryota; kingdom Metazoa; phylum Arthropoda; class Malacostraca; order Decapoda; family Coenobitidae; genus Coenobita; species Coenobita brevimanus. Next base: position 5,994,714 of record NC_137020.1, on the reverse strand, counting down.
ATGCTCTCTTGGGTCAATGGGATAAGACTGAAGTATACAGAATAATACTTTGAGCAGCGTTTCTCAACTTTTTTACGCTTATGGAACCCTTGAAATAATTTTCATGTGTCAGGAAACCCTTACATAAAAATTATTATATATCATTATTAATATCTTTCTTTCTCTTGTATAAAGTTCATAAGGAGAACATAATATATATTTTTTCTGATAAATTAAGCAAAAAATAACTTGCGTTTATCTCAAGATTTTTGGCAATGCAAAAAAATATTAAAAAATAAATAAAAATAAGTAACTGAAATCAAACTGCTTGTTCAAGAGACCTCAGACGGAGGTTTTCAATCACAAAAATATAAACATAAATAACTAGTATCATATATAACGCATATAACAGAACGAAAACAGATACTAGTACTACTACAATAACTTGACAAATAAAACTTAAACAAGTAAAGCTGAAGCAAATTAAGGTAAACAGAACAACTAACTTCGGAAGAGAGAGAGAGAGAGAGAGAGAGAGAGAGAGAGAGAGAGAGAGTTACATAGATACACAGACCACACAGACCTTACGGTCCGTACGAGGTGGGTCGGCCTTAATACTAATATGTCTTAATACTAATACAGTGCACAGGATCAGGAGAAAAGGATAGCACAGCAGAAGGCTCTCTCCCCCACCTCCAGATCTTCCGGCATTTGCCGTGCAGGAAACAAGAGAGGAAGTAATACCTTGCAGGAATGAAAAACCTGAAGGAATTTTATAGGATCGGCAGAAAGTAGAATAATATGGAAAAGGAAAATTTGAGCATACAGCCACATACTTACTCTATGCATGCAATTTTTATTATATATATATATATATATATATATATATATATATATATATATATAGTGATGAATAGAATGTTTAGCTATTATATATACCGTAAAATATTGTCTGTGTCTAATAGACAGATGAATGCAGACGCGAATATGCAATAATTGCTCCATCCAAAGTAAACGATACCAATTGCTTCGAGATACATGTCCAGTCTCTTTTTAAATATATTTATGGTACCACTCTCAATCACATTCCCAGGGAGTTTATTCCATTCGCTTACAACGGAGTAAGTGAAGAAGTTTTTGTTTGTATCAAGATTAGCCCTCCTTGCTTGAAACTTCATGCCATTTCCTCGAGTTACAGTATCGGCAATTACTGTGAATAGCTTGCTTGAATCAATATTACTAAAGCCTTTTAGAATCTTAAAGCATTCAATCAGATGTCCTCTGAGTCTCCGTTTTCTAAGAGAGAATAGGTTTAATTCCCTGAGTCTCTCAAGGTATGGTTTATTCCTCAGGGACGGGATTAACTTGGTAGCCCTACGCTGGACCACTTCGAGTATTTCTATATCTTTAATTAGGTGAGGCGCCCAAAATTGCACTGCAAACTCTAAGTGTGGCCTTACTATGCTTTTGTATAGTGGGATTACAATATCTTTGCTTTTATATGTAAAATGTCTTTTCATGAAGCCCAGGGGCCTGTTGGCTTTATTGGCAGCAGAGATACATTGATTGAGAGAGAGAGAGAGAGAGAGAGAGAGAGAGAGAGAGAGAGAACACAAGCAAATTTCTCATAAACTAACAAAAAAATCATAAACATACTTAAACTGTTAAAATTCATCTCAAATCCCTAAATGATGGGGAACAATTACTAAATAACGTGGGTGAATCAGGGACTGTAACTGTGGGAAATATTTTCCCCCAGAGCAGTTGTGCTCTCTACTTTTATCATAGTTATCCCTGGTTAAAGGCAGAGGAAAACTTGAGACCGTTGTTAATTGTTCAAGCGGTTTTTTTAACCCAGAAATTACGTTCTCTTTAATAATTCTTGTTATTGATAAATTAAATGCTACTGCGTTTAACCCTCGTGGACAACTATGTGGAGTAGACTGTAGCACCGGTCGAGCAGGGCAGTACTCCCGAGGTGGATGGAAAGCTGATGACAGGGAGTGCTTGAGATCCCGTTTCATCAGCCCTCAGGACTGGTTCCTGACCATCCCCCTTTGCTGAACTTTTTCAGTGTCTCAGTTACACAGAGAGTAGGCCAGCATGCTCTCCAGTACAAATTTCTCTAACTATCTTCACCAAACTACATGCACAGTACACACTACACTTCCTATTCAAAATTACCAAAAATGGCGTCGATTAATCAAGCCTCGGAGTCCCCAGGGGGGGGGGACCATAAATGCCCCCGCCATCTGCCCCTCTCCCGGTGACGACTCGAGGTGCCTGGAACCACTGTCTGACTCTCTTCTTCTTCATTTCTGCAACATTCACGGCCTTTCATCTAACTTTCGCTCTGTTGAGCACCACCTCTCCTCCTCTAAACCTCACCTGACTGAGACTCAGCTGTCTGAGGCAACCGACAGCAAACCCTTTTCTGTATCCTCCTACTTTCTCTATACTCATTTCCAAGCCAAAGGTGGCTGTTGTGTATATATACGCAACGACTTATCTTGCTCTCGTGTTCCTGAACTTGATTCTTCTGAATTCTCCACACTCTGGCTTCGGCTTTCCTGTCATTCTCTGACTAAATATATCTGTGCTGTTTACTTATCCCCTAATTCTACTGACTATCAAAAATTCTTCGACTATCTTACTTCTACGATGGAACACATTCTGTCCATTTCTCCTTTCTCTGAAATCTCCATTCTTGGAGATTTCAATGTTCACCACCACCTTTGGCTCTCCTCTCCTTTCACTGATCCACCTGGTGAACAAGCCTACATCTTTTCTATCCTTAATGACCTAGAGCAGCTTGTACAGCACCCTACCCGTATCCCTGACCGCCTTGGAGAGAGCTCCAACATACTTGACCTTTTCCTCACAACTAATCCTTCCGCTTACTCTGTTAATTTTTTCTCTCCGTTGGGCTCCTCCGATCACAACCTTATTACCTTAACCTGTCCTATCAGTCCGGTACGGCCTGTGGACCTTCCAGGGAAACGTCGTCTGTGGCATTTTGGAGCCGCAGACTGGGAGGCCCTCAGGCTGTACTTCTTTGATTTTCCCTGGAATGATTTTTGCTTCCATGGCCGTGAGCCATCTGAGTGTGCCTTGCGCATTACGGAGGTTATTCTCTCGGGCATGGAAGCATACATTCCTTTCTCATATCCTTTGACTAACGCAAGAAAGCCTTGGTTTAATCACGCTTGTTCTAATGCTGTCCGCAACAAGGAGAAGGCCTACAAAAGGTACCGGAGTCAACCCACCCCTGAATCACATCATCTTTACGTTTCTGCCCGGAATCGTGCTAAGTCTGTTCTTCGCTCTGCTAAAAATAATTTCATCCATACTAAATGCTCTCAACTCTCCAACTCGAATTCTTCCCGCTCCTTCTGGCACCTTGCCAGAAATCTTTCTAACAACTTTACCTCATCATCCTTCCCTCCTCTTTTCTACTCTGATGGTTCTGTAGCTATTTCTTCTACTGATAAAGCAGATCTCTTCGCACAGACTTTCTCCTCCAATTCCACCTTAGACGATTCCGGTGCTGTTCCTCCATCACTTCCCCCCTCTGACTTCCTCATGGCTGACATTAAAATTTCTTCAGTTGATGTATTTTCTGCCATCACTGGCCTCAGTACTAACAAGGCATATGGGCCTGATGGGGTCCCTCCTGTTGTTCTCAAGAACTGTGCTTCTGTGCTTACACCCTGCCTAGGCAAACTCTTTCGCCTTTGTCTGTGAACTTGTACCTTTCCTTCTTGCTGGAAGTTTGCTCTCATTCAGCCAGTCCCAAAGAAGGGTGACCACTCCCAACCCTCCAACTATTGTCCAATTGCTTTAACGTCCTGTATTTCAAAAGTTTTCGAGTCAATTCTTAATAGAAAAATTTTAAGGCATCTTTCCTATCACAACCTTCTTTCCGATCGTCAGTATGGGTTCCGTCAGGGACGCTCCACTGGCGATCTTCTCACCTACCTTTCAGATTCCTGGTCATCCTCCTTTCGGGACTTTGGCGAAAGCTTTGCCATTGCACTTGACATCTCAAAGGCTTTCGATCGAGTCTGGCATAAATCTTTAATTTCTAAACTGCCCTCCTACGGTTTCTATCCTTCTATCTGTGTCTTCATCGCTAGCTTCCTTTCTGGTCGTTCTATAGCCGCTGTTGTAGACGGTCATCGTTCTTCTCCTAGATCTATCAACAGTGGTGTTCCTCAGGGCTCTGTCCTATCACCAACTCTCTTCCTTTTATTCATCAATGATCTTCTAAGCTGTACATCTAACCCTATCCACTCATACGCTGATGACTCCACCCTTCACCTTTCCATTCGGTTCCTGCAACGCCCATCTCAACAGTTACTTCAACAAACAAGGGATGAGGCTATGGCACACCTAATGTCTGACTTGGCTCGTATCTCTGACTGGGGTAAAAATAATATGGTTGTTTTTAATGCATCTAAGACTCAGTTCTTACACCTATCAACCCGACAAAATCTTCCACAGGTATACCCATTAATGTTTAATAATATTCAGCTTAATCCTGCATCATCCTTGAACATGCTTGGGGTTTCATTTACTCGGGACTTATCTTGGAAAGATCATATTACATCTCTTGTAAAATCTGCTTCCAATCAATTGGGTGTGCTAAGCCGACTCCGCTCTTTTTTTACCCCTGCACAATTGTTGACTCTATACAGGGGTTTTATCCGCCCCTGTGTGGAGTACAACTCTCATGTGTGGGAAGGCTCCCCACATACAGCTCTTCTCAATAGGGTGGAGTCAAAGGCTTTTCGTCTCATTAACTCTCCTCCACTTACTGACTCCCTTCAACCTCTATCTCTTCGCCGCACTGTTGCATCTTTATCTCTTTTCTATCGCTACTTTAATGGTCACTGCTCCTCTGAACTGTCTGCTTGCATTCCTCCACCTCTACGACGGGCGCGTAGCACCCGTCTGGCAGCAAACTCTCATCCCTTTTCTGTCCAACTCTCTAATGCAAGAGTTAACCGTTACTCCCAGTGTTTCATTTATGCAACAGGTCAGCTCTGGAACTGTCTCCCTCTATCTTTATTTCCTGCTGCCTATGATCTCCAGTCTTTCAAACGCAGTGTGTCCAGGCATCTCAAAATGATTGGATCTTGAATTTGGCTCTCTATTGTATTTTGTTTTTCTCTTGGAGGGAACTGTTACTGTGGGCTCATGGCCTTTGGTTCCTTCCTCCTCGCATAAAAAAAAAAAGAAAAAAAATACATGTAATTATGTGGAATTTTCCACTGACCTAAACTGCGTCTGCGCGTTAGATGACGTGGCGAGTAGGGAAAGATTCTCGTGTTAAGCAGATGTGGAATGAAGATATTTACACAGTTTAAGGGAATATTTGGTCTAACTTTAGTTTAATTAAAACTAAGATTAATTTGTTAGATTCGCCCTGTACATATCATGATGTAATCTTACTGTATTTAGTACTGTAATTAATTAATAGTTCTCAACCTACCATTCTATGAGGGAGGTAGATCCTGCCACACACTCACTCTGCTCCCAGACCTTGTGGAGTTGATACTCTGTTCTGAGTCGTATTCAGGCTAGCGCGGTTGTGCAGCTCGGTTCAGAAGTTCGTACTACACCCAAAGTGGAAGGCTCAAGCCTCGGTCCGCTCTTTCTGGACGACATGTTAATGCCCCGAACCTCTCGCCACTACAGACAGAGCAGCAAGTACAGGAACAGTTTCAGTCACACGACGAATGCGAAATTTGAGATGAAACGGATATTTATATATTGCCAA
>NC_137020.1:5973953-5986453 GCF_032717465.1 Coenobita brevimanus | reverse complement strand
CAGCAGTGAACCCTACCATGCGAGGTGGAGGAGAAACGCTTCTCATCCGTGAAGATGACTCGCGACCAAAAGTCTAGGTTCTCCTGGAAGTAGCGTTGAACAAAGGCTAACCTCCCCTCTCTGTGTTGTTGTGTCAGGCGTTCCTTCATTGCTGGAATTAAATGGTGTATACCAGCGTCATGCAGCCTTCGCCTGACAGTCAGCGCAGACACGTCTAACTGAAGACTGTCCCTTATGGGCCCCGCGTTCGTAAGGGGAGTTGGTTCTGCTGCCGCGACAATAGTAGAATCTTCAGCCTGGGTGGTTCTTCGAGGGGCTCCCGTCCTTTCTAACGTGAAAGTATTCGCTATTAGTAAATATGGTGCTAATAAAAATCAATGCCGAAAGTCTAATATTACGAGTATGTAAACTTGTGTTAAAATGAATTATATGATATGAAAATATTGTTACAAGGGCAACTGTTGTACTAAACAAACTGCTGCCTATAAATCTAGTGGCGTAGCGAGACTAAATGCACCTCAAGGCCAGATATCCTATTTCAACCCATCACTGCACGGGACAGCCCTGCAGAGGCGATTGCTTGACTGTGGTTCATGGCTCTGCTTGGCCAGACAGACCAGGGTTACACAACAGCAACAACAGCTATACATCAGGAGATGGGAACTGAAGTCTCGTTCTTAGAATGACTAGGACTGATTTGTATGTGACCGTCATAAATCAAAACTCTGTCAGTTCCTTTCAAAGAAACGTAAACACACAAATATCCATTCCATTGAAATGTCTGGACACACTGTGTTTGAAATAATGGGGCACTGTGTATTGGAAGAAGACATGCTGAGACATTTCAACAAATAACTAGTCGTATACAAGAGAGACAGATTATTAGTTAACAGTTGCAGGGTGGGAGGATGGGGCAAGGCTGGTGCCTCGTTTCAATCATAATGGGGGAGAGATGCAAGCAGAGAATTCAGATGAACAGTGGTGTGTGTGTGTGTGTGTGTGTGTGTGTGTGTGTGTGTGTGTGTGTGTGTGTGTGTGTGTGTGTGTGTGTGGAGAGAGAGAGAGAGAGAGAGAGAGAGAGAGAGAGAGAGAGAGAGAGAGACCGAAGGTTATGTAGTTATGTAGGGGAAACATCATGTAGGCTACTTCATCATAAAACATACGATCTCCATTATTCCTTAGACTCCACCAATCGTCTTCATCTGGTTTTGAGTATGAATATGAGTTTTAACTGTTCTGATATTTCTTAAATGTTTGAATATCTTGACTGCATACAAATTATTTTTAGCTGCTTGGATTTTCCTTGAAGCGGTAGAACATGTCATAGATACTGAGCTAAGATGGTTAGCTGAAATAATGCCCGTGTCTAGGGATTAAGACATGTGATAACTCACTAGCTCACCTAATCACACTGATTCATAGCCGAACTTCTTATATTCTGTTATGTGCATTTCTGCTATTAGTACTGTATTATATTTTTTAAGGGACGCGAATATAAACATAATTTCATCATTTAATCAGCAGTAAGATTGACTGATACCTAAGAGTATGAAAATAAAATTCTCATTTCATTTAACAGTCGGTGAGCAAATGACACTGCTTTGATACTAGCTAAATTCTAGTTGCTCGTGGGAGGTACGAAACTGTAACCTGTCGTCTGGGAAGGAGAGGCAGAGACTAGCACCTTTCACATTGGGTGTAGTACGAATTTCTGAACGGAGCTGTACATGCGCACCTTAAGGACGCTTGATTGCTCAAGCATTTACACTAAGCAGCCTCATCGTCATCGGTTATCGATCACTCCCTCTTCACTAGCTAAGTAACCTTTAAGAATTGGCCAATTCAAGGGGGTATTAGCTATGAGATAGAAGAGAAATAGTTATTGTAGGTGAGTTAAGGTTAAGTTACGTTTCACCTAACTCTATGAGACTTGTTTGAATTACTTAAAGACAACTTTAGGGAAGGGTAACGACCTACGAGTTGTTTATTAGGAAATACCAGAAATTACTTATATAGCGGTGCTCCGGCAGGGATACCGACTTGTATACATTAAATATTTTTCACATTTTGGTGCCCAGAAAGAGGGCCCCGATTTGTTTATCAGAACTATTAAACATTTTTCACAGTAACAACACGCCAGGATGTACATATGGGACTGATGAAGACCGTGCATGTGTCCTGTACTCGAGTGAGTCACTAGATGATACACGAATCCGTCACGTATAGCTCCTGTCTACTGACCACTAAAGGCGGTTTCACACTGACGCTGTAAAGACGTCGCTAAGTATATTCCCTATAATTATTATACTTTTAAATGATATAACAAGTTAAGACTTTAAGATAATACCCAAGAATTTTCCAAGAATATGCAGTACGTGTATAGTAAAATTACGAATCTGAAATTAAACACAAAAACGACTCAAAAATGCATTTACATATGATTAGCCTAATTATCAATATTTCTTTTGGAATCCCTGGCGACCTCTCACGGAACCCTAGGGTTCCGGGGATCCCCGGTTGAGAAACGCTGACTTAGAGGAACATGGAAGATGACGGATGAGATGAATGCTCAGCCTGAAAGTTTAAAAAGGAAAACACAGAGAAACTAATCAACAGAAGATAAAAAGGAGGATATATTTAGTGAAGGATTTATGATCAATAAACTGGGATAAAATAAGTCTGAATGTTTGTGGAACGCATTCAAACACCCTTCGGCGCGGACTGTAATAAATGAGTAGGATACTGCAACGATGTCAGAAAGCAGGACAGAAATTGATTTGTAGTATGTGCACGTTGAAGGAGGAGTATAAAAAAAGAAAAGAAAAGAAAAGAAAATAGCAATGGGAGTGATACGAATGAGATTTTCTAATGAAATCACGAGGAAAGGGACGAAGACAGCACAAAGAATATTTGCTAACCAATGATGATATTGTGTTGAGTCGTGTAGTAGGAAAAGAATGGCTTGGATGTGGACGTGAATGAAACGTGATGAAAGAACGAGGAAATGTGTACTGAGCACAGGGGCGTATTCAGAGAGAGAGAGAGAGAGAGAAGAAAGCAATCACTGGTTACTTAATGATTAACCTGGTTCCTTAACCTATTTGCGCCCAGTGTCCTCAGGATGGGAAGGAACTGAGAATTTTCAGAAGTTTAAAAAGAAGCGGACCCCGGGGTAGGGACCTGTGAGCTTCGCGACAGTGAGCCGATAGGCGGAGTGCAATACACTTGGTACCCTTCCGCCACAATCCCCCACACAGGAACCCTGGGAGTTAGTGGGTTAATATCTAACAATTTCTATATCATCATCTTCGTCGTCGTTCTCTTTATGATCACAACCACCACCGTCACTGTCACGAAAAATATCATCTTTATCATCATAACTACCACCACCACCACCACCATCATAGTGTCCACCACCAATAGCAGCATCATCACAACCATCATCATCGTTATCAACGTCTTCACTGCTATAGTCACCATTACCATCATCATCACGATCATCATCATCATTATTAATACCATCATCATCATTACCATCATCTTTATTACTTTCTTTATCATTATATCATGTCTTTATCATGAGCACCACCTCCATCAGTCATCATTATCATGACTATCTCCATTATTATTATTGTTTTTTTGTGTCCGACTCTGGGCATAGGCTTCACAGCCTGCGCCCAAGGCCCAGCAGTCCTTCTACAAACCATACACCTGCACATGTCACCTCCGCGGCGCTAACACCCACTGGTCATACTGAATACATGCTAGGGCTGTCTCATACAGGACTGGTGTATTGGTATTAGCGGGGGTACTTTTTCGACTTGTCGGCGGGTCTTCTGGTACATCTGTAAAGTCTGCTTTTATGATATTCAAATCCTTAAACAGTTCCCTGTCCCAGCCGGGATTCGAACCTGGATCCATTAGGACAGCAGGCCACCTCTCTACCTATTCAGCAACCGTCTATCCCTTCTCCTCCTCCTCCTTCTCCTCCATCCCATCATCATCATCATCATCATTATCACAATAATCATTATCAACCATCATCACCACTACTGTACCACAATGCCTACACCACAAATCCATTTTCATCATTATCATCATCACTATCACCACCACAACCAACACAACCACCATTAACATCATCACCTCCTCCACCATCATGATGATGATGATGATCATCATCATCATCTCTGCCAATTATCATCATCATAACCAAAACTACGGCCATAGTTACCATCAGCATGACTATCATCGTCGTCATCACGTTCACCTCTACTGTACACCTTTACTACCCGTATATGCTTGTGACTGAGCCCATCGTTGTCCCTGCACGTCTACAGTACTGTACTTCAGCGGGTCTTTGTTTCTGTCTATTTGTGTCTGTGCCCCTATTTCTCTCGCTCTCTCTCTCTCCCTCTGTGTGTGTGTGTGTGTGTGTGTGTGTGTGTGTTCTTACCTGGCTATTTTTACGCGATTGTGATTAGTACAATTCTTTAAGTTTGTTTATTTGGTGTCTGATTCAATGAGTGTGGGTGGGTGGGGGATGCGCGCGCATGCATGACTGTGTGTTCCTGCAGTATGAACCCTATTCTCAAGCGCGCCGCCTCACTGTGCTGCTGGTGACGATGGCATCGAGTGTGGTATTCTCCCTGGCCGTGTTGATGGTACTGGCACCACGATATTCAGCTTCAGCCGACAGTAACCTTAATCCCACCCCAGATGTCAATCAAACCATCATGAACACTGACCAACAGGCTAGTGTGCTCAGCGATATAACCTTCTCTCAAGGTGAGTTCGTTTCCTTTTATCCGATGAAGAACTTTATTTATTTATTTTTTTTTTTTTTTGACAGCGTTGATAACTTGTGTGATATTTGATGCACTGAAGTAGTTAATGAAGGTTGTATCTAACCCTTCTAGCCAGAAAAGTGTTGTCACCTATATTATATTCTCATACTGTTTGGATAAAGCTGATGGTCAAGCTTTTCAATCCGGTGACGTACTTTTATTCTTATTACTTCCCGGCGATTTTCAATTTGGGAAAGATGTGAAAAAAAAAGTGTACCTGTTACCTCCTGTAGGAAATATCTCCTAAGAATGAATATATAAATGTGCAGTTGGCCAAGTTTGCAGTTAACACATAACGTTGTCAACGCTCTCCTCGTGCATGGATCGTCGAAGTATTCACGGCTGAGGTATGAGTGGAGCTGATGGTTGGAGTGGTTACCGTCGGACGGATGGAGTGAATACAAGAATTAAGCATTCGAATACCCATAGAAATACTTGAAGTTTCAGAGAATACGAATTCAAATACAAAGAAATAACGTGATTTCGAAAGCGAATTCGAATGCTTTATGAAAGTATTCGTGAATGCATTCATGAATACTCTTCGTTAAAAAGGAGATTTGATAAATTTCTGTAGTGCTCGAAAAACACAAGGTACTGGTATATTATATGAAAAAAATGGTACCATGAGACAGTAAAGCATACTTTTGGATGGATGACAAAAAAAAAAAAAAAAAAAAAGCAATTACCTCATCCCACGAAGGATACTAGTACTATTGTGCCTCCGACAAATTCCCATTATTCTTAATTAATATTAATGTCTATGACGTCGTATCACTAAGCCTACAACGTTCACTTCTGCAAGTCTTCCCTCCAGTACTAAATGTGCGCTCCACTGGATCAGAGGAGGCTGGAACAGTTTAATAGCACTTGGTTAGTCCTGACTGGTATGGGTAATCAGTCTCATGAGATTTCCAAAATTGCAGTGGGTTGCCGTCTTTCGAGGTGCAGAGGCTCTCTAACTAGTTTTTCAGTTTTGCTTCCACAGGTGATGAAGTGGGCAAAGGCTGACTAGCTGTGGCCAAAAAGCTAAACAGTTTACAGTAACTTTCTACTTGAGGTTGGAGAAGAGTGGATATATATATATATATATATATATATATATATATATATATATATATATATATATATATACATATATACAGGGTGTAACGCGACGTATGACAAAAACTTACACCAATGATCTATCATGCAATTTTGAGTATATTTTGTTCTATAACATATACTCTCTGCGACCCCAGTTCAGTACCCAGCATTCAGCTTTTAAGTGTTAAAGTTTGGCGGGTAGCATGCGCCATTGGGTGGGAGCTTCGCAGGGCGACGGGAGACGAATATTATTAGCTCATATTGTACTGTACATAAAAATACCATTTCCTATCAGTACAAACGAGTTTTAAGAAGAAACTTTACGTAGTCTATTGATTCTTTAACATCGTCATGCATTTCTGTAATTCTATTGCACAAATCGACTGTAAATTAAGGATTAAATTCAAATTTTAGAGCTTGTGAGGGAGAAGGGAGGGAGGAGAGGGGCTGGTGTGTTGTTGCCAGTTATGCAATGTGTGGTTTGTAGGATACTGCTAGCAGCATTATCATAACACCCACAGCTCATTCAGTGGAAAGAAATAGGTATAGGTAGTGACTAGCACAACACTAAGTCAGGAGTAATAATTTTCTACTGCAGGTAAACGTGGCACCAGTGCTTTCATATGATGTTGACGTGAGAAAAATGACACAGGATTGCCAAGGTAACGACTATGCAGCTAGACCTATTTTTTTGCTTCTATCTAGCGGCACCCCTTAACATCTGACAACATGGTATCTAGCTACATTTTGGATATTTTTTGCCATTTTTAGGTGACATTCTAGAGATGTAATTGTATTTTCTAGCGATGTTTTGCAGTGTTTACTATCTAGCGACATTCTAGCAAGTTTTCATGACTAAACTAGCGGGACTGATGATCATGACTTGGCACTCTGCGTCCAGTGGCATTTGAACGGGAATATTTGCAGGCGAGGCACGCACTTCAAGTACTGTTCTCCGCGTTCAGCTATTCACTGGGTTCATGGAACAGCATGCCACGTACACATACAGCAATCAAGAATATGCAGATATCGTTTATTTTTACGGATTCTGCGATGGTAAAGCCAGTGTTGCAGAGAGGAATACAGGTGGAGATACCCAATGGCGCCACGATTACTTGCAGCAGAAAAATTGTAATAAATAGTAGTCTTCCTGACTTAAAGTGAGGCTAATCTCCTATTACAATAACGTTTTTCCACTGAATGAGCTGTGGGTGTTACGAAAATGCTGCTAGCAATATCCTACAAACCACACATTACATAACTGGCAACAACACACCAGCCCCTCTCCTCTCTCCTACTTCCTCACAAGCTCTAATATTTGAATTTAATCCTTAATTTACAGTCGATTTGTGCAAAAGAATTGCAGAAATGCATGACGATTTTAAAGAATCAATATACTACGTAAAGTTTCTTCTTAAAACTCGTTTGTACTGATAGGAAATGGTATTTTTATGTACAGTACAGTATGAGCTAATAATACTCGTCTCCCGTCGCCCTACGAAGCTCCCACCCAATGGCGCATGCTACCCACCAATCTTTAACACTTAAAAGCCGAATGCTGGGTACTGAACTGGGGTTGCGGAGAGTATATGTTATAGAACAAAATATACTCAAAATTGCATGATAGATCATTGGTGTAAGTTTTTGTCATACGTCGCGTTACACCCTGTATATATATATATATATATATATATATATATATATATATATATATATATATATATGTAGTGTGTCAGATGTAGTACTTTGTTGTAGCTTTCCACTTTCTTTCGTAAACACCCTGCGTGTAGTCATACGTACCCTGATTATTAATGTACCAATTATGTTTGAATCTTGGGTCTTAGGCAGCAGCTAAACAGAAAACAGAACACTGGTCATAAGGTGTCAGTCGGGTTTGGAGTGATTTTAAGCATCAGTATAGGATGACTGTTCTACCGTGTCTGCCTAATACTGAACTCAGATTCCAGTCGTAGGACACATGGTAGGACATAGCTACTGTAGATGTGACAATGTTCTAACATGGTATGAAATTTGTTGATTCAGCAAAAGGTGCCAAAATTGCTGCCAATTCAGTGAGCACAAGCTAACCGTGATAAGTAGGATTTGATACACTAGTCTCTAGTTTTTCCAACTTTTCTTCAGTAAGGACTTCAGAATTCCATGCCGTTGGTGTTTCTCCCTGAAGTGAGGCCTTTCCCTCTAGCAAATCTGCGGGATTAGTAAAGCCGTGTTTTTGTCGTCCAAGCTGGAGCTTGGGATTCGATGCGCGTCATGGGGCGCCTGGTATCCTGGACCGCAAAAACGGTCCAGGACACGTAGAACCAAAAAATTACGTGCCAATCACAAAGTAAGCAGAGGGGTTCGCCGAAGACGATCTTCTGACGAATATGTAACTTACATGTAGCAGTTATTTGTGCTGAACTGCCTCTATATGTCGTTAATATTAGCTACCTGCACCCCAGTTTCATGTACATAGTGCTAATTTCATGACATTTATCATATACGTGTAGTTGCTGGCCAATCTCACTTTCATCAAGCTACACCAAGACTGCTCCCGATCACGCTTGGGTGAGATACGAAGACGGTCTTGGTTTCGATGACAAACGCTTGGGCCGGCTTCGTATCACTTTGGCCGACAAAAATGGGGCAGCTTGGTTTCACCGAAGATGCCTTCGAATCCAATCCGCCAGCTTGGCCGACAAAAACGCGGCTTAAATCTTTTGGCATTCGCTACTTGAATAGACACACTTGATTCACTCTTATATACAGTAGTATCCAATTTCCTTCATCTTTTACAAATTGCAGAGCTTGTGAAAAACAGGCGTCAAGTTTATGAAGGAAATTGAATACACTATCGAAAGAGTTGTGTACACCTAGAGATTCACCATCTGATTCAGATTCATTTTCTGCACTGCTACGAGACCTATGTACACATATAGAATATGATATTTTGGGGGGAGCTTGAGTCCAGCTAAGAAGATGCTTTGTTCATATCTGATGCATTGTCTGTAATTACATACTATAACTTGTCAGTGATTAAAAAAAATAACTACATCCTTCAAAAGTATGCATGGATATCCTCTGAGGTGGGACGCTCTGTAAATCTCCGACAGGATTACTTTTTGTTGCTTCCAGCCATGTATGAAGTGGGCAGTCACTCCTAGATGGCTACGCATTTGTCTTTTACTCCAGATAGTTAAATTAATATTAATGTTTGGGGCAAGATTCATTATACAGATAGCACTTTGTTGGAACTCTTTGCACTTGCCTTTAAGCAACGTTTTTGACAAATGGCTAGGACTTGGGGTAATATATCGAGGCTCTCGTGTTCTTATTAAATCCTTAAATTATCCTGTATCGAGGCTCTCGTGTTCTTATTAAATCCTTAGTTTCCTGCTTCTACAAGTGACAGAGGTTGTAGGATTCTAGCAATGACGGTGACAATTTTGTCAGTAATATGCTTCTGGCGTGATGTCAAGGTTTAAAGTATTCTGTGTATAGGGTCATACTTGTAGATGTAGAGGGACCAGTCTCAGCTCTCTGCAGCAGCACTGACGTATACTTTCGCGGAAGATAAAGAGAACGAAAACCATAAGTCTGATAACACTGATTGCAAGTTTGCACTCAGTATGTCACAACCCAAAGGATAAAACGTATTATGTACTGTACCAATGGAAATTTTCCTACAAAGTGTAGAGAGCGGAAAAAAAGGAGAGAACAGGTAACATAATGAAACAGGCCTATAATGGCGATAATCATATTTACTATAATGATACAATGCCACTTCGTGTGAAACTCAACGATTCGGTAGTTTCAAAAACCCTAAGTGTGTGTGTGTGTGTGTGTGTGTGTGTGTGTGTGTGTATATATATATATATATATATATATATATATATATATATATATATACATAGCATAGAGAGAGAGATGGATAGATACAAATTTAGATAGATATATAGATATTTATTATAATGATAACTTTTGCCACTTATGTGAAACTCAACGATTCGGCAGTAGGTTTCAGAAACCCTACCTCTATCTAGACTGTATATATATATATATATATATATATATATATATATATATATATATATATATATATATTCATTCATTCATCATCCAATCCTACATTGTCCCATGAGAAGCGTAGGGGCACGGGGCTAGGGAATTTGGTCCTGACATTTGAGTGACCTGCCTCACTCATCCCTGAGTGGCATTACATGAGCAATAAACCCCAACCACTCCTTGGATATAAACTGACACAAGTTCAATCCGACTGAAGCTCCGTAATTACCTACTAAACCACCAGGCACCAAAATATGGTTATATGGTTACCATTCAGCATAGTAAATGGTTTCCCGGTGTACAGGAAACCATTTGGCTTGTCACTCAGTGTAGAGTCACCCACAGGTAGAAGGAAAAGGAAAGAATGAAGAAAAGAAAGACAGAGGAGGGAGTGTAAAGTCACCTGTAGACAGAAGGACGAGGAAAGAATGAAGGAAAGAAGCTAAGTTTACTAATACCAAGTCGGTTCACTTTCCCTCAGGGCGCAGGGAGGCGTGGTTTGTGTGTGACGTCAGTCGGCTTAAGTAACAGAAAATGTACAAAAGGGCAGACTCAAATTAAACATTTATAATAAGGGAAAACGAAGAAGGGGAAGAAGGGTGGACTCGTTTAACCGTATAACATAGCAGTAGGTTCCCTCACACCCCCATACCTTCCCTCAAACATTTCAGTCCCTTCCCTCACTTCGGACTGAAAATGTGTCATGATCTGGAAAGTGCAGCATACATCCATTCACCGCCACGGTCAGGCGTCAACTGAACTTGGGTTTCTTGCCAGCTGACGTCACTCCGATGCTTCACCCCCTACGCCAGCTTTGACTCGTTTTAGATGGAAGTGATCCGACTTGGTATTAGTAGACTTAGGAAAGAGGGATGAAGAGAGGAGAGGACAGACACCCGATAGCAGCACTACATCGAGTGAGTGGATGGTGAGTCCCCCCACCTACCACAATATATATATATATATATATATATATATATATATATATGTATAAATATCTATCTATCTATAGCCCGATGCCCTAATCCCGCAAAGAGTGGCCGCAGACAAAACGCCTCCAAGTCACTCTGTCACCCACCATTTGACTACCCTCCCCCCAACTCATCCCCCCCTCCCTCATATACCTCTCAACTCCATCCCTCCACCTCATCCTCGGTCTACCCCTCCCCCTCCCCCCCTCCACCTCACCTACATACACCCTCTTAGTCAGTCTTTCATTCTCCATTCTCTCCACATGTCCAAACCACCTCAGTGTATTTCTCCTAATCTTTTCAACCACATCCACATCTACCCCACAACGTTCCTTCACTTCTTCATTCGTCAACCTGTCCCTCCACGTCACTCCACATGCTCCTCTCAAGTAACTCATTTCCACTACTCTCACTCTTGACTTGTTCCCCTCTTGCAAGGTCCACGCCTCGCTTCCATACGTCAGGGTAGGGATCACAATACCATCATGCAGTGACTTCTTAACTTCCATACTCACCTCCCTATTTCTCATCACTGCTTTCAGTGTACCAACAACTTTTCTTCCCTGCTGTACCCTTTCAAGTACTTCATCCCCCAAAGTTCCATCCTTACTCATCACACTACCCAAGTACTTGA
This sequence comes from Coenobita brevimanus, assembly GCF_032717465.1. NCBI lineage: Eukaryota > Metazoa > Arthropoda > Malacostraca > Decapoda > Coenobitidae > Coenobita > Coenobita brevimanus. The sequence continues at coordinate 5,974,853 of NC_137020.1, read as the reverse complement.
ATGCACTCACATTCTCCATATTCTCACCATCCAACCTCACTGCACACTCTGTGACTTCATTCCTCTCAAACACCATAACTTTACTTTTGTTTACATTAACTTTCAGCTTCCTCCTCCTACACACTGTCCCAAATTCATTCACCAAACCTTGCAACTCCCATTCATCTTCACTCAACAATACTGTATCATCAGCAAACAGCAACACCGGAAGCTTCCAAATCTCACCCTCATTCATTAGGGCCACCCCCACATCCACTGCCCTACCTTGCACCTCCATTACAACCCCATCCATTTATATATTAAACAGCCATGGAGACATCACACACCCCTGTTTCAGTCCCACATTGAGATCAAAGAACTCACTCAGCTCACCATCCACTCGCACCGTAGCCCTAGCTCCCTCGTACATACTCTTCACAGCACTCAACAATTTCCCCTCCACTCCATATACTCTTAATACCTTCCACATACCTTGCCCATCTATTCTGTCATAAGCTTTCTCCAAGTCCATGAAGGCAGCATACACTTTCCTTCCCTTCTCTAGATACTTCTCCACTAAACATCTTAGAACAAATATCTGATCTACACACCCTTTTCCCTTCCTAAATCCCCCTTGTTCTTCTCCAACTAGCTCCTCTGTCATATGCCTAACCCTATCAATGAGTATTCTACCATATATTTTACCAGTCACACTAAGAAGGCAAATACCCCTATGGTTACCACATACTTCTCTCTTCCCTTTTCCTTTGTACAGAGGAACAATTATACCTGATTTCCAGGCCTCTGGAACCCTTCCCTCTTCCCAAGCCAATCTACACAACTTCCATATCCACTTCACAACAATCTCACCCCCCATACCTAAGCATTTCACCACACACTCCATCAATTCCTGGGGCCTTT
>NC_137020.1:5966453-5971453 GCF_032717465.1 Coenobita brevimanus | reverse complement strand
TCCTCCATACTTCTTTCCTTCTATCCTCTTCTGTTTTACTTTCCTTCATTCTTTCCTCATCCTTCTGCCTACAGGTGACTTTACACTCCCTCTTCTGTCTTTCCTTCATTCTTTCCTCTTCCTTCTGCCTGTAGGTGACTCTGCACTGAGTGACATGCCAAATGGTTTCTTGTACACCAGGAAACCATTTACTACGTTGGGTGGTGACCATATAACCAAATTTTGGCGCCTGGTGGTTTAGTGGGCAATTGTGGAGCTCCAGTCGGATTGAGCCGGTGAAGGTTTATATCCAAGGGGTGGTTGGGGTTTATTGGTCACGTACTGCCACTCAGGGATGATTGAGGCTGGTCACTCTCATCTTAAATGTCTGGATCAACTTGCCTAACCCCGGGCTCCTACACTCCTTGTCACGAATCAAATTCGCGACATTTCCCTTTTTGTGAGAAGCCACGAACTATTTGTTGAAAAACTCACTGTGTATCGTTCAGTTAACCGCTCATTCGGACGGAAGCTTTGTCAAATCAATTTTTCAGTGTCATAAGTGATCGTCTTTGTGTGAGACATTAGCGCTTCCGCTGAGCGATTTGTTTTGGGCGCGTTTTGCTCACTCGACCGTTAAAAAAATGCGGCCTACTGCTCCCCTTTTTTCCCACGACTTAGTCAAGTGTTTGCTGTGACGGAGAGAGGTCCTGTGCTCCAGAAGTGAGAGGTCAACCCAAGCTCCACTAGAATCACAGTTATCCAGTGCTCCCACCTCGGTGATACACAGCATTCATCGACCAGTATTTCTTTTTGTATTTTCCTAGTTTTAAGAGCTTAGTTAAGGTGTTTTTCCTAGGCGTAACAATTTAGCTCGAGTGAGTGAGTGAGTGCGATCTCATTAATTTGATTTTGAATTGTAATGTTAAATTTATTTTGTAATCAATACATTTAACAGGTCTTTTTCTTGAGCTTAATGTAAAGTAAACTCTTGTTTCATTTCTCCACAATTAAGCTTATTTTCCATATAGCTCCTAGCTTGCATAAACGTTTTTCTATTCATAACTGGTACTTAGGCCAGTCTTGTATTAAACTTAAAATCCGTTGTGCCTCCTAGGAGTTAAGCACCAGCAAGAACCTGAAACTATTATTAGTATTAGTTATTTATTGTCAGGGGTGAAGTAACTTTCTCCAGAGGCTAACAGTAACAACAATCGAGTAATTAGTCTCTACTGTGTACTGTTGAGAAAGTTTATAAATATTTGTTCTTAGAGAATCGCTTGAAGAAGTCAGCGTAAAGTAATCGTTGCTTGATTTAGTAAGACGATCATTGTCCCTGCTCTTCAATATTATTGAATGTTATTATCAATTAAATAATATTTAGCATTTATTTTAAAAACCCCGTGACAATTGGCGACCTTGCCATTAGATATTAACTCTGCTCTAAAAAGCTGATATTCACGAGGGCAGTGTCACTCAATTGTTCATATTTGGGTATTTACCCCTGGGGGTAGGGGGTTTCAAAGCAATCACTCCCCCAGTATCCCTGCTTGTCGTACGAGGCGACTAAAAGGGGTTGAAATGGTGAGGTTAGTGCTTACCACCCCGTAAAAAGAACTAACTAGAAAAGCAAATAAAGCACCTCGGACCCGGACGGACCATACGTTGACGACTAAGGAACGGACAAAGGACATTCTGAGGGTAGGACACGATGGAATGTGGAAGAGGAGTGAATGATGAAGTGGAAAGGAGAGAGAGATTGGTCCAGGTGCTTGAGGATGCAAAAGTGGATATATGTGGACTGACTGAAACTAAATGGAAGGTGGAAAGGATCGAGAGAATGGGAATACGTTGTGGGTATATGTGCGGGAGTCAGTGAAGAATGAGAGGGCAAGAGAGGGAGTATGTCTGATGATAAGCAAGAAGTGGAAGGAGAATATAAGAGAGTATGGCAGACAGTGGGTGCAAGGATTGTATGGTGAGGATGAAAGTAGGTATACAAGCATGGGCGATTGTATGTGTGTATGCTCCAACAGAGGATCGAGTGGCAAGAGTGAAAGAATGGAGTTTTGGGCAGAGAGTAGAAGCATGTATGGATATAAGTTTGAGAGGAGCGAAAGAGGAATGCTTTGTTGATTGGAGACATGAATACAGCAAAGTTGGGATATGCACGAGTGGATTTAGTGGTTGGTCAGAATGGGGTGTGCCAGCTGAAGTAGATGGGATAAAATGGTAGTGCTTTGGTGGACATCTGTGCTGGTAAGGGGTTACAATAGCCAACACCTAGCTTTCGTCATAAGATGATCCACCGGTATACATGGAGAGTAATGAGGAGGATGGATGGTGAACTTAGTTGAACGAAAGGCAATGATAGACTACGTGTGTGGATGAGCGAATGAGAAGACAAGTGTTGGATGCAAGGGGTGTGGAGAGGGTGGGGGAATGGAGTCTCCGGACCATCACTTAGTGATGGCCAAGGTAGAGCTGCAAAGAAAGTGGTTGAGGAGACGAAGGGGAAGACAGGAGGAAGCAGCTCCTGTGAGAAGAGTGGAGAAATTGCAAGATAGTGGGAGAAAAGGACAGAGTACAAGAGCATAGTGGAAGAAAGATTGGGAAGGTATGAGCTAGAGCAGATGGAAGGGGTGGAAGACGTATGTAAGGTATTCACGGAAGAGATAAGCGCATGGCGTGTGAGGCGGTTTGTGGAGTGAGGAGGAGATGCAAGGGTGTGCAAGGGACAGCATGGTGGAATGATGAGGTGAAACGAGCTGTGGAACAAAGAAAGAAGAAGGCATATGGTGAATGGATTTGGCGAGTAGAGGTAGGGGAGAAGATGAGAGAGAGAAGAGAGAGGTATATGTGAGCAGGAGAAGGGGAGGTTAAGAGACTGGTAAGGGAAGGAGAGTAAGAAGAAAGTGGATGAAGAGTTTGGGAGGAATTTGAGGTGTGAAATGGAGGAGGAGAGTAAGAAATTGTTTTGGAAGGAGGTAAAGAAAGTAAGGCAGTGTGAAAGGGGAAATAGTAGGGGAGTAGAAAGATAGGAATAATAGATTGTTGGTGGAGAAGAGAGAGAAATTGAGGAGATGGAAGGAGCACTTTGAGGATTTGTTGAATGTAAGAGAGTGGGAGCAGTGTGAGTATAAGTGGTTGGGGAATGGCTGGGAGAAGAAGAGATGAGAGGAGGGAGGAAGAGATCAGTAGGTCGGAAGTAGTGGAAGCGATGAAGAAGATTAAGCTGTGAAAGGGCCCCAGGAATTGATGGAGTGTGTGGTGGAAATGCTTAGGTATGGGGGTGAGATTGTTGTGGAGTGGATATGGAAGTTGTGTAGATTGGCTTGGGAAGAGGGAAGGGTTCAGAGGACTTTGGAAATCCAGGTATAATTGTTCCTCTGTTACAAAGGAAAAGGGGAGAGGAGAAGTATGTGGTAACCCTAAAGGGTATTTGCCTTCTTAGTGTGACTGGTAAAATATATGGTAGAATACTCATATTGATAGGGTTAGGGCATATGACAGAGGAGCTTGGTTGGAGAAGAACAAGGGGGGATTTAGGAAGGGAAAAGGGTGTGTAGATCAGATATTTGTTCTAAGATGTGTTTAGTGGAGAAGTATCTAGAGAAGGGAAGGAAAGTGTATGCTGCCTTCATGGACTTGGAGAAAGCTATAGTGACAGAATAGATAGACAAGGTATGTGGAAGGTATTAAGAATATATGGAGTGGAGGGGAAATTGTTGAGTGCTGTGAAAGGAGTATGTACGAGGGAGCTAGGGCTACGGTGCGAGTGGATGGTGAGCTGAGTGAGTTCTTTTGATCTCAATGTGGGACTGAAACAGGGGTGTGTGATGTCTCCATGGCTGTTTAATATATATATGGATGGGGTTGTAAGGGAGGTGCAAGGTGAGGCAGTGGATGTGGGGGTGGCCCTAATGAATGAGGGTGAGATTTGGAAGCTTCCGGTGTTGCTGTTTATGATGATACAGTATTGACAGTGAAGATGAATGGGAGTTACAAGGTTTGGTGAATAGATTTGGGGACGAGTGTGTAGGAGGAGGAAGCTGAAAGTTAATGTAAACAAAAGTAAAGTTATGGTGTTTGAGAGGAATGAAGTCTGAGAGTGTGCAGTGAGGTTGGATGGTGAGGATATGGAGAATGTGAGTGCATTCAAGTACTTGGAGTAGTGTGATGAGTAAGGATGGAACTTTGGGGGATGAAGTGCAGCAGAGGAATTGCAGCAGGGAAGAAAGGTTGTTGGTACACTGAAAGCAGTGATGAGAAATGAGGAGAGTGGCATTATGGAAGTTAAGAAGTCACTGCACTTGATGGTATTGTGATCCCTACCCTGACGTATGGAAGCGAGGCGTGGACCTTGCAAGAGAAGGGAACAAGAAGTCAAAATTAGAGAGCAGTGGAAACGAGTTAGCAGGGAGGAGCATGTGGAATGGACGTGGAGGGACAGGTTGACAAATGAAGAAGTGAAGGAACGTTATGGGGTAGAAGTGGATGTGGTTGAAAAGATTAGGAGAAATACACTGAGGTGGTTTGGACATGTGGAGAGAATGAAAAATGAAAGACTGATTAAGAGGGTGTATGTAGGTGAGGTGGAGGGAGAGGGAGGGGAGGGAGGTAGACCGAGGATGAGGTGGAGGGATGGAGTTGAGAGGTATATAAGGGAGGGGGGTGAGTTGGGGGGAGGAGTCAAATAATGGGTGACAGAGTGACTTGGAGGCGTTTTGTCTGCAGCCACCTTTGCGGGATTAGGGCATCGGGCTATAGATAGATAGATAGATAGATAGATTATCAATTAAATAATATTTAGCATTTATTTTAAAAACACCGTGATATTTTAAAACCCCGTGACAATTGGCGACCTCATTCCAGGATATTAACTCCTAGCTCTAAAGCCATTCACGAGATAATACTCACTCGTTTATATTTAGGTATTTATCATTAAAGTTTATAGGCACAAGTTTACTGGTGGATTTACCATTAATTTAGCAAGTGAATTTTTGCTTTATTAAATCATA
>NC_137020.1:5864271-5966353 GCF_032717465.1 Coenobita brevimanus | reverse complement strand
TGAACGAAGTGATATGAAAACTACACCCACTGTATAAATCTGCGAAAATATGACGCTCAGTATAACACTCTGGTCAGTAAATATGTGATAGCAAGAATATAAAGTGGAAACGGGTGTAATGTTAGCATGAATAAAACGTATAAGTTGAAAAATAGTGTAAGTTGTAATAATTGATGTCACGAGTACACCCACTGTGTAAATCTGTGAAAATATTAAGCTCAGTAGAACATTCTGGTCAGTAAGTATGTGATAGGAATTATATAAAGTGGAAAAGGGTGTAATGTTAGTAGGAAAGTAATTTATAAGTTGAATACTAGTGTAAGATGAAACAAATGATATCGCGATAACACTCACTGTGTAAGCACGCGCTAATATGACGCTCAGTTGAATCGTAAGGTCTGAAATTATGTGATATCAATTATATCAAGTGTAAACATGTGCAATGTTAGTGGAGAATTATTATATAAGTACAAAAATAGGTTGTAAGTTGAAATAGTAGTCATAGCGACTTCACCGTGTGTGTTATTATGCACTATTATTACGCTAAATATTTACGTAAGGCCGAAATTATCTCAAAACAGTTCTATAAAGTTGAAAAGTGTATAATGTTATTAGGAAAGTATTATGTAAGTAGAAAAAACACAATACGAGTTGAAACAACAGTCACAGCGAGTTAACTCACTACGTAAATAAGCGCTAACATTACGCTAAATGTTATCGAAAGGCCTGTGAATACGTAAAAACAGTTCAATAAAATGTAAAATGGTATAATGTTATTGTAGAAGTATTATGTAATTTAAAAAAATGATATGTATCATGATTTTCGAATGTTAGCGATTCATCGTGACCAGTCTGCCCGATTTTGCTCGTTTCGCACGATGGTACAATGCTTATTTCAGCTCTATTTTTGTATAAAATCCAATTTACTCTTTTATCACATGTTTTTATGTTTGTAATAAATACATATCTACTTACTTTCATTGGTTTCCCAGACTTATAATACCATAGAAAACGTTAGAGGCTCAGACCACCTACAGAGAACACGGTGCCAGGTGTGACCAAGGCATACCTGTTTAAGGCAATTATAGACCCCGGGGAACGATTTCTTTGTGACTGACCATTGTTTCTGACCAAAAGCGAAAGTTTTAGCAAAAAAAATTTGGGTCCAAAAATGGTCGGGATTGGGGGGTACCATTGGTGAGAAAGTGGTCGGGACGGGGCATGTTAAACAGGAAGTGAAAAGAATAATCCAAAACGATCCAAAGTTAGTCAGAGATTCAGTAGATATAAACAAATCTATAGTAATCACTGGTATAGAAGAGGAAGAAGTAAAAAACAAGATCAAAAGAGACAAAAAGGAGATGGCAAATGTAATGAGCTTTCTGAAAGAAGTATCAGAGGAAATCTGTAGTAAAGACATAGAGGAACACAAAAGGTTAGGGAAATACGAGAAAAGCAAGACAAGACCTCTAAAGGTGACTTTCCAGAGTGTAAACACTGTGGAGGAGATACTAAAAAATACAAAGAATCGTATGGAAAAAGAGGAGTTCAAAAATGTATGGATAAAAAGATGCCTAACACAAGAGGAACTGGAATTACTGAAAGAGAAGAGGGAGGAAGCAAAAACAAAAAATGAGGGATGATCAGAAGAGAAGAACAAATGTTTTTACAAAGCAATAGGATTGCAGGTACGAAAGTGGTACACAAACAGGATGGAATAAAAAGGAAGAAGGTAGTAAAACCATATCATGACAAGTATATAAACAAGATGATAAAGTTGATGTACTCAAATGTGGATGGAATGGTATCTAAATTACTAGAGATGAATGATTATGTCAGAGAAAATGAACCACAAATAATATGCCTAACTGAAACAAAATTAACACCAAGGATATCCAATGACATACTAAACTTAGAGGAATATAATATATAGAGAAGAGACAGAAATTTAAAAAAAGGAGGAGGAATTATAATATTAATTAAGAAAAATCTAAAAGTCAATGAAATAAAACTAGATATACCATCACAAGTAGAACTGATTGCAGTAGAGATCAACACATCTGAAGGGAAAGTAATTGTAGCCAATTTGTACCTGCCACCCAGATCAAACATATGGGAAAGAGACGAATATGAGGACCTGGCAGAGAGTACAATTCAGTGTTTAAGATCATTACTACATAAAATGGAAAAGAAATCGGAAAGAATCATACAAACTGGAGATTTTAATACAAATATAAATTGGAATACTCTAGATATAATTAGCCAAGAAAGCTGTTGGGACCAAAAGCTCCTGGATCTCGTGCAAGAGTTTTTCCTAACGCAACATGTGAGGGAAACCACCAGAAAAAGAGGACTCAGTGTACCTTCAGTGCTAGATCTAATATTTACGAGGTAAGAAAATTATATTGACAGTTTAATATATCACCCTCCACTCAGCAAAAGCGATCATGCAGTACTAAATTACAACTTCAGGATAGCATATGACACAGTTAACAGCAATGAAAGTTACAAAAAGAGCCTAAACTATAAAAAGGGAAATTATCAAGACCTACAGAAATATTTCTTAGAAGTTCATTGGGAAAATGAGCTTAGAGGACAAGATTTAAATGCTGTATATAAAAAATTCTGTGAATTTTATGAAATAGAGTCCCAGAGAGTACATCCCACAGCACAAAAGAAGCAGCAGATAAGAAAATACAGAAATGGTTCCAATACAGAATGTAAAAAAAATCAAAAAAAGAAAAAAGAGATTTGTTGTGGAATAGGATACAGAAGACAACAATAGTGAAAGGGCGTATATTAATTACAAACAGGCAAGAAACGAATATACAAGAATAAGGAGGGAAGCCCAAGAACAGTTTGAGGGGGATATAATAAATAAAAGTAGTGATCAACCAAAGCTGTTTTACAGCTACATCAGAAGCAAAACCAAAGTAAAAGATATAATACAATCCATTACAGACGAGGGAATCACTTATACGCAAAAGAAAGATATTTGTGAAGCACTAAATAAGAATCTCCAATTAGTTTTTACAAAAGAAAAAATTTTTTAGAGGGACTATGAGGAACATGCATGTCCACACATACTACCAGATATACAAATAGCAGAAAAAGTAATACAGGAGGAGTTAAGTAAATTAGACAGAGGAAAAACAAGTGGTCCTGATGAAATTTCATGTTGGGTACTACGAGAATGTGCAAAGGAGTTAAGTAAATCATTATTTTAAATTTTCAAGAAATCCTTGAGTCAAGGTAAACTACCTGATATTTGAAAGAAAGCAAATATTGTCCCCTTATTCAAGAAAGGAAATAGACAAAATCTACTCAACTACCGACCAGTATCACTGACCAGTGTTGTAAGCAAGGTATTCGAAAAACTTATAAGAAAAGCTTGGGTAAATCATCTAGAAGAACACAGTATGATAACAGAAAGACAGTTTGGTTTCAGAAAAGGAAAATCATTTGTTACTAATCTGTTGAGCTACTATGACAGAGTAACAAACACAATACAGGAAAGAGAAGGATGGGTGGACAGAATCTATTTAGATTTCAAGAAAGCTTTTGACACAGTACCACACCAAAGACTTTTATGGAAACTGTACCATCAAGGAGGAATTCGAGGCAAACTGTTTTGTTGGATGCAAGATTTTCTCATAAAAAGAGAAATGAGAACAGTACTAAGAAGAAACTACTCATCATGGAAAGAAGTGACTAGTGGAGTAACACAGGGTTCAGTGGTGGCACCAATCATGTTTTTAGTGTATATAAATGATATAAACAGTAACACTGGAAATGAGAGCTATCTGAATATGTTTGCAGATGATGCAAAAATACAAAGGAGAATTACTGACACAGACTCTTGTAAAGAGCTACAAGAAGAATTAAATAAACTTCATGAATGGAGTAGTACATGGCAAATGGAATTCAATGTGGACAAGTGTCATGTAATCAAGTTTGGTAAAAGTGGAAAAAGACCTGATTGGGATTATAAGTTAGGAAATAAAACCCTATACACATCAGAAAGAGAGAAGGACCTAGGTGTGATTATCAATAACAGACTATCTCCGGCTGACCACATCAGCGAGAAGGTAAGGAACATGTATACACTGCTTGCAAATATGAGAATAGCATTCACATACATAAATGAAGACATGCTAAGAATGGTAATAACATCATTCATTAGACCAACCCTGGAATATGCATCAGTAGTCTGGAGGCCTCATCTCAAAAAAACACATAGATAAGATTTAAAAAGTTCAAAGGGCCGCTACAAGATGGATACCAAGCTTAGGGGACCTAAGCTACGAAGAAAGACTAAATAAACTGAATCTACCAACACTACAGGAGAGAAGGAAAAGAGGTGACATGATAATGCTATTTAAGTGCAAATCAGGGAAGGACAAAATAGACATAAATGATTATTTAACATATTGAGAAGCATCAGCAAGAGGACACTGCAAAAAACTGCATAAGAAGAGAGGTGATAAAGACGTAAGGAAATTCAGTTTCCCAAACAGAGCAATTGATCAATGGAATGCACTACCGAATGAAATAGTGTGTGCCAAAACAATTCACAAATTTAAGGATATGTACGATAAATATGGTTTAAGACACGGGACAGTACGAGCTTGACTCATTCCTGTAAAGATACAATTAGGTAAGAACAATTAGGTAGGTAAGAACACACACACACACTACATAACTCATCTTTCAACAACCCTTCAACCTCCTGCCAGCATCTCAACACCTCTGGAGGAAGTGAGTTATCTATATTTTGTTGATTTGTATCAATCAATCAATCAATCATTTCCTGTGGCACCCCACGGGATGCATAAGGTCTCAATGAACTCTCTCCACCAATATTTGTCTCTTGCCATCTCCTTCAGGTCCCACCAACACTCCTCTCCTGCTTCTTTTTTCATTGTCCTCAACCAGGTTTCCCTCGGCCTACCTCTACCTCTTCTTCCTCTAGCAATCCACTCTGGCACATCCTGTATTAAACAACCTTCTTTTCTGTATATGTGCCCCAGCCACTTCCAGCGAGACAGTCTCACATATTCATTAACTGGTTCCACTCTCGTAATATCCCTTACTCTTTCATTTGTAACTCTGTCTTGCCACTTTACTCCAAGAATCCTTCTCAGTATTTTATTCTCAAATCCTAATACTTTCTGATCTGTTGCAATTGTACTGTACCATGACTCATGCCCGTAAATTAAAATAGGTCTAACCATGGACTTGTAAATTTTAACTTTAGTATGTACCGAAAGCATATTATTGTTCGAAACAGATTTCAACATTCCAACAGCTCGCCAAGCCTGTCTAATCCTCTCCTCAATTTCATTGTTTAATGATCCATCAGATGATACAATCATTCCCAGATATTTAAAGTTTTCTAGATTCTTCACCACATTATTCCCAATTACACAATCGATTTGGTTCTCCACGTTCATATTAATAATTTCAGTCTTTCCACAATTTATTACCAATCCCACTTTTTCTCCTTCCTCCACCAGACAATCGAGCACCCTCTGCATCTCGTAAATACTTCCGCAAATCAGTACAATATCATCAGCATAGTCCAAATCCATCAGCTTCTTATTTTCTTTCCAGTTAATTCCTGCACCTGTTCTCCTTACAACCTTTTTCATAACATAATCCATAACCAAAACAAACAACAATGGCGAAAGAACTCCTCCTTGAATCACTCCTGACCTAACTTGAAATGGATCACTCAAAGAACCACCCACCATTACCTTACAAAAAGTACCTTCATGCAGGCTTCTAATAATATTTACAAACTTTTCTGGTATACCATAGAATCTCATAATTTTCAACATAGCTCCACGTGAAACACTATCAAAAGCCTTTTCAAAATCCACAAAACACATGTTAAGTGGCATTTTCATCTCATTAGCTTGTTGCATTAGATGTCTTACAATAAAAATCTGATCATTACAACCTCGACCCTTTCTAAATCCCGCTTGTTCTTCTCTTAAAATTTTATCAATTACTGGCTCTATTCTGTTCAACAAGATTTTGGAAAAGACTTTTGCAACTACAGGTGTCAAAGTTATCCCCCTCCATTTGCCACACACACTTAAATCTCCCTTTTTTGGTATTTTTATAATCACTCCATTTTTCCACTCTTCTGGAATTCCACCATTATCCCAAGCCACATTAAAAAGTTTCAAAAGCACATTCATCAACTCGTCATTTTCCACCTTAAGCATTTCAGGGAATATTACATCCTCACCTGGAGCCTTAAAATTCTTTAACTCCTTTATAGATTTTGCTACCTCTTCCAAAGTTATGTCCCCTGTTTCTATCTGCAAATCTCTCTCGGCTGGCAAAATGTCCTCTTCAACTGGGATTGGTCTATTTAGAACAGATTCAAAGTGCTCTTTCCATCTTCCTTTTATATCCAAATCTTTAGTCATCAAATTACCATTTCTATCTCGTACAGGTATTTCCTTCCTTCTCTTTTCAGTCCCATTTAACTCCTTTATGGCCTGATACGCTGCTCTTGTGCTCTGACCGTCATTTTTACTTAATTTAATTTCTGTCTCTGTCGCCTTTTCATCATATAGTTTCCTCTTATCACGTCTAACGAGTCTTTTTACTTCAGAATGTAAACTCCAGTACTTTGCTCTAAGTACTTCAACTACATGGCCATCAACATGTTGTTCTTCACTTCTTAACTTAGCCTCTTTCCTTTTCTGAATTACATTCCATGTTTCATCTGACATCCATTTTTTCCTTTTCGCTTTTCCCTTTTTCTTAATAGTAACCTTAGCACTCTCATGCAAAACTCTTTTACCTCTCTCCACATTTGATTAATATCATTGTCTTCATATTCCATCAAAGTCTGCAGGAGTAGAAACTTGTTTCTACATTCGCACCGAAACTTTTCCCTCGTGCTCTCATCACTTCTCAGCTCATCAAAATCATAATTATTACCTCCTGTACAATTACCATTAACGTTTCTCTTAAGTTTTATTTTAATCTTTGACACAACAAGTTGATGATCACTACCTATATCTGCCCCCCTCCTTACGCAAACATCTTGCAAATAACTCCTATGCCTTCTGCTAATTGCAATGTGGTCAATCTGGTTACAATATTTACCACATGGTGAAATCCAAGTAGTCTTATGTATTTTTCTATGTTCAAAGATAGTTCCACCAATTATAAGGTCATTTGCCAAACAAAAGCTTGCAAGTCGCACCCCATTTTCGTTCATTATACCAACACCCTCCTTACCCATACAATCTTCAAAGCCATCCCTACTACTGCCAACAATCGCATTAAAATCAACAAATTATATATATACAGAGAGAGAGAGAGAGAGAGAGAGAGAGAGAGAAAGAGAGAGAGAAAGAGAGCTATAAATATAAATATAAATATATATATATATATATATATATATATATATATATATATATATATATATATATATATATATATGTATATATATATGTATATATATATATATATATATATGTATATATATATATATATATATATATATATATATATATATATATATATGGGTAGTGTGATGAGTAAGGATGGAACTTTGGGGGATGAAGTACGTGAAAGGGTACAGCAGGGAAGAAAGGTTGTTGGTACACTGAAAGCAGTGATGAGAAATAGGGAGGTGAGTATGGAAGTTAAGAAGTCACAGCATGATGGTATTGTGATCCCTACCCTGACGTATGGAAGCGAGGCGTGGACCTTGCAAGAGGGGAACAAGTCAAGAGTGAGAGCAGTGGAAATGAGTTACTTGAGAGGAGCATGTGGAGTGACGTGGAGGGACAGGTTGACGCATGAAGAAGTGAAGGAACGTTGTGGGGTAGATGTGGATGTGGTTGAAAAGATTAGGAGAAATACACAGAGGTGGTTTGGACATGTGGAGAGAATGGAGAATGAAAGACTGACTAAGAGGGTGTATGTAGGTGAGGTGGAGGGAGGGAGAGGGAGGGGTAGACCGAGGATGAGGTGGAGGGATGGAGTTGAGAGGTATATGAGGGAGGGGGGGGTGAGTTGGGGGGAGGGGAGTCAAATGGTGGGTGACAGAGTGACTTGAAGGCGTTTTGTCTGTGGCCACCCTTTACGGGATTAGGGCGTCGTGCTATATATATATATATATATATATATATATATATATTCTCTCTCTCTCTCTCTCTCTCTCTCTCTCTCTCTCTCTCTCTCATTGGTCTTGTGTGCACTCCTTGTCTCACCACTTTCCTTCCATGTCCCTGACTTTTCAGTTCTTACCTATCACATTGCCTTATATCCTTCCCTTATTCTCTTTTCATTCCCTTTTCTATAAACGTCTTTTTCTCTTCTTTTTCATTTCACCTCGTTCTCCCTTTCTTTCTTTTTATCCCCATTTCCTTTCCGTCTTTCCAGTCTCCTCATGTCTCTCTTTCCCTTTCCTTTCCCAGTCTCTCGTTCTCCTTCGCAACCCAGTCTTTTACTTCAATTGTTATATTTAAATTCAATCCTTTCCCTCCCTATCCAATGCCATTCTTCAATTGATATGTTGTCTTCCTGTTACTTAGGGCATGGGTTTTACCCTTGATACTTCATTTTCTCCTCATTTTCTTACACGTTTCCCTCAGACTCTCTTTCATCAGTCTCTCTCTCTCTCTCTCTCTCTCTCTCTCTCTCTCTCTCTCTCTCTCTCTCTCCTTTCCAATGTCGGCATCCTCGAGTGCACTTCACCCAGCAGCTTCCTATTCAAATTTCGGAAACATTTTATGAAAAATAAAAATCAATTACGACAGTTTCAAATGTAACAAACCATTACCTTTATGAAAAAGTTCATTGCACTGGAAATTTTATATTGCTCCTCTATTTTCACCTATAAAATGCTCAATATATTTATTTGTAGCACTAACAGGAATTCTTGACCTTGACCGGGTAAAACTCTATGATCCTGCTTACCGTCATTGTCTGGGACCCTGGATGGCCACATCCCCTGTGGGAGGAGCCCCCGGAGCTCCATTATACCCACTGAACCTATGTTTCTCCTTGGACAACTTTCCCCAAGAACATAATCATCATGAAAATACAGTACTCCTAACATGGGTCTGTTTTCCCGCTACCCACCCACCATCCCCTCCCATCCACCGCACTTTTTCCCACCCACCCACTTTCCCTACCCATCCACTCTTCACCTTCCCAATTACCTTGCCCAACCACTCATCCACACTCACCCACCCGTCCTGCCCATCCGCTCACCCTGCCCATCCACCCACCCTACTCATCCACTCACCCTACCTATCCACCTACCCTACCCGTCCTCTCACCCGACCCATCCATCCGGCCCAACCACTCATCAATACTCTCCCACCCACCCTACCCATCCACTCATCTACCCACGCTGCTTTACCACTCTCCCAACTCTGCCCACCCTCTCTGCCCCTCCACACCATTCATCCACTAACCCTGCCCACCCACCCGACCCTCCTTGCCCCCCTTACCATAAAAAAAAAAAAAAAAATCTGCGATAATTTGCTACTACGTTTCCACCAGGCTGACTTTATAATTCTCTCCCACCTTTAGCAAGGCGGAGCGATAATGCTTTTGCCCGTATGTGTGTGTGCGTTTGTGTGTGTGTATATATATATATATATATATATATATATATATATATATATATATATATATATATATCTATCTATAGCCCGACGCCCTAATCCCGTAAAGGGTGGCCGCAGACAAAACGCCTCCAAGTCACTCTGTCACCCACCATTTGACTCCCCTCCCCTAACTCACCCCCTCCCTCATATACCTCTCAACTCCATCCCTCCACCTCATCCTCGGTCTACCCCTCCCTCTCCCTCCCTCCACCTCACCTACATACACCCTCTTAGTCAGTCTTTCATTCTCCATCCTCTCCACATGTCCAAACCACCTCAGTGTATTTCTCCTAATCTTTTCAACCACATCCACATCTACCCCACAACGTTCCTTCACTTCTTCATTCGTCAACCTGTCCCTCCACGTCACTCCACATGCTCCTCTCAAGTAACTCATTTCCACTGCTCTCACTTTTGACTTGTTCCCCTCTTGCAAGGTCCACGCCTCGCTTCCATACGTCAGGGTAGGGATCACAATACCATCATGCAGTGACTTCTTAACTTCCATACTCACCTCCCTATTTCTCATCACTGCTTTCAGTGTGCCAACAACCTTCCTTCCCTGCTGTACCCTTTTCACATACTTCATCCCCAAAGTTCCATCCTTACTCATCACACTACCCAAGTACTTGAATGCACTCACATTCTCCATATCCTCACCATCCAACCTCACTGCACACTCTGTGACTTCATTCCCCTCAAACACCATAACTTTACTTTTGTTTACATTAACTTTCAGCTTCCTCCTCCTACACACTGTCCCAAATTCATTCACCAAACCTTGCAACTCCCATTCATCTTCACTCAACAATACTGTATCATCAGCAAACAGCAACACCGGAAGCTTCCAAATCTCACCCTCATTCATTAGGGCCACCCCCACATCCACTGCCCTACCTTGTACCTCCTTTACGAACCCATCCATATATATATTAAACAGCCATGGAGACATTACACACCTCTGTTTCAGTCCCACATTGAGATCAAAGAACTCGCTCAGCTCACCATCCACTCGCACCGTAGCCCTAGCTCCCTCGTACATACTCTTCACAGCACTCAACAATTTCCCCTCCACTCCATATATTCTTAATACCTTCCACATACCTTTCCTATCTATTCTGTCATAAGCTTTCTCCAAGTCCATGAAGGCAGCGCACACTTTCCTTCCCTTCTCTAGATACTTCTCCACTAAACATCTTAGAACAAATATCTGATCTACACACCCTTTTCCCTTCCTAAATCCCCTTGTTCTTCTCCAACTAGCTCCTCTGTCATATGCCTAACCCTATCAATGAGTATTCTACCATATATTTTACCAGTCACACTAAGAAGGCAAATACCCCTATGGTTACCACATACTTCTCTCTCCCCTTTTCCTTTGTACAGAGGAACAATTATTCCTGATTTCCAGTCCTCTGGAACCCTTCCCTCTTCCCAAGCCAATCTACACAACTTCCATATCCACTCCACAACAATCTCACCCCCATACCTAAGCATTTCACCACACACTCCATCAATTCCTGGGGCCTTTCCCAGCTTAATCTTCTTCATCGCTTCCACTACTTCCGACCTACTGATCTCTTCCTCCCTCCTCTCATCTCTTCTTCTCCCAGCCATTCCCCAACCACTTATGCTCACACTGCTCTCACTCTCTACATTCAACAAATCCTCAAAGTGCTCCTTCCATCTCCTCAATTTCTCTCTCTTCTCCACCAACAATCTATTATTCCTATCTTTCACTCCCCTCCTATTTCCCCTTTCACGCTGCCTTACTTTCTTTACCTCCTTCCAAAACAATTTCTTACTCTCCCTCCATTTCACACTCAAATTCCTCCCAAACTCTTCATCCACTTTCTTCTTACTTTCCTTCACCAGTCTCTTAATCTCCCTTCTCCTGTTCACATATACCTCTCTCTTCTCTCTCTCATCTTCTCCCCTACCTCTACTCGCCAACCATTCACCATATGCCTTCTTCTTTTGTTCCACAGCTCGTTTCACCTCATCATTCCACCATGCTGTCCCTTGCACACCCTTGCATCTCCTCCTCACTCCACAAACCGCCTCACACACTGCGCTTATCTCTTCCGTGAATATCTTACATACGTCTTCCACCCCTTCCATCTGCTCTACCTCATACCTTCCCAATCTTTCTTCCACTATGCTCTTATACTCTGTCCTCTTCTCACTATCTTGCAATTTCTCCACTCTTCTCACAGGAGCTGCTTCCTCCTGTCTTCCCCTTCGCCTCCTCAACCACTTTCTTTGCAGCTCTACCTTGGCCATCACTAAGTGATGGTCCGAGACTCCATTCCCCCACCCTCTCCACACCCTTGCATCCAACACTTGTCTTCCCATTCGCTCATCCACACACACGTAGTCTATCATTGCCTTTCGTTCAACAAGTTCACCATCCATCCTCCTCATTACTCTCCATGTATACCGGTGGATCATCTTATGACGAAAGTAGGTGTTGGCTATTGCCAACCCCTTACCAGCACAGATGTCCACCAAAGCACTACCATTCCCATCTACTTCCGCTGGCACACCCCACTGACCAACCACTCCATCCACTCGTACATTCCCGACTTTGCCATTCATGTCTCCAATCAACAGCACTCTCTCGCTCCTCTCAAACTTGTATATATATATATATATATATATATATATATATATATATATATATATATATATATATATATATATATATATATATATATATAATATTTATTTTGGTTACGTTGGTCACTCGCACAGTACTGACTTAAGGAAATGAATAAGATAACAATACATGCGTCCCGCAGAACAAAACTTACCCTCACATTAACTGCACAAATTCATAAACTACCTGTGTTATAAAACATTTAGTATCATTTTACAAAGTTTCCACACAGATTCTGAGCATTAACTAACATATAAAGATGCATTTATAGCCATAATGTGTTATTATACACATTCCCATACTGATCAAGGAAAGTTTAGATTCATACATTTTTTTCTGTCAAAATATATATATATATATATATATATATATATATATATATATATATATATATATATATATATATATATATATATATATATAAAACCAGGATAATCTCACGATTTCTTCCCATCCTCTCACCTGCTATTTTTCTTAGTTAAGACAGAGTCGTCCCTGGCCTCTGCAAGGATAATTGTGACAGACAGCAAGGAAGTTATGCGACCGCCACTACTCTTGCCCGACTCGAGATTAGCTAAAGGGATTGCTGGAATGAGTGGAAGGAAGGGCTGCCTTTTGTTTCATTCTATCCATCTTGGTCTTGCACAATGCGTGTCTTACAGAACATGTATCTCGGCATGTCATAATGAATCACACAGGATCAAAAATTCTGCTTTGTGTCCTACATAAACTTCCTCATTTGCTCTTGAATTTCCCTCATCTTTCCCATCTCCTTTCCGACTCTACGTTATTCCCCCCTTTTCCCATTTTTATAATTCTCTCTCTCTCTCTCTCTTGTTTCCATCCACTGCATTAAGTTCTCCCTGCTTTTCTTCCCCCACCCACGTTTATTCCTCCAACTGTAGTCTTCACTTAAGCCTCCTCCTCGGTCACCACCACTCGCCTTCTCCCTTCTATCTTTTTCACCAAGTCAGTACACACACACACACACACACACACACACACACACACACACACACACACATTTCTCTCTCTCTCTCTCTCTCTCTCTCTCTCTCTCTCTCTCTCTCTCTGTCATCTCTTCATATCTTTCATCCATTACAATCTTTGATTTCAATCAATTATTTCCTATTTTGCTTCCTCCCGAGGGGGTAAATTTGATTCGGTGTCTGTGAGCCATGCCTTGAAATGAGAGAGGCAGGGTGCAATAGGATGGGTAGGTGGGAATGGGAGAGGCAGGGTGGAATGGGATAGGTAGGTGAGAATGAGAGTGGCAGGAATAGAACAGGTAGGTGGAAATGGGAGAGGCAGGGCGGCATGGGATAGGCAGGGTGGAATGGGAGAGGCAGGGTGGAATATGCTAGGTAGGTGGGAATGAGAGAGGCAGAGTGGAATGGGATAGGTAGGTCGGAATGGGAGAGGCAGGGTGGAATGGGAGAGGTAGTATGTGATGAGATAGGTAGGTGGGGATGGGAGAGGCAGGGTGGGATGGGATAGGCAGGTGAGAGTGGGAGAGGTAGGAAAAAATATACAGTATATGATATTACTTGGGAAGAGGTGAAGAGGAATGGTATGAAAAATGAAGAATAAAATGGAAATATAAACTGAAGGGAGCCACGAATGAATGAGATATAGATAAATAGACTTAGAGAGAGAGAGAGAGAGAGAGAGAGAGAGAGAGGTATGATGGAATATGGGTATGATGGATGGTGAAGCAGGAGAAATGTTATGTGATAAGAGTGGTCAGGTAATACAGGTGGAATGCTAGCAGAAAATTGAAATGGAAGAGGTACAGCGGACTTGGAGCAATGATACAGAGTTGTTTGGAGAGGTTGGAATAGCTATGATTGAGCTAAATATTAAAGTGGCGTGTATTATGGAAAAAAAGAGGAATTTACAAAGGAAGCTGGGGCGGGGTGTCTGATTGTGATGGAAGAGGTGGTGCGCGAAAAGGGATATGTTCTACTCAAGTGCACTGCAGGAAAAGGTGAGATTGTAGGCAGGTGTACAATGTGTGGACGACGAAATAAGAAAAATACATTAGAGTGAGAACTGGATGTATAAAAGACATAACAGAGGGCAAAAGTGGTGAAAAGATTGATTTTGCCTTTCATTCTTTTATGGCTTATAAAGGTTAAACGAATGAAAATTTGTAAGTGGAAAAGGAATGAGTGAATGTACCGTAGAATCACTGATTGTTTCCTGGAGGAATGAGGGACGTGAAGGGATGGAGAGAGTATAATACGACTAGGTCTACAGTGAAGGGAGAGAGATTGATGATCCCTTGTGAGGCTTGTGTAATATACGGTGGGATCCTCCTTTCAGGGTATACTCGCCGAGGTAAATGGTAGGGAGTGGGCTGTTGAGAGTTGGCTGGTCAGCAGATTCCCATGAGTAAGGAAGGAAGTTTGAGGCAAACTCCACTAATTGCAAAGCATGGGTACCATATCGTCAGTTTCTCATAACTCTCCATGTCAACAATTCTAACCAGATCGTATGCCAGCTGTGTCATCCTGACATGTTTACTACTGACAGGTTTTATGAAGATCGTAATCATATGGAAAAGACCCATAGAACTACACTGTAGATATATATACCCTTTCTGTCTGCGTTCCGAACTCTGTTAGAAACCATTAAGTAAGAACTGCATTAAAAAAAAAAAAAGATATCGCCACCTGCACAGAATGATTATTGTGGATTTTAGCGAGAGTAGAAGAACAGTAATATCGACCGAAACATCACAATTGGATAATGCTGTGAAATGACGGAGTGGAGTCGTAGTTACACAATATTCGTACTTTTCTATTATCGTCACCTGTCCATTCTTCCTCTTCCATTTTGTCTGTTATCTCGACCTACCTCCACTCTCCATTTTTCTTCCTGTCCTGAGCCCTATGTCTATCTCTCGTAAGCTGCGTAACGTTACATCTTTCCACTGTCCTTCTCACAATGTCATGTTCCGTTCCTATCCTCTTGTGTTTCACGTCTTACCTTCTGTTCACACCCTCCACTCACCGTCCTTTCTTAATCCATCGTTCCACACACACACACACACACACACACACACACACACACACACACACGCACACACACACACACACACTCACACACACCGCTCGCTGGTGCAGTGGTAACGTTCTCGCTTACCAACTGGTGGACGGGAGTTAGCGCCTCGCTCAGGTTGCGAAAAGTTTCACTGACGAAGTGGGTGGTTACTGTCCCCCTTGAGCAAGGGGACGGGTGTGTGCTTGTGTGAAGGTCACAGCCTTGCCCTTAGATCGGACTATATGAACTCTCAGCTCCCTTCCGAGAGGGTAAAAGCTGACGATCACGACCATCAAGTGATCCTGACCGACCCGGTGAATTACATATATATATATATATATATATATATTCATAGTGTTTTCCTTATCCATACTCCATTCCTACCCTCACTCCCAGTAGCTCTGCCGTCTCGATTCACTGCAGCACCTTATATCCCAGTTCAGTCCTTCTTTCCTTATTCCATCGCATCAGAATTCTTTTCCCTCTCCTTATCATCATCGTCTTGACCATTCTTGTCCGTTTCCAAACCATATGTGTGGTTGAATGACTTAGATGGTCCGTCGGTTACATCTCTGGACATGGGTCAGAACAAAAGATCTTTTATTATTTCATAACTCCCAACCTCACTGTTGTTGGAGGAGCTACAAGACTACTAGTCATACAAGTAATTCTGGTATTCAGTATGTTTTCCGCATCCCTTTGATTGCATACGGAAAGCGAGCTTTGTTACCAGGTCCAGTTCCCCTCTTGTCACCTTTAACGGCACAGGTAACGACCCTTCTTCTGCTCGTCGCAGCTCTTCATTCTGTTCCACTTCATTATTCCTCACAGTGTGGCACATTCTTTTTCTTCATTCTCACCCTTATTCTGCTGGCCACTTATTCTAGTTCTTCATTTTTAACTCTCGTCTCCTTTCCCATACCTTACTTTATCTTACCTTCGTACATCATAACGTCACCAGTCCCTCATATCTCTTCCCATCCGGTTTCATTCTGTTCCCCCACTCCTTCCAGCTCCCTTCCTCCACAGATTCACTTCTTTGTTACCCTTCTTACCCCATAACGTTAATTCAAACCCAATTTCATTTAATTCTTAGTACCTCAAATCCTTCGGCAGTCTCCCTCCCTTTTCGTCCCCTCGTTTCTTGCCCTCCATCGCTACATTCCCAAAAAGTTCATAACCTAGCTTCCCGTTCAAATGTCCAGCTTTACTGTGGCAGCAAGTTCGTGCAGTTATTATTTCAGTGCCGATGCAATGCCATAAGTCAACTGGGACCCAGCATAACTGATCCCGCTACCACTATCACCAACATCACCCACAATCACAACATACCCATCCTTTCCCCAGCCACCTCTCTACCTTTCCATCAGCCTATAAGTCAACCACTTTGCTCAAGATAAAACAGCACTGGTGTTTCTGCGTCTGCTCCTGCGGGTTGTCACAAGAAAATACTTTAATTTCAATCTATTCCCTTAATATTTCACTGAAGGATTATTTCTTATCATCTGTGTATTTTATTTTTTTTCCCTCGGGGACGACAGTGCTGTAATTGAAAGAAAAACAGGCAATCCGTGTAAACACTTAAGTCAGTATCAATAGGCATGCAGACTTATTTTTTTGTGCTAATCCTTCCACTCTGAAATATACTGTAATTCAAATTCATAACTTCCAATTGTCATAATGAGTCATAATGTTATACATCACTAATTTGTGAAGCAGTGTCGAACAGCCGTTTTGATAGATATAAAATCATGTTGTTAATGCACGTAGCAATCAAAAGCACCTCACGACTACGCTGATCATATTTATCCACCCTTATCTATCATTTTCACGTTCTTGTCCTCTTACGCTTCCAACTTCGCTCCATCACTCACAGAAAATTAATAACTGCGACGGTAATATGATTTTTTTCCAGTAATTTCAGGACTTTCACATCGTGTAACGTCCACTTCATTAGTAATTTTCTCTCTGCCCACTCCAGATTTTCAAGTCATCCACGGCAAAAAAGCTGTCAAGACAGTATATACTAGCTATGTGGATAAACTGACGGTAATCTTGTTTTTTCTTCGGGTGGAAGATGAAGAGTGCAGAGGAGGAATGAGAGAGGATGTAAACATGTGAAATGGAGAAGCGTACATTACTAAAGAAAAAACATTACATTTGTTGAGAACGACGGGATGGTGGGAACGGGAGGAAAGGGTAGAGATGGAAGGTAATAGATCTGGTTCAGTATACTAGTGGGAATGGATAGAAGTGTTGAGGGACGAAGGCAGGGGGCAGAGATAGTGGAAGGGAAATTGTTGGAGGAGTGAATGCGGAAGAGGAAGGGTGGTAGAAAAGATGGGAGATTATAGTACGCGTTGGTTCGAGGTGATGAGGACCAGGGATGTGGAAGAAGGTGAGAGTGAGTGGAGAAGATAGAGCAGGAGACTCGATTCATTGGAGGGAGAGGAGAAAGAAGAGGGTTGGTACTGAGGAAGGAAAGGTGTCGATGTACTCATATAGAGATGATAGGGTGTGTGGGTGGAGGAAGGGAGTAGAGAGTAGAAAGAAGTGGTGGGTAAGCTGGGTGGTCTGGATGGAGAGTTACTGCGGGGTTGTGCAAGGAGCAATGTTAATTCTATTTCTGAAAAATTTTCAGGGTCTCACAACTCTCTCTCTCTCTTTCCCTGTGTGTGAGTGTGTTGTAAGGCGGAATACATGCCCTTGAACCTTCATTATCATTAAATTCAATCGGATATTTCCTCGCTGGCTTCATCTCAAAGAGGTAAATTTCATTATGGCGACTGAGAGCATTGTCCTGGGAAGGGAGCGGACGCTTGGGAGAGGGGAAGTAGATGCAGTGGGAGAGGCAGCATGGGATGGGATAGGTAGATGGGAATGAGATAGACAGGACGGGATGGGAGGGGAAGGTGGGAATGTGAGAGGCAGGGTGGGATAGGAAAAGTACATAAGAATGGTATAGGCAGGGTGGGAAAGGATAGATAGGTGGAAATGGAAGAGGGAGGAAAAATGTATATGGTATTGCTTATGAAGAGGTTATGAAGAATGGTATGGAAAATGAAGAACAAAATGGGAGAATAAGCAGGAGGCAGCCTCGAAAAAATGAGAGAGAGAGAGAGAGAGAGAGAGAGAGAGAGAGAGAGAGAGAGAGAGAGAGAGAGAGAGAGAGAGAAAGGGATATGGTGGAATATGAGTTGGAAGGTGGAACAGGAGAGATAGTATGCGTAAAATGTTGTCAGGCAATGCTGAAGTAATTCAGGCAGAAAGATGGAACGTAATAGGTACATTGGATTGGGGGAATTGATGCAGAGATATCGGCAGAGGTTGGAATAGCCGTGATTGGGCTAAATATTGATCTGTAATATAAAGAAGAGATGAATTTACAAAGGAGATTGTGACGGGGCTGGCTGACTGGAATAGCAGAGATGGGGCACGAGGAAGGATACCGTTTATTGAAGTGCAATGCAGGTAAAGGTGAGATGGTAGGCAGATGTACAGCTGGAATGTGAAAAATATAATGGAATGAGAACTATATATACTGTATAAAAGACTTAGCAGATGCAAAGAAGGAAAAAAGAATGAATTTCTTTTTATTTTGATGCATAGGCTCACCTATGATGGAGGAGGCATTAAGTGACTGGTCTGTCCGTGCGTGCGTGCGTGGATCCATGCATCCATAACATATTTGCGGGCGCGGAATCTCTTGAGCCAATAGAAGGATTCCCATCACACTCTTGTCAGTTATGGAGAATGAAGAGTTGGTGAATTGATTAGGTTAGCTAAGTTAAGGGATGAAAGGTCAAGGTCATATGGGGCCAAAATAGTTTATCTTTTTGGGCGCGATATCTCCTGAATCCCTTGACGGATTACGAACAAACTATCGTCACTGATCTATTATGAAGGGACGATGGACTAATTAGATCGACACGGTCAAGGGGGCAAACATCAAGGTAATTGGACATAGTTAATCCTTGTGGGAGCAATATCTCCTGAAACCCTTGACGGATTTCGACCAAACTTTTGTCGTTGATAAAGCATTAATGAACGATGAACTATTAGGTCAGCAAAGTGAAGGTCATATGGATGTGAGCGTGATACCTCCTGAACACCTCAACGGATTTCGACCAAACTTTTGCCATTGATACAGCATGAAAAGACGATGAACTAATTAGGCCAGCAAGGTCAAGAGGTCAAAAGTCATTGTCATATGGATTCAATATCATATGGATCTTTAGTTTCATTTTAACCCAAAATGAACCCTGTCTTCAAGGCTGTATTATGAGTCCTTGCCCAATCCTTGACGGAGGCATACCGAGCGACACTTTACGTCGACAGCTCGGTGCCTGAGATCTCGGAGTTTCATTTGTCTTTATCTCCTAAAATACATACATACATACATACATACATGTCACGAATTGGCGCAAGCGTAGGTTCGAGACATTTTGTTTCAGTGTGAAAACCGCGAATTCTAGTGGAACTTCCACTGAGTATCACTCAGTTCAACCGTCCTAGCGCTCACTCGATTGGGACGGTTTTCAGAACATTTTTCACTGTTTCATAAGTGATTATCCTTGCGCACGACATTAGCGCCTTCGCTGAGTGATTTATTGTGGGCATGTATCGATCACTTTTTTTCTGTTGACTGTTGACCCAAGCATGGCCATCTCTCGCCCCCTTTCATAATTCGAAGTCAGTAAGGATTGGATAATCGTGAGAGCAGGTTTGTGCCCAGCGTGGAGCAGCGCCGCCACAGCGAGTTCCTGAAATCTCCACCTAGACGGTGAATCAACGAGGTTCGGCGTGTTTGCAGCGTCCGTTCTACTTACTGACGCCCAGTCATTCCGCTTAGACCCCTCTACTGACCAGTATTTCTTTTCGTTTTTCCTAGGTTTAAGTGTTAGCATTTGAATGAGCGGGTGAGTGTATTCTCCTTGTTATTTTGAATTCATTTTGAGACTTATGTAACATAAATTTATTTCATTGTAATTAATAAATTTTACAATTTTTTCCTTTGAGCTTAACCCGCCCCATCCCGACGTTTTCTGGGCAGTGGTACGCCCCAGTCCCGACATTTTTGGACTTTTTTTTTTAGGTCCAAACATTCGCTTTTGGTGAGAAACATCGAAAATTCATAGAGAAATCGCTCACCTGAGGTTTAAAATGCTCGATCCAGGTACGAGTACCTCCTTACCTGACTGGGTTTTCTAACAGGCTGGCACCAAAGAAAACGAGTTCTATGGGAGGGTAACTATTTTATCCACTCATAAGCAGTATTTATTTATTTACTTGGTACGAATTTTTATGTAGTACAAGAGTATATTGGTTTTCAAACAGTAATATAGGCATTATAAGCATTGTTTCACTCACTAACTCATCACCATTCCTGACCTTTTTTTCCCACATTACCTGATCATCATTTCTGACTGTTTCTTCCTCTATGCTATGTAAAGTTTGTCCTCCACATTGTCATCGATTGGGGAATCACTCTGGCCCTGAATGTCTTTATTGGCCAGGTCATTGGTAACAGGTGAATTGCCGAGACAATGGCGTGCGGGGGGAGGGGAGAGGTTATGCGGTGTAAGGCATTGTCCCTGCTTGGCATCTTGTAGAGGAATAGAGGAAGGTGTCCCGTGTATACGTGCCAAAAATCACTCGCGAAATCACTCATGAAAATTGAAAATTGTGCAAATTAGGGACCTTGCAATGTTGCCGCGTTAATTTACGTCTCCGGGATATGAGTGCACATCATGTGAGGACGTGAATTCACGTCTCCGGGACGGGGCGGGTTAATGTATAGTTAAACTCATGTTTTATTTCTTCACATTAAGCTTATTCTTGTTGCCACTCCTAGTTTGCACAGATGCTTTGTATTAATCATAACTGGTACTTAGGCCAGTCCTTTTGTATTAAGCTTAAATCCGTTGTGCCAGCCAGGAGTTAATGCACCGGCAAGAACCTGTTTATCATTAATAGCATTAGTTCTTGATTGTCAGGGATGGAGTCACTTTCTCTAGAGGCTAACAGTACTAACAAACAGCACACGTGAGTAATTAGTCTTTGCTGTGTACTGTTGAGAAAGTTTATAAATTCTCGTCCTTAGAGAATCAGCGAAGTAAGCCGCATAAAATAAAACTTACCGCTTGATTTAACAAGCCAATTCATTGTCTCTATTTTCAAGCAAATCATATAACCTTTATTTAATTTTTAAATTCTCAAAACTCCGTGACATCTGGCGACCTCATTCCAGGATAATAACTCCTAGCTCTAAAGTTATTAACGAGATAATACTCACTCACTCATACTTAGGTATTTATCATTAAAGTCTATAGGCACTATCTTACTGGTGATTAATGATTCATTTCTATTTATTTTACGTAATAGTTTCCACAGTCAGATATTTTTTTAATTTTTTCTTTACCAGTTTAACTAGATATAATTGGTCACCACTAACCTGTGCCTATATTCTTTACTCTTGATTACTGGCATTTCTCTGCAAAATAGCAGTCAGTACATAGTCTTTAGTTCACTCAGACTGAGTTAGCATCATGTCTACCGACATCTATGTACAGGAAGCTAAAGATATGGGGCTTAGCAACCCCGAAAAAGTCACAGACTATGTACTCTCTCGGTTTAGTTACGAGCAGCAATGTGAGAACGATGCTCGCAAAGAGCGTCGAATTCAGCGTGAGGAACGCAAAAGAGAACGCGAACACGAGTGAGAACAACGCTAATACGAGGAAAAGCAATGCGAACTTGAGTTACAACAATGTGAGAGAGTACATCAACACGAACAAAAACAACGTCAACTCGAGTTAGAACAACGCGAGAGAGACCATGAATATGAGCGAGAACAACAAGAACATGAACGTACCGAGCGTGAGGCACGTGAAAAACATGAACTTGAGATGCTGAAGCTCAAACTAGACTCATTGGCTTCAGACACATCTGGTGCAGCTAACCCAAGCTCCACGAGCACTCTCCCTGCACATGTTCTGGCGACCCCACACACCAAGCTTCATCCATAGAAGGAAGGCGAGCGAATCGAGCCATTCATAGCTCGTTTTGAAGACATGGCTCAGCTGTACCAGCTGGATGAGGCAGCTAAGTGGCTTCTGTTTCTTAGCCTGTTTGAGGGACCTGCCCTCGATATTCTCCACAGAATTCGTGGAGACAATCTCACGTATAATATGATGAAGGCTGCGCTCGTCAAAGCGTACAGTCTCACAGTTGATGACACTAAGAGTCAGTTTATGAGGGCACATTTACAAGAAAAAGAGACTGCTGTTCAGTTCCTTGATCGGCTTACTGCTTACTTAGATGAGTGGATGGAGAAAGATGAAACTCCTTCCTCGTGTGAGGGGATAATTGATCTTATGCTGCGCATGCAACTAGAAAAGTCGTGGCCTGCTGAACTTATGGCTCAGCTTAAAATCTGCCAGGTAAAGGATGCCAGCCAAATGGTGGAGAAGGCTGATGCATTCTTCACTGCATACGGGTATCAAACTCATAAGCAGCACACCTGGAACAGGAAAGCTGTCAAATCTGGGAAACCGTCTCAGACTGAACCCCAACAACAAGGCCATTCTCAGAATAATGGCTAAGGTCCAAACAAATCACAGAAGAAGGACCAGGGGCAAAATACCCAGAAACCTGAGTGGAAGAGGTACAACAAGTACCATAACCAGCATCAGTATCAGCCACGCAATCGACCATCGGGACAAACCTTTTCAGTACCAGCCCCAGTGTATCGGAGGCAGGAGGCAAACGCAGCCTTCATTCCTCAACAGCAGCAAGGCGGTGTCATCCCTAACAGTACGGGTACTTTCCCACAGCTCACTAGTCCCACAACGACAGTGAATCCTATGCCACAGGTGGTCAATGCACCATCTCCCCAGACAGTGAATATAACCCCTGAAGTATCTAATTCTCAGAGCACCATGTTTGCCACATCATTTATTCAGCAGCCTCATCAGTGGCTGGCTGCTTCCTCCACAGGCCCTCCCACAGGCGACAGTGTCTTCCTTGTTCAGCCAGGGTTTGTGGGAGGCATTCATGTGAAGGTCCTGGGAGACAATGGGTCCTCAGGTTGTTATGTCAGGCAGAGTCTAGTTCGGCCTGAGGAGTACACAGGTCGACAGATCCAAGCTCGGCTTATTGATGGATCAGTGAGATTGTTCCCTGAGGAACGTATCCAGGTGGCATCTCCATTTTAAACTGGTACGACAGTCGCAGTTGTCATGCCATATCCTTTGTTTGACCTAATAATAGGCAATATTCCAGGTGCCAAGTATAGTTGCACCAAAGGTGATGCTACTCAGACTTCGGCTGTTGCAGTAACACGAGCCATGGCCAAGGCTCCGAATTGTGTCACACGGTTGACCGTCGCAACGACGCAAGATCTGATTCGTGGTCAGGATGTTGTCTAAGAGCAACAGTCTGATGTTTGTTTGAGCTAATTATAGGGAATGTTAGTGGTGCTAAGCATAGTTGCACCCTAATTTTAGTCAGGATGTTGTCTAAGAGCAACAGTCTGACGTTTGTTTGACCTAATTATAAGAGAATGTTAGTGGTGCTAAGCATAGTTGCACCCTAATCTTAGGATGTTGTCTAAGAGCAACAGTCTTACCTTTGTTTAACCTGATTATAAGGGTGGTGGCACTAAGCATAGTTGCACCATAATCTTACTCAAGATGTTGTCCAAGAACAACAGTCTGACCCGACACTTGCCATAGTGCATAAGAAACTTGAGGGTAATGTAATTAAGTATTCACGGGAAGGTCAAGCCAGGTTCCTTTGTAAACAAGGACGGCTGTACCGTGAGTCACAAACACTCCAGGTGGCCATATCTATGCTGACTTTTTCTGGTCAGGAATGGGACATGAAATAAGTTTGTGCGTTCTTTTGATGTGTGTCAATGTACCATTAATCAGGGACATGTCCTTCCTGCACCGTTTGAATCCACACCCATAATCTCAGAGTCAGTTGAGAGACAGGGCAGTGGCAATGTGGGTGCAGACTTGACGTCTCAACTGTTGGCCCCACAGAACACATCATGTCCAGGGCCTGTACATACATGTATACCATAGGTTAAGGGGAAGTTCGAGCCCCCCATAAGGACAATCCGAGGCTGTGTATGAATTACCTTGTGGAACATCTTGAGCTGTTGGCCTCTCAGAGGATTCCCGGAGAATGAACATTATCCACATGAGTGTTCACACCCACGTTGGGTGTTAAAATGTGACCTGCCTGAGATTGCGTAGGGATTCTCAGCTTGCCGTTATTAACCCCTACACCGCGGGCATGTTTCACAATGTTTTGCGTGTCCCGCAGGGTTATTCGGGCTCCGACAGACTCTCAAAAAATATTTGCAAAAAATCAGTTATTAGTCCTAGAATATTAAAATTACATATGCATATGGCACATACCTTCAGCTTTCTCCTGGGATGTTTGTTGAGCCTTCGTCGATTACCGTAGGACTTGTGGAGACATCTGAAGTTGGGTAACGAAGTCTCCACTTTACTCATCCCGACAACCCGTAATATGATTACCACAGCCAGATCTTAACACTATAAACACTACTCTATGATTATCAAGTAGTTTGGGATCCATACTCCAAAAAAAACCCACTGTGAAAGCAAGGAAAATTACGAGCGCGTATGACCTTCCCACTTGTGCTAGTTCGCTGTTGGTATTCTCTCATTTATTATTCATAAAATCCCTCACACTTTATATTTCTATTACTATATACCATTTATATATATCTACAGTCTTTATCCATAAGTTTCCTTCAGTAACAGTAGTTTATTGTCACTGCAGGCATTCAATTTCCTTCAGTAAAATACGTAGCATTCACTTTCTCGTCCTGTATACTAGCGTTGAGAGTGATCTGTCACTTTCACTTCCACTTTCATAACTCATAGTATTCATACATGCTAGAGTGAAACTTTTACTTTCATTACTCCTAGGGTATATACTCGTATTCTTATATTACCACTCATTTACATTTCTGTTTACGTTCTCTATTTTATTTACGTTATTTACATTCCTATTTTATTTACACTGTGTTATGCACTGTCACTTGAAGTAACTTATAAAACTATTTTCCACTGTTCAAGTATATTTACATTCATTACTTTCACTTGCTCTTTACACATTATTTACAATTCCACTTGCACTGTTTCACTCAATAGAAAGATCATAGTCACTCTTTTATCAAATGTCAGCCCTTTACCTCTTTCCACACGAGGTTTAGTAGAGGGTAAAGGTCACAGGGCCCTCTGCATGGGGGTGAAAAGTCCCTGAAGCTAGCAAGAGCGAAATAACATACCTCCACGTTAGAAGATGAGAGTGAACTGATAAGGGTGAGCCGGGGTGGTGGCCTACCTAGGGAAATTCATTACTACCAATGTTAGCCTCTTGAAACAGCTATATATAGCAGTGAAATGATTGGCAGGAAATCTAGACAATACATTATAAATTAGGTAGTTCCAGGTGAATGTAAATATCACTTAGACTTCTCCCTTCCCTCCTTATATGTATATTTATTACGAAAATAGATTATACGGCATATTTCAAGGGGAAATAAACAGCGAAAATTAGCGAACGAGTGCACGTGAGGTGTTGTCAGGTGATAATTAGCCAATTCTAGGTGTATGGCACTCTCACTTACCTTATTTCTTTCTTGTATATATTATTTGGTATAATAGGGCATAGGGCTTATTTCAATGGATGACATCAGTGAAAAATTCCAGGGAAGATTTACTTAGGGTAGAATACAGTGTGGTGGCCTGCAATACTTAGGTAGTTCCAGGTGAATGTAAATATCACTTAGGCTTCTCCCTTCCTTTCTTATATATATTTTTATTACGAAATTAGATGATACAGCATATTTCAAGGGGAAATAAACAGCGAAAATTAGCAAATGAGTGCACATGAGGTGTTGTCAGGTGATAATTAGTCAATTCCAGGTGTATGGCACTCTCACTTACCTTATTTCTTTCTTGTATATATTATTTGGTATAAGAATAGGGCAAAGGGCTTATTTCAATGGATGAAATCAGTGAAAAATTCCAGGGAAGATTTACTTAGTGTAGTACGGCCGGGCAGGCGAGAGGATAGGGTAATGGAGGGGGGGTAGGGAGGGAAGTCAAGAACGGGGAGAAATGGCTAAATTGTCAACAATGGATGGGAGTACAGATGAGATTAGGAGTGCTGACTAGTGTTGGACATTGGCAGTACTGATAGATGATACAAGCCACCACTTGAAAGCCCGGGATAATTCAAAATAACTCAGAATCACAAAAGTGACGCCCCGCGGTATGATTCCTAGCTCCCAAGCATCACGAAAGTGACGCCCCGCGGTTAAGGGGTTAATTGTAAGTGTGGTGTTAGGTTTAACCAGTAAACTGCCTGTTCTGAGGGATTTGAGCAATCCAAGGACTAGCACGTTTCCTGGTTAATAATGTAGGTTTAACCAGTAAACCACCCGTTCTGAGAGATCTGGGCAATTCAAGAACTGGCACATTTCCTGGTTAATAATGTAGGTTAACCAGTAAACTGCCCATTCTGAGAGATTTGAGCAATCCAGGAACTGGCACGTTTCATGGTTAATAATGCTAGGTTAACCAGTAAACTACTCGGGTCTTGAGAGATTTGAGCAATCCAAAGACTACATTTCCTGGTTAATAATAAACATAAGTACTGATTGCTAGGCAGAGAGAGAGAGAAATGACACTTTTGATGCTCCACCTTGATTCCTTTCGCAGGTGCAGCTAGCGGGTGCAGCATTGTCGTGCAGATCAGGTCGTGCAGATCAGCTCCCTGACTCATACTGCCACTTCTTCTCTTTTGCCTTGTTGTCATTATTTACTATTGTATTACATAATTCTACATGTAGGCACAGTTACACCACAACTGTCACACCTACACCGTGTATTACATACATCAAGCTACATAACAATTAGTTGTTAATGTAAATGTAGTGAACTTTTGTTCAGTTTGACCTGAGTACAGGATTTTTCACCATCATCTCAGAGTTTTTTCCTCAAACTTGCTTCTATTAACGTAAATACGAGTTTTTTACGCTCATGGGCGACTGTGATTTTCTCCTGTAGAAGGATAGTACACACACCACAGTGTGAATCTTGTGTGACTGAGTTAGGATTTATATTTATGTATATAAAAAAAAAAAAATTCTAAAGAAAAAAAACTGATTTTGATGGGGTGTGATGTCACAAATTGGCGCAAGCGTAGGTTTGTGACATTTTGTTTCAGTGTGAAAACCGCGAATTCTAGTGGAACTTCCACTGAGTATCACTCATTTCAACTGTCCTAGCGCTCACTCGATTGGGACGGTTTTCAGAACATTTTTCACTGTTTCATATGTGATTATCCTTGCTCGCGACATTAGTGCCTTTGCTGAGTGATTTATTGTGGGCGTGTATTGCTCCCTTTTTTTTCCGTTGACCGTTGAACCAAGCATGGCCACATCTCGCCCCCTTTCATAATTCGAAGTCAATCAGGATTGGATCGTCGTGAGAGCAGGTTCGTGCCCAGCGTGGAGCAACGCTGTCACAGCGAGTTCCTGAAATCTCCACCTAGACGGTGAATTGGCAAGGTTTGGCGTGTTTGCAGCGTCCGTCCTACGTACCGACATCCAGTCATTCTGCTTAGCCCCCTCTACTGACCAGTATTTCTTTTCGTTTTTCCTAGGTTTAAGTGTTAATGTTTGAATGAGCGAGCGAGTGTATTCTCCTTGTTATTTTGAATTCATGTTGAGACTTATGTAACGTAAATTTATTTCATTGTAATTAATAAATTTTACATTTCTTTTCCTTTAAGCTTAATGTATAGCTAAACTAGTGTTTTATTTCTCCACATTAAGCTTATTCTTGTTGCCACTCCTAGTTTGCACAGATGCTTTGTATTATCCATAACTGGTACTTAGGCCAGTCCTTTTGTATTAAGCTTAAATCCATTGTGCCAGCCAGGAGTTAATGCATCGGCAAGAACCTGTTTATCATTAATAGCATTAGTTCTTGATTGTTACGGTTGGAGTCACTTTCTCTAGAGGCTAACAATACTAACAAACAGCATGCGTGAGTAATTAGTCTCTGCTGTGTACTGATGAGAAAGTTTATAAATTCTTGTCCTTAGAGAATCGGCGAAGTAAGCCGGCATAAAGTAAATCTTACAGCTTGATTTAACAAGTCAATTCATTGTCTCTATTTTCAAGCAAAACATATAACCTTTATTTAATTTTTAATTTCTCAAAACTCCGTGATAATACATACATACATATATATATATATATATATATATATATATATATAT
Organism: Coenobita brevimanus; assembly: GCF_032717465.1. NCBI lineage: Eukaryota > Metazoa > Arthropoda > Malacostraca > Decapoda > Coenobitidae > Coenobita > Coenobita brevimanus. Next base: position 5,937,664 of record NC_137020.1, on the reverse strand, counting down.
ATATATATCCGGACGCCCAATAATCGAACATCCCCACTACCCGGACCTTATCGTCCTGGGATCAAACATTCCCAAAATGGTCCGAAAATCCAAAAAAAATGGAAAAAAAATCGATTTTTTGCCGTCCGTAATTTGAACTTGCCGCGCGCGCCGCGTGAGAGCATTGTTTTGGTTCGTCATTCCTCCGACGTCCGATAGAGCGCCGCTGCATCCTCCCCACTTCCCGCCTGTCTCTCACCGCGACAAGACTTACGCTCTTCGCCATGGCTGCCCACGTGCTCGCTTTTGTGGTGGTGCCGTACTTGCTGCAAGGCCTCCTGCTGCTCTCTGCCCTACTCTTAGTGTGTGTGATGATGGCCCCGCCTCCTGAGAAAAGGAAGAGAGTGGTGTTGACTCTGGAGAAGAAACGGGAGATATTGGAGAAGGTTGTTGCGGGTTGGTCTTCCTCACGCATTCTCCTTGAGTTCAACCTGGCCGGTCGACTTTGTTCGATATCAAGCGTTCCCAGAGACAAGCTCATGCAGTACACGGCTGACTTCTCGTCGAAGCAAACGCAACGTGGAGAGGAAGGTTATGTTTACCCCCAAGTATGCAGAGATCGACCGCTCCACGTTGATTTGGTATCGACAGCAACGTGCAGCTGGTGTGATGGTACGTGGAACGGAGCTGAAGGCTGCTGCTGAGAAGTTTGCAAGGCTTCACGACGCCCTTGACTTCAAGGCATCCGAGGGTTGGCTCTTCGCGTTCAAGTTACGACATGGCCTTACTAACCGTAAAGCACATGGCGAAGCATTGGACGCTAACGAGGATGGAGTGGACGAGTTTCGGCACAAGGTGAAAGGCTTCATCGACAGGGAGGGCCTCACTCTCGGTCAAGTCTATAACGCTGACGAAACTGGCCTATTCTATCGCTCGGTGCCAACGAACACTCTGGCCGATGAGACGGAGAAGCTTGTACCTGGCCGCAAGCTTTCTAAGGAACGGATATCTGCTTTGTGTTGTGCCAATGCTAACGGCATGCACCGGCTTAAGCCCGTTATTGTTGGCCGTGCAAAGCAGCCTCGGTGCCTTCGTGGGGTGATGGATGTCCTTCCTGTCGTATGGTACCATTCTTTGAAAGCATGGTTCACAGCTGTGATTTTCAAAGACTGGTTTCACCATCACTTCGTCAAGGAGGTCATACATTACCAGACGAAGACACTGGGAATTCCTTGCGACCAGGTAAAGGCTCTCCTTCTCCTCGACAATGCACCTGCCCACCCGTGCGACAAGGACTTGGTTGCTGAAAATGGCCGTATTAGGTGCATGTTTCTGCCACCTAATACGACTGCTCTCATTCAACCAATGGACCAAGGAGTGATCGTGGCAACAAAGCGCCTGTACCGTCGGAAGTTCCTGGACGAGGTGATGGTTGTTCTCGAGGACGAGGACGAGTGCAGGGAAGGACGTGACACTCGAGGCAAGCGGACTTTGGAAAACCTTCGTCGCTACAACATCAAGTCTGCGCTGTACAACTGGGCTAGTGCATGGAAGGAAGTCCCTGTGAAAACTCTTGAAAATGGTTGGTCTCGTCTGCTTCTCGGAACAGATGTGGAGTACGATTTCCTAGGGTTTGACGTGGATGACTTCCATGCACGGCTCGCACACGGCGACGATGTTGATGTGGACGATGTTCGTGAGTGGTTGGACGACGACGAGGGCGATCCTGGGTATCAGACGTTGTCTGATATCGAGATCGCGTCTTCGCTTGCTGGTGTCAGTCCCGAACTTGAAGATTCCGACGACGAAGGCGATGATGATGCAGACTCCGCTCAGCAGGGCACTACTCCAGCCATCCCCAAGCTGAGCGCACTCTGGGAACATCTAGAGTTCGTCCTAGACTACCTGGAACACCCGGACTGCGACAGGGAGATGGGGCCCTTGGGACTCGTGGAGGAAGTGCGTGTTTTCCGGCAGCGCATCATCAATCGCCAGAATCGTCGGTCCTTGCGTCAGTCAACGATTGACAATTTTTTCAGGCCCGTGACCCCCGCTGTGCCAAGCCCTGGTTCCACTCCGTTGCCTCCCCAAGACAGGCCCTCATGCTCCGAGCCACAGCTCAGCACATCAGCTACAGTGGAGTCACCGCTCGACGTGAGTTTGCGGCTGTCTTCAGAGTCTTCTGTAGTCAGTACGCCATCACCACGACCCACCGATGCACCCCTTGGACACCTGCCAGTGATACTCTCGGGCTCTGACAGTGAATAAACAGCAAGAACTTCTCCACTAGACCACACAGGAATTTTGAGTGTTGTGCAGTGAAAAAAACGGTGTGTTGTGTTAAGGTTTTCAAGTTGGGAGAAAAGACTAAGTAGAAAAGAAATTTAACATAACTAACCTTCTTTGTTTTGGCTTTGGAAAATTAAAAAAACTGGGGAAAAGTTAATGTGCAACACTTAAATTAAACTGGAACATTATTTGGACTAAAGTGAACACTGTGAAAAGAACGGACTTCTGTGTGTTAGTGACTAAGTTCAGTGCAAGACTTCAGGAAGAGTGTAGTGCAAGTGCTTCAGGAAATCGTTCTTACTGTCAGAGTCCGAGAGGAGGCGGTTATTCATCGAGGTGGCCAGGGACTTGCTGTAAGTAGCCAGAATGTTTCATGTTGTACTATTTTCCATACTATATTTACCAGAATGTTTCATATTGTATTTTTCCCATACTATACTTACCAGAAAGTGTCATACTGTACTTCTTTCCATACTAAACTTACCTCATGCATGTGCAGTAGGAATGTGTTTTTCAGAGTTCGGTTAGGTTCGGTTAGGTTAGGTTCGGTTAGAGTCCATAAGTACCAGAATGTTTATTAATGTATGAACATACTTCTAAACCCACATTTTATGTTTCTATTGCATTTATTTCAGTCATTTATGTGCCTTATTGGTGTGATTTGGGTGTTAAATAGGTGCTATGCATGTCCGGAGGGAGTTGTATAGGTGTTTCTCTGAGTTAGGGTCCGTAAGTACAAGTCCATAAGCTGGGGCCCAATATCCGGACGAAACCAATATCCGAACCTACCGATGGCTCTATTGATCCGGATATTGGAGGGGTTACTATATATATTGCCAGACGCCATGTATCCCAAACGGGGTGGTCAACGGCTTAGAGTTAATTGTTTTACAGGGAGGGGCACTAATCTTCCACCAACCCCACTTGACACGTAGGGAGAACGTTATGCCAACGCATCTGGTGTTCCCAGGCAGTCACCCATCCAAGTACTAACCAGACCCAACGTTGTTTAACTTCGCTGATCGAACGGGAAGCGGTGTACTTAACGTGGTATGGCCGATATATATATATATATATATATATATATATATATAAAGCAGGATGAAAATCTGTATCCAGAAGATGACTGAATTTATCATAGAGTGTTGAGTGTTCCCTGAAGGAATGAAAAACGTGAAGGGATGGAAAGATTACACTTAGGCGAGACCTACAGTGCAGTGAAGGCGAAGACTCTGACGCTCCCTGGCGAGGCCACGGTACTGTACTGTGGGTTCCTATTTATTGGGTATACTCACCTGTAGAAATAGCTAGCAATGGGCTATTGGGAGTTGATAACTTAGATTCCAATGAGTAAGTGAGGAAATGTGTGGCCAGCAGTGCATGGTTATCAGATTGTGAATTCCTTGTATGTGTCCAGTATGTTCAATACATGTCAACAATTTTAATCACATCTTCTGCAAGATGTGGCATCCTGATATATTTACTACTGATCGGTCTTACATGTCTTCACATAAAGATCTTAATCATATGGAATAGATCAGATCTTAACCAGAGATGTACTTTTCTGCCTGCCTGTTCCGAGCTCTGACTGGCTATAGCAGCTACTGCATAACAGCTCTGTTAAATAAAATATCACTATCTGCGGAGAATGGTGATTATGACTGTTTAGGACGAGTAATGTAGAGGAACAACAATATCGAATTAAACATCACAGTCGAATAATGATGTGATCTGATGGTATGAGGTCAAGATAACACAATATTCATACTTCTCTTCTTATACGGTAATCCCCACTCTATTCTTCCACTTCAGCTTTGTTCCCTATCTCGACTTTCTTTCCATTCTGCATTTTTCTTCCTGCCCCGCACACTATGTCAATCATTCGTACAATACATTGCTTAACGTTATATCCATCCACTGTTCATCTCACAGTTTCCTCTTCCTTCAATATTCACTTATGTTTCACATCATACTTTCTGTTCATGCCCTTAACTCACCCTCCTTTCTTGATCCTTCTTTCCTCATAATTTCTTCCACATGGGTCGTTTTCATACCATTCTCTATTTCTATCCCCACTCGTAGCTCTTCAGTCTCGATTCACTGCAACTCATATCTCGGCTCACTCCTTTCCTTCTCCATTGTCAACAATATTCTTATCCCTCTCTTCATCATCGGCATGACCATTCTTGTCTGTTTCCAGACCACACATGATGTCAAGTGACATAAATCGTGTATCGGTTATATTTTTGGCCAAGAACCAAAATACAAGAAAAGTTTTATTCATAGCTCCCACCCTCACCTTTGTTGGAGGATGAACAAGGCTTCTGATAATACAAGTGCTACTGGTATTCAGTACGGTATGTGCATCGCTTGACCGGCACAAAGAAAGGGAGATTTGTTACTGAAACCATTTCCCGTCTGGTCACCTTTAACGGCACAGGGGATTCCTCTGAAGTATTTTTCATCATCCCTTCTGTTTGCTACAACTCTTCCTTCGTTTTGACTTCATTACGGTTCAGAGTGTGACACATCAGCTTGCTCCATTTCAACAGTTGGTTTACAGGCCATGTGTTCTAGTCCCACACCATTTTTATCTTTTGTCTCCTTTCCTAGCCCCTCCTTCATGTTACCCATGTACATTATAACATCGCCAGTCCATCGCCACTCTTACCATCTTGTTAAGTCTGTTCCATCCCTCATTCAAGCTCTTTTCTTCTACAACTTCACTTCATTGTTACCCTTTTTTTCCCGATAATGTTAATTGGAATCAGACTGCATCTAGTTCTCAGTACCTCCCATCCTTCCAGTCTACCTTCTCTTTCCTCTCTTCCTCTCTTGCCCTTAATCGCCCCCATCCCCCAAAATTCATTAACCTCGCTGTCCGCTCAAATGTCCACCTTCTCTGTAGCAGTAATTATGTGCAGTTATTGGTTCAGCTACACCTCAGCTGGGACTCAGAATTATGACTGACCCCGCCACCACTACCACCATCAACATCCATAATTAACAAACACCCATCCCTTCCTCAAACCACCTTTCTGCCTTTATATTAACCTATATGTTCACCAATTCGAGAACGAAGCGACAGCAATGATATTTCTGCTTCGGCTTCCGCAGGTTGTGACAAGAAAATACTTTAATTCCTTTCTTGTCCCTTAACTTTTCCCTGAGGGATTATTTTATAACGTCTGTGTATTTTCATTGTTTTCCTGAAGGGTAATGGTGCTGCAGTCGAAAGAAAGGAAAATAGGAACTCTATATAAAAAATTAATTCAGTATCAATTGACATGCAGTCTTTATATTGGTGTTCATCTATCTAATCTGAAATATAATTCATATTCTTAACCTTTACTTGCCATAACGACTGTCTTAATGATATACATCACTATATTATGTGATAAAAGAACTTTGTAATAAAGTGATGAACAGTCTCCTTGACAGAAATAAAATCATACTACTAATGCACGTAGTAATCATAGGCACGTCACTACCTACGTTCATCATCCTTATCCACACTTATCCGGGATTTTCACGTTCTCCTCGTCTTACGTTTCCACCTTCTCGCCGCCACTCACATAAATCTAATCTCTGAGAACATGATGTGATATTTTATTCCAATAATCCCAGGACTCTCGCATCCAGCAACGTCTCTTCCTCAGCAGTTTTCTCTCCTCCCGCTCCAGATTTTCAGTTTCTCCGGGCAGGAAGGGTGTTAGGACTGATCCAAGAATAAACGGACTATAATCTTGTTTTTACTTAGAAAGGAAGAGGAAGAGTATTGAGGGTGAATGAGGGGGAGAGGAAACATGTGAAATGGAGAGGGGTACATGAGTAGAGAGAACAGTACATTTGATGAGAAGGAAGGCGTGGTAGGAGTATGTGTCGGGAGGAAAGGGGAGGGAGCGAAAGTAACGAATGTTGTTGAGAGTGTGAAAGGGAATGGTTAGGAGTGTTGAGGGAAGAAAAGCGAGGGCAGGGATAGTGGAAGGGAAAGTGCCGGAGCTGTTTGCGTGAGAGATAGGGTGGTGCGAAGATGGAAGAAGGCAGAGTGCATTGGTTCGAGGATATAATGAGAGGGATGTGGATGAAGGTGAGAGTCGGTGGAGGGAGGAGAGGAGGGGAGACGATTCACTGATGGGAGAGGAGAAAGAAGAGGATTGGTACTTGAGAAGGAAAAGTGTGAGTGTACCTACTATATATAGAGATGGTAGGGTGTGTGTGTGGAGGAGGGCAGTGGGGGCAGGAGATGGTGCTGGGTAAGTTGGGTGATCTTGAAGAAACGTTGCTGCGGGGTTGTGGAGGGAGGAAGGTTAATTGAAATTCTTACATTTTTCTCATAGCTTCATAATCTCTCTCTCTCTCTCTCTCTCTCTCTCTCTCTCTAGCATGTTTTCGATCCCTTGCCCACCCTTAGTAAGTCACGGCGCCTCCAAAATTACTGGGTAAGAAAGTTGTTCCGATAATATCACGGTCATAACCAGGGAGAAATACAGCAGAGCGGAGAGAGTGAAGGACAGGAATGAGATCAACAATGAGAGAGAGAGAGAGGGGGGGGGGAAAGAAGGGAGGAGGGGAACCAGAAGAGGAGAGAAGGGAGGCAAAGAATAAAGAAGAGGCTCAGAAGAGGGAACTGGAACGATTGAAGGATGATGGGGGAGAGAGGGAGTTACGAAGATGAAAATGGGTGGGGGAGGGTGTGGACAAAAAAGATAGGGAGGGATGGGTCGGGATGCAGTGTGAAAGAGGGAAAAGTAGTTGTGGGAGTAGGAATGTGGGAGTGTGTGGTGATGAGCAGGGTAGAGAAGGATGGAGGCCTTTGAAAGTCGGAGGGGAGTAGTGGGAGAAAAATTACTGTAAGAGGAGATGGAGGATGACAGGGACGGCCAGTTGTGGAAGCTAGATATGAACAGAGGTGGTGTGGCGGTATTAAATTTGGTGCGGGAGAAAGGTGACATGGCATGCGAGGAGGCAGACAAGGTGGGCGAGAAAGAACGGGGAGGCGTGGACTGGGAGGATGACTGTGGGAGCACAGAATAAGTACGAGTACATGAGGATGATGTGTAAGCATCAGTGGCTAAAGTGTGACAAAAAGGTTAGCAGAGGAAATTATTGTGCTTAAATAAACATGAGGGTTTGTCAACTGAATATCTTTGTCTTACCGACTTTGATGTCAGCCGTGACAACTGGAAGAAGAACAACAGCCCAAATATCCTGTGTTATTTTTTGCGTCTACTTCTATCTAAATATCTATTTATAGACGTCTTAATCCCATAAGGGGTAGCCGCAGACAAATTTCCTCCATGTCGCCCTGTCCCCCGCCATTTCACTGCCCTGCTCACAGCTCACATCCCCCTCTCTCATATACCTCTCCACTCCATCCCTCCACCTCGTCCTCGGCCCCCTCTTCCTTCTAGTTAATGGGAAGAATTCCGTTGGTCAATCGAGGCCAGTTCAGTTACTGTTACATTATTTCTTTAGGATGTGTCAGCCATGTTCATACAAGGGCTAATTCACTTTGGGATCCATCTCGTAATTCTGGTTTATCAACGTTATTGTAGCTTTCATGTGTAATTAGGTTCAGCCGAGCGAGTTATTGCCATTCACTTCCTTCACATCCAATTCTTCTCAGTTAGATGAATATTGGTTGTCAGGACAATATACAACTAATAAGGTCCATTCACAGTACATTAGGTCTACTCAGGTTGACCGCTGCCACTTCGGGTCCAGTCAGTCCCATAACATTGATTTTAACCAAGTCAAGTCATTTTAGGTCAGTGAAATGGAATTCATCTCCAACAAAGTTTCAGTTAGTCATTTAGGTGTGTTTTCTTCTTACATTTCCATGCAGACTCAGTCAGTCTGTTCATAGTATTCAGGTCCAAATACTGTAGGTTCATCTGGTGGATTCACATCCTATTGGGTTATGGATAGGGAAGCCTGCACGTAGTTACTCCCATTTAACCCCGCAGCGGGGTTACCCAAATATACTCACGCCCCTCAACTCATTCCTTGTCCCCTCGAAAGAAGGATGATGGATTGCAGAAGGGCAACGTCAGCCTGCATTTCACTGAGTTTACGTCCATATGAGTCTGAAACAACAATAACAACAACAAACCAACAAAAACCTTTACAGCAACAATGTGCAGATAGAGCCAATTATATCAAATTCAGTTTTCAACATACATCTGTACAGATCTATTAAGTTTTTTTTTTTAATTCCCCCCCAGCCGTGATCACATCGACTTATATCAGTTCAGGACTACTTTCAGTCGATTTAGGTTCTTTCAAGTAATTTCCTGTGACTTGATTGATTCATCACTTAAGGACATCGTTATGAAGAACTTGCGTCAAAAGTCAGTTCTATTGTTGCAGTGGTTATTTCCTGCGTGGAAGCCGACAAGTCTATAAATGGTACACTTGGACGATCGTTTTTCTTTCTTCTTCAAGGAAATTTCGAACAATTGCTCTCGGAAACCTCTGAGTGACTTTCTTATGAAATACTTAAACACCTGCTTAGCTTGAAAATTTTAATGGATTTAACATGTCAGTTGTGCTTCATCTGTCACATCAGATAACTTTTAGGCGATTTTCAAAATCAGCTAAAAGGAGGCATTTTCACGACTTTCTTGTGATGTACAAAGTTGAAATTCTGAGTTCCTTTGTTGCATCAGTTGATGCATCAGCTGATTATGGAGCAGTTTTCAATTTTGGCCATAGGGAAGCATTTCAATAAAACAATTTCGCACATTCTATTATTTGCAAAGAAACTTTTTAGACATTGGCTGGAATAGTTTCACAGCCAGTGTATGAAGATAGTTCTTGTTGTTTATGAAACTTCGGTCCTTTCAGGTCGGTTTAAGTCCTGTAAACACATAACTGTAACTGGGAGAGTAAGAGAGGGGAGGGGAGGCCCGGGTGAGTTAATTCCATGTGTTGCAGTGACTGTGTGTGGCTGTGGCGGAGTGACATGGTGAGGAGGCAGGTGGAGCACCACAACACAATTACGGTGAGAGCAGAAGGGTAGGGGAGGGAGATCTGAGAAGAGACGAAGAGAGAACAAAGAAAGCCTAGAAAGGGGTAGAAGAGGGATGAGGAGAAGAAAACAGAGGAAGAAAGGGCAGTGGGAAGTGGAAGGGGAAGCAAAGGGAGGAAAAAGGCAGGAAAGGTTAAGATCGAGCGGCTGAAAGAGGAAAGGAGAGCAGAGTGATGAAGTGAAAAGGGAAAACAAGCGGGTAGGTGAGATGACCAGCTCTAGGCGGACCAAGCTTTGTCAACGACCAAAAGACCGGATTTGAGTTTCGACACTAAGAGTCATTTCTATATGGAAGTACTCCAGTGCAACATCCCACCCAAGAACCATTGCCCTGGATTAATAATCTTCGGAGCCTTAGCATTTCGCGCGAGCAAGGTCGTAATTTTAGTGCTTTTAATACTTTCTGCACTTGATGACCTTTGACCCCTAACCTGGCGAGTATAGGTCATCCACTTACGAAGCACACTTGTAGTACTCATTAACGTCTATAAACATACAAAGTTTCATTCGATTCCATCCACCCACTGTGGAGTTAGGGAAATTGAAATTCGCTGAATGGCCCACCAGAGGTGCAACTTCTAGGTGGCATTGCCAACAAATGAAAGTGAAATACGACACTAAATGTCGTTTTTATAGTATATGGAAGTACTCCAGTGCAACATCTCACCCAAAAATCATGGCCCTGGCTTGATAATATTTGAAGCCTTAGCATTTCGCGAGATCCTAGTCGTGATTTTAGCTATTTTCATCGTTTTCAAATTTGATGACCTTTGACCCCTGACCTGGTCAATGTAGCACATAGGTGTACAAAAGAACGTAGTAGTACTACTCAATGTCTATAAGCAGGCAAACTTTCATTCAATTCCATCAAGCTGCTGCGAATCTAGGAGGGGGGGGGGGCATTTTTGACAACCAGTACTTGTTGCTAGGGATGCTGAGGTCAGTCTTCGCCGGGATGCTACTAGAAAACTAGAGGGGAGAGAGGAAAATGGATGGCACACCTCCAATAGGAATGACCTCAAGATTACGCCTAAAGAAGTCAGAGCTATCTACGCTCATTAGTAATGCTTCTACAGCTCAAAACGTGAATAGTACGAAAAAATAAGCGTTTTTTAGGCCGTTGCTAGGCAACGAGTGGTAGCTCAGTAACCAAAACCTTGCGGACACAACTAGGTCAAAGACTGGTCATTGTGTCAAAGTTTGGTCGGAATCGGTTAATTCTGAAGGGTAGAAGTGCCTGCCATAATTGAACAAGACAAGAAACACAAGCAAGAAAAAACAACTAACTATTAGGGCAGCATAAGCTGGTCAATGAATTGTTGGCAGAAGGAACGGGGGAAGAGAAAAGGGAGAGAAGAGAGAGCAAGAGTTGAAAGGAGGCAGATGTAGAGGAGACTTAAGGAATGGAGAATGGGAGGGGAAGGAGGAATAAAAAGAACGGAGGAAGACGAGATAAAGGGGGGGAAAGTGAGAAGAGCAGAGTAGGGGGAGAAGAAGAAGAGGAAGATGGTAAGAGAGCAAGGGGCAAAGAAAGGTATGAACTGGAGAGTTATTGCCACTACCACGATCCTACGTGATTTTATTATGGAGACAGGAAGAAAAAAATTTACCAAAGCGTGTGTGTGTGTGTGTGTGTGTGTGTGTGTGTGTGTGTGTGAGAGAGAGAGAGAGAGAGAGAGAGAGAGAGAGAGAGAGAGAGAGACAGACAGACAGACAGAGAGACAAAGAGACAGAGACAGAGAGACAAAGAGACAGAGACAGAGAGAAAACACAGGAAAGAGAGAAGAGGAACATACGAGAAAAAGGAGGCAGAAAAGTGAGGGGATTGATGAATAAACATAATTTGGAAGAATGAAGAATCAACACACACACACACACACACACACACACACACACACACACACACACACACACAAGAGATGGGAGTCTGAGGTGGCGGAGGTTATGGAAGTGAGAGTTGAAGGAGAAGGAATTGAAAGACTGGTAGATGGAAATGAAAGGTGGAGGAGGAGGAGATGGAACTGAAAGTTGAAGGTGCAGATGGAAGTGAAACTTGGAGGAGCAGATGGAAGTGAATGTTGGAGGAGCAGGTGGAAGTGAGAGTTGGAGGAGCAGGTGGAAGTGAAAGGTGGGGGAGCAAGTGGAAGTGGATGGTGAAGGAGCTGGTGGAAATGAAAGGTGGAGTAGGAGGTGGCTATGAGAGGTACCGGAAGAAGATCTGAAAGTCAAATGTAGAGGAAACAGTGGAATGTAAGGAAATGTTATATATAAGATTAACTGTAAATGTCAGAAAGTTACTAAGAAGAGTGAACGTGTACCAGACGACAAGATTTATGTGATGGTCAGACGCAAGGTTATTGATAATAATCACCCATAATATATCTGTTGTCATGTCACATTTCATAATCCACCTCTCTCTATCTCTCTCTCTTTCTCTCATGGTGTGTGTGTGTGTGTGTGTGTGTGTGTGTGTGTGTGTGTGTGTGTGTGTGTGCACAGATGTTGGCATAATACAGGTCAGGAAATCACGTCAGACGCAAGCTGAAGTTTTAATTAATTATTCTCCTCCCTCACTTTCACCCTCGTCCTTACATTCTTCGTAATCACTCCATCCTTTCTGTCCTCCTCTTCTTGTCTCTTTTACGCATCTTCCTCTCTTCATCAGGCCGTCCATCTTAAATACCTCATTTTGTCTGCCCTTCTCCATACTTCTTCCTTTCATCATCCCTTCCAATACCCTGCCATTATCATTTCTAGTCATCCATTTTCTCTGTTCTCCTCTTGCTCCCTCATTTCACCATCCTTCCCTGCACCCTGCCTCCTTCCCTTTTCCTCCATGCATTCCTTCATCCCTCCTCCCCCTTCCCGTCTCCTCCAGCTGGGTGTGCGTTCACTGATTTGCCCGGGGCGCCTTTGAGGTCGTTTGTGCGTGTGCCTGAGTTTACATGGTTAAGAGAGAGAGAGAGAGAGAGAGAACAAACACGTACGATTATACGGCCTTATGCTTACGTGTAGATAAGCATAAATAAATCAAAATTTATGGTTAACAGTACTGCATTTCGTATATGTGGACTGGCAGATTAATAAAGTCTTCAGTAATGACGTGGACAACCCTGACATCACTTCAACCCAAATGAAAAGTGACCAAAGCATTTTGTATGGCTTACTGAGGAGGAATATTAATTGGAAATGTATATCAAAAGTAGCAAGATGAACAAGATGGTCAAAACGCCAACAGCTTAGGTCACTGAAAAACTCAGAGGAAATTTTGACGGTATGTGGACTGTAGGATATTCGCTGCAAAGGTGCAGTTTGAAATTATGCTGATTTGTAACTGTGTGTACCTATGGCTGAGAGAATTGGGTTAATTGGTCTGTCATCAATCAGTCATTTCCAGTGGCACCCTACGGGATGCATAGGACCTCGATGAACTCTCTACACCAATATTTGTCTCTTACCATCTCCTTCAGGTCCAACCAACACTCCTCTCCTGCTTGTCTTTTCATTATCCTCAATCAGGTTTCCCTCGGCCTACCTCTGCCTCTTCTTCCTCTAACAGTCCACTCTGGCACATCCTGTATTAAACTGCCCTCTTTTCTATATATGTGCCCCAGCCATTTCCAGCGCGATAGTCTCACATATTCATCAACTGGTTCCACTCTCGTAATATCCCTTACTCTTTCATTTATAACTCTGGCTTTTTTGTGTGTGTGTTTGACTCTAGGCATAGGCTCCACAGCCTGCTCCCAAGGCCCAGTAGTCCTCCTACATATCATACACCTCTACATTCATCACTTCGGCGCTAACACCCACAGTCCATACTGAATACATGCTAGGGCTGCCTCATACAGGACTGGTGTATTGGTATTAGCGGGGGTATTTTTACATGTCGGCGGGTCTTCTGGTAAATCGGTAAAGTATGCTTTACTTGAAATTTAAATCCTTAAATTGTTCCCTGCCCCAGTGGGGATTTGAACCTGGGTCTGATAGGACCGCAGGCCACCTCGCTACTGGTTGAGCCAACGCCTCCCCCACTTTACCCCATGAATCCTTCTCAGTATTTTAATTTCAAATCCTAATACTTTCTGATCTGTTGCAATTGTACTGTACCATGACTCATGCCCATTAATTAAAACTGGTCTAACCATGGAGTTGTAAATTTTTGCTATAGTATGTACCGAAATCATATTATTATTCCAAACAGATTTCAACATTCCAACAGCTCGCCAAGCCTGTCTAATCCTCTCCTCAATTTCATTGTTTAATGATCCATTAGATGATACAATCGTTCCCAGATATTTAAACTTTTCTACATTCGACACCACATTATTCCCAATTACACAATCGACTTGGTTCTCCACGTTCATATTAGTAATTTCAGTCTTTCCACTATTTATTATCAATAGTACTTCTCTCCTTCCTCCACCAGACAATCAAGCACCCTCTGCATCTCGTAAATCTCTATCTCTATCTATATACCTAGGCTGCTTCCCCCAAGGAAAGGGAGGTAGCCGAGACAGGACGACTCACTCTCCATTTACTCATCCATTCAAACACATTCATTCGCATCTTAGCCCCAAAGGGGAGAACGGACAGATCCTCATCACACCACACCGCACAAGGGTCAACTGGGCAATGCAATCAGTGACATCCGCAGCAGGGCCCGACAGCAGAACTGGTTTACCCCTGCCACATCATAACAGACCCATCCCCTTACCCGCACCTGACCTGACTACCTGATCAGACCAAATGCGGGAGAATATCCCCTCAGGGCTGCGTCATCACTTATTCATTCACAATTTCTCTCCATTTATTTCTGTCACGCACAGCCACTCTTCCTTGCTCAACAGACATCCCTCTCGCATCCAGCGCTCTCTTCACACTGTCCATCCATCCTATTCGTGGTCTTCCTCTCAGCCTTACACCTCTCACATCAGATCTAGTTATCTTTTTCACCAATCGCTCGTAAATACTTCCGCAAATCAATACAATATCATCAGCATAGTCCAAATCCATCAGCCTCTTATTTTCTCTCCAATTAATTCCTGCACCTGTTCTCCTTACAACCTTTCTCATAACATAATCCATAACCAAAACAAACAGCAATGGCGAAAGAACTCCTCCTTGAAACACTCCTGACCTAACTTCAAATGGATCACTCAAAGAACCACCCACCATTACCTTACAAAAAGTACCTTCATGAGGCTTCTAGTACAGTAATATTTACAAACTTTTCTGGTATACCATAGAATCTCATAATTTTCAACATAGCTCCACGTGAAACACTATCAAACGCCTTTTCAAAATTAACAAAACACATACTAAGTGGCATTTTCATCTCATTAGCTTGTTGCATTAGATGCCTTACAGCAAAAAGCTGATCATTACAACCTCGACCCTTTCTAAATCCGGCTTGTTCTTCTCTTAAAATTTTATGAATTACTGGATCTATTCTGTTCAACAAGATTTTGTAAAAGATTTTTGCAGCTACAGGTGTCAAAGTTAATCCCCTCCACTTTCCACACACAAACACTTAAATCTCCCTTTCTTGGTATTATTATAATCACTCCATTTTTCCACTCTTCTGGAATTCCACCATTATCCCAAGCAACATTACAAAGTTTCAAAAGCACATTCACTAACTCATTATTTTCCACCTTAAGAATTGCAGGAAATATTCCATCCTCTCCTGAGGCCTTATAATTTTTTAATTTCTTTATAGATTTTGCTACATCTTCCAAGGTTATATCCCCTGTTTCTACCTGCAATCTCTCCCTCGGTTGGCAAAATGTCCTCTTAAGCTGGAATTAGTCTATTTAGAACAGATTCAAAATGCTCTTTCCACCTTCCTTGTATATCTAAATCTTTAATCATCAAGTTACCGTTTCTGTCTTGTACAGGTATTTCCTTCCTTCTCTTTTCAGTCCCATTTAACTCCTTTATGGCCTGATACGCTGCTCTTGTGCTCTAACCGTCATTTTTACTTAGCTTAATTTCTATCTCTGTTTCCTTTTCATCATATAGCCTCCTCTTATCACGTCTAACGAGTCTTTTTACTTCAGAATGTAAACTCCAGTACTTTCCTCTAAGTACTTCAAGTACCTGGCATCAACATGTTGTTCTTCACTTCTTATTTCGCCACTTTCCTTTTCTGAATTGCATTCCATGTTTCATCTGACATCCATTTTTTCCTTCTAGCTTTTCCCTTTTTCTTAATAGTAACTTTAGCACTCTCATGCAAAACCTTTTCTACCTCTCTCCACATTTGATTAATATCATTGTCTTCAGATTCCATCAAAGTCTACAGGACTGAAACCTGTTCCTACATTCCCACCAAAACTTTTGTTTCATGTTCTTATCATTTCTCAGCTCATCAAAATCATATTTGTTACCTCCTGTACAAATAGCATAAACGTTTCTCTTTAATTTTAATCTTTGACACAACAAGTTGATGATCACTACCTATATCTGCCCCCCTCCTTACGCAAACATCTTGCAAATAACTCCTCTGCCTTCTGCTAATTGCAGTGTGGTCAGTCTGGTTACAATATTTACCACATGATGAAATCCAAGTAGTTTTATGAATTTTTCTATGTTCAAAGATAGTTCCACCAATCATAAGGTGATTTGCCAAACAAAAGCTTCCAAATCGCACCCCATGTGCGTTGCTTATACCAACACCCTCCTTACCCATACAGTCTTCAAAGCCATCCCCTCTAGTACCAACAATGGCATTAAAATCAAAAAATCAAAATAACACATCATGTTTTGCCACTCTATTCACTACATCCTGCAGCTTCTCATAAAAGCCATCCTTCATTTCATCAGCAGCCTCATTTGTCAGAGCGTACCCTACCATCACCCTTGATCTTGACAGCTATACACGTCAGGCGACAGTTAGGGGTTAAATAGTAACTCACCAGAATAATGTGACAATATACTGCAAGCCATGCTTTAACAAAATGTGGTAACAAGTGTAAAAATATGCATAGACCTATTGGCAGCGGTGGCAGGCTAGCTAGGAACACATGAACAGCAGAAGGAAAGATATTTAAAGTAAAGCAACACTGCAGTGTGATAAAATAATAAGAACCACAGCCTTTAAAGAATAACTTAACAGTTCATTGCATGAAAAGAAAATACAGAAGAGATAATCGTGAGTGTGGGAAGTTAAAAATGTGACAAGAGAGCTGGCCCAGAGATACTGAGGAAAACTACAGCGTGAGACACCCTGAAACCAGACACAATAACTGAGTGGCCACATTGTTGCTGGTGATGTTGCACACCATCCACCAGCCAGTTGCAGGTCTTTTAAATACAGGTGAATAACCATCCACCATCCACCAGCCCCCCCCCCCCCCCGCGGGACGTTTAAGAAATGGTAAATAACAATTTTCGTAGTCTGTGTGTCTTAGGAGCAAAGCAAAAGGTTAATCTATTTTCTTTTGTATTCGATCCTTTACGGCCTTCTGGACTATGAAGGCCATAAAAAATTGCCTCTGATCGCTGTAAGATTACGTGTATGACGAGAACTTAATGTTACTATCGAAAGAAAATATTAACTTTAGATAATTCGTATAATACTGAGACACAGGCTATACTTTATTTATTGTAATATTACCCAGTAAACCGATTACTACCCCCTACACCAGTGTTAGGTGTATCATGTTTGAAGCTCTCCTCTCAACACAAACTCCACCACTGTACCACACATACTACCAGTGGTACACCACCACACACACTACAGTACCACACATACTGCACTTCCACCGAAAATACCGGTGTCACAGCACCACACGTACTACTCCACCTCACATACCGCACCACCACACACACTACACCACCACACACACTACACCACCACACATACTACAACGACATACATACTACACCACCAAACATACTACGACACCATACATGTACTGTACATACTACACCACCAAACTTACCACGACACCACACTCACACATGCTATACCACCACAAATACTGCACTTCCACGTTTATTACCAGTGTCACAGCACCACATATACTATACTACAATACATATTACAAATGTTACACCACCACCCATAACACACCGCCAAACATACTATCAATGTTGCACCACCACATGTGGTAAACTACCACACACTCGTATTATCAATGCTGACACCATCACACACACTACACCACTACATTATAATACCATTGCAAAGACCAACACACATATCACACCACTACAGACAACACAACCATATATACTACATCACCACACGTACTACAATACCAGATACACAATAAGTATTACTCCACAGCACGTACAAGTAATATTAATGTTACAGGAACACATAGTGTAAGTTTTGCACCAACCCACATACTATCAGTATTACACCACAACACATACTATCAGAATTACACCACAACACACCATTAGTGTTACACCACCATAACGCATACTGTCAGTATTACACCACATCACATATATACCATTAGTGTTACACCACAACACCTACAATTAGTGTTACGCCACAGTACATACTATCAGTATTACACCACAACACATACTATCAGTGTTACACCACAACACATACTATCAGCGTTACACCACAACACAAACTATCAGCATTACACCACAACACATGCTATCAGTGTTACACCACCACACACACTATCAGTGTTACACCACCACAGATACTATCAGTGTTACATCACTACATACATACAGTATGTGTTTCACCAACACACAAACTATCAGTATTACGCCAATACACATTCTGTCAACTTTAAACCATCACACATACTATCAGTTTTACACCACCACACATACTACACCACCACGCATACTACACCACCACGTATATTACACCACCACGTATATTACACCACCACACATACTACACCACCAAACATACCACACCACCACATGCCACATCAATACGCATACTACACTAACATACATAGTATACCAGCGCACTACTACATCACCACATATACTACACCACTGCACATACTACACCATTGCACATACTACACCACCACACATACTATACCACCACACATACTACACCGCCACACATACTACACCACCACACACAGTACATCACCACACATGCTACAGCAAACATCATAGTTCACCAGCACAGTACTACACCACCACACATACTACACCACTGCACATACTACACCACTATCCGTACCTCACCGTCCCTCATACTACCAGTGTTACGCCACCAAGCATACAGCAATACGCCACTGTATATGCTATCAATGTTACACCACATCAAATATTGCCATTGTTACACCAGCAAGCATACAACACCACATCAAAGTTTACCACTGGTACACACCAGCTCACACATAATGTCACATCGTATATTATCATTGTTACACTACCACACACACACACAACACCACCTCACTTATTGCGCCACCACACGTTCTTCCAGCGTTACACCACCAACCATCTTATACCACCATTTATACTACCCCGCCACACATACTACTATATAGTGTATACTACCACATACTAGAGCACCACACATATTACATCACCTCAAATGATTCGTCACCACACATACTACCAGGTTTACACCACCAACCATCCTACACATCACATATGGTACAACACCACACATACTACCAATGTACACCACCACACAGTGCACAACCATGCATACTACAAATGTGAGTATATCACTACACAAACTACACCGCTACACATACTAACAGTTGCAACAGTTACATCACGACGCATGATACAGCTTCGCACATACTACACCACAGTAGGCTACATGCTACCAGTGCTGACACGGCCACACATACTGTACATAACTACCACACATACTATGCCACCACACATGCTGCACCATCACACATTCAACACCACACATACTAACACAGTACATATACTATTAGTGTTACACCACCACACATACTACACAGCGAAAGATAATACATCATCACACTACTACACAACTAAGCATATTACACCATCAAATGTACTAGACCACTTCACATTCTATCAGTGATGCACCACCACACATACTATCAGTGCTACACCACCACACACACTATCGGTGTGAGTGCGTGACGAGGGAGCGAGCGCCATGTTATCACAGTTTCCCTCTGACATATTATTTCTTCATTATAATAGCTGAATAACTAGAACCCTGCAAATGTCCTGCGGACAGTCATTAGTCTCCATCTACTGCTTCGGATGGAGGTCCTAACCTAGACTAACGGTCACTTAGTCATGAAGAGGACACCTCAGTAATATTCATAGGTCATGGTAGGGTATTCTGTTGTAATTTAGTGGAAACGGGTCCAAGTTCACCCTTCAAATTCTTTGTGCAGGGCGGATTGAAATCTCCAGTAGATACGACCAACTTATCCCGTTCACTCTTAATACTGACATGGCTCCTTCTGCCATGCCCTTCCACTGCACGTAAAGGATTTGGATTCTTTTTTTTCTATCAGCAGTGGCCCATGCCCTTCAGATTCCTTCTACAGTCTCCGGTTCTCCTGGAATCGTCGCGAGACTCCGAGATCGGAATAATAATACCAGCAAAAATATCAGTCTCCACCTACTATGTAGGTGGAGAAAACTGAAAAACATACTGGAACGAAAGACATTCCTTCACACACACACAAACACACACACACACACACACACACGAGCACATACTCTCTTGAAAAACTAGAAATTCCAAAGGGTTCCTATGCCTTTATGGGTTATTTTTCATTGGGAAACAAAATTTATTGAATGTATCACATGCAGAAAGAATTTCAATTTTACCTTATATAGGAGTACAGTTATTAGCGTCTGCTTAGCATGACGATCAGGTCAGGCAGGGCTGGGTGGGGGAGCTCATTTTCAAACTTAACTCAGAGTAAACAAAGCTCGCTCGCTTCGCTCGTTCGCTCATAATCAGTGAAACAACAACACGAACTACGCCTCTACAAATACTACGCTACAACACAAACTAGACTACCACACAAACTACACCACCACACATACCTCGCCACGGCATACTCCTAGTGTTACACAACCACCCATACCTCACAACCACACACACTTCTACACTCATTCTTTTTTTTTTAATCAAGGCAAATATGCACTTAAAATGTTGATGATTATTGGCTGAATGCAACATGTCCGAATAACATTGTTGTATTTCAAGTAATTACCCTGGATGTGAATCGAAACCTAGTAATAATCTGAAATACAAAGATGTTATTCGGACATGAAGCATTCACTCCATCATCACCAACCTGTCAAGTGCATCTTCGCCTTGATTAAAAAAAAAAAAAAGATGAGTATAGTGTGACACCAACATACATACCTCACTACTAGACATACTGAAAAGTGTTACACCATCACACATAATCCGTCACCACACATGCCACACCATCAACCACATTACACCAGCACATATAAAACCAATGTTACACCACATCAAAGACTTCCATTGTAACACAAGGACACACACATCATAACGTCAAATAATACCATTGTTTTACCAAACACACACAACACTACATCATGTACTACCAGTGATTCACCAGCACGCACACACATTATATCAAATATTACCACTGTTACGCCAGCACACACAATTTCTTATCAAATACTACCATTGTTACACCAACACCCCTACAACACCATATCAGATACTACTATGGTTCCACCAGCACACACACAACGCCATGTCAAATACTACCAGTGTCACATTAGCGCACACACAGCACCACATCATATACAGGCATTGTTACATCAGCACACACACACAGCACCATATCAAATACTACCAGTGATACACCAGAACACACACAACACCATACCATATAATATAATTGTTACACTAGCACAAACACAACATGCCATCGAACAGTACAGCTGTTACACCAGCACACATGCAATGCATCAAATGCTACCACTGTTACACCAGTAGACACACAACACCACATCAAATACTACCAAAGTTGCACCAGTACACACACAACACCACATCAAATACTACCAAAGTTGCACCAGTACACACACACAACATCACATTAAATACAACCACTGTTGCACAACACCACATCAAGCACTACTACTGTTACACCAGTATACACGCAGTACCACGTCAAATACTATCTTTGTTACACCAGCAGCTACACGACATCACATCACATACTGCGCAACCACACATACTACCAGTGATAAACAACCAACCACTCTTCACTGTCATATGTACTGTAACACCACACATACAACCAGTGTATACCACCACACACACTACACCGCCACACATAGAACACCACCTCACATACTATACACTGCCACACTACCACGCATAGTACAAATGTATATCACCTCACATACTATTCTACTATCCAGATCACCAGTGTTACACCGCCACACACGTATCACCATACATACAACACCATCACTCATATTTCGCCATCAAACATACTGCCATCATTACACCACCACACATACTGTCATCATAACTGCACTAGTCATACTACCATCATTACAACACCACACATACTAAAATCATTACAGCACCACTTATACTATCATTACAACACCACACATACTACCATCATTACAACACCACAAATATGACCATGATTACAACGCCACACATACTACCGTCATTACAACACCACACATACTACCATCATTACATCACACACACTACCATCATTACAACAATACACGTACTATCATCATTTACAACACCTCACATACTACCATCATTGCAACACTACACATACTGCCATCATTATGCCATCACACATACTACGCCACTGCACCTACTTTCAGTGTTACACCACTAAATATAATACCAGTTTTACACCTACACCACTACACATACAACGCGTTTTTCACCACTACACACAGTACCCGGTTTACACCACCACAGTAAGTAAGTAGGTAAGTATTTATTGACCACAATATCCAGTTACACATACAGGATTTCAAACAACAATAAACCTTAACATGATAAACAGCACATCAGATATTAGCAAACAATTATGGTCCACAAAACAAGAGAAGTATTAAAGGGTTGATCAGTGCATCTATATAGCCTTAATGAAAGATGGAAATCATTACACTTCTGATTAGTAACGTAACTACAATTTGACCAATCACCTTTTTTACGAAAAAAAAAAATCCCAATGATATATCATGGTTAGAATAAGAGCATACAAAATGAATTAAATACACTTTAAATAATATAGGTTATGATAAACATTATAGTACACACTAGCCAAAACAGGAAAGGACCTTATACACTATCTCGTCAATAGGAAACTGAGCATCGTCACCAATGATTTGACTCCAGGATGTAAAGTTATATCTTGTACGTATGTGCTGAGTCAGTGGACACACCTCCAGTACATGCAACTCTGTTTGCACAGCACCACATGGACAGCCGCGCTACCAGGAGACGTCCCTGTCCCCGCCGATTCCAACGGCCCGTCTCAATCGCGAGATTGTGACTGATTACCCGCAGCCGACTAAATGCCATTGTGTGTACCTCACTAGTTTTTCCACGACATTTATAGATCTCGTGAACTGTTAAGGTAAAGTTCAACACATTATAAATTAGCCTTCTAGAAGATGTAGAGTTAGAAATTGATTGTTGGTGTGTTAGCATCCATGGTCAGCCTGATGGCATGCATCCACGGGTCATCAGGCATACCGCGCCTCTCCCCCCACAGTCGCTGGAAAAGCTTCCTCTGCCTTGCTAGTACTAAAGATTTCAGTGGCGGGCACCCGAGTTCCACGTAACAAACGTCCGTGCACGCCGTCATACGAGCTCCCAGCAGCTGTTTAATACCCCAGTTATACAATTTTTCTATTGGCCTCAAGTTCCCATTGAACCAGGACTCACAGCCATATAGGATGGTTGACATTAAGGCTGTGTCAAACATTTTCTTTATAACATAAAATGGCTATATTCTTTTCCAAAAATGACACAAATTTCAGAATGTGGCACATTTTTGCTTGTGCGTGGTCGGTAATGGCGGACGACAGGGTCCCGTTGCTTGTGAACAGGCTGCC
This sequence comes from Coenobita brevimanus, assembly GCF_032717465.1. Taxonomy (NCBI): domain Eukaryota; kingdom Metazoa; phylum Arthropoda; class Malacostraca; order Decapoda; family Coenobitidae; genus Coenobita; species Coenobita brevimanus. The sequence goes on along the minus strand of NC_137020.1, from coordinate 5,914,323 downwards.
CAGATACACATACCTGTCACACCACTGCACGACCATCTCACCAACGCAGAATGGCTCACGATCGCCCACTGACGCATGGATTGCAAAGAACTTGGTCTTAATATTATTCACAACCATGCCATTATTTACACAAAACTGATTCAGAAATGTAAGTTTAAGTTCCATCCAGCGTCGCGTTGTCGAGAGAAGAACAGTATCGTCCATAACGAGAAGGAGATGAAGCCACTGTAAAAAACCATCTGGCCCACAATTGGTCTTTATCAACTTAATCATGCTGTTTACAAAATGATAAACAATAAACAAGATGTTGGGGACCCCTGTCTGACGCCGATCCTGGATGTTACAATGGCTGTCCCAATAATGCTCAAAGTAACCCCGTATATCGCCACCAGCGCCGCTAACATTCGCGACCCGCACCCCAGCTCACGTAACATGCGAAACAATTTGGCGCGAGGGACCCGGTCGTATGCCATTGAAAAATCGACAAAGCGAACAAATAACTTATGCTTTCTCCTGTGGGCCAAATCAATTAACAGTCTAAGTGCCACAACATGTTCAATGCAGCCCCGGCCCTCCTGACTCCCTGCCTGCTCCCGATACGGAACAAACCACATAATTAACCGAGTTGATAGCACCATGTCATACAGCTTTGCCAAACAATTTATAATATTTATACCACGGTAATTCTTGGGTAATGATCTGTTACCTTTCTTAAATATCGTGACCATACGGGCCAACTGCCAGGATGTAGGATAAGAGCCAGAGGAAAAGACTGCATTAAACAACGCTAATATTAAGTGTATCCACCGGTCTGGTAAAAAATTTATAATTCCTGGGCTTATCCCATCGGGCCCACACGCTTTATCTTGCTTTAATCTATGTATTTCTCTCACAACCGCATCAAATTCTATGTCATCATCAAGAACTGGTATGGTTACATTTGTATCAAACTCAGTAGGTACTATAGGTTCAGCATCATGTGGGTTATATACCTCCTCAAAAAAGGCTTTGAAATTCTCATCTATGGGTTTTTTATTACCGTCATAATCATCACTATCAGCTCTATACTCCCCACGCCAGTCTATAGCTTTCCACATACGCCTGTCATCCATACTGTCAGTTCTACACCACCACACATATTCACAGTTTTACACCACCACACATATTAACAGTTTTGCACCACCACATACAGTACCAGTGTATAACACCACACATACTAAACCACCATACATATTACACCATCACACATACTACACCACCACACATACTACACCTCCACACATACTACACCACCACTTACTCAACACCTCTGCACACACTACACCACCACACAGAGTACACCATCACACATATTACACTATCCCGCATATTGCACCACCACCAACATCTACACCACCCACACTACACCACCACCCAAACTATATAACCATACATACTACACCATTACACATACTACACTACCACACATACTGCAGTACACCACTTCACATACTACGCCACCACACATACTTCGCCATCACACATACTTCGCCACCATACATACCACCAGTGTATACCATGGCACACACTACATCACCAGGCATGCTATCAATGCTTGTCATCACACATAGCTGGCCATTATACATTCTAACAGTGTCATACCACAGTTCATACTAAACTGCCATAAACAAAACGTCACCATACACACTAAACCTCTAAACGTACTCTGCCTTCACACATACTACCAGTTTTACACCTCCACGCATACTTAATCACACAAAGTACAGCACCACACATCCTACACTATCACGCATACCACACTATCACACATCCTATCAGTGTTACACCATCCCACATTCTACACCACCAGGCCCACCACACTTAGTACCAGTGTTGCACCACCATACGTACTAGGAACTCACACATACTATAAGTGTAACATCATCACACATACAAAATCACAGCGCACATTACACCACACATACTACACTGTTACTTATACTACACCATCACTTAAACTACACCAGCAAACATACTACACAAGAATACACACTCTACCATCACACTTACTACAACACCATGCATAATACACTATCACACATGCTACACAGTCACACATACTACATCATCACACATACTACATCATCACACATACTTCACCACTACACATGCTACACCATTTTGGCGTATATTACACCACAAAGTATTATACTTCGCATTTCACCTACACACGTGGTTTCCTTCCCTCGTGGCTTTTCCCCACCTTGTTCTCGTACTTAACATCGCTACTAATGCCGCTGCCAATAGTATTCAATTTATCATTCCTCCTCATCTGTACTTGTGCTGCTACCAATAATGTTCAATGTCTCATTCCTCCTCATCTGTACTAGTGCCGCTACCAATAATATTCGATTTCTCATCCCTCCTCATCTGTACTTGTGCCACTTCCAATAATATTCAATTTCTCTTCCCTCCTCACCTGTACCAGTGCCACTACCAGTAATATTTAAATTCTCTTCCCTCCTCACTTTTAGTGGTGCCTAAACCAATCAAATTTGCCTATTCAGGCGATCTAGGCTTACCGGTGCTCCGCCTACCTCATGAAGGGGCTTAAAATCGAGCGGGCGACCTAGCCCGCCCTTCTTTTCTCTCTCAACTTCACCCGGCTGACTACCTGCCTTGCTCTGTCTCTCCTGGTAAACCTGGCCACACGGTATGACTTTACATATACAAGGCACGTAAACACATCAGCTCAGCACTCCCCGTCCACACTAAATTCATTGCTCATATTTTTAGTCTGTAACTATTTATCCGTTTAATTGATCTACACATGCTGTAAATGTAACTGCCTTGTACTACTTTGAAGTCACGCAGTAACTCTGTATTGTTCCAAGTCAATACTCACTGCCTTGTCTATTGCCTTCCAGCACATTTGTGTTTATCTATCCTTACCATTTGCCTTGGTGTAGCCCCTAGTAAAATATCCCCATAACAATAAACCCTACCGTGGTGACTTCCCAGAGTGTTTTAAGAACACTCCTACATTCACGTACGGTATTGACACGTGGTTTACACAAGTTGATGCCGCTTGGCCTAAAGATACCAGTGATGACGACAAATTCAGAGCAATTGTCCGCACTCTCCCAACTCAAATAGCTGCCCTTGTGCAGGACGTACTGACACCACCTACAGAACACAAATACAGAACCCTGAAGGAGAGTCTGCTGCAGTCCCTGGGCAAATCAGAGCAACCACTGTTAATGGAGCTAGATGCAATCCACTCCCAACAGTAACGCCCCTCGACCCTCCTTGCCACATTCAAGCCACTCTCACGGCAGCTGGGACCACCTTATCAGATGACCTCCTCCAACACCGACACCTCCAGCTCATGCCACCAGACTTCCGACTCCACCTAGCAACCCTGGGGCCTGGCACGTCCATTGCTGAGTTCATCGAGAGGGCGGACACTCTTTACGAAACTCAGCACCATTACGCTAACCATCCAATAAGTGCACACACCTCTTTTCCCCCTGTCATAGCCCCCAGTGCTACCCCCAGTGAAACAGTGGTGTCAGTGAACAGTGTTGCGAAAAATAACGGTTCCATGTCAGAGCTGTGTACCTTATTAGCAAACTTAACAAATAGAATAGACAAGGTGGAAAGTAAAATAAATGGTTCACCACTCAGACCCCCAGTGTTGCAAATCATTCACCAGTCCCTCAATGTTCCAACAGTGCTCCCCCAGTGAACCGTGGTTGTAATGCTATTCCCCAAATAACAATGGACGATTTCTTGTTGTGTATGTATCACAAATGCTTTGGCATGGAAGTCAGACGATGTGCACTACCCTGCATATTCACAGGATCCTCATATGGCGGGAGACAGTCCCAGTAATGCCTCCCGCCACTCACACCAAAAGCCCCCTCATTATCAGCACACCCAAAGCCACAACACGTGCCACTGGCTCCAGGGAACTTCTATGGGTTAAAGACGCCATCTCTGGCACAAAATACCTTATTGACACTGGAGCCGCGTCGTATAGTCCCTCCCACCTCTGACCAAAAAACGGCTCAGCAGTCCGCATTTGACCTGAGAGCAGCAAACGGCACCCCCATAGCCACATACGGCACGGCATCCTGTCATATGGCACTCGCCCAATCAGTGACATTTACTTGGCCGTTTCTCGTTGCAGATGTTAATCAACCCATTACTGGTGTTGACTTCTTGGAGTCAATTGACTTGCCAGTGGATTGACTTGCCAGTGGATACCAGGGGATGGAATCTATATCACAGACCTTCAAACTTGTCCATCAAGGTAACCGGATGTGCTGGTAATCCTCCACCCATTACACGCCTTCACCAGGAGTCCTCATACAATTCCACACTACACCAGTTTCCCCTCTTGACCTCTCAGACGCCCAACAATGGCGCTCCAGACCATGGTGTAGAGCGTTGTATCATTACTTCCGGACCGCCCTGTTTCACCCGTCCCAGACGTCTTCCCCCAGAACGTCGTCAGGCAGTGGAAAAGGAGTTTTAGGCGATGCTCAACAAGGGCACCATCTGGCCGTCATCAAGCTGCTGGGCATCCCCTCTACACATGGTTGCTAAGGCACAGTAGGGTGAGTGGAGTGCATCTGGGGACTACAGGGCACTGAATATGATGACAGTTTCTGATAGATACCCAATTCCCCACATCCAGGATTTCCACCACCAACTGAACGGCCGTCGTGTATTTTCCAAAATCTATTTAGTCAGGGCGTTCCACCAAATCCCTGTGGCAGAGAAGGACATCCCCAAGACGGCAGTAACCAACCCCTTTGGCCATTATGAATTCACAAATATGAATTTCGGCCTCAGAAACACCGCACAAACGTTTCAGAGATTTATGGACCAGGTTGTCAGGGGGCTAGATTTCGTCATGGTATACATCGATGACATCCTCATCGCTTCTGATTCCCATGAGCAGCACAAATCACATCTCCAAATGCTGTTCCAACACCTGCAGGACTAAAGGCTGCATGTGCACCCGGTGAAGTTTATCCTCGGTGCAGAAAAATTGGATTTCTTGGACCACAAGGTATCTGCCACAGGTATCACGCCCCTCCTGCAGAAGATGGATGCCATTAAGGACTTTCCACACCTGGCTAAATCACGCAGGCTCAGGGAGTTCTTGGGTATCGTCAGTTATTATCACAGGTTCCTGAGAAATGCTGCAGCCACACTAGCTCCCTTGAACAATCTCCTGAAAGGGATGAAAAAGACATCCTCCAAGCCTCTTTAGTGGACCTCACAGTCATTTCATGCCTTCACCACCCTCAAAAACCACATCGCCACCGCACTCCGCCTAGCATACCCATCACAAGATGCCTCCATCACATTCACCACAGATGCCTCCGACGAAGCTGTGGGAGCAGTCCTACAACAAAAAATCCCTTGTGCAAATGTGCCTGTCGCATTCTTCAGCCAGCTCCTTAGCCCTGTCCAGCACAAATACAGTGCCTTTGACAGTGAGTTGCTGACTATATATGAGGCAGTCAGACATTTCAGGCATCTTCTGGAAGGTAGAGAATTCACCATCCTCACAGACCATAAACCCCTTATTTATGCCAAGGCTCAGAAGGGGAAAAATTGGTCTCCTCGGGTGGCAAGACAGCTAGCCTTTGTATCAGAGTTTTCCACTAACATCCAGCATATCAGTGGGGACCTGAACAAGGTTGCAGACGCCCTGTCCCGTGGAGTTTTACCCCCGCTTGACCATGCAGCCTTGGCCCGGGAGCAGGAGAACAATCAGGAACTCCAAGTATTGCTGCAGTCCGCGACCTCACTTCAACTGCAACATTTTGATGTCACCGGCACACCCCGGAAACTCTGGTGTAACATATCCTGTGGGACAGCACGGACCTATATTCCCCAACGATTCTGAAGGCAAGTCTTTACTCATTACCACGAGACGGCACACCCAGGCATTCGTGGTACACACAGCTTACTTAGCCGGCGAGTGGTATGGCCAGGTAGGAGGCGTGACACCACCAACTGGGTCCAAGCGTGCATGGCTTGTAAGTCAGCAAAAGTGGATCGCCACACCAAGACACCACTTCAACCGCTGCCCACACCAACTCAACGTTTCCACATGGTCCACATTAACATCCTTGGCCCCCTCCCTGAATCTAGGGGTAACCACTATATCTTAACCTGCATAGATAGAGCAACAAGGTGGGTCGAGGCCACACCCATGCTGGATGCTACGACTGACCGTGTGGCATATCACTTCCTGGCATCCTAGGTCGCTCGTTTTGGTGCCCTGCAGGTGATCATCACAGACCAAGGCCCCCAATTCGAATCTCGGGCCTGGCAAGACCTAGTGGACTTCCTGGGTGCTAAACGCCACAGAACCTCTGCATATCACCCTCAAGCAAACGGGATGATTGAGCGCTGCCATCATCATCTGAAGGAAGCATTGAGGGCACTTCCCCACCCAGTGAATTGGGTGGCTGCGCTCTCAATCCTCCTCCTAAACTTGAGGGTTACGGAGAATGAGGACATCAGTAATTCCCCGGCGGAGCTAATGTACAGGGAAGACTTGAGGCTGCCGGGGCAGTTCACCCTACAACTAGGAACGTCAGCCTTGGTTTTCCTCCCAGAGCTCCAGCAGGCAATGCAGGCACTACAACCAATCCCTCCTCATTCTTGCCAGCACCAGACGCCTTTCATCCCCCACTCCCTACCAGACGCCGAACAGGTCTTCATGTGGAGGGGTCACCGCATTTCACCACTCCAAACCCCATATGAAGGACCATACCCTGTGATCACAAACTCAGACAAAACAGTCACAATATACAAACACGGGAAATCATCCACAATCTCTGCAGACAGAGTCAAACTGGCCACACCACAAACCCAGTCACAGGCAACACCACACATGTCATCTCCCAACCTTGCCAGCCCACCAACCACACGCACACACACTACACCTCATACCCCGGCACCACCACCTACATGCACCACTCACACACACGCACCTCCTATCCCCTTTGTCAATTCGTACCCTCCACTCCCTGTCATCACCACACACTGACAGCAAACCACTTCCACTGATGCAAACATTCCCTCACTACCACCTACATTACCTTCCACAAACCCCACCTCGAGCACTGACCCTACAACCATTAACCCACCCTCTCCGTCAGCCTCACACGACCCTACCTCTCACCTCACTCCCTCATCACCACCCCTCACTCAGTCTTTACACCTAATACACCCCCTCCATCAACTGCAGGTGATCCTACCTCCCACCTTACTCCCTCACCCCCACCCCTTACTCAGTCCTTACCCCTAACCCACCCTCTCCGCCAACCTCAGGTGATCCTACCCGGCACTCTTTCCCCCCAGTCCACACCCCTCCCCCAGTCAATACCCCTCGACCCTCAACACACTTCGTTTCCGTAATCCCTCCACCACTCCCCACAACCCTACAAGCTACATCAACAACTACCACATTTACCTACACACAATCAGGCAGTCTCAGCAAACCACCACAATTTTACACTCCATCATAATCTGATACCAAATACTGCAGACACTCCATGTCGTCGTACATCTACATTTCATTTGTATTGTACAGAAGATTTTTTTTTTTTGTGTATTCTCCCTCATACAATGGCTCAATTGTAAAGGCGGTCATAACTCTCTCATTCATTTGCTCATAACAGCTAAGCACCAGTCAAATTCTCATGCAGAAAGTTATGCCAGGCTAATATTTCTTAGTTTATAGTCATGCCCCCCTCCATTTAATACCTTACTCCATCATACATAGCCATGCAATAGACTTGTCATTAAAATTCCCATCTATGACAACTGCTATATGTAATTACCGCATTCAAATCACTTTCAAGTGTTCGCTTACCTTGAAAACCGTATATAATTTTTTTTGTACCTTGTGCCTTAATAATATTTTTTTCTTCTTCTTTTTGCCATAAAACGGAGGGTGGAGGGGGAGTACTGTGGCGTATATTACACCACAAAGTATTGTACTTCGCATTTCACCTACACATGTGGTTTCCTTCCCTCGTGGTTTTTTCCCCATCTTGTTCTCATACTTAGCATCGCTACTAGTGCCACTACTAATAGTATTCAATTTCTCATTCCTCCTCATCTGTACCAGTGCCGCTACCAATAATATTCAGTTTCTCATTCCTCCTCAACTGTATTAGTGCCACTACCAATAATATTCGATTTCTCATCCCACATCTGTACTAGTGCCGCTTCCAATAATATTCAGTTTCTCATTCCTCCTCAACTGTATTAGTGCCACTACCAATAATATTCGATTTCTCATCCCTCATATGTACTAGTGCCGCTTCCAATAATATTCAATTTGTCATCCCTCCTCACCTGTACCAGTGCCGCTACCAATAATATTCAATTTCTCTTCCCTCCTCACTTTTAGTGGTGCCTAAACCAATCAAATTTGTCTATTCAGGTGACCTAGGCTAACCAGTGCTCCGCCTACCTCATTAAAGGGCTTAAAATCGAGCGGGCGACCTAGCCCGCCCTTCTTTTCTCTCTCAACTTCACCTGGCTGACTACCTGCCTTGCTCTCTGTCTCTCCTGGTAAACCTGGCCACGTGGTATGACTTTACATATACAATACACGTAAACACATCAGCTCAGAACTCCCCGTCCACACTAAATTATTGCTGATATTTTTAGTCTGTAACTATTTATCCGTTTAATTGATCTACACATGCTGTAACTGTAACTGCTTTGTACTACTTTGAAGTCATGCAGTAGCTCTGTATTGTTCCAAGTCAATAATCACTGCCCTGTCTATTGCCTTCCAGCACATTTGTGTTTATCTATCCTTACCATTTGCCTTGGTGTAGTCCCTAGTAAAATATCCCCATAACAAAAAACGCTACACCATCACAAATGCCACACCACAACACATGCTACACCACCACACATACACCATCACATATACTTCACAACACATGCTACACCACCACACATACACCATCACATATATTCACAACACATGCAACACCACCACACATACCACACCATCACACATACCTCACCACAACACGTGTTACAACACCAAGCATACTACATCATCACAAATGCCACACCACAACACATGCTACAACACCACACATACTGCACAACACATTTTTCCACTGTTATACTCCCACACATACTACTGTACACTACCACACATACTATGCCCTCACACAGCCACATTTATTGCTACACCGAATATACTGCATCACCACACATGCTGCAACTGTTAGACCACCACACCTAATAGACCACCTCACATTATACCATTGTTGCAACACCACACTTAATGCACCACCGCACATACCAGAACTGTTGCACCACCATATGCTGGAAGAGTTACACCACCACGCATTCTACGATGTTACACCACCACACATTCAAGACTACCACATAATTATAATACCAGTGTTAAATCACGCACTCCACCTCCGCACATGCCACCAGTGTTCCACCACCATACATAACCACTGTCAGCATTATGACATATAATCAAACCTTATTTACCATGCATCCCTCTTAAGAACGTAGCTGAACCATCTGAATTCTAACTCCGGGTTACATTCTTCTTTTACATCAGTTAAACTCTTATGTCATTTGACTTTATTCACCCTGACTCATTCCTCTCACTCTTGTGCCTAACTTGATGACATATATACTCGTATATTTGACAGCTTATTTTCATCGCACAGTTCTATCTCGTGCTGACCTTATACCCCCTTTAATCCAGATGGTCTATTTTAAATTCAGTGAATCTTCTGGTGTTTTTTCAAAACAAACAAAATAAAATATCTTTGTGAAAGGAATAATGGAAGATTGTCGAATCCCTTCTCTCTAAAAGGATTTTCAGAGGCAAAACAAAATCGCAGGGATATTTCTGCAACAAACGCTTAGAGGTCTTATCTTTTATCTGTCTCCTTTATCGTTCCATTCTTCCGTGTATTGTATTGTCCTTCTGTTTTCCTGCCCTCATTCGTGTCTTTCATATTCTGTTCTACCACTATTTCCTTTTCCATTTCATCATTTTTCCGTCACCAGCTTCCCTTTTCAGTCTTCCCCCTTTCCACTGCATCCTCCGCACATGTTTTCATCATTAATTGCGCTCAGTTTTGGCGTTTCATGAGCACACTCATAATATTCAGACCTTTCATGCACCCCAACTCTGACTTTTACCTAAGTCCCCTACAGTTCCACTTGGTTGTCCAGTCCAATTTCGTTACCTTCCTGCAGTTTTATAAATCCATCGATATTTTTACTCATTCACATAGTCCAGTACCGGATGTCCTCAGGTCTCTCTCTCTCTCTCTCTCTCTCTCTCTCTCTCTCTCTCTCTCATTATTCTCATTCATATTCCTTGTTCAAATTATCTTTGTCTTTACCCTCTCTCCTCCTTCATCGCAACCATATCTCTTCTTCCCCCTTCACACATGCAGGGAAGGAGTGAATACATGAGTTTAGAATTCGGATATACTTACCAATGCTTGAACTGTCTAGGAATACGAATACAAATACAAAGATATACTGTGAATTAGAATGTAAATTCGAAGCTTAATAAAGTTTTCATGAATGCATAATTTTATGAAAACTCATTATACCTCCACCCACCAATGGTGAAGGAGGAGGCATTAAGTGATTGGCTTGTCCGGCCGTGCGTGCGTGGGTAGGTGCGTCCGTAACACTATTCTGTGCACAATATCTACTGAACCCATTGGCGGATTTCCAAAAAACTTTTGTCAGTCATGCAAAATGAGGAGATGATGAACTGATAGGTCAGCGAGATCAAGGGGTCAAAGGTCAAGGTCAAGTGGGGTCGACTTACTTTATCCTTGTGGACGCGATATCTCCTGAACCCTTCGACGGATTTCTACCAAACTTTTGTTTGTGATACATTATGAAGAGGCAATGAACTGATTAGGTCAACAAGGTCGATGTGTCACAGATCAAGGTCATATGGCTGTCGGAGCGATCTCTCCTGAACACCTCGACGGATTTCGATCAAACTTACGTCAGTGATAACGTTAGAAGGGACAATGAATTGATTATGTTAGAAAGGTCAAAGGGGTAAAGGTCAAGGTCATATGGGGGTTGGCGCGAAATCTTCTGAACTCCTAGACGGATTTCGACCAAATTTGTGTCAGTGATACAGAATGAAGGGACGATGAGCTGATCAGGTCAGCAAGGTCACGGGGTCAAAAGTTGAGGTCATATGGGGTCGCCTTAGCTTATCTTAGGTGCCAATTCAACTCACAACGAACTGTCACGGCGAATTTATGGCAAGTCTTTGCCCGATGCTTGACGGAGGCATACCGGGCGACGGTTTGCATCGACAGCTTGGGGCCCGAGTTCTCGGCGTTTCATTGTTAAAAATTACCTTCTAGCTATCGGTCAGCCAAGTATCGTACTAAAGTTATGCAATGATAAATGACTTCATGGTACCAGTATTCAGCAAAGGGAACTCAGACATCCTACGTACAGGAATAGACATATTAGTTTGTGTTTTCCTAGCAGATTACATACAACAGAAACGCAACTTAAGATATATTGAGTCTCTTTTAGTCTCTTTTTGAAGGGCTCAGTTTTGTTCTTCAGAGTTAAGAGAAAGCAATTAATTTTCCACTCATAAAACGTGCTGATACTACTGTGCCCCCAGCAGATGTCTACTGATCTTAATGAACATTTACATCTCAGACTTTTTATCACTGAGCCTACAACTTTCACTCTTGCATACTTATATCTTCCATTCGATGCTAAATGTGCGATCCACTGGAGCAGGGGAGGCTGGAACACTTGGATAGCATTGGGTTAATACTGATAAGTATGAGTAATCAGTCTCGAGTTTTCCAGAATTTCAGCGAGTTCCTGGCTTCCTGGTTGCAGGGGCTGTTCAAATAGTTTTCCATTTCTGCTTCCACAGGTGATGATGCAGGGGGAATTGGTTGACTAAGTGTAGCCATAAAGCTAAACAGTTTACTTCATTTTTTTATTATTTTACTTGGGGCTGGTAACGACTGGATATCATTTTCTTTTCGTGAATTTACTGTGTCAGTGGTAGGGCTTTCAGTTTCTTGCGTTAACAACCTGTGTGTAGGTCATATGTTCCTGGATTATTAATGCACCAATTAAGCTTGAACATGGGTTTTAAGAATGTACATAAACAGAAGACAGAACGCTGTTCATAAGGTTTCAGTCGAGTCTGGATTCACTGTTAACATTTCAGCACAATATGACTATTGTACTTGGCACATGTTACCGAACTTAGATTTCACCCCTAGGACACATGGTATGACATAACTAAATGTGACAGTGTTCTGACCTTGTGTGAAGTTTGTTGCTTAAGCAAAAGGTGCCAAGACTGCTACCAGTTCATTCAATAAGTTCAGTCGGATCATGAGACGTAAGCTTAGATAGCGCAATCTCTAGTTTGTCCAACTTTCCTTCAGAAATTTCCAGTAATTACTTAATCATATTAACTTAAGAATTCCATTGTGTTGGTGTTGCTGTCTGAAGTTTGGTCTCTCCCTATAGAAAATCTGTTGCGTGAGTAGATTTTCTGACATTCGTTTCTGAAGCAGACACCTTTGATACAACTTTATATAGCGAACCTGCTTACCTCATTACATCTTTTACAACAGGCTGCAGAGTGTGTGTGAACTACCGGGGTCATGTTCAAGAAGAAAACTAAAGACATTATCTTACTAGTTTTGTTCATCTAGGAATTCACAGTCTGATTCTGGATCATTCTCTGAACTCCTGTCCAACCTATCTACTTGAGGAATATGACATTCTTGTTTTTAGGGCTTGGATCCAGTAAAGGATAAAGCTTTAATCATGCATGATGCATTGTCTGTGATTATATAAGACACTCTGTTGGCGATCTGAAAGAAATAAACCACATCCTCATTTTGGGCAAGAAGATTCTCTGACCTGCAAATCTCCGACAGGAAAACATTATCGAGTGTAACATCTGTTCATGTCTGAAATGGGTAGTCACTCGTAGGAAGTGACGTCTTTGTCTGTTACTACTAATGTTTGCTACAAGTTTCATTATGGAGACAGCACTTTGTTGGAGCTCTTAACACATGTTTTTAAGGAAAGTTGTTGACATAATACCAACACTTGGGTTAAAAATCGAAGCTCCAATGTGCAAATTAAATTCTTAAAATTTCTCCTGTTTCTACAAGTGACGGTGGTTGTCGGGTTCCAGCAGTGAAGGTCGCCATTTTGTCAGTAATAAGCTTCTGGTGTGGGTGTGAAGGTTTGAAGTGTTCCGTCTCCTTCAAGGTAGATGGTAATGTGGATTAGATCATACGTGTAGATGTAGAAGGACCAATTCAGACCTTCGCAGCAGCACTGATACATGATAATGATAAAGAGAAAGAGAACGAAAACCATACGGTAGGTATAGTAAAATTGACTGCAGGTTTACTTCCAGTATGTGTTTTTCAGATATCACAACCTAAAGAATAAAATATATCATGTACTGTACCAATGGAATTTTGGCTGTTAAGTGTAGTAAGCAGAAAAAAAATACTGAATAGGTAACACAACGAAATTGGCTTTTAAAGAGGACGATCATTTTTGACATAATGATAAGTTTAGCTACTTCATGTGAATTCAACAGCTCAGCATTAGATCTCAGAAACCCTTGCTAGATCTACATCTACATACATTTGTAGCTTAATTTCCTGGTTCATTTTCAAAACCTGGAACTGAAGTTATATCTACTGATATACCATTAATACTTCACCAAATTGCTATCAATAACTTACACCTAAAATAATTTACACCGAATATCGCCTAGAAGCATGTATGCCACAGAAACTGCATGCATCAAACAGGCATTAAAATTCGTGCGCATAATACGTGCGCATATTCGTGCGTATAATGACCTCCAAAACTTAATTAATTGACCCCCGATCCCTGGATGTCATCATTATGGTGGCAATAATATCCGTGGACAAAAACGCTGTTGTCATGAGAATCGTGCTCCCACCCCCCATTTTCTCACCAGATGCTCCTCAAAATGTTAAGCACAGTCCTTTTATATAGCTCTGCCTTGAGACGCGTGAGACTTGGCTCTCCTTCTTGTGAAATGACGCCCCCCTTTAGATGAGATGTCACCCCTCCCCGCCCCACTTTTGCATGAACAAATATGTCACTGAGTTGAGGATATTAAACATTTATGACTGTGCTTCTTAAAAGACGAATTTAATATTATCGAACCTACCTATCACATAAATATGCTGGAAAAAAAAAAAAAGCTGAAGTCCTCAGTTGAAGGAGTAGTTGTCCATTTTCAACCAGCAGTTGAAAAGATGTACTTTCAGATGTTGCAGTAGGTTACAGGTAGTTGTTCCTGAAGCTGAAACGATTTTTTCAATATTTACAGCGTGCTCTCATGGCACTGCTTCAGTTCTTGGGGATAATGGAATGTTCATTCACCACTGAGGGGTGGTTCGATGACATTTTATAATTTCTGGATAGTTAAATAGATAGCACTGTTAGTAAGATACCAGTAGTACATTTCTGAGTTATAATTTTAGGACCAGAGGTGTGAATAAACGTTATAAAATGTTAATATGATTATTCGAAGAGAAGTACAATGGACTCCTTACAATGTCATTGCACCCATCATCTTAATAATGGATTTCTTTGTAGTCAGTGATATAAGCAGATATCACCAGTTTAACTTAGTCATTAGCATTATTTACTGCTTGAATCTTAGATCACAAATTCACTCTCCGAATCGTGGTTCTACTTTTTCAGTAAATCGTTCACTCATAAATTCAAGCTCACACATCGTATCTATCGTGTGGGTGACAGAAGACAGGACCGCTCACTGAACAGTTACCAACATCTCACCACCGAGCTAGTGCCGATGCGTACTGGACATGTTCACCAGCACCAACTCAAAAGTACTGGACAAGTTGAGCAGCACCAGCTGATACTGTTCACATCACAATCCAATTTATAATAATGCTCTGTCAGCCCATATTTCACAGCATATTGCAATACCTCCCTCTGTGCTCAAACTGAAGTAAAAATTCAAATTGATGACAATTACTTTTCATATATCTACGACTATTCGTCAGATTATTCGACGAATACGAATACTTTTGTCCAAATATTCGAGTACGATATGAATACCTTGATATCTAAGAACAATAACTCGATTACCAATGATAAACTTAGTATAATCGAATGAATTCAAATACGAATACGGGATATGAATAACACATCACAGCTCACATGTACACTATTCATTATTCTCCCACTTATTTGTTTCAGGTTCTCTTCCCCATCTCCTTTCCCCACCAACACCACCACCTTCCTTCCCATCCACGTCCAGTAGTTGTCTGTCTCAAGCGTGCGTTGTGCTCTGACACGATACACCACTATCACGCCTATATTCTCCCAGGACACCGCAGGCAATAGAAGATAACGCCTGCTGGATGTGGAAGTGGAATTAAAGGAGGAGGGAGGAAGCAGGAGAGGTATGAGTGCCTGATGAAAGCGGAAGAGGGAGGACGGAGGAACCAGGAGCCGTCAGATATGAAGTAGACGTGAAGGGAAACTAAAAGGTAGAATGACGAGAGTTCTCGTGCAGGATAATGTTAAATAGAAAAAAATAGGGCAAAATTAGATGGATTAATGCTAAGACTTTATTAGCATTAAATTTTTCAATACTTCATAAAGTGGATATACACTTCATTATTAAGTATACAAAGCAGTGTATATGATCATAGATTTCTCAGCACTTTATGCTTGCCATTTTTTCTGATTTTTACTACATAATCACAACAATTCATGTATAGGCTAAATCAACACAAAATATAGAATAATATACATTTAGAGAGATGTCTTGGTTTTATACACTATGCCGATAGAAATGAAGCAGATTTTGTATTAGTATAGATCCAAGCTAGAGAAACACATGAAAAAAATTTCACAGTATAATACCGATCCACAGGCCTCTTAAGCGCCCTTGTACAGGGCTGGAAGTGTGCTCTTTCAAAGGAATAAGTTCCATTCGGATTTATCTATCCATCTATTGCCAGACGCCTTAATCCCGTAAGGGGTGACCACAAACAAATTGCCTCATTGTCGCCCTGTTCCCCTCCATTTCACTGTCCTGCTTCTAGCTCACACACCTCTCTCTCATATACCTCTCCACTCCATCCCTCTATCTCATACTTGGCCTCCCCCTCCCTCTCCCCCCCCTCCACCTCATTCACATACACTCTCCTCGCCAGTCTCTCACTCTCCATCCTCTTCACATGGCCAAACCACCTCAGTGTGATTCTCCTAACGCTTCCTATCACATCCACATCCGCACCACAACGCTCCGTCACTTCCTCTTTTGTCTAGGCTGTCTCTCCATGTGACTCCACATGCTCCTCTTAAATAACTCATTTCCACTGCCCTCACTCTTGACATGTGTCAATCTAACACGGTCCAAGCTTCACTTCCATACGTTGGAGTTGGTATCACAATACTGCCATGCAGTCCTTTTTCACTTCCATGCTCACTTCCTTGTCTCTTATCACTGCTTTCAAGGAACCAGCAACCTTTCTTCCTTGTTGTACCCTTTTAAGCACTTCACCCTCTACAGTTCCATCCTTACTCATCACACTACCCAAGTACTTTAATGCACTCACATTTTCCATTTCCTCCTCATCGAACCTCATTGTACATTCACTAACTTCATTTCTCACGAAGACCATAACTTTACTCTTCCCTACATTCACCTTCAGATTCCGTTTCTTCCACACTCTTCCAAACTCATCCACCAAGCCTTGCAGCTCCCTTGAGTCTTCATTTAACAACACAGTATACAAACAACAGTACAAGGAGTTTCCAAACATTGCCCTTTCTCATAAGGTCCATTCCAACATCCACTGCCCTACCTTGTATCTCTATTATAATCCCATCCATATACAGACTGAACAACCATGGAAACATGACACATCCCTGTTTCAATCCACTCTTCAAATAGAAAAAGTCACTCAGTTTGCTATCCACACGCACTGAAGCCTTAGCACCCTCATACATACTCTTCACGGCATTCAACAACATCCCATTTACCCCATATATTCTTAATATTTTCGACAATCCTTGTCTAACCTCCCTGTTATATGCTTTCTCCAAATCCATGAAGGCTGCATACAACTTCCGTCCCTTCTCTAGAAACTTTTCCACTAAAGACCTCAGAATGAATATCTGATCTACACAGCCTCTTCCGTTCCAAAAACCTCCTTGTTCTTCTCTGGCGAATTCCTCTGTTATTGCACTAACTCTGTCAGTATCCTATCATATACCTTTCCCATCACACTAAGAAGACAAAAGCCGCTATTATTACCACATACTTCTTTTTCCCCTTTTCCTTTGTACAAGGGAATAATTATAATTGACTTCCAATCCCCCGGGACTTTACCTTCCTCCCGGGCCAGTCTGCACATCTTCCACATCCATTTGAATTCACTCTGAGTAAGAGAAAAATACAGTAATAATTGTCCACTCGTTTATAACACAGAGGGAATAAATCAAAGTACTAATGGAAAGCTTATGTAAGCCTTTGTTGCTCCACTCCTATTTATCAGTTCATTATCAGTGATTTAACTACTTAAGCTGTTCATACATAGAGTATTTGAATGCCTTGACACGTTAGTAATTGTTTTCAGTACGTGAAGAAATACATTACCAACATCTAAAAAAATATACCATAAATGTTCAAGTTATCGTACATGCATACTAAATTTGTCTGAGTGCTAAGTTTATTACTGAACCTCTAATTCATGGCGAAATAACGGAATATTCAGCATCTCAATGTTAAATCTGGGCACCTTGATAAGAGGAGAAACCATGGATGAAAGCGTTAGAAACCATCCCACAGATAAGAGAGGACGAGGTGAGGAGGCCAACGCACAGGAAACTTAGTAAGAAAAGTTGAAATGGCGAATGTTGGTGTAGTTGTGCTGGTCATCCGGCAGGAGGCACATCCCCTCCTTTGCAAAACTTCTTCATATACCAACTTTTAAAAAATGCTCATGTAACAGGAAATTATCGACGACATGAAGTGAGCCAAGTTCCACAATAACTGCTATCATAATGCATTAACTGGATGTACTAACAGAGGCAAATGTAATCTTCATTAAAGTTAATGCATGGCAGTGCTGCACGTGGACGGGTATGATCAGAGTAAGCAACCGTTCGGTAAAATACTCAGTCCTTCCATATTCGTAGATGTACAGTGTTGTATTACGTTTTGCACCAGATGGAAATTATATAATCTGCATTTTCACATATAAAGGACAATAGTGTACCTGTTACTAAAAATCCTTATAATTAAATATGTTAAACCAGCCTTAAATCTAGAGTTAGACCGGTTCAAAGTACGTTAAGTACAGTAGGCTACATCATTCATGGCATCTTTCGGGGCCCATGGGGTCCTTACTGTCCTCTTAGTTTCGTCTGTTCCATTATAAATGGGGAGTCGGTAGCGCACTGGCAGGAGCGTCACCTCACATCTGGGAGAACTCGAGTTCGATTATCGGGCCAGTTAGACTGCTGGACAATTTGTTTCCCACCTGCAATTGTTCGCTCACCCACAGCCTAATTGTGAATATGGACATAAAATGAGTGATTTGAGAAGTTCTGAATGAAAAAATAGAATAAGAAAAAAGTAGCGGCTTCATGCCGACGAACATACTTTGCATTTTATGGTTACCATTAAATGATTTCGATCAGCTTATAGGAAACTTATCGAACTGGAGATATTAAATATAGCCTTTATTAACCACTTCACTACTAGAGATATGCTCAAAGATTAAAAGAATTGACTGGTGGAGTCAGAGATATAAAACACGCACAAAAATGCACCATTAGACTGAAGGTGTTAATAACACTTGTCTGGTAGAGAGGCCAGCTTGCTAAGCCTTCTTTTCTTCCGTCATTCCAAAGTGATGAATATAGTTCTGAATGGTGAGTTGCTTGAGGAGGTAGAGTGTTTTAAGTATTTAGGGTCACATGTTGCTGTGGATGGAAGAATAGATGCAGAAGTTAAGTTTAGAATGAATGAAGTAGGTAAGATGCTGGGAGGAATGAAAAACGTGTTTAGATGTCGTTCACCTAGAATGGATGTAAAGAGAAGGCTGTATGAGGGTGTTGTGGTACAGACTGCGTTATATGAGGCTGAAACATGGAATATGGGTGTAGCA
The DNA here is from genome assembly GCF_032717465.1 of Coenobita brevimanus. NCBI lineage: Eukaryota > Metazoa > Arthropoda > Malacostraca > Decapoda > Coenobitidae > Coenobita > Coenobita brevimanus. The sequence goes on along the minus strand of NC_137020.1, from coordinate 5,895,067 downwards.
GAGAGGAAAAGTTTGAATGTAATGGAGATGAGGTGTTTGAGGAGTATGTGTAGAGTGACGCGTATGGATCGAGTGCGAAATGATGAAGTGCAAAGGAGAACTGGAGTTGTTCGGGAGATGACTGGTAGAGTTGAGCAGAGGGTGTTGCGATGGTTTGAGCATATGGAGAGAATGGATAATGAGCGACTGGTGAAAAAGATAACTAGATCTAATGTGAGAGGTGTAAGGCTGAGAGGGAGACCACGAATAGGATGGATGGACAGTGTGAAGAGAGCGCTGGATGCGAGAGGGATGTCTGTTGAGCAAGGAAGAGTTGCTGTGCGTGACAAAAATAAATGGAGAGAATTTGTGAAAGAATAAATGATGACGCAGCCCTGAGGGGATATTCTCCCGCATTTGGTCTGATCAGCTAGTCAGGTCAGGTGCGGGAAAGGGGTCGGGTCTATTATGATGTGACAGGGGTAAACCAGCTCTGCTGTCGGGCCCTGCTGGGGATGTCACTGACTGCACTGCGCAGTTGACCCTTGTGCGGTGTGGTGTGGTGAGAATCTGTCCCTTCTCCCCTTTGGGGCTAAGATGCGAATGAATGTGTTTGAATAGATGAGTAAATTGGGAGTGTGTCGTCCTGTCTCCGCTACCTCCCTTTCCTTAGGGGAAGCAGCCTAGGTATATAGATAGATAGATAGACTCCAAAGTAGTAGAAATCTTGAAATTATATGTTTTACTGCAGCCAGTACTGCTCCAGAAGTTGCTCATCCACAAGGACATGTTCATCACTTCTCATCCACCAGGACACTTCATCACTTCTTATCCGCCAGGACATCCATACTTCTCATGCACCAGGCCACACCCTTCACTTCTCATCCACCATGTCATATCCACCACTTCTCATCCACCAATACACATCCATTACTTCTTATCCACCAGGACACATCCATCACTTCTCATCCACCAAACTGAAACACACCCATCAGTTCTCATCCACCAAACTGAAATAACGTCGGAACATGCATATTGATCTGTGACCTTCATTTTTAATCTTTAGCCCCAATTTCTTCACATCATTTTGTTTCTATATTGTCCTAAGAAATCTATCTATCTATCTACTGCCAGACGCCATAATCCCGTAAGGGGTGGCCATTTGACTTTGAGTTAGTTGTTTTACGAGGAGGGACACTAACCCTCCACCAACCCACTTGTTGACACGTAGGGAGCACGTATGGTTTGGTTATATGGTTACCACCCAGCGTTGTAAATGGTTTCTTGGCTTACAGGAAACCATTAGGCTTGTCACTCAATGTAAAGCCACCTGTAAAGGAAAGAAAAGCAATAAGAAGTGACAGGAAAGATGGGAGAAATAGGAAGAGAGGAGGGCAGGCACAGAAAAAGAATGATACAGGCTACGGAAGAAGTAGGCAGCACTACATCAAGTGAGTGAATGATGGTCGCCACCACCTACCACAAGGTTAATTCATTTGTTTCAGCTGGTTGTCGAGGGATAGGCATGTTTGAATTTATTCTACATGGTAAGTCATCATCTTTTCTCTACACTGTCAGGGTATTTCAGGCCTGGGAACACAACATAGCGAGGACGGTCACAAGAACTTTAGTGGAGGCAGGATATAACCTCGCCAGCCTGAATGAAATATTCTGCTGATAATATTATAGAGAACTGAAATAAAATAAACTTTCTTAGTTTCCGAATACATTCTCGATAGAGAATGGATGGTGGTGGTAAATTCACAAATACTGTTAGCAGTGACAATAACGACGGTCGTGGTGCAGATGATCATACACTGATACTTATCTAAGAATCAGTAGAGTGCGCTTTGTGAGCGCGTGACGAGCAGATAAGCGTTTGTACAAAAGCCTGTCACCATAATTTCATATTGGTTCAAACTTTTCAACATTTCTTATAAGAATGTGGAGCAATAACAGATGAATAATTAAGCTAAAATATTTACTTACTCACGTTTTTTCTCTCTCACCATTCCCCTCTGAATGTATAGTACATACATATCCCAAGGTGGATGGAAAGCTGATGACAGGGAGAGCTGGAGTTACCGTTTCATCAGCCCTCGGGACTAGTTCCGTTGCTGAACTTTTTCAATGTTTCAGTAACACAGAGAGAAGGCTAGCATTCTCGAATTCAAGTTTCTCTAACTGTCAACACCAAACTACATGCACAGTACACACTACACTTCCTTTTCAAAATTGAAATATTAAATATGGCACATGTTATTAATGCCTTGGAGTCCCCGGGGGGGGGGACATAAATGCCCCCACCATCTGCCCCTCTCCTGGAGACGACTCTAAGAGCTGCCTGGAACCACTGTCTGACTCACTTCTTCATTTCTGCAACATTCGCCGCCTTCCCTCTAACTTTCTGTTGAACATCACCTCTCCTCCTCTAAATCTCACCTTTTCCTTACCGAGACTCAGCTCTCTGAGGCAAGTGACAGCAAACCCTTTTCTGTATCCTCCTGCTTTCTCTATACTCATTTCAAAGCCAAAAGTGGCTGTTGTGTATATATACACAACGACTTATCTTGCTCTCGTGTTCCTGAACTTGATTCTTCTGAATTCTCTACCCTCTGGCTTCGGCTCTCCTGTCATTCTCTGACTAAGTTTATCTGTGCTGTAAACTTATCCCCTAATTCTACTTACTGTCAATAATTATTTGACTATCTTACTTCTACGATAGAACACATTCTATCCATTTCTCCTTTCTCTGAAACCTCCATTCTAGGAGATTTCAATGTTCACCACCACCTTTAGCTCTCCTCTCCTTTCACTGATCCACCTGGTGAACAAGCCTACATCTTTTCTATCCTTAATGATCTAGACCAGCTTATATAGCACCTTGTATCCCTGATCACCTTGGAGGGAGCTGCAACATACTTGACCTCTCCCTTACAACTAATCCTTCTGCTTACACTGTTAATCTTTCCTCTCCGTTGGGCTCCTCGGATCGCAACCTTATTACCTTAACCTGTCCTATCACTCTGGTACGGCCTGAGGACCCTCCAAAGAAATGTTGACTGTGGCACTCTGGAGCTGTGGATTCGGAGGCCCTCAGGCAGTACTTCTTTGATTTTCCCTGGAATAATTATTGCTTCCATGGCTGGGAGTCATCTGGGTGTGCCTTGTGCATTCTGGGGGTTATTCTCTCGGGCATGGAAGCATACATTCCTTTCTCATATCCTTTGACTAATGCAAGAAAGCTTTGGTTTAATCACGCTTGTTCTGATGCTGCCCGCAACAAGGAAAGAGCCTATAAAAGGTACCAGAGCCAACCCACCCCTGAGTCACATCTTTTTTACGTTTCTGCCCGGAATCATGCTAAGTCTGTTCTTCGCTCTGCTAAAAATAATTTCATCCTTACTAAATGTTCTCAACTCTCCAACTCGAATTCCTCCTGCTCCTTCTGGCACCTTGCCAAAAACCTCTCTAACAACTTTATCTCATCATCCTTCCCTCCTCTTTTCTACTCTAGTGGCTTTGTAGCTATTTCTCCTACAGATAAAGATCTCTTCTCTCAGACTTTCTCCTCCAATTCCACCTTAGATGATTCCGGTGCTGTTCCTCCATCACTTCCTCCCTCTGACTTCCTCATGGCTGACACTGAAATTTCTTCTGCTGATGTACTTTCTGCCATCACTGGCTTCAATACTAACAAGGCATATGGGCCTGACGGGGTCCCTCCTGTTGTCCTCAAGAAATATGCTTCTGTGCTTACATCCTGCATAGGTAAACTCTTTCGCCTTTGTCTTTCAACCTGTATCTTTCCTTCTTGCTGGAAGTTTGCTCTCATTCAGCCAGTCCCAAAGAAGGTTGACCATTCCCAACCCTCTAACTATCCTCCAATTGCTTTAACAGCCTGTATTTCAAAAGTTTTCGATTCCATTCTTAACAAAAAAAATTATAAAGCATCTTTCCTATCACAACCTTCTTTATGATGGTCAGTATAGGTTCCGTCAGGGATGCTCCACTGGCGATCTTCTCGCCTACCTTTCAGACTCCTGGTTATCCTCCTTTCGGGACTTTGGCGAAAGCTTTACCATTGCACTTGACATCTCAAAGGCTTTCGATCGAGTCTGGTATAAATCTTTAATTTCCAAACTGCCCTCTTACGGTTTCTATCCTTCTATCTGTGCCTTCATTTCTAGCTTCCTTTCTGGTCGTTCTATTGCCGTTGTTGTAGACTGCCATCGTTCTTCTCCTATTTCTATCAACAGTGGTGTTCCTCAGGGCTCTGTTCTATCACTAACTCCCTTTCTTTTATTCATCAATGATCTTCTAAGCTCTACAGTCATCCGGTACCCCGTGCCTCAGGCTGGCTCCTTTTTGTGCTGCAAGTCACAGTGGAGTAAGAGGGGCTGAGAGGGAGGGGCCAGAGAAAGAAGAGGAGGTGGGTGGGGGAACAAATGATGGCGCTAATGTGGAGTGAAGGAGGGGAGGGAGGGTCGGTAGGGGAGGGAGAATGAAATGCTAAATGGTGGTCACATTATTTGTCTATATTCTTTCAATCAGGGCATGATGTAACGGATTTAATATTCGGTAGATAATGCTACACTACGTCTTGTATAGCGGTGTTACATAACAAGCTTTAGATACATGGTGATATCGGTTGCTGGCTCGTGAGGGAAATATACTAACGTGGCAGATCAAACATAAGTGCAGAGCCATCGAGACTGTGTGGGCCCAGATTGTGAACGCGTGGGAGCCAGAGAACGAGAGGACATGGACCCTCCTCCCTCAGCACACCACGGACGAGTGAGAGCTGTTCAGACGAAACCAGCAAACCACAAACAACATTGTTTCCTCACTGCCGCAAAGACTGCAAGAGGTTATTAAGAGGCAGGAGGCCACTGAACTACTAACTAAGGCTTTCCTTGTTGCTTTGGCTCTACCAGTGTCAGTAACCATTGACATAGATATATTTTGGGAGTTGGGGTAGGATTTTGTTTTGTTTTCCTTCTAACATTTTTTGAGACATATCGTAATTATATCCACTTATGTGCCCAGACATCCAATTTACTTATCTTTTATGCACGATTATCTTAAAAAACCTTTTCTTAAAGAGATGCCATAAAATAGTTGACATGATGGTGTTACATAGCCTATGATTTCATCATCCTTTGTGTAATTTTAACGCACAGTTGCTGCATGTTTGATCACGAGCGTGTTCTGCCTCAGTCCCCCCCTTCTACCGTTATAGTAGAGTAAGTCGTTCTCTCTGTTATACTTTGCGGGATTTTCAGCTCTCTGTCCCCATGGCTTCATTTGCGCGTCCTTCTTACAAGTTGTATCGAGCTCTGTTGGCCCCTATATAATGAGCTCAGTCTCTGCATCATTGCCACTTAGATCTGCTCCTCATTTTGTTCACATCTCTGTCCTCCCCTGTACAGATATTATTATTGTGAGTGCTCAAGAAATCTCCAACCATCTAGCAGCTGTGTGTAATTTGAGTATAACTGTTGTTGCATTTTTTTTTGTACTGTATAGCATAAGTTTAATTTGTAGGCCTAGTGAAGTTTTTGTGATTCGTGTGGGGTTCTTTATGTCAGTCATTTTTGATAATAGTTTGTATCTGTAATTATTTATCTGGCATTCACTGAGTATTATCTGGTATCTCATTTTATCAGGGCTGACTTAGATAAATTTACTCTTGCTAATTTCGTGTTAATAGAGGCTATTGCAGTTAACCATATATTTAACCTGTTTTTGCCATTACATTATCCTTATGAGTCCTGAATGTTTTGTTGTTAGTTTGAGCATTAAACTTTAACTTGTAATTTTACCTAACTCTTTTGTTTTGAACCTGGAACTTTACGGGACAGTAGTGACTCTTCGTATTCTCACTTAAAGTGTACATTATCTTTCTCTGTTCCGTAACATAAATTTGGCGACCTCATATCAGGATATTCATGATATTATCATAAGGATATTGTTTGATATTTTGTGACTGTGATATATTCATGATGGCTACTATTTCTACACTTGATGAAGCCAAAGATTTTTTGTCAAATGTGCAAACAGTGTGTGATATAGAAAACAGAACAAAGAATGAACTTAAGCTTGTTGCTCAACAATTGGGAATTGCAGTTCAATCTCATCATTCTAAAGATCAAATTGTTGGCATGATTAATAAAAGCTTGTTTAATGTAACTCCTCCAAATGAGCAAACGCAGATTGAATTAGCTAAGTTACAGCTAGCCCTGCAGGAGGCTAAGGCTAAGGAGGCGGAGTCTCGTGTGAAGGAAGCTGAATTTCAGGCAAAAGCTAAGGAGGCTGAGGCACAAGTTGAAATTGCTAGGATTCAGGCAGACCATGAGTATCGCATGAAACAAGGTGGAACTGGATCATCTAGCTCTGATGGTTTTGATGTGGCTAAAAATGTTAAACTTGTCCCTCCTTTTAATGAATCTGATTTAACAAAGTATTTTCAGTTGTTTGAGAGGGTAGCTACAGGTTTTAATTGGCCTAAGGAGTATTGGCCAGTACTCCTTCAAACTGTTCTCACCGGTAAAGCTCAAGTAACTTATGCATCTTTGCCTCAGGATCAGTCTGATAATTATGATGTAGTTAAGAGCTTGATTCTTAAGGCCTATGAGCTTGTTCCTGAAGCTTATAGAGTAAAATTTAGGACAACTTATAAGCAAGATAAGCAATCCCATGTTGAGTATGCAAAAATCAAAGAAGATCTGTTAGAGCAATGGTTAAATTCTAAGAATGTGGATTCTGATTTTGGTAAATTTATGCAGATGATTTTGCTGGAGGATTTCAAAAGGTGTATTAGTAAAGATGTAAGCCTATATCTTGATGAGAAAAGAATAGATAATTTGTCTGATGCTGCAGTTTTAGCTGATGAGTATGTTCTCACTCACAAGAGATATTCTAGAGAAAAAGGGAAAGCTGAGAGTAAGTACGTTGCCTCTACTCAGAGTACAGGTAACAGGAAAGAGAATAAAGATGATGTTTCTCAGGAAGTAAATACCAGCTTCACCTCTAGATTTCAGAAAAGTAAATGTACTTATTGTAGTAAGCTTGGTCATACTACGGAGAGATGTTTCAGGAGACAGCGTGATGTGAACAAAAAGGAGTCTTTAAATATTCAGTCAATTGGTCTAGTGTCCACTCTTGAGAGTTCCCAGAATTCTTTAACTGAGTTAACTGAACCTGCTTTGAGGGGTAACTTAAATTCTCATGATGGAGCTCCTCTTTTGAGCAGTAACGTGGGTGACACTCTCAAGAGTTCATGTGCTAATTTCCTGTCTGATGGTTTTGTCAGTCCTCTGGACAGTAATGACAGGAAATCAGTTCAAATATATCGTGATACAGGTGCTTGCCAATCCCTTATGCTGACCAGTGTTCTAGGCTCTAATTTTAATTCCTCTGATGAAACTGTAATCTTACAAGGTGTAGGGAATAATTACTTCTCTGTTCCTCTGTGCAGAGTGAATTTAGAGTCTGGTTTTGTTAATGGTTCTGTTATGGTTGGGTTGGTTGAGACACTCCCAATGTCAGGTGTAACTTTCTTACTTGGAAATGATATTGGTGGAAGTCAAGTGTGTCCAGCTCCTCAGTTGTCTAGTGAGCCAGTGGCTGCGTCCCAGGATTGTGATGTCCCTGATGTGTTCCCTGCATGTGCTGTCACTAGGGCTAAGTCTAAAGTTACTGGTGATTTAGAGGATAATGATGATGATGATGTTATCCTAGCTGACACTTTTCTTGCTAATTTGGACCACTCACCAGATGAGGCAGTACCCCGTAGTGTTGATAATTTGTCTCGTCAAGAGTTGGTTGAGTTGCAGGTTGCTGACCCTGAGTTGAAAGGTCTAGCTAACTCTGCTTGCAGTGAGGAAGAGTCAGCTGGTGCTCCTACTTGTTATTATGTAAAGTCAGGAGTACTTATGAGGAAGTGGAGACCCCCAACAGCATCAGCCGACTGTGAATGGGAGGTTATACATCAAGTTGTCATCCCTCGTGTTTGTAGGCAGGATATCATTAGAGTGGCTCATGATTCCAGTTTGGCAGGACACCTTGGAGTGAGGAAGACTGTGACACGCATTTTGAAACACTTCTACTGGCCAGGTATCTTCAGGGATGCTTCCTGGTATTGTAAGTCTTGTCACACCTGTCAAGTTGTGGGGAAGTGTAATCAGACCGAAAAGGTTGCACCTCTAGTTCCCATTCCTCCTTTTGAGGCGCCTTTCACCCGTGTGTTGGTGGATATTGTGGGCCCTCTTCCTAAGACTTCTTCAGGATTTTCTTATGTGTTGACCATGATTGATATGGCTACTCGTTATCCTGAAGCCATTCCACTTAGAAATATCTCAGCAAAGAACGTGGTTAAGGAAATGTTAGGGTTCTTCACAAAGTTTGGTCTGCCCAAGGAGGTACAGTCAGACCGAGGAAGTAATTTCATGTCAAATGTTTTCAAGCAGTCTCTGAAAGAGTTGGGCATCTCCCAGATCACGTCTTCAGCTTACCATCCCCAGACCCAAGGAGCGTTGGAGAGATATCATCAAACACTCAAATCGATGCTCAAGAAATACTGTTTGGAACATCAGAAAGACTGGGATAAAGGTCTTCCATTCGTTGTGTTTGCCGCAAGAGAATCTCCAAATGAATCACTGGGCTTCTCACCTTTTGAACTACTGTTTGGCCATGAAGTAAGAGGACCCCTTAAGTTACTCAAGGAATGCTGGCTGTCGGAGGAAGATGACGTCAACCTGCTGGAGTATGTGATGAAGTTCAAAGAACGGCTGTCCACTGCTTTACAGCTGGCGAGAGAGAATTTAGGAGCTGCTCAGGAGAAGATGAAGACTTGGTATGACAAGAAGTCCAGGTTACGCCACTTTCAGCCAGGAGATCAGGTTTTGATTCTGCTACCAGTTCATGGGCAACCTCTTCAAGCCAAGTTTAGTGGCCCTTATTTCGTGGAGAAGAAACTCAGTGATGTCAGCTATGTCATCGCCACACCAGATCGTAGAAAGAGCAAGCAACTATGTCACATCAACATGCTAAAGTTATATCACAGGCGGGACGAAAATAATCCAGTCTGCACTGTAGCTGTTCCACCCGAGTCTGCAAGTGAAGCTCTCCCATGCAGTATGAGCCTGAGTGATAGTTTGGGGAAGAATCCTGATATCATGAATGATCTCCAGACTAAGCTTTCTCATCTACCACCCAAGGAAAGGCAGGAGTTTTCGGCATTACTGCAGGAGTACCCGCAAGTGTTCCGTGCCACTCCAGGAAGAACCACTGTGTTGATGCATGATGTCGATGTTGGAGACGCAAAGCCAATTAAATTGCCTCCTTACCGTGTGAACCCAGTGAAAGTTCCTCTCATCCAGAAGGAGCTTGGCTACCTGTTGGACCACAAGATGATTGAGCCCTGTCAGAGCGAGTGGAGTTCTCCTGTCACTCTAGTCCCTAAGCCAGGTGGGTCATAGAGGCTTTGCATTGACTACAGACGTGTTAATCAGATAACCAAAACAGACACTTACCCTCTCCCTCGTGTGGAAGATTGCATAGACAAGATCGGAAAGGCTAGGTACATAAGTAAGTTTGATTTGTTAAAGGGATACTGGCAAGTACCTATGACTGAACGTGCTAGGGAGATCTCATGTTTTGTAACACTAGGAAAGGCTTTTGCATGTTCTGTAATGCCGTATGGTATGAAGAATGCACCAGCCACATTTCAGAAGCTCATGAATGTTGTAACAGAGGGTTTGGCAGGGTGTGTTGTTTATATTGATGATGTATTAATCTTCAGTGACAACTGGAAAGATCACCTATGCCATGTCAGTAAATTTCTTGACCGTTTAGTTCATGCTAATCTTGTAGCTAATTTATCAAAGTGTGAGTTTGGTCAAGCTAAAGTTCAGTACCTTGGGTATGTAATTGGTGATGGACATGTTGCACCACCAGGAGCTAAGGTTCAGGTTATAAGTGATCTTCCCAGACCTAAAAGTAGGAAAGAGCTACAAAGATTTTTGGGAATGGTAGGTTATTACAGGAGATTTGTTCTTAACTTTTCTATTCTTGTATCACCACTTACAGACCTACTGAAAAAGGGAGTTGAATTTGTCTGGACCGATAACTGTGAATCCTCTTTCAACAAACTTAAAGCTATTCTATTAAGTCAGCCAGTGCTCGCTACTCCAAATTTTGCTAAGCCTTTTAAGATGGCTGTTGATGCAAGTGATACAGGAGCTGGGGCTGTTTTGCTGCAAGAGGATGATCAGGGTATTGAACATCCTGTATCTTATTACAGTAAGAAGTTCACTCCACCTCAAAAGAACTACTCAACTATTGAGAAAGAGCTTTTGGCCTTGATTTTGGGTTTACAGCATTTTTCATTTTATTTGTGTTCTGGTTTTGACCCCATAGTCATTTATACCGATCATAACCCACTGAAATTCCTTAGTAAGTTTAAAGATAAAAATCAGAGATTGACAAGATGGAGTCTACTTCTTCAGGAGTATTCATTAGACATACAACATGTCAAGGGGAAAGAAAATGTTATTGCAGATTGCTTATCTAGACTTTAGACAGATTGTTTTAGAGTAATAAGAAATTTCCTTTGTAAATTTTTTTTTTCTTTGTGGGGAGGTGTTACGTAGCCTATGATTTCATCATCCTTTGTGTAATTTTAACGCACAGTTGCTGCATGTTTGATCACGAGCGTGTTCTGCCTCAGTCCCCCCCTTCTACCGTTATAGTAGAGTAAGTCGTTCTCTCTGTTATACTTTGCGGGATTTTCAGCTCTCTGTCCCCATGGCTTCATTTGCGCGTCCTTCTTACAAGTTGTATCGAGCTCTGTTGGCCCCTATATAATGAGCTCAGTCTCTGCATCATTGCCACTTAGATCTGCTCCTCATTTTGTTCACATCTCTGTCCTCCCCTGTACAGATATTATTATTGTGAGTGCTCAAGAAATCTCCAACCATCTAGCAGCTGTGTGTAATTTGAGTATAACTGTTGTTGCATTTTTTCTTGTACTGTATAGCATAAGTTTAATTTGTAGGCCTAGTGAAGTTTTTGTGATTCGTGTGGGGTTCTTTATGTCAGTCATTTTTGATAATAGTTTGTATTTGTAATTATTTATCTGGCATTCACTGAGTATTATCTGGTATCTCATTTTATCAGGGCTGACTTAGATAAATTTACTCTTGCTAATTTCGTGTTAATAGAGGCTATTGCAGTTAACCATATATTTAACCTGTTTTTGCCATTACATTATCCTTATGAGTCCTGAATGTTTTGTTGTTAGTTTGAGCATTAAACTTTAACTTGTAATTTTACCTAACTCTTTTGTTTTGAACCTGGAACTTTACGGGACAGTAGTGACTCTTCGTATTCTCACTTAAAGTGTACATTATCTTTCTCTGTTCCGTAACAATGGTGACTGCATACATGGAGCGTATACCGAGAGGATGATCATATATACTGTGGACACAGCCATGTCAAAGGTTGCATAATATTTAGTTCCAAAATTAATTACATGTAAGGGTAGAGGACGTTTCTTAACCCGCGGATTGCGAGCCACAGCTCAAGCTGGGTAGCGTCGCGTTACAAGCCACAACTCAGGCTGTGCTGGCAGTGCATCACCGTAAACAACTCTACCCCTACGCAAACTTACGCATGGCGCTACGCAAAGACGGAGAGAAAGAGATTTTTTTCTTTTCGCCAGATGATGCCCTGGATGTTTATCTTCAAGTTTATGATAAACAAAAACAAATTATTATTTTTTTTTTTCATTTTTTCACTACTCCCTTACATAAACTTACGCATGGCCCTACGCAAAGACGGAGAGAGATTTTTTTTTTTTTTTTCCCACCAGATGATGCCCTGGATGTTTATCTTCAAGTTTGTAATAAACTAAAACTAAAAAAGGCTTTTTTCCCTTCGTTTTTTGCCACCACAGAGTGGGATAAAAAAAAAAAAGGTAATTGAGCAATTCACGGGTTAATTAAACAATACAAAAGTCAAAGCTATCCAAATTCCATTCTGCGTCCGAAGTCAAAATACACGGATAAACACAAATATCTGGCTCTGTACTAATGTTTGATTTCTCACGTCAGTATATTTCTCTCACGAACCAGCCCTTGATATTACCATCAATCTAAAGCTTTTTATCTGACGCTGCTATACAAAATGTAATGCAGCATTATCTACCGAATAATAACTCCTTTATATCATGCCCTGAACGAGAGCAAATAGACATATAATATGACCACCACTTCGCATTTCAGTCTCCTTCCTCTACCTTCCCTCCCTCCCCTCCCTCTCCACCCCCACGTCATCGCTCGTCCCCCCACCCACCTTCCCTTCTCTCTCTGGCCCCTCCCTCTCAGCCCCTTCTGCTCCACTGTGACTTGCAGCACATAAAGGAGGCAGCCTGAGGCACAGGGTGCCGGAGGATAGGTGATTATTTATGACCACATCTAACCCTATCCACTCGTACGCTGATGATTCCACCCTTCACCTTTCCATTCGGTTTCCGCAACGTCCATCCCAGCAGTTACTTCAACAAACAAGGGATGAGGCTATGGTACACCTAATGTCTGACTTGGTTCGTACCTCTGACCGGGGTAAAAATAATCTTGTTTTTAATGCATCAAAAACTCAGTTTTTACACCTATCTACCGGACAGAATCTTCCACAGGAGTACCCACTAATGTTTAATAATATCCAGCTCAACCCTGCATCATCCTTGAACATGCTTGTTGTTTCATTCACTCGGGATATATCTTGGAAAGAACATATTACATCTCTTGTAAAATCAGCTTCCAAGAGATTAGGTGTGCTAAACTGACTATGTACCTTCTTTACCCAAGCACAGTTGTTGATTTTACACACGGGTTTTATTCGCCCCTATTTCGAGTACAACTCTCATGTTTGGGAGGCTCCCCACATACAGCTCTTCTCAATACGGTGGAGTCAAAGGCTTTTCGTCTCATTAACTCTCCTTCTCATACTGGGTCCCTTCAACCTCTGTCTCTTCGCCACACTGTTGCTTCTTTATCTCTTTTCTGTCGCTGCTTCCATGGTCACTGCTCCTCTGAACTTTCTGCTTGCATCCCTCCACCTCTACGACGGGCGCGTAGCACCCGTCTAGCAACAAACTCTCATCTCTTTTCTGTCCAGCTTTCTAACGCAAGTGTTTACCGTTACTCCCAGTCCTTCATTTATGCAACAGGTCATCTCTGTAACTGTCTCCCTCTGTCTGTATTTCCTACATCCTATGATCTCCAGTCTTTCAAACGTAGTGTGTCCAGGCATCTCGAAATGAACAGATCTTGAATTTGGCTCACTTTTGTATTGTTTTTGTTTTTTGTTCTTAGAAGGAATTGTTTACGGGCTACTAGCCTTTGGTTCCGTCTTACTCGCATAAAAAAAAAAAAAAAAAAAAAAAAGGTGCCTTAGCATTTTCCACACGCATAATGTTCAGTTCTCTGCTCCCGATTTGCCGTATCATCTGCGTTGGTAAACGCTTGGCAAAGACCCAGAAATGGGGCGTTTACCTTACCCTTGCTGATGTCATCCCCTAAACATGGAATAAGAAAAAGTTTATGTAAAATTATGAGCGTAATATACGATATTTAATCGTTAGAATTCATGCAATAAAACATAGTGTTACAACAGGAAACCATTTAAAATTCGTTTTCATAGTGGAGCATGTCAACTGAAGCCCTCGGTACATTCCCTTGGAAAGCTGGGATTCCAAAGGGTTTCTTTGGTCTCAAAAGTAAATATATTGCTTAAAAAAAACCTGAACGCATTTACTACCATCTGAAAGAATCTCTTCTGTATCTCACACAGTAGAAAAGCTATAAGCCTCTGAAAACCATCGCGGTCGGGTCGGGTCGTATCGAGCTGGGCCGTGTCGTGTAGGGTCGTTCATTTCTCAGCTGAACGTAAATATTGCTTTGCTACGCTTGCACGCTTCACCCGCTGCTCTCGCTCGCTCATAATAATCAAAGGTGAATGAGAGGAACATTAGGGTCAGTGATGGCCTGCGTAGTCATTGGTCGTAAGTTTCTATATGAATAACACCCATACCCACATCCACACCCACACCCCCTCACCACACACACACAGACAGACGCACACAGACACCCGTACACGCACACACGCACCTCCGTCTCTGCACCGCAACCTCCGTCCAACATTTTCTTTCGACTTAGACTTCATCAACATGCAAATAGTCGGGCAAATGAGTCGTCGGAAATACTGGGACTAATTTTGAGGGGCGTCAGGAACAGTGAACTGGCAGCAGTGGTGAGCTGTGGTCAGGGTGAATGAGGCTTAGGGGAGGGAGAGAAGGTGTGTAACAGAAGAGTAACGTTAACCCATTACCTCCCTGGGTTCCTGTGCAACGGATTGTGCTGGAAGGGTACTAAGTGTACTGCCCTCCACCTATCGGATCATAGTCGCTACCATGGAGGTCGCGAAGCTCATAGGTCCCAACGCCTGGGTTTCCTTCTTCAGTAACCGTTGAAAATGCCCAGTTCCGTCCTACATGGAGGACACGGAGCAAATGGGTTATACAGAGAACTGAGAAACAGACACAGACAGGAGACGAAGGAGCCAGGAGGAGAATGACGAATATAGGAGTGGTAAGGAGAGCCCGCAGAAAAAAAAAAAAAAACACGAAAGAGAGAGAGAGAGAGAGAGAGAGTTAATGAATGATGTGATATAGTAAATTGTAGGTAAAGTAAATGAATAATAAAATTGGTAGAATATGGGCGGGATGTGAGGAGAAAAGTCAGGTATGGGAACAGTTCTAAAACTGGTTCTAAGCGTCTCCTGGCAGAGATCACCACAAGACCACAACAGTAGCAAAGTCCCATACAACGCGCCGTCACGTATAAACAGCACCGCCCCGCCCTGCCCAACAGATGTCACCTCTTTCCCTGATACAGTACAGACCAGATACCACCCCAAGAAAGATTAATGGAAGTCCTTCATATACTACAATCACGTCCTTAAAACATCCCTACTCCGCTCCATCCCACCCTGTTAGAGATTTCAAGAGGGACCCCAGCACAACACAACACAGTACAACACAACGCAGACTCTCATGTGGTCAAGCTAGGTGCTAATCTCTCACTGTCACACATTCTCCCTCCTGTTTATCCTCACTCACGCCATAAAGATTTTCACTTCTTTCTTCCCCTACCGAGTTTCATGCGGCCTTTTCCGGAAAGTGGTGAACACGGAAGGTAAAGGAAGCAGGGAGAATATCAGGTTATAAGGAGGAAGAAATGAATGGGCGTGATTACAATTGTTAGGAATTTTTCGCAGGGAGTTTTTACTAAAAACGAAGTATATTTTGTTCTTCAGAAGAGGGTGAAACAGAAAAGTGAGAGAATTTTAGATGTATGATACATCACAACCAGTGGCGTACCCGGAAAGTTGAAAAGGGGGGGGGCTTTTTTTTTTTTTTATCTTTTTAACTGTGCAGCCCATGACTTTGGCGAGTGCAGCGAGCTTGTACAGCTGGAGGGTTTGGGGGGAGGAGCTGTAAGCCCTCCCCCCCCACCGCGGGAAAATTTTGCATTTTGGCCAATTTTATGATCATTTTGTGGCCATATGGAATGGGTATACGACATTAATATAGCATATTCTAAAGTCATTTTCAAGTACTCTGTGCCACTGAGGTATGATTCAGTCTCTCCAATAACCTTATACTACTAAAATTCAAGCGCTCACATTTCGTTCAATCAACTTTACAACTGAAATAAATTAATAACAATAACATTAAAAAAAATATGACAATTTAATCACTGTATTAATCTCAATTACAAACAGTTAAAGGCAAGACATATCCAACATAATTTTCTTGCTGATAATCCAGTTGCAACAGATGAAGCTGATGAGCAGTTCTCAGAGCAACCAGTGGATAAAATAAGAAAACTATCATTTCTGAGATATCACTGAGAATAATACATAAGCAGTTTATTCAGGTATGCATTATATAAGCTGGATTCGGGCTATGATGTATCCTATCATTATAAAACACAGATGCAGTGTTAGAATGTTTTCATAATATTCATTTCCACATAATTTTCGTTAAATATAGTTTATGAATGCTGATGTTCCATAGTTTTGTGAAACTTCAGCAGAATAGACAAGAATACTGGACAATCTGACAAATTATATAGTATGTATATATATATATTTAGCAAAAGGGGGGTGGCCAAGGCCGCATGGCCCTCCCCCCTCGGTACGCCCCTGATCACAGCTTTAGGTACATGTGAATATGAGAGAGAGAGAGAGAGAGAGAGAGAGAGAGAGAGAGAGAGAGAGAGAGAGAGAGAGAGAGAGCAGGGGAGTCATTTCAATTTTCCTTGGGGGGGGGGGCAGAGGCTATTTAGGAGGCCTCCCTACTCCCACCTTCCCACATGGGTGGGGTGGCAAGTGAGCATTTTGACACATGCAGAGCTATATTTAGAGAATTAAAGCAGTAAACAAATATATACACTGTATATAATTATTTGTTAAACCAATTACTTCCTGAAAGACACACTAATGGATATTCCAGCATTTGCAGTATTTCTATGTGAAGTTGAATATGTAACTTAAAGTGCATGGTAAAGTACATATCACTGCATTATACGCTAATGACCGTGGATAATAGACCAAACTGCAATAAAAATATTTGTATTGGTGAAAGCTTAAACTGTCTTCATTCTTACAGCCTGATGAAAAGATAATTAATACAAAATTGAGAATGAAAAGATGTAAACTTGTAACTGAATTAATAATGGAAAGCT
Source organism: Coenobita brevimanus (assembly GCF_032717465.1). NCBI lineage: Eukaryota > Metazoa > Arthropoda > Malacostraca > Decapoda > Coenobitidae > Coenobita > Coenobita brevimanus. The sequence continues at coordinate 5,878,274 of NC_137020.1, read as the reverse complement.
TTTAGCTTACTAGCCCCCAAAATACCATGAACCATATAAAGTAATGTGAAAAGGTAAGCTGTACACTAAGAGATGGGAGAAATAAAATGATGGTTTTTAAAATTGGAAGAGGCTCACTGAAGAAGAGTATATTAATTTGAGAATTCAGTAGAGGAAATTGAAAATTAAACTACGTATATTTATTGCATTGATAAATGAATAAACTACTGCAACAGTGGATATTTCTGTGATCTCTGCTTTGCAAAGATATCAACCAGGGTGTTAAAGCTAAGATTTTTAACGAGTTCCTTTTCTGAGGCCGTAACTAGCAACTCACTTAAGCGATAATTTCTCATGTTTTTAGATATATCTTGACTAAGTTAAGTACTGAAAAAAGTCGTTCATTGCCTGCAGTAGTTACTGGAAGGATGAGAAGAATTTTGATAATTTTCACTATTTCTGAACACTATACGCACAGTCTGATGGTTTGAGTTCATATAATTAAAACAGATTCGTTGGCTTGTCACTCTTACCTAGAAAATGTCTTTTTGCAACACATATTTGGGAAACTAGAAGCATTTCATCTGTCTAAATCTTTGTAAGACTGTACTATAATAGAAAGGTTCTCATATTATTCTAGGTCTATGGAACTGCATTCAAGTGCATTCTTTGCTTCTGTTAGGGGCATGTTTTGTGTGAAGCGAATATCAAGCTCTGAGAGAAATCCATCTATCAAAATAGTTTCTTTTGATTTCAGTCTTTGGAGCAATATAAGTATTCACCTCATTTCTCCCTAGAGCTGAATCATTTAAGAAGCTCTTTAGTCCCGATGATACCTTCTGAATTCTCTTAGGCTTAGGTCTGCTCAACAGATTTGAATTTTACAGGTTGTTATCTGCCTCATATGTTGAAGTAAAATCTTTAGCTTTGTCAAAAATATCAGAGAAAGCCTCGTCCGTTCTCAAGACCTGCAATTCCTTAATAGTTGACTGTATGAGAGAGCAAGCTTCAGATAGTAAGACTTCCTTTGCTTGAAGCTGATCTGACAAACTATTGGTACCTCTAAGGACTTGTTCAGTAATATGTAGATCCATTACGAACCTGAAAGACTAACTTTTTGTATAGTCCATTTGCTTCTGCCGCAGCTTCTGAATCAGAACCCTCTGAAACTATGAAGCACTGATAGCAAACTTCCATATCGAAGCTTAACCTTTGATATTGAACTATAATAGTAAGACCATCTAGTTATAGTAGGCCTTTCTGGTGTCAAAACCTGAAGATCTGCTTTCTGTGCCTCTGTGAAAAGTTGGTTCCCCGTGTTACTGTTTAATAATTGTGCAAAGTGTGTTAATAATTGAAAAAACTGAAGAGAGGCCACTGGTATTCTTTATGCAGTCGCCCAGTACTAAAATCAGTCTGTGTGCATGGCAATGTATGTATACTGCTTGGGGAATTTTATCCCGTAGTCTTGCTTGAACCCCGCTAGAGCATCCACTCATTACACTAGCACCATCATAACACTGAGCCACACACTATACCAAATTACACCAGATTGTTGTATCTCCCTATATATAAAATCAGCTAAACTTAGCAGCATCAACCTTTTCCATGCAATAGGTGCTAATGACACGTTCCTTCACAATACCCTCACTAAAGTACCGCACAAGAATAGCCATCTGTTCCTTTTTTGACAAGCCTTTCCCTTCATTAACCATAACTGAAAGTACTTGGCTTCTTGTGCTTCAGCACCAATTGTGTCCTTGATATGTCTTCCAACAACTGATGTCAACTCATTCTGGTCGATCTAACATTTGTTTTAGAGAGGGATATGATTAAGCAATTAGGTGAAGAATTTCTACAAAATTTCCTGAATTTATTGTATCACCACCCTCATTATGTCCACGAAAAGACAGGCCTTGCCTTCCCAGTAATGCAGTGACTTTTAAAAGTAACTTTACATGCTCCCTGTTGTCCTCAGTTTCTTGTAGCCTAGCTGAAGATAGAGAAGATGATACAGGCTGAGTGACCCTGATTGAATATCCTTGACATTAGACCAAGCGATCATACTATTAATGTGTCTTTCACTTGCCTGATGTTGTTTGAGAATGGTACTGGTATCTTTCCATTTCCTTGTTCTAACATCAATAAACGGTGTCCTACCTAATCCTTCCTCCTTACGAACAGATGCTCCAGCAAAGTACCTACATGGAGAGCAGTAACACGCGTCTTGTGAGACCGAGTGTTCTAACCAAGAAAATATATCAAAATAGGGACTCCTCAGTTTCCTATTATTCTGATTGCTTGAGTAGCTTGGCAATTTTGTTTGACTGGGTTTATCATAGGGGGACTTAGATATATCAACTGCTTGAGTCGCTGGAGTTTTTGATGTGTTTGAACTGTCTTTTGTATCTTTTTGATCCTGGTTCAGTGCAACAGTATGTGCTAATGTGACTTCTGGCTCATCAACAGAAATAAAATCTGAGTCTTGACTAAGGGATGATGTAGTGGCTAAGTCAGTATAGTTAGTTGCTTTACTGGTTGAATATATATATATATATATATATATATATATATATATATATTTCCACTGTACAGTATAGGATGATGATGCCTGTGGAGCTTCAAGTTCTTGAACCGTAAAGCAACGCCCACTTTGGGAACCACTGAACTTTTTTTTTTTTTGTCCGACTCTGGGTATAGGCTTCACAACCTGCTCTCAAGGCCCAGTAGTCCTCCTACATACCATACACCTCTCTACATGTCACCACTTCGGCGCTAACACCCACCGTGTCATAAAGACTTTGTAGTTACTTGTAGAGAAGTATATTTTAGACTTGTGGTCGAGCGGCTTTTATATCTTGTAGTAGTTTCCCCACCAGATGTCATGTAGTGACGGGAGAGGTAAAGAATAGTATGGGACTATTTTTATTTGTCTTGGAAATATTAAACAGGTATAAGAGTATAATTCCCGGGTAGCTACCTCCCTGTCTCGCTATCTCTCTCTCTTTCTGTTCTAAGGCTAATCTCCGTCTCGACCTCTCTCTAGGGTCGCTTGTCTCCTTCTGTCTAGCCTGTTCGGTGGCTAATCTCCGTCTGAGCTCTCTTTCCTAAATTCTGGTATAGCAGGGGTGGACTAGATCTTTGTTCACGAGAGGACTGCTGACAGCTAACTGCATCATCTCCTTACTGGCCGCTGTCGTCAGCTTTCCTCCGTGTAAGCATGTTTAGCGCTGCTAGATTCTCGCAGACACAACACCTTCTCATCATTTGACTTCCTGCTTCTATCTGTCTCTCTATCTATCTATTTATCTATCTATCTAGTATGATTTGCAATTATAATATGGAGACCTACCACATTGCTCTGCCGCGCAAAAATGGCGTACCATCGACATTTAATAGTTATAATATATTAATACATACTACATACACATTATAATGAACTTATAAGCTAATTAAGTGAAATACATAATATTGTAAAGTAACATAATTGTATGAATATTGTATACATATATTATTCATAGTAAATAGTGATTATTCAGTAATATTACATTTAAAATAAGTTGAATACATATTGGAATAAATGCAATGATTGTTGTATAACACTTTGTAAGACGTGCATGTACAACAGACGTACGCATATAATTGTGCAATGGTAATACTGCTAGGTTATACATTACATATTTGAGTTATCACTTTAGTAATGTCTAATATTTCACCTAACTTGTATGATGATACTGGTAATATAGAATTGTGCTATAATTGTATGACTTATAATATTGTACTAACATTGTGGTACTACATAATTGTAACATTTTATGAATTGTTACCAAATATTGTGTTAATGCATAATTGTGTTGGCCTTATAATTGTAGTTACATAAAAGTTACATCTTGTTAATGCAACTGTTTTGTCGTTACATAATTGTTACATATCGTTTGTAGGTACATAATTGTTGTTAAAGTTACATAAAAGTTACATCTTGTTAATGCAACTGTTACATAATTGGCAAAGTGTAACATAATGCAATCGTTTGTCGTTACGTAATTGTTACATATCGTTTGTAGGTACATAATTGTAGTTAAAGTTACATAAAAGTTACATCTTGTTAATGCAACTGTTACATAATTGGCAAAGTGTAACAATGCAATCGTTTGTCGTTACATAATTGTTACATATCGTTTGTAGGTACATAATTGTAGTTAAAGTTACATAAAAGTTACATCTTGTTAATGCAACTGTTACATAATTGGCAAAGTGTAACATAATGCAATCGTTTGTCGTTACATAATTGTTACATATCGTTTGTAGGTACATAATTGTAGTTAGTGTAACATAATGCAATCGTTTGTCGTTACATAATTGTTACATATCGTTTGTAGTTACATAATTGTAGTTAAAGTTACATAAAAGTTACATCTTGTTAATGCAACTGTCACATAAATTGGTACATATTGTTTGTAGTTACATAATTATAATATGGAGTAACAAAATTGTAATAACTGCAGTCCTAACATATGCTGCGGTCGATGATAGTGATGATGTGTCATGCCACTTGTTTGTGGAGACACAATTTGCTTTTTGTTTGTAGTTTATGTGGTATTTTGGCATATATAGTAACATTTACACTTATTTTCATTTGTTTGTTATGTGATCTTACTTTATTTCTCTTTTTTCCTTCTTACTTTTCTTTCTTTCTTTCCTTTCCTTTTCTTTTTTTTTTGTATGTATTGATTTTCCATAGTTTGTTTCTCTTTGCTTGTGTACGCTTTTTTCCATGTTGTTCATGGTTGCATAATTGCTGACTAATTTCCTTGAGATACTTTTTTAAAGTTTAGTTTATATTGCACAGATATTATAAAATGATATTATATAGTCCCATATTTTGTTATTTTATATAAAAAAATATATACACTATATACAGTATTAACTATACACACTGACTTGTTGTTCACCTGTACCTATCGTGGGTAATATGTGTGTCAGCACTGTGTGGAAATCATTGTCTTCACGATTGTGTTGAAGATGTTCACTCTTGCTAACGGCATTTGTGTTGGCCATTTTTTTTTTTTTTTTTTCCCTAGTTTACCTTGTAATTTAATTTATCTGTTTCCACTAGGTAGCTTTAATTAATAAATGTTTAATACAGTTCTTTTAATCGCTCACTGAGTAACTGTGATGGTATATCTTCTTTATTACTTTGTAGATATAATTAATGTATAGTTGTATGTATGAAACACGTATTTTACGTAGGTATAAATGGTAACACTCGTTGGTAGTAAATAAATGTTATAATAAATGAATGAATATATACAGTGTAGAATATTTATTGTTGGTGATTATTTAGTGTTTGAGTTATGCAGATAATTGAAGTAAGTATGTGTATTTAAACTGTAACTATACAGCACGTTTTTTATGTTTGTGCAGAAGCTTATTGTCTATCACTGTGTATTGTATAAATGAAGTAACTATGTAACTCACTAATTTTTACCGTGGAGGAAAATGGTGTGAGTGGTGTTGCATTTGTGATAGCGTTGTCCTTCGCGGGTTGATTGGCGTGCTGTCGTCTCAGCACATGGTGACGTCGGCTTCCCACACAGGTAGCTGTGGTGAGTGAATGAGTAGCGATGAGTAACTTGAGTGAAGACGGGTGAGTAAGACGAGTTGTGAATATGGACTTGATGTTTTGCTGTCTTGACCTCTTCACAGCGTAATGATCTGGGAGACGGAGGGGGCAGGAGCTGATATTGTTGGTTGTTGTCAATCTTGATATTTTGTAGGAATTTAATGTTGATTCGTAGACGAGGTTCGTATCCCACCGCTGCCACCAAATGTCATAAAGACTTTGTAGTTACTTGTAGAGAAGTATATTTTAGACTTGTGGTCGAGCGGCTTTTATATCTTGTAGTAGTTTCCCCACCAGATGTCATGTAGTGACGGGAGAGGTAAAGAATAGTATGGGACTATTTTTATTTGTCTTGGAAATATTAAACAGGTATAAGAGTATAATTCCCGGGTAGCTACCTCCCTGTCTCGCTATCTCTCTCTCTTTCTGTTCTAAGGCTAATCTCCGTCTCGACCTCTCTCTAGGGTCGCTTGTCTCCTTCTGTCTAGCCTGTTCGGTGGCTAATCTCCGTCTGAGCTCTCTTTCCTAAATTCTGGTATAGCAGGGGTGGACTAGATCTTTGTTCACGAGAGGACTGCTGACAGCTAACTGCATCATCTCCTTACTGGCCGCTGTCGTCAGCTTTCCTCCGTGTAAGCATGTTTAGCGCTGCTAGATTCTCGCAGACACAACACCTCATCATTTGACTTCCTGCTTCTATCTGTCTCTCTATCTATCTATTTATCTATCTATCTAGTATGATTTGCAATTATAATATGGAGACCTACCACAACCGTCCACACTGAATACATGCTAGGGCTGTCTCATACAGGACTGGTGAATTGGTATTAGCGGGGGTACTTTTATGACATGTCGGCGGGTCATCTGGTAGATCAGGAAAGTCTGCTTTTATGAAATTCAAATCCTTAAACTGTTCCCTGCCCCAGCCGGGATTCGAACCTGGGTCCATCAGGACCGCAGGCCGCCTCTCTACCGATTCAGCCACCGCCTCCTTAAGACTCCTACCTACAGGTACGTACTTCCTAAGATGAATAAAGCTATTACTGATAGCCAGAATACAATAGAAAAGGCAGCTGGATACCGAAGTTAACTGAACAACGGGCTAGGAATATATTTACATTGACATCCCTTGATATACCTAGTAAATTATTGTGATTATTACACACACACACACACACACACACACACACACACACACACACACACACACAAGATATATTTCACTCAAAACGTATTGAGGCTAAACACAAACTATTTTTAACTTCACAGTGTTAACCTAATATTTTTTCATTAACTGTAGTTGATTTGGAGGCTCCCTCAGACAGCCTGGGGGGGGGGGCGAGCGTCCCTCGCTGCCCCCCCCAAATGACGCATGTGGCAGAGAGAGAGAGAGAGAGAGAGAGAGAGAGAGGAAGAGATGGAGAAGGATGAGAGGCAGAGACTGAGGTTGCGTTTGATAATATGTCATGTTGATTCTGGATTGGCAGCACAAATTAAGCCGAGCTCGGTACCGGATTTAGTGGCAGGGAGGGATGGAGGTGATGGTGGTAGTGCTGGCGGTGTTTGGTATACTGGTGAGGATGTTGGTGGTTTACTGTATATATTGCAACAGGTGATGGTGACAACGGTGGTGAGATGATGATGGTAGGACTACTGGCACGTGGGGTGATTATGGTGAAGGGGGTAAGTTAGTAATAATAATGTATGTAGTGTTGATACTGATGAAGGAGACGTATTTGGTGTTCGCAGGTCTAGTTGGTAATATCCTAGTCGCAGTGGCGTACCTGAGGGGGGCTGTTTGAAACTGCCCCCCGGGCCCCCAATTGAGGGGGGCCCCCAAAAGCCTTAAAAATTTATAAGCTTTTTACTTAATATTTAAAAATATATATATATTTATTATCCCGGCTGAGATATTAGATAAGTTTTGAGAATTAGGGGGGCTAGGTTCTTTGCAGGGGCCCCCCACCAGGAGGGAGGCCCCCGCAAAGAACCTAGCCCCCTGGGCCCCCAAATCTCTAGGTACGCCCCTGCCTAGTCGTTACTGATACGTCACTCCATCATGCGTTATATATAATCCATAAAAGACTGTCTGTCTGTCTGCCTCTCTGTCCGTCTGTCTCTGTCACTGTCTCTCTGTCTCTGTCTGTCCGTCTGTCTGTCTGTCTGTCTGTCTCTGTCTGTCTGTCTGTCTGTCTGTCTCTGTCTGTCTGTCTGTCTGTCTGTCTGTCTGCCTGTCTGTCTGTCTGTCTCTGTCTCTGTCTGTCTCTGTCTCTGTCTGTCTGTCTGTCTGTCTCTCTCTCTCTCTCTCTCTCTCTCTCTCTCTCTCTCTCTCTCTCTCTCTCTCTCTCTCTCTCTCCCGTTTTCTTCACTACCTTGCTCTCAGATATGCCACGTCCCACTCTACCTTATGTCTTATTTGCCCTTCCTCATCAGCCTGGCTGCCTGCCTGTTAGCGATGCAGCAGCTGCACCATTCAGTCAGGAGGCAGCTGTCTGGGTCATTTGCTGAGGCAGAATTCCTCCTGTCACACACGTTCACAGTGTCAATCGCTTGCTCCAGTTCGTTCCTTTGTCTCTCACTCCAATTTCAGTTGCATGTTCATACATCCCGTAAACTGCTTCAGTTCATACTATTTTCACCTCACTCATCAGGGGAGCAACCAGAAACTGAGTAGGGGAGGTTTTCAAATTACTGACAAGTCCTTGTGAGCAAAGCAAACTCATACAGCTGTGGGGTCCCAGGGGACGGGTACTGTAGGCTCCTCAGGATTTTTTTTTTTTTAATTTAACCAATAATTGGTGAATAGATCACTGCACTAACATAATTCAATCAGTGTATTAATTGCTTTGCTTTAAGGCTCTTGCAATTTCATTAAACGCTCATCATAACAACGCACATCGTATCATAACTTATTAAACAGACATCATCAATATTTGATATTGTATGGCGGTGCTGAATTGAATTCAGATGATTCAGGAGTATGAAAGTTATCTTGGCGTGGGGTGAAGTCTGACTGTCGGAATAGGCCTGGTCAGACCACACCTTGAAGTAATTGGAGAAATCAGACTGAGGGGGGGTTTCCGGGCAACCAGGAAACCCCCCTGGGTGCGCCCCTGCTCATACTATCACCCCAGTAACTCTCTGTCGCACATGCTTTCTGTTTATGTCATTCTTTCACATCGTGCCTCTTATAGTCCCATACTTTGCATCTCACCCTCACTCATTTATAAATGCTTCATGTCTCTCTCTCTCCGAAATTTTCGACATTAGCCTAGCTCTGACGACTACCAGTACATATGTCAGTATGTTCATATAGGGTTCCCTGGTCTCGTGTCTATCAATATACGTGAAAGGTTTTCTGCAACACAGGGAAGTATTGCTCTCAAGCTTCACACTGACTCCCCTTCCAAACTCTTCCTTAGACTTTCTCACTTTTTCTCAGGAATATCCTCTTTTATAGTTTCTTGTTTCCTTTCGTTCATTCTCACATTCTTCCCCTCCTTTTCCTCCCCCTTCTTATTTTCTCTCAAACCCCTTTACTTTCCTCAGTCACTCTCCATCCTCCGTTCAGACACTGCCTCAACTTTCTGTAATGTATCGACTCCTGTCATTTGAGTATCATCCGTTCTCCTGTTTTTCCTTGATTTCTGAAAATCATATTAGTAATTATTCTTCAGTTGCCTCTCTCCTTTACTGACCGAGACTCACTCACACTTCCTCTGATAGCGTGTTTCTATTAAACATCATTTATTATAATATTACTTTATCTGTCTACATTCTAAACTTACCATTATTATTCAAGCCGTCATCCAGAGTAAATAAAAAAGATAATGGTGGTATAGCGAGTCAAAAGGATGTAATAGATTGGCTCCATTTTAAGTATCCTCATGAGTCCTGCAATGATCTTACTTCTATTCATATGGGGAAAATGAAGGTTGTTTGTATTGTAAGTTGTAACACTTGGACCATACAGGTACAAAAAAAATTATTTCATCTCCTCATCGTATTAAAAGCATGGAGAACGGAAAGACGTCAGAGTCCAATAGTAATACTCTCCATTCTACTTTTATACTGATTTATACGTCTGCCTATATACTGGCACACACCTGATCCTGAAGTCCATCTTTGGCCAATGACACAAGCACCTCAAGATTGTCTACCACAGTTCTTCCCATCTCCTCAGGCATTCCATTCTGACACCCCTCATGTACTCCTCCACTTGATCCTTCATCACTATTATTATAATTTTTTTTATATATCTTCATTCTCTGATTATACTTGTTCACTCTCTTCTGCTTCATTTATTTCCCTTGCTTTCCCAGTGTCGCTCAGCCTTTTTATTTCTTTTAACTATTCTCTTTACGTCTACCACGAAACGACATTATGTACATTTTTACATACTCTTTTAGCAACTCAGACCTCGGGAACTGCACCCGTACAACCTTTAATAATACCCCCTGCCATTCCAGTATTGTCCACTGCTCACTTCCCGAAGTCATAGCTGACACTACACCTCTTTTACTCTAACTTGATTTAACACTTTCATATCTGTATCTCGAATACTGAATTGTAACAAGATATTAACAGCAGAATATGATGTTAGTCACTAGGATGTAGAGTTGTTGCACGTTCTTATTCTGTCACTGGGCTACGTGAATTAAACTGCAAAAAGGATAACAATCTGTGCCTAGGAAAGGTAAAACAACTATACTACACTGTCATGCAAGCTGGTGTTCAGTCTTAAAATATATACCTCCTGATAGGCGGCAGTTAACGGCAACTCCGCCTGGACTGTGTTCATAGGTGTGTGTAATTAATTCACCGGGTCGGTCAGGATCACTTGATGGTCGTGATCGTCAGCTTTTACCCTCCCGGAAGGGAGCTGAGAGCTCATATAGCCCGATCTAAGGGCGAGGCTGTGACCTTCACACACGCACACACCCGTCCCCTTGCTCAAGGGGGACAGTAACCACCCACTTCGTCAGTGAAACTTTTCGCAACCTGAGCGAGGCGCGAACTTCCGTCTACCAGATGGCAAGCGAGAACGCTACCACTGCGCCAGCGAGCGGTGTGCGCCAGCGAGCGGTGTGTGTGTGTGTGTGTGTGTGTGTGTGTGTGTGTGTGTGTGTGTGTGTGTGTGTGTGTGTGTTTAAAAGACAATCAGTCATGTACGGCTACCTCACCTCCTCCTGGCCTGTTAAGTGTTTCTGTGCGGAAGTGACAGTCAGAAACATTTGGTAACCTTGCCTACATCTCACCTGACTGTTGATGTGTGTGTGTGTGTGTGTGTGTGTGTGTGTGTGTGTGAAGGGTCCATCATAGACTAAAACGGCAAGATCACTTCCACCTGGCCTGAATACTGAGTGGTCTGTCTTTGTGTGTAAAAGAGTCACAGACATTTACGGGAATATTCCCTCCATCTGGTCTGAGAGTTAAGTGTCTCTGTGTTTAAGTAACAATGAGACACATGTGATTATCTCACCTCCAAATGACCTTGTCACAGAGTGAGCCATGTAATTGAGTATCTAAAACATGCTCAGTATCATCACCCTCACCAGGCCTGGTTGTTAGGTGATGTGTCTTTGTGGGCTAGTGACAATCACTGATACAGTAACTTCCCTTCCCTGCGAGCAGATTGGTTGTCCACAAGTTATATGGTATCGTGTGCGTGGCACATGTAGTCCCACCTGTTTCTCGTCCTCACTGCTCCAATTTGCGACTTACCTCATGATAGTAAGTTGTTTTCGTCTGATAAAGATCCCTGTCCTTTTTTTTCAGCTCGGTGAATGGCTAAGTGTGGTTTGATTGGGTTATTGATTTGCCTAAATACAAAGACTCGTTATTGTCGCATAACTAAGGCTCATCAAATTTCATGAAACTCGACATAATATTCAAGTTATGTCCGTGACCAACATCCGCCAGATGAAAATAAACGAACCATTATACAGTAATGCTTGTGACTTACGGCGCCACTATCAGCCTTCCAGTGACCAGGAAAGTAGCACATCTTCTACAGTCTGTTGTTACCGCACTTTCGTTCACATGTCTGAGCTTGGATATTTTCAGTCTGAGAATTGAACATTCTTTGTCAGCTCGCTCTCTCCTCCTATAATGCCACGCATTATTAGTGTTATTGTTAGTGATGCAAAATATCTTAAGGGATTGGTCCTATTAGCAATGCTTCATTACGTACTAAAGTTTGGTGTTACTGGCTGTGATACGTAATGTCCAAAAGTAGCTGCTGGTGTTTTTGACACTGGTAGATCATACTATAAAGTAGCCTACAGTGTTTGGCAGTGATATATAATACCATACAGTATTGGTGGTGTTATTGTGATATATTTTACCATAAAGCACACCATTAAGCATCCTGGCTCTGTATCATCCGTTGTATGTGATAATCCTGATATGATTTAACGCCTCTGTTATTCTATACAGCCCATGCATTAATGAATACCTACTCGTTTGTGATAATAACGACCCTTCGACTGCACCAGTAATAGAGTCAGCTGTGTCATAAAACAGTTAATAAACCTGTTACCGACTATCGCTGATGTTGTTATTAATTACCAATAATTGTAACTGCTGGAGACTTGAGATTTAAGAAAGACTATGTATGTTCCAGTATTATATATTCAAGAGGCAGATGTTTATCAGTGGCTGGATTTTATTGGTTTGAGAATACAGTAATATATCAGTGAAAATCACGTGAATACATATTTGTAAAAGAAAGTAACAATGGAATTCAAGATATGTGATACTGTTACAGTGCAATATGTAACACTGAAAGTGCGTAAAAGAATAATATATAAGCATCTTAATATAACAGTGAAAGTCACTTGGTCAGTTGTGGGTATTGCTATAGATATTGACGTCACCTACTTCTCTGCACCACCGGGCTTCACCAAACAAAACAATAGAAATATCCCTGTTGTACCCCTGTATTTGGTAATGTTAGAAATGACATTGGACAGGAACAGGTGTATAAGGAGCCAAAAATAGGGCAACGGATGAGAGGCGAAGAAACAAGGAAATAGTGATCGCTTATTTTTTCCTTCAGTCCATATCCCCTCTGGCCCATTTCCTCACAGAACCACAAATCTCACCCTCTACTGATATATCCCCAGTTTGGTTTCCCGGTTACCATCTCCTCACAAACTTCCGTAACAAGAGCGGCACATGTTGTTATATCAGATCCCAATATGCAGTTGACACAGTTATAATATTCACTTCATCCAGTTTTGATTACTCATTGTATAAACTAAATTGTCAAAATATTACCAGATATATCTGTGTAGTCTATCGCTTTCCCAATGTTTCTTCGGAACCCAGTGTATCTTATTCCATATCCACAGAGTTGAGTAACCTTAAGCTTGCCCTTAGCACCGAAATTACCATTTTGGGTGATTTTAACATACATAATGTTGAATGGTTATTGCATATTGCCAGGACTGATGATTCTGGTCTAGGGTGCGAGCTGTATGCAGAAACGTTTAATCTCACCCAGCTGATAAAGCAACCAACCAGAATACCTGATAATCCTGACCATAATGCCCATCTCTTGGATTTATTCTTGACAAATAATCCAGATCAATACAGGATAGAGGTTCTGTCACCACTTGGATCCTCTGACCACAATCTCATCAAAGCCTCATTAGTTAACCCCCCCACACCTCCCCGTTCTGAACCTGTCAGGGTGACCCGATGGCACTTTGATAGGGCAAACTGGGATGGATTTAGAAATTATCTTGCTGACATTCCGTGGCAGTCTTTCTTCTCTAATGATCCCGGTTCTACCCAGTCCCACATTTGCGACTTAATACTAGCTGGTATGGATTTATTCATACCAAGTCAACAGTTCACTAAAAGATCGAACACTCCAAAATGATGTGATGGCAACTGTGCCAGAGTACCAACCCAAAAGTCATTAGCATATAACTCTTACTTATAATCAAAAACACCTGAATCACTCTCTCAATTAAAAATTGCTAGAAATCATGCAAAAGATGTAATAAATATAGCTAAATCAAACTTTCTTCAAAACCAAGCACCAAAACTACTTAACAACCCTTGTGACAATCGAATATTCTGGTCAACTCTTAATTCTTTCAATAATAACTTTAACAAATCATCATCCATTCCCCCACTGAAATCTTCAGATGGCAACATTACAAATGACCCTCGTGGGAAAGCAGGTATTTTTGCCAATACATTTGCCAGATATTCTACCATTGACAATGCCAGCCAGAACGTCCCAGTACTAGAACTTGGCTCTCCCGAAATTGTCCCACTTAAAATATAGACAGGATAAGTAAAATCCATCCTAGACAATTTACCCACCAACAAAGCTCCAGGCCCAGATGGAATGCCGCCAATTGTTTTGAAAAAGTGTTCCCCTGAA
>NC_137020.1:5796771-5859271 GCF_032717465.1 Coenobita brevimanus | reverse complement strand
TTGGAGCTGCGGATTGGGAGGCCCTTAGGCAGTACTTCTTTGATTTTCCCTGGAATGATTATTGTTTCCATGGCCGGGAGCTATCTGAGTGTGCTATGCGCATTACGGAGGTTATTCTGTCAGGCATGGAAGCATACATTCCTTTCTCATATCCTTTGACTAATGCAAGAAAGACTTGGTTTAATCACGCTTGTTCTAATGCCATCCACAACAAGGAGAGGGCCTATAAAACGTACCGGAGCCAACCCACCCCTGAATCACATCTTTTTCATGTTTCTGCCCGGAATCGTGTTAAGTCTGTTCTTCACTCTGCTAAAAATAATTTCATCTGTACTAATTGCTCTCAACTCTCCAACTCGAATTCTTCCAACTCCTTTTGGCACCTTGCCAAAAACCTTTCTAACAACTTTACCTCATCATCCCTCCCTCTTCTTTTCTATTCTTATGGCTTTGTAGCTATTTCTTCTACTGATAAAGCAGATCTCTTCGCTCAGACTTTCTCCTCCAATTCCACCTTAGATGATTCCGGTGCTGTTCCTCCATCACTTCACGCCTCTGACTTCCTCATGACTGACATTAAAATTTCTTCAGCTGCTGTATTTTCTGCCATCATTGGCTTCAATACTAACAAGGCATATGGGCCTGATGGAGTCCCTCCTGTTGTCCTCAAGAACTGTGCTTCTGTGCTTACACCCTGCCTAGGTAAACTCTTTCGCCTTTGTTTTTCAACTTGTACCTTTCCTTCTTGCTGGAAGTTTGCTCTCATTCAGCCAGTCCCAAAGACGGGTCATCATTCCCAACCCTCTAACTATCGTCCAATTGCTTCAACATCCTGTGTCTCAAAAGTTTTTGAGTCGATTCTTAACAGAATAATTTTAAAGCATCTTTCCTATCGCAACCTTCTTTCCGATCGTCAGTATGGGTTCCATCAGGGACGCTTGACTGGCGATCTTCTCACCTACCTTTCAGACTCCTGGTCATCCTCCTTTCGGGTCTTTGGCGAAAGCTTTGCCATTGCACTTGACATCTCAAAGGCTTTCGATTGAATCTAGCATAAATCTTTAATTTCCAAACTGCCCTCTTACTGTTTCTATCCTATCTGTGCCTTCATCTCTAGCTTCCTTTCTGGTCATTTTATAGCTGCTGTTGTAGACGGCCATCATTCTTCTCCTAGATCTATCAACAGTGGTGTTCCTCAGGGCTCTGTCCTATCACCAACTCTCTTTCCTTTATTCATCAATGTTCTTCTAAGCTGTACATCTAATCCTATCCTCTTGTACGCTGATGATTCCACCCTTCACCTTTCCATTCGGTTCCCGCAACGTCCATCTCAGCAGTTACTTCAACAAACAAGGGATGAGGCTATGGCACACCTAATGTCTGATTTGGCTCGTATCTCTGACTGGGGTAAAAATAAGCTGGTTGTTTTTAATGCATCTAAGAATCTGTTTTTACACCTATCAACCCGTCAAAATCTTCCACAGGAGTACCCACTAATGTTTAATAATATTCAGCTTAATCCTGCACCATCCTTGAACATGTTTGGGGTTTCATTCACACGGGACTTATCTTAAAAAGATCATATTGCATGTCTTGTAAAATCTGCTTCCAAGAGTAAGGGTGCTAAGCCTACTCCGTGCCTTCTTTACGCCTGCACAGTTGTTGATTTTATACACGGGTTTTATTCGCCCCTGCTTAGAGTACGACTCCCATGTGTGGGGAGGCTCCCCACATACAGCTCTTCTCAATAGGGTGGGGTCAAAGGCTATTCGTCTCATTAACTCTCCTCCTCTTACTGGCTCCCTTCAATCTCTGTCTGTTCGCCGCACTGTTGCCTCTTTATCTCTTTTCTATCGCTACTTCAATGGTCACTACTCCTCTGAACTGTCTGCTTGCATCCCTCCACCTCTACGATGGGCGGGTAGCACCCGTCTAGCAACAAACTCTCATCCCTTTTCTGTCCGACTCTCTAATGCAAGAGTTAACCGTTACTCCCAGTCTTTCATTTATGCAACAGGTCATCTCTGGAACTGTCTCCTTCCGTCTGTATTTCCTAGTTCCTATGATCTCCAGTCTTTCAAACGCAGAGTGTCCTGGCATCTCGAAATGAATGGATCTTGAATTTGGCTCTCCTTTGTATTGTTTTTGTTTTTTTCTTGGAAGGAGCGCTCATGCTGGCTCAGCCTTTGGTTACTTCTTCCTCGCTTAAAAAATAAATAAAAATAAAACATTCCTACCTCTTATCCTGCGACATTAAAAAAAAAAAAAGTTTACTCATGTTTGATATAATGCTGTCCACAACAAGGAAGCCTACAAAATGTTACAGAGTCAACCCACCTCTGGATCTCATCTCCCTTAACCCACTTGCATTGAGCATCCTCAGTATAAGACGGAACTGGGCATTTTCAAAATTTAATAACGAAAACTCCGGGGGAGGAACCTATGAGTTTCGCGACTATGAGCCGATAAGTGGAGGGTGGTAAACTTAGTGTCCTTCCAGGAAAATCCCTTGCACAGGACCTCTGGGAGCTAATGGGATAAGTCTTTGTCCAGAAGCGTGCTAAGTCTGTTCTCTGCTCTGCTAAGAACATATTCGTTAATAATAAATGCTCTGAACCCTGCAACTCAAATTCTACCCGATCCTTCTGGTACCTTATCAGAAACCTTTCTAACAACTGTACTTCATCAATCTTCATTCCTCTTTTCCGTTCTGATAACTCTGTTGCTGTTTCGTCTATTGGAAACGCAGAACTCTTTGTTTAAACACTTTCCTCTAGTTCCATCATAGACGATTCCAGTGAAGTTCCTCCAACACTTGCTTCCTCTGGCTTCCTCATGACTGACAATAGTATTTCTTTAATTGATGTACTTTCTGCTCACTCTGGCCTAATACTAACAAGGCATTTGGGTCTGATGGTGTCCCTCCTGTTGACCTCAAAAACTATGCTTCTGTTCTTACACACAGTTCATGGAAAGAAGCCTATATCCACCCAATTCCGAGGAAAGGAAGTTCCTCTGACCCCTCTGATTACAGACCAATAGCAGTCACATCTTCTCTTGGTAAGGTACCTGAAGCTTTAATTGAGAGGTATATGAGGGAGGGGGGGGGTGAGTTGGGGGTAGGGGAGTCAAATGGTGGGTGACAGAGTGACTTGGAGGCGTTTTGTCTGCGGCCACCCTTTGCGGGATTAGGGCGTCGGGCTATAGATAGATATAGATAGATAGATAGATAGATTAAACATCTTTAATCCAACAACTTAATTAGTGATAAACAATATGGTTTTCGCCACGAAAGATCCACCATTGACATACCCAATCTCCTAACTCATACCATTCATCAATCAATTGACCTACATGGAGAAACTCATGCGGTAGCCCTTGATATTTATAATGCTTTCGACAGAGTATGGCACCGTTCCCTGGTGTCCAAACTCCCTTCCTATGGGCTAACGTCTTTTGTTCCTTTGATTTCCTCATATCTCAATGACAGGAAAAAAAGGGTAAAACTATAGATGATGTATATTCCAATTTCCACTCAATTAATGCCAGCGTGCCGCAGGGATCAGTTCTGGCGCCAACCCTGTTCCTGGTTCATATTAATGATCTCTTATCTGTCACCCACAATCACATCCACTCATGTGCAGATGACTCAACACTACATAGTTCATTCACACTCAAACATCCATTTACAAAGTCTAATATCTGTACCTCTCAACTCAGTACAGCCATCTCCATAAATCAAGACCTATCTACGATCTGAGAATGGGAACAAAACAACCTTGTCTCATTTAATGCTAGTAAAACTAAATATATACAATTTACTAATAGACAGATATTGCCAGATTCGTATATTACTTTCAGTACTACTAATATTCCCATCACCAAAAGTATTGAAATTCTTGGCATCTCACATAACAATGCCCTCAGCTGGACCTTTCATGTTAGATCACTTGCTAAAACTGCCTCAAAGAAACTGGATTAATGGACAGAGTCCGTAACTTCTTCACTGACGAGCAGTTAGCTATAATTTATAAAAGTCATGTGCGCTCTCAGCTTGATTATTGCTCACCCTTGTGGAATGGATGTGGAGAGGTTGCATTAACACTACTAGACAAAATTCAGAACAAAGCTATTAGACTTATTAACAACCCTGCCATTATAAATAAACTACCTCCCCTACAAGTAAGAAGGAATGTTGCCTCTCTTGCATTATTTTACAGATATTTTTATGGCAAATGCTCAGACGAAGTTGCGTCCATGGTGCCACCTCTCCATGCCTTCCCTCGTGCTACACGAGCATCTGGTAGCGCTCATGACTGGAATGTCACTCAGCCATTTTGCAGAACTTCTGCCTATCAGAATTCTTTCATTCCCCGAACTGCATCTCCTTGGAACTTGCTTCCTCAGCGTTGTTTCCATCCAAACTTCAACCTACAGCTGTTCAAGTCTAACTGTTACAGATGTTTTATGAACAGAGGACACCAGTAATCTGATAAATGGATTTTTTTTTTATTCATTTGTTTTTCCTTCCTCTGTTCTGTTATATATATATATATATATATATATATATATATATATATATATATATATATATATACATATATATAAAACTTCCTAAGTAAACTCTTTCACCTTAGTCTGTCAACTTGTATCCTTCCTTCTTGCTGAAGTTTAGCTGTGATTCAGCCTATCCCTAAGAAGTGTTACCATTCCCAGACCTGTATCTTTCGGCCAATTATTTTTTCACCCTGTATTTACAATATTTTGTATTCAATTCATATTAGAAATAGCAACTTTCCTAAAAGAACCTTCTTTCCCATTGCCAGGATACGTTTCACCCAGGACGGTCTACTGATGATCTTGTCACCTTCCTTTCAAACTCCTAGTCTTCCAACTTTCGGGACTATGTCGAAAGCTTTGCCATATTCCTTGACACCTGAAATGCTTTCATTCGAGTCTGGCATAAATCTTTAGTTTCCAAACTGTCCTATAAATGTTTCTATTCATCTATCTGTGCCTTCATCACAAGCTTCTTTTATGTTCGTTCTTTTGCTGATGTAGATGGTCACCATTCTTCTTCTAGAGCTATACAGGTATTAGCGACGTTCGTCAAGGTTCTGTCCTAACATTAACTGTCTTCTTTCTATTCATCAGTGACCTAAGCTGTACGTTTAACGATATCCACTCATATGCTGATGACTCCACCCGTCGCCATCAGTTCATTTCTCCAAGCATCCACCTCAGCAGTTACTTCAACAAAGATGGGAAGTTTATGGCACACCTTATGTTAGACTTGGTTCATATTTGTGATTGGGGTAAAAGTAATCTTGTTCTTTTAACGCATCAAAAACTCAGTTGTTACATTTTTTGACTCATTAAAATTTTCCACTGGAATATTTTCTAATGTTTTGTACAATGTCCAGTTGAGTCCCGCATCATCCTTGAATATAGTTGGGGTTTCATTATCTCCCAGGTTAACCTTGGAAATTTCAGACTAGCTCTCTTGAAGAATCTGCTTGTAAGAAATTACATGTTGTAAGCAGACTCTGTGCCTTTTTTCACTTTGGCATAATTGTATACTTTATACAGGGGTTTTATGTGCACCTGTGTAGAGTACCAATTCTCCAGTGTGTGGAGGCTCCCCAAATATAACCTACCTCTTCTCAACAAAGTAAAGCCAAAGGTTTTTAGTCTCATTAAAACTCCTCCTCTTACTGTCTCCTTTTACCTATGTTTCTTCGCTGCACTATTTCATCTCTATCTTTTTTCTATCGCTAGTTCAATGGACACTTCTCCTCTGAACTACTTGCATCCCTCCACCCCTACAGTGGGCACATAGTACCCGTCTAGCAGCAAACTCTTCTGTTCAACTCTTTAATGCAAGAGTTAACGGTTACTCCCAGTCCTTCATGCAAGCAACATATCAACTCAAGAACTGTCTTCTTCTGTCTGTATCCTCCAGTATTTTATTCGCAATGTGTCCAGGAATCTTGAAGTGAACGGATCTTGAATTTGGGTATCTGTTATTTTGTTTTTGCTATTTCTTGAGGGAGCTATCCTGCTGGCTTCTGGCCTTCGGTTCCTTCTTTCTTGCATTAAACAAAATCCCAACTCGTCCACACCACTCCCACCTACAATCATCAGTTCCCACCAGACTCCTTGCCCGAACACTTCACCAGCTACACCTCAAGTAGCTCAGGGTCTTGTAAGCTCTTATGGGCATACCAGATGAAGACGAGGGCAGTGCGGTGCGGAAGACCACTGAGCTGATACACATTTGACTAATGGACTGAATGCAACCAAAACAGATTACAGGCAGACGAGGTGGAGGTGGAATAACAGAGGAGAAAAGGGAAAGATAGAGTACGTCTGGTATGTGTGCCTGTGTGCGTGATTCTAACGGTTGTATGCTTGAACTTGAATGTCTCCCCCTGCCCATTTGAATCTATTGTGTGTGTGTGTGTGTGTGTGTGTGTGTGTGTGTGTGTGTGTGTGTGTTAGTCTTTCTTGTTTGTGTGTACCACGCATCTTTGTGTATTTTTGGCTTGATCAACTTGACATAATTACCTAATACCAGACACATAGTTCCTATAAAAACTTCACTCACTTGGTGTTTCTCTTTTCACACTCGACTCAAATCTTTTTATTCAACAGACACTGAATTAAGATCAGAAAATCTAATCCTCCTTCTCAGTTCCAGTTCTTTGCTAGCTATGTAAGTCGTAAGTCCTCTCTCTCTCTCTCTCTCTCTCTCTCTCTCTAGTTAACTTATCCGTTGTATTTCACTCCCCCCCTTTTTTCCAAAACAACTGATTCAAAGTTAGCATTTGATAACACTTCTGAATCCTCTCTCGTTCACCATTGTAATTATTTTCAGATAACATTTCGTGTAATATGTATTCTAGCACTCTGGGGAATAGTCTCATTACTGGATCTGCACCTCCACCCCCCAAAAAAATAAACAAGGAATGTTTTATCCACATGCGCCATACACCGTTGCTTTAAGGAATGTTTGTTCTGTCATTAACTCACACACACACACACACACACACACACACACACACAGTGGTAACGTTCCCGCCTGCCAACTGGTGGACGGGAGTTCGCGCCTCGCTCAGGTTGCGAAAAAGTTTCACTGACGAAGTGGGTGGTTACTGTCCCCCTTGAGCAAGGGGACGGGTGTGTGCGTGTGTGAAGGTCACAGCCTTGCCCTTAGATCGGACTATATGAGCTCTGAGCTCCCTTCCGGGAGGGTAAAATGCTGACGATCACGACCATCAAGTGATCCTGACCGACCCTGTGAATTACACACACACACACACACACACACACATACACACACACACACATACACACACTATGAACTCTACATATTTGCAAAGGTCTTGTAGGTCAAAAGTTTCCTCATGACTAGTTTCTTTTCAGAATTTCATTTGATTGTTTCCAAATCTGGTTTTGGGTTTTTGTTACTACAACTGTACAAGCAGTTGTAAAAAATTAATAAGAGGAGAAACTGATACAAATCCGACATAGTAGGACAACAGTTCCTGGTTTGTCTCCTTTAAATCCAGGAAGGATCCGAGCTCCTGATTGCCTAAGTTTTCAGCCACAAGTCTCCAATTCCTTAAAATCCCTTCTTTATAGTACAATTTAAGCAAATTTGCTCTTACATCCATGCCGTTACAAAACGAATCTTGAATATATTTGACATTACTGATGGGTCAAACTCAATGATCCATTTAATACAAAACTAACACAAGTATCGCGACACAAAAATTATTCCATAAAACTGCCAGGCCTATTTCTCCCAGAGTTACTAGCAATATAAAATCCATAAAGGGAAAACTGAAATAAAGGAGTAAGATCTCTACCGCCAAGCGTAACGGACGTAACGGTTTCGCCCCATCGACTTTTTCCCGCCCAAATTAAACTGACTTCAATACCCGTGATAGTGGAGTGACGGCCAACACATACACACACAGAGACACACACACACACACACACACACACACACACACACACAGACATACAGAGAGAGAGAGAGAGAGAGAATGGTTATTAATGAAGAAAGTAGTGAGAAAGATGAAAGATGAATGAGGCAACAGTACAGCCACAACCTTGCTAAATGTATTGCAAACACTGGCAAGGAGTCTGGTTTACCATGTGGTGAAAGGATATGTCTGTCACTGCCCTTTCGACCCGACATCCTACACTTCTCGCTCCTTGCCCTCCCTTACAGTACCCTCAATCTCTCCCTCTCCCTCGCCCTCACCCTCACCCTCTGCCTGTGTTTCTTGCTTGCCGGAATCTTTCGATTCTGCATGCATGATGGTCAGTTCCGTATGTTTGGCTGTTTGTTTGTCGGTTTTTCTGCACTCTACAGGTCATAATTTAGCGCCAATCGTTCAGGAAAAAAAAATTAAGAAGGTAGATATCCACAGACCCTGGAGGCCTGTTGTTTTTCATCAAAATTGGTCAAAGGCACTGGGCTAGATGGGGGTTGAGTCCGCATCTTTAACATGGGGCAATTTTTCACAAATTCATATCTCCGTGAGTTCTCATCGGATCAATAAAAAATTTTATAGACATAGAGGATGGTAATGTCTAACGTCAGACGCAATCGGATCCATCCGGCAAGCACTCTGCCCAAGGCAGTTTCATCTGTCTGTTTGTCTGTGTGTCTGTCTGTGATTGTCTGTGTGTCAGTGTGTTTGTCTGTCTGCCTCTGTCTTTTGGTCTGTCTGTCTGTCTGTGTCTGTCTTCTGTATCTGTCTATGTCTAACTGTGTCTTTCTATGTGTGTGTGTGTGTGTGTGTGTGTGTGTGTGTGTGTGTGTGTGTGTGTGTGTGTGTGTGTGTGTGTGTGTGTGTGCTTGTCTCTGTCTCTGTTTATTTGTCTGTCCATGTCTATCTGTTTGCGTCTATCAGTGTTTCTGTCTGTCTGTCTCAGCCTGTGTGTGTGTGTGTGTGTGTGTGTGTGTGTGTGTGTGTGTGTGTGTGTGTGTGTGTGTGTGTGTGTGTGTGTGTGTGTGATTAAGGACAGTGTATCATATAGGGGTGCAGGTGTCTGTTGCGTTTCGTGTACTTTAGTTCCAGACAATTTCACGCCACTCGAGAGAGAAGCTTCGCTGTAAAGGGTTGAAGAGATGAAGAAAACAACAAGTAGGTAACAGAGTGAGGAATGGGGAAGAGACAGGCCGTGAGAGAACCACGTGGGCGGACAACTTTGTTTTCTGGAAGTTAGGCAGGTAAAGAGGAAGTCAGAGGAGGGCGGTTCGAGGAGATTGAGGAAGAGACAAAGCTGAAGATGAAGTGGATGGAGTTGGAGACAGCTGAGTGAGATAAGAAGTAAGTTTGACAACTGAATAAGTGAGTAAAATGAGGAACAGTGAAGTGTATCCACAAGAAGTGAGTGACGTGGAGATGGAGGGGAAGTAAAAGAGTTGCAGGTCCTTTGTAAGCTCACTGTAACGCCCTGGTTGTGAGATGGGTAGGAGAGGATCAGAGAGGAAGAGGGCAAAGGAAAGGTAAAGGGCTGGAGGAAGGGATGCTTAGGAAAGGGAAGGAAAGGCAGGACTGAGTGGAAAGGAAAAAGAAAGAGGGGGGATAAAAGAAAAGAGAGTGATGCATAGAAACAGGGAGGAACTGAGAAAGGGAATGGCGAGGGATATGCGAGAAGAGAGAAATGTAAAGAAATGGGAAAGAAGGAAAATGAGTGACAACCCTCTGAAAGGACATTTCAATGTTGCACTTTCACTTGCTCAGAGACTGGTACGCAAATGGGTGTTTCAGAGTTATCTATTTCCACAAGCAAGGGTGGACGGGGATGCGGCTGCCCTCACTGCCGCATATCTTAACACCAGCTTATAGACAGAAGCATAAGGTTCATGAATGTTCCTCTTTACGAAAAGAAAAAAAAAAAAGAGGGTGGGGCATGGATACCAGTAAACAGCAGAACATTAACACAAAATTTGCAGTTACAAAGGAGTCATTCACCGGAAAACATTTTCAAGACCACTCCACTGAGCAGTCTATATACAAGCGGTAAAACCAGTCGGCCTAGCCCAGCTATTGGCACTGCATTGCATACAAAGCTACAAAGCCGTTCAAATTAGTACTGCAGTGCACATACAGAGCCAAAGAAGCTCACACAATTAAGCCAACACTGTCGCAAACTGGAGTTTAGTTCTCTCATATTGACCTCCACTCTCACCCTTACCACTAATCTCTGGAAATCAGATCTTAAATTTTATACTTTAATACGCGAGTGCGCTACCCACGTCTTACTCCATAATATAATGACACCAGCGAGCCAGAATACCTAATACTGTCTTGTGACCTCATCTTCAACACAGGTGCACAGAACGACAGAACATACAGGCATGGAAAAACAGAGAATAAAGTTTTGATGATACTTTTTATACACATGCAAAATTTATATTATAACGTTATTCAGTTCCATATTATTTTTGTGAAGGAGTCAAATGACAATGAAAAGCATGCCGAGTTCCCTTGAACAATGTAAGCAAGAGAAATTGACGATTGGTATGCCACTGTTGCTTCCCTAATTTAGTAATAAATTACAAGATGAAAGAGAGCGACAAGACTGCAGAAATGAAGTTTTTAATACAATGATGAAAGAAACAAAGGTTTGAAGCCAGGTGGTTGTTCTTCCCAGGAATAAAATTTAATCGTGAAAGGGCAATAGTCAAGATCCGTTCACTTCGACACGCCCAAAACTTTGTCACTGGTAGAAGGAAATACTGACTGAGTAAGGCAATTCCGGTCTGACCTGCTGAATACACTAAAGGCTGAAAGTATCAGTTAACTCTTGCTTTAGAAAATTGGACCAAAAAAAAAAAAAAAAAAAGGTGAAAGTTTAGATGCGCATCCCCGCGGAGTCCCCACCCCCTAGGACGGAGCCACAACACCACCCTCACCCCAGGAAGATACCACAGTGGGGCAGGTGAGCGCGACGGAGAATTAGGGCAAAACGGGCACAGGTACGTCCCGACTCTATGCCTGTCTTCCCCTCAACACGCCCAACCACGACATCTCAGTAACGGCCACCTACATCTCGGCCGGACCAGTCTTTGCCAGGACTGGGGTGGGACTGCTCCAGATACAGTCCCAGGCAGGACCGCGGTAACGGCCACTGTATGTACCAGGGAAGGGACGGCCACTGTACGCCCTTCTGCTGCAGCCATATCTGGGTTAGCTCAGGCGTGATGGCCACTGTACACACGTCGGCAGGCAGGAGCAGGAAAGGTGGAACCGCAGCGATGGCCACTGTACTCGCTGGGGAGGGAACGGCCACTGTACTCGCTGGGGTGGGAAGGGCCACTGTACATCCCTCATACACATCCTCCTCCTACGGGAGTACCACCACAGTAACGTCCACTGTACGTAACGGGGAGGGAACGGTCACTGTACGTCCCTCAGCTACTTCCCATCAGGCAGGCAGATCCGTGGCGATGGCCACTGTACGCGCCAGGGAGGGAACAGCCACTGTACGTCCCTCATCTGCCCCTCCCTCCTTCGGGAGCAGCACTGCGATAACGGCCACTGTACGTTCTGGGGAAGGAACGCCACTGTACGTCCTTCTGCTGCTACCCCGAGGACCCGTGGACCCGTGATGATGGCTACTGTACGCGCCGGAGAAGGGACGGCCACTGTACGCCCTTCATCCATAGTGCCGAGGGTTCTCCTGTCGGAGGAAGCCTCTGGCACAGCCCACTTTCCATCCAGAGGCCGTGGGACACCCCTTTGTCTCCCCCTCCAGGTGTGGTTCCCCGGAGCAGCTGCTGTTTGAGGAGTAGTGGCGAGGTCTGATACCTGAGGAAGGGATCCACGCCGTTCAGCCTGCCCCCGGACGACGCCCAGCCCTGACGGACACCCCACGGACAAAACGCCACAGCCAACCCCTGATGGTGCCCCAGTCCAGAGGTGACCGCAGCCCCCGTCCTCCCAGGGGCACCCCCAGGACCCCAGGGCGGGACAGCCCTGACCCCACTCACCATCACCCCTTCACCAGGAGCAGACGGTGGCAGGCGTGACTCTTGTCCCTGTCAGGCCTCAGTCCTGAGGGCCATACTTGAGGTCGAGGCCCCTCCAGGAAAGGGCCTCTCTGTACACCAGTCTGCAGCCACGCCTGGACCACCTCACCCCCTGCAGTAGTTCTGTGCCCCCTACGGGAGGGTACGCCCGACTACCAGCCTCCCACACCCGGGCACCATTTGTGATTAGCCCAGGTTTCAGCGGCCCAATAAGCCAAACAGTATAATACCTGTGCCACCATTGTGAAACAGGGATTGACAGAGTCTGTGTTACATGTCTTACCCACACCGATGGTGCAGTGACAACTGACAGTGTCTATATTCAACATAGCAGTACCTCTAATACAGAGTGAAAACTGGCTAAGTCTAGAACTAATGAGTGGTACACTAAGACTGTATGGTAAAGGCTATTGCAGACTACTTACAACTACTGTGTATTGTGGGTAAATAGTAGTGACTGCCAGTGATTACACTTACATATATACTGTATGTATAAATGTTGTGTATCAAAGCCTGACATTGTCCATAAACCTATACTGTACATATTTGCTGTATATTGTAAGGGAATCAGAATTGAGGCAATATATGTGTAAGGTTGGTCTGCCGAGTTTTTATGCCCTGTTCTTTTTGTTGTGTGTTCTAGTTCCGGTCTCAAAAGTGGACCCCGCTCAGTAGCTAGTGTCCTTAGAATGAGAAGTCGACCTAAAAACACCTAGCATAACAAAAGTGTTTTGCCAGACGGGTGCTGAACGTCCGCCGTAATGGAGGAGGGTTGCAATGAGACAGTTCAGATGATCAGTAGTCGCTGAAACTGCGATGGCAGCGAGACAACGATGTTCTGCAACTATGATAAAGATGGGAGTTTATATGAGTCAATAAAAGAAGGGAGCAGATGAAATGACAAGCCTCTGACTCAATCCTGCATAGAGAAGATGAGCCCCCACCACGTACACACACACCCAAGAGTTGTACTGGTCATAAAAGGAATAATGCTGGTACTATAAAACTTTTCCCTCCCTTTAGCATGGGAAGGATCCTTCGCTGAATTGGTATTAAAAAAAAAAAAATCCTTCTCTTTCTGAGCTGCTCAAAGGGCAAGGTCTTCCCTTCGAGCAGCAGAAATTGTTGGAACTTGACGGAATCATTTTACCCGTCTCTTCAAAATCCCTTCGCAATTTTTGTGCTTTCATTTGTAGTTTATTATCTTAACTATATTTAAAATGTCGATGAATGGTACTGTACAATTTTTTAAATACGATTTACAACGATATATTGATATTTCAGTGCTATTTGTATCGCTTTAAAAATGTTATCCATGTCGGCTGAGATGCTTAGCCAGACATAAACAGGGCAGACGACGTACTACCTCCGACATTCATCCAGTCATATATGATCTGACACTGAGAAATCTTACACATTATGGCCAGGGTCACACGAGGATTTCTTTCAAGAAACATTTTGCTTGTTAATTTGCCTGGAAAAGGAAAAGCTACCATAAAGGTCACACGAATGGTTCGGGGCATGTCTTCCAGCTGAATAAAAAAAAAAAAAAAAAAGTGAGAGCCGGCATGCGAGTACATGAGACGGATGTTAACAAGTGATTCTTACACTTATGAATAACAATGTTTAAATATTAAAATATTCCTCGAATATAATTTAATAAAATATTGTCTTGAGTGAACACCGCTGTGGCCTTGGCCAGAATGGCATTTATGGATGAACGCAGACCGACAGTATGGATCCGGTGGCCACCTCTCACATTTCAAATGTGTTATGCTTTCATTATCCAGCATGAAATATGCTTGTTTTGATGTATTAGTTTATATATCTAACCCTTCACCATACCAAATATCAGCAAGGTGGATCGTTCTAGCTTGTCAGTGCTACCAGCCTTAATATTTTCCTTTCCATTCCAAGTGAATCTGTTTTTTTTTGTTTTTTTTTCCGACTATGGGCAAAGGCTTCAGGGCCTATTTCTCGGGAGCAGTGACCTACCCTAAGGCCCAGTAGTCCTCCTACACCTCCACATGTCACCACTTAGGCGCTAATACCCACCGTCCATATTAAATACATGCTAGGACTGTCTCATACAGCACTAGTGTATTGGTATTAGCGGGGGTACTTTTACGACATGTCGGCGGGTCATCTGGTAGATCAGGAAGGTCTGCTTTTAGGAAATTCTAATCCTTAAACTGTTTCCTGCCCCAGCCGTGATTCGATCCTGGGTCCATTAGGACTGCAGGTCGCCTCTCTACAGATTCAGCCACAGCCTCCCCCAATGGAAATCAAAACTCCCTAGACGGGAAGGGAAAGTTTAGGGAAGAGATTATTTTTAAGAATACGGCTGTAAAATCCTTGTATAATGTCAATAGCTGTGTTAAGACTTCCATCCCTGATGGTGCCCCCCCATCTCACCCTTTCTAGTGAAAGCTAATTTTACAGGGGAAGTTCTGTGATACACAGTAGGTCCCGAGAAAAAGAATCCTAAAATTACTAACGGAGTACGAAGAAGTTAGAGTAGTTGTGTGTTGTTGAATATTGAGGGATATGAAAATAGAAGGTTTTTGTGGGGTGAAAGATCTAGAAACTAAAATTATGATGGATTAAAATCAACAACCTTCCCTTTACATTAGTTATGTATCCAAATCAGAAACCATGTATTAATGTCAAAAGAAGGTAAACATAATAGGAAGGACGAAATTGTGCATTCTTAAAGTCACAAGAGAAACAAAGGATGTGAAAGCAAAGTAAAGGAAATTCCATCCACATACCATCCTAATGCCTTTCTCTCTCTCCCCACCCTTTTCCGCCTTCATTTGCCCCATCGCCTCTCCAGCATCCCTCCACCACCCACACTTTCTCACTGTGCAAACACCAGTTTCAGTGTGAGTGAGACGACGTGGCAGATTCAGAGTGTTGATGTATTCCGTATTTACCTTCACTTCTCTCTCTCTCTCTCTTCGTTGCATTGGTCCCTGTTCTGGGCACAACACATGGTGGTTGGAAGATGGTGGGCAAGTGGTTAAAGGAATTGTCAGCCGTCCGAAGGGACACGAGTAACATCCCAGTCTTGGCCACGGAACAACCTCTTAGAATGAATGTCGTTAAGACAGATTATTCTTATTTCCCGTGACACCTATCTCCTTGTTACTAAGAGAAAAAAAAATACTGTCATTACGCTAATCTCACTCCTCTCCCCCCAACCCCGAAATCTATCTATCTATCTATATACCTAGGCTGCTTCCCCCAAGGAAAGGGAGGTAGCCGAGACAGGACGACTCACTCTCCATTTACTCATCCATTCAAACACATTCATTCGCATCTTAGCCCCAAAGGGGAGAACGGACAGATCCTCACCGCATCACACCGCACAAGGGTCAACTGCGCAATGCAAGCAGTGACATCCACAGCAGGGCCCGACAGCAGAACTGGTTTACCCCTGCCACATCATAACAGACCCATCCCCTTACCCGCACCTGACCTGACTAGCTGATCAGACCAAATGCGGGAGAATATCCCCTCAGGGCTGCGTCATCACTTATTCATTCACAATTTCTCTCCATTTATTTCTGTCACGCACAGCCACTCTTCCTTGCTCAACAGACATCCCTCTCGCATCCAGTGCTCTCTTCACATTGTCCATCCATCCTACTCGTGGTCTTCCTCTCAGTCTTACACCTCTCACATCAGATCTAGTTATCTTTTTCACCAATCGCTCATTATCCATTCTCTCCATATGCCCAAACCATTGCAACACCCTCTGCTCAACTCTACCAGCCATCTCCCGAACAACTCCAGTTCTCCTTCGCACTTCATCATTTCGCACTCGATCCATACGCGTCACTCCACACATACTCCTCAGACATCTCATCTCCATTACATTCAAACTTTTCCTCTCTGCTACACCCATATTCCATGTTTCAGCCCCATATAACGCAGTCGGTACCACAACACCCTCATACAGCCTTCTCTTTACATCCATTCTAAGTGAACGACATTTAAACACTTTTTTCATTCCTCCCAGCACCTTTCCTACTTCATTTATTCTAAACTTCACTTCTGCATCTATTCTTCCATCCACAGCAACATGTGACCCTAGATATTTAAAACAATCTACCTCCTCAAGCAACTCACCATTCAAAACTATATTCATCCCCCTACCATCTATCAACCTCGTACACTTCATCACTTTACTCTTATTCTCATTTACTTTCAATTTCCTCCTTTCACACACCCTTCCAAACTCCTCTACCAACTGTCTCAATCTCTCCTCTGAATCAGTCACCAGTGCAGTATCATCTGCAAACAGCAGCTGCTTCAGATTCCACTCTCCTCCATCAACATTTACCAGACTCAGACCACCTAAAACTCTTGCATTCACCTCCCTTACAACACCATCCATGTAAATATTAAACAACCAAGGCGACATCACACATCCCTGTCGCAGCCCCACTCTCACGGGAAACCAATCACTCACAGCATTTCCCACTCTTACACACGCTCTACTATTTACATAAAAACTTTTCACCCCTTTTAGTAACCTACCATCAAGTCCATACAATCTTAAAACAGTCCACAAATAGCTCGAATAAATTCAGTATGGACGAAACGTATTAACCTCGACGCGGTAATATAAGAATATATGTGGCAAACAGGAAAACTGGTGCACCTACGGGAACGAACTCTCAAATCTTTGGCCAGATCGTGACAAAAAGCTGACTTTGAATGCTGATAATGAATCAAACAGCTGTTGGCAAATACTAAGAAGAGTTATTTGTCGTGCTCATATCCTTAGATTTTGCTCATTAGTAGAGACAGCAGTCACAGATGTTTTTAGTACTCTGTATTTGATGTAAATGCAGCTATAAATCAAAACACATGATTATTAATTTCCAAATTTCTTTGTCTTTTAAATAATTTCCCTGCCTCAGCTTCGATCCTCCTTCAGTTACTACCCTGCCGTTCTTACGTCTCTCCCTTGTCGATGTGGTTTTTTCTTTAGTACCGTACATATTTTTCGTTCTTTAGTGTATCGCCGTCAATTTAGCATTTTCCTGATACCGCTTCACTGTTTCGGGAAACCCGCCTCATCTTGGCTCACTTCTCAGCTTCTTCCACTTTATCCTCTCTCTCTCTCTCTCTCTCTCTCTGTCTGGCGCCCTCTTTCTTCTTAGTCGGTGCCTAGCTTTTTTCCTGTCACTCTGTCTCTCTAATTAACTACTCCTGAAACAAACACCCTAAATTTTATTACCGTTCCCTCACACATTCCCTGCCTTTCACTTTCCTTCATTCCTATCTTTTCTTGCCTAGAATTCCTCCTTACCAAGACTTTCGTTACCCACCCTCATACTGTTCCTGCTACATAGTTTTCCTCCATACCTTTCTCCCTCTTTTGCACTGTCACAGAAGGCTATTAAGAAAGAAAAGTAAATGAAGCTTGGGTAAAGGGGAAGATATTGTCTTGCGCTGAAAGGAGCACCCAGAGAGTGCAGTACCTACGCGCCCACCTACTGGTCTAAGGGCCGAACATTGACCTTGCCTTATAAAATTCACCTTCGAGCAATTGCTCTCAGCATCCTTGCTTGTCCCTGAACCTTCCCACAAAGTTGACTCTATATCAAATCCAAATTGTTAATTTGGCCTTACCAAGTGACCTTTAATCTTAACCTTTGTGACTTTAACATTTACTTCATTGTCTTCAAAATCGAATCCCTTCATTTTCGCCTTTCTCTAAACCATCCCACGAAGGCAGGTCTTCATCGCATAAGAAAAAGAAAAGCTTAAGTTACCCTTCCTATGTAACCTTGACCTTTGACCTGTTGCCCTGAAAATTTCATAGATCTACTCCTTGGCTTACCCTCAATCCTTTCACCAAGTTTCGTCCAAATTAAGGCAAGAGCGTTATTGTTATATTGTTCAAATAAACACACAGACCGACTTTGACCTTGCCCTGTGTCCTTGACCTTTTGCTGCTTGTTATTAGAATTGCCTTAACCTCATTCCTTCTACCAAGTTTTGTATGAAATGGAATAAAACTGATTAAGGTCTTCTTGCTGGAATAAACTTTGGCCTAGCCTTGTGAACGTCACTTATGACATAGTGTTTTTAGAAACAATAAGTCAACCCATTTCCTATCCATCAACCCTCCACCAACTTTGGCTAAAATAAGATGAAAACTTTTGAGTTGTATCCACAGACACACACACACACACACACACACACACACACACATTTTATATATATATATATATATATATCTCTATATATATATATATATATATATATATATATATATATATATAGATATATATATATATATACCTATCATTTCCTGTGGCACCCCACGGGATGCATAGGGCCTCGATGAACTCACTTCACCAATATTTGTCCCTTGCCATCTCATTCAGGTCCCACCAACATTACTCTCCTTCTTCTTTTTTCATTGTCCTCAACCAGGTTTCCCGCGGCCTACCTCTGCCTCTACTTCCTCTAGCAGTCCACTCTGGCACATCCTGCATTAAACTGCCTTTTTTTCTATATATGTACCCCAGCCATTTCCAGCGAGACAGTCTCACATATTATTCAACTGGTTCCACTTTCGTAATATCCTTTACTCTTTCATTTGTAACTCTGTCTTGTCATTTTATCCCAAGCATCCTTCTCAGTATTTTATTCTCAAATCTTAATACGTTCTGCTCTGTTGCAATTTTACTGTACCATAACTCATGCCCATAAATTAATATTGGTCTAACCACGATTGGACAAATATGAATTGGAGCAGATGGGGGACGTGGAAGATGTGTGCAGCATATTCACTGAATATGTGCAGCATGTGATGTGGTGTGTGGGATGAAGTGAAGACGGAGGGGGGTGCAAGGAACAGCGTGGTAGAATGAAGAGGTGAGACAGTCTGTGGCACAAAAGAAGAAAGCATACAATGAATGGATGAGAAATAGGGGCGTGGAAGAAGTGGAAAGGCGGAAGAGAGAGTTATATGTAGAAAGGAGAAGAAAGGTGAAAAGATTAGTAAGAGAGAGTAAGAGAGTGGATGAGGAATTTGGAAGGAATTTGAGTGTAAAGTGGAGGGACTGTAAGAAAATGTTCCGGAAAGAGGTGAAGAGAGTAAGACAGGGTGGAAGTGGAGTTAGCAGGGAAGTGAAAGATAAAAATGGTAGATTACTAGTGGAGAAGGGAGAAAAAGTGAGCAGATAAAGAGAACATTTTAAGGAATTGTTGAACATAGAGGATGGAAGTAATGCAAGTATCAGTGGCTGGAGAATGCTGGGAAAAGGAGGGAGGTGAGAAGACAGGAAGAAATCAGTAGGATAGAAGCTGTGAAAGCAATGAAGAAAGTTAAGTTGTGGAAAGCCCCAAGAATTGATGGAGTGTGTGGTGAAATGCTGAAACATGGGAGAGAGATAGTAGTAGAATGGATGTGGAAGATGTGCAGATTGGCCTGGGAGGAAGGTAGAGTCCCGGAGGATTGGAAGTCAGGTAT
Source organism: Coenobita brevimanus (assembly GCF_032717465.1). NCBI lineage: Eukaryota > Metazoa > Arthropoda > Malacostraca > Decapoda > Coenobitidae > Coenobita > Coenobita brevimanus. Next base: position 5,839,718 of record NC_137020.1, on the reverse strand, counting down.
AATTATTCCCTTGGACAATGGGAAATGGGAAAAAGAAGTGTGTGGTAATCATAGGGGCATTTGTCTTCTTAATATAATAGGAAAAGTGTATGGTAGGATATTTATTGACAGAGTTGGGGAAAGAACAGAGGAATTAGGAGAAAGAACAGGGAGGCTTTAGGAAGGGAAGAGGTTGTGTAGATCAGATATTCATTCTTAGATCTTTAGTGGAAAAGTTTCTAGAGAAGGGAAAGAAATTGTATGCGGCTTTCATGGATTTGAAGAAAGCATATGACAGAGTGGATAGACAAGGATTGTGGAAAGTAATAAGAATATATGGAATAGACGAGAATTTGTTGAATGCTGTGAAGAGTATGTATGATGGTGCTAAGGCTGCAGTGCGTGTGGATGGTGAACTGAGTGAATATTTCTCTTTGAAGGTTGGGTTGAAACAAGGATATGTCATGTCTCCATGGTTGTTCAGTCTGTACATGGATGGGGGTAATAAAAGAGGTACAAGGTAGGGTAGTGGATGTTGGAGTGGCCCTGGTGAGAAAGGGTAGTGACTGGAAACTCCCTGTACTGTTGTTTGCAGATGATACTGTGTTGTTGAGTGAAAACGAAGGGGAGCTGCAAGGCTTGGTGGATGAGTTTGGGAGAGTGTGTAAGAAACGGAATCTAAAGGTGAATGTAGGGAAGAGTAAAGTGATGGTCTTTGAGAGAGGTGAAGTCAGTGAATGTACAGCGAGGTTGGATGGTGAGGAATTGGAAAATGTGAGTACGTTTAAGTACTTGGGTAGCGTAATGAGTTAGGATGGAGGTTTGGAGGGTGAAGTGCTTGAAAGAGTACAGCAGGGAAGAAAGGTTCTGGTTCCTTGAAAGCAGTGATAAGAAACAGGGAAGTGAGCATGGAAGTGAAAAAGTTACTACATGACAGTATTGTGATATCAACTCTAACGTGTGGTAGTGAAGCTTGGGCATTGTTCGAAGGACACAAGTCAAGAGAGCAGTGGAAATGAGTTTTTTAAGAGGAGCCTGTGGAGTCACCTGGAGAGACAGGCTGACAAATGAGGATATCATGGAGCGTTGTGGTGTGGATGTGGATGTGATAGGAAGCATTAGGGTGAATACACTGATGTGGTTTGGCCATGTGGAGAGGATGGAGCGTGAAAGACTGACGAAGAGTGTATGCGAGTGAGGTGGAGGGGGGAGAGGGAGGGGGAGACCGAGGATGAGATGGAGGGATGAAGTGGAGAGGTATATGAGAGAGGGGTGTGTGAGTTGGGAGCAGGGCAGTAAAATGGCGGGGGACAGGGCGATGTGGCGGCGATTTGTTTGTGGCCAACTCGAACGGGATTGAGGCGTCTGGCAATAGATAGATAGATTGACTAACCACTGTCTTGTAAATTTTAACTTTAATATGTACCGAAATCATAATATTATTCCAAACAGATTTCAACATTCCAACAGCTCGCCAAACCTATCTAATCCTTTCCTCAATTTCATTGTTTAATGATCCAGTACATGATGCAATCGTTCTCAGATAGTTTAAATTTTCTTCATTCGTCGCCACATTATTTCCAGTCACACAATCGATTAGGTTCTCCACGTTTATATCCTATATATATATATATATATATATATATATATATATATATATATATATATATATATATATATATATATATATATATATATATATATATATATATATATATATATATATATATATATATATATATATATATATATATATATATATATATATATATATATATACTGTATATATATATATATATATATATATATATATATATATATATATATATATATATATATATATATATATATATATATATATATATATATATATATATATATATATATATATATATATATATATATATATATATATATAGTAGGCTACGGGTGAGGGCTTGTGAGTTCGTCCAATAACTAGCATCACCAGCCAGCTCCCACAACAGTCATCTCGGGGCAGCCCGGTGCCTTGCAGCATGTGAAGTTACTCTTTTAGCCAAAACTTTCACATGTGACATTACTGACTAACCCCTACATGATGGGTAAATGGAATACTGTACTAGGCTAACGAGGTAAAGTTTATCTTTCTACTGCAACCTCTGCAAATGTATAATCACCACTATGAAGAAGAACAACTTAAGTTTGCATGGAAAGACTAAATAACACAGAAAAGCCACTGAGTCAGTAGTGAAATCTGACTTTTGCAATTACTTTCAGGTAAACGTGATCAAGTAAAAGTTTTTGAAATCAGATATGCTGTAGGAATTGCTTGCCACAGCAGCATCAGTTCAGTTGACCAATTAACTGAAATCATCAGTGAATCTAGTAAGGGACAGAATTTGGGCAATGTCAAGATGCATACAACAAAGTGCACTGCTATCCCGAAAAACATTGTGTTTCTTTCAAGGAAGAGCTGATCAGTGAACTGAAAACTACCAAATATTCTTCGCTAATTGATGAGTCCACTGATAATGCTGACTCTAAACATCTCTGTCTGTGTGTTCGATTTTTTAGTGAGAGACATTCATGCATCAGAACTGAATTTTTGGCACCGATTCCAGTAACTGTAACCACAGGAGCGGCATTATATTAGGCCATTAAAGATCACCAGAAAGGTAATGACACTGACATTTGCAAGTGCATAGGTTTTTCTTGTGATGATGGCAATAACGCCTGTGGAATAAATAATTCAGTGCTGTCTAGACTTCGAGATAAAGTTTGCCAGGTCATATTTGTGAAATGCACATGTCACAGCCTTGCTTTATGTTGTGAACATGCTTTCAACAAGCTCCCTGAATATTTGGATTTCTTGCTTTCTGAGATTACACGTTGATTCAAGCTTATCTGTCATATGAAGGAACAGTTTAAGGACATTTTTATTGTAATGAATACTGACTGCATCCAACCCTCACGTTTCATCACACCTAGCAATACAAGAAGGCTAGTTAAAGAGAAATGTTTATGTGTAATGTTTTAACACAGTGGTATGAACTGAAAACTTACTTCTCTGTAAATGCAGACAGAGAAATGAACACTCACGCACACATTAGTCATGAAATGATCTGTAATGAGTGTTATGAATTCGAGTGAGCGTATTTATATAAATTCGTGACATTGTACTATGATGAGAAAATCACGAACTCTAGTGGAATTCCCACTGGGCATCACTCAGTTCAACCGTCCTCGTATTCACTTCGATCAGGATGGTTTTCAGAACATTTGTCACTGTTTCACAAGTGACCATTCTTATCCACGACATTAGTGCTTTCATTGAGTGATTTATTGAGAGCCTCTATCGTTCACCTTCTTTCCGTTGACCGATGAACTTAGGCCACGCCTACTTCATGCGAATACGGCCAGCTCGTACCTCCCTTCTGAGTTTGAAGTTAGTCAGCTTGGAGTCACCTCGAGGATAGGACCGTTTGTGCCCAGCATAGAGCAGCGTCTCCGTTGTACAGTGAGTTCCTGAACCTCCACCTAGATGGTGATTGGCGGAGCGGGCTTGGAGCGAATAGCAGCGTTGGTGTTCATCACAGGTGCCAAGATTTTCGTTTCTGCTCCCTTTCACTGACCAGTACTTCTGTTCATTTTTCTAAGTTTAAGTTTATTTAGCTTTTGAATGAGCGAGTGAGTGTATTCTCCTTGTTATTTTGAATTCATTTTTGAAATTCATATAACGGAAATTTATTTCATTGTAATCAATAAATTTACAGTTCTTTTCCTTGAGCTTAACCCCTACACCGCGGGCTTGTTTACCAATGACTTGCGTGTGCCGCGGGGTTATTTGGGCTCCGACAGACTCTCAAAAAATATTTGCCAAAAATCAGTTATTAGTCCTAGAATAATAAAATTACATATGCTTATGGCACATACCTTCAGCTTTCTCCTGGAATGATTGTTGAGCCTTCGTCGATTACCGTAGGACTTGTGGAGACCTCTGAAGTAGGGTAACGAAGTCTCCACTTTACACTTCCCGACAACCCGTAATATGATTACCACAGCCAGATACAAACACTATAAACACTATTCTACAATTTTCAAGTAGTTTGGGATCCATACTAAAAAAAAAAAACACTGTGAAAGCAATGGAAATTACGAGTGCGTCTGATCGTCGCAGTGGCACTAGTTCGCTCTTGGTAGTCTGTCATTTATTATTCATAAAACCCCTCACACTTTATATTTCTATTACTATATAACACTTATATATATCTACAGTCTTTATCCATAAGTTTCCTTCAGTAGTATTAGTTTATTGTCACTGTAGGGATTCAATTTCTTTCAGTAAAATACGTAGCATTCACTTTCTCGTCCTGTATACTGGCATTGAGAGTGAATGTCACTTTCATCTTCACTCTCATAACTCATAGCATTCAGACATGCTAGAGTGAAACTTTCACTTTCATTACTCCTAGGGTATATACTCGTATTCTTATAATACTACTCATTTACATTTCTATTTACATTCTCTATTTTATTTACGTTATTTACATTTCTATTTTATTTACACTGTGTTGTGCACTGTCACTTGAAATAACTTATAAAACTATTTTCCATTGTTCACGTATATTTACATTCATTACTTTCACTTGCTGTTTACACATTATTTACACATTATTTACAATTCCACTTGCACTGTTTTACTCAATAGAAAGATCGTAGTCACTCTTTTATCAATTGTCAGCCCTTTACCTCTTTCCACACGAGGTTTAGTAAGGGGTAAAGGTCACAGGACCATTTGCATGGGGGTGAAAAAAAGCCTTGAAGTCAGCAAGAAGAAACATACGTACTCTCGGTTCGGAAGATGAGAGTGAACTGATAACGGAGGACCAGCGTGGAGGCCTGCTAGGGGTTATTCAGAGTTACCAATATTACTTCTTGAAACAGCTAAGTCTAGCACTGATATGATTGGCAGGAAATCTAGACAATACATTATAAATTTGGTAGTTCCAGGTGAATGTAAATATCACTTAGGCTTCTCCCTTCCCTCCTTACATGTATATTTATTACGAAAATAGATTAGAGGCCTACTTAGGAGATATATATTCAGAGCTACCAATGTTATATCTTGAAACAGCTTTGTCTAGCACCGATATGATTGGCAGGAAATCTAGACAATACATTATAAATTAGGTAGTTCCAGGTGAATGTAAATATCACTTAGGTTTCTCCCTTCCCTCCTTACATGTATATTTATTACAAAAATAGATTATACGGCATATTTCAAGGGGAAAAAAACAGCGAAAATTAGCGAACGAGTGCACGTGAGGTGTTGTCAGGTGATAATTAGCCAATTCCAGGTGTATGGCACTCTCACTTACCTTATTTCTTTCTTGTATATATTATTTGGTATAAGAATAGGACATAGGGCTTATTTCAATGGATGAAATCAGTGAAAAATTCAGGGAAGATTTACTTAGCGTAGCACGGCCGGGCAGGCGAGAGGATAGGGTAATGGAGGGGGGGTAGGGAGGGGAGTCAAGAACGGGGAGAAATGGCTAAATTGTCAACAATGGATGGGAGTACAGATGAGATTAGGAGTGCTGACTAGTGTTGAACATTGGCAGTACTGATAGATGATACAAGCCCCCACTTGGAAGCCCGGGTGAATTCAAAATAACACAGAATCACAAAAGCGACGCCCCGCGGTATGATCCCTTGCTCCCAAGCGTCACGAAAGTGACGCCCCGCGGTTAAGGGGTTAATGTAATTAGACTCGTGTTTTATTTCTCCACATTAAGCTTGTTTTAGTGCTGCTCCTATTTTGCACAAACAGTTTACAATATTCATAACTGGTACTTAGGCCATTTTTTTTTTTTTTATCAAACTTAAATCCGTTGTGCCAGCCAGGAGTTTAGCTCTGGCAAGACCCTGTTTATTATTATTAGCATTAGTTATTGATTGTCAGGGGTGGAGTCACTTTCTCGAGAGGCTAACAGTACTACAAACAGCACTCGTGAGTAATTAGTCTCTGCTGTGTACTGTTGAGAAAGTTTATAAATTCTCGTCTTCAGAGAATCGGCGAAGTAAGCCGCAATAAAAATAAAACGTTCTGCTTGATTTTCACAAGTCAATTCCTTGCTTCTAATTTCAAGTAACATCGAGCATTATTAATTCATAAATTCACATCCCCCCTTGACAATGAGAGAAATTTCTTGTACTTGACATTTGCTTACCTGTCAATCAAGATTTTGAAGCAGTTAATGCTGCATTTCAGGCTACTGATGTACAGCCATCAAAAGTGTTTGGTGAACTGAAACTGCTACGTCACTCTCTTGTTCAAAGATTATATGAAGATGAGTCAATGAAGATTGCATTCTCTACGAATAAATTAAAGTATAGAGATAAATATCGGCATGAACTTTCAAAATCAAGTCTATCTGAGCAAGAAGTAAACATTAAACAGAGCTATTATAATTTCCTTCTTGAAGCTAAAATTCATTTAGATAAGAGGCTAAGCAAGGATGTTGACACCATTGGGACTCTAAAGTATTTTAACTTAAAGGAGTGTCTGAGTCAGATGCACAGGTCTCTCCCAAGTATTTCAACAAAATTTTGTCACCTTACTAAAGACACTGCTAATGCAAATAGGGGCACAAGTCTGTTACAGCTTCAGTATGATAAACGTCTTTCAGTGGACTGGAAACAAGAGTTTGCAGATGGTGCAGTACCAACAGATTCAGTTACATTTTGGGCTACTGTGCAGAAATATGAAAATGTTGCAGGAGTTAATTGTTTTAGAGAACTTACCCAAATGGTGCTGAATGTTCATGCACTGTGATTAAGCAATGCTTTTGTGGAAAGAATTTTTTCATATGTAACAAGCATCAAGACAAAAGTAAGAAATAGCTTCTCCTTAGAAACAATGGAAGCTGTGTTACGAAAAATAAGTCATCTTGCTGGTGAGAAAAAAAATGCTGTAACAAGTTTCAAGTAGCAGACAGAATGTTCAGTTTGTTTAATAACTCGATGTATAACCGCCGACCTGAGCACATTGAAGGGACATATACAGAACCATCAACATCAGCTAGATGTGCAGGATCTCATCTAAGTGAACAAGAATGCCAAGATTTTTAGGAAGTAATGCAGGTTGTCTTTTAAAAAAGGAACTGCTCTTCTTCATCAGAAGTCTTTAAAGAGAACAACACCTTGGCAACTAGTGATAATTACTATACATGTTCCTATTAACATGCCTGTGTAAGTAACAGATGATATATACCTGCACCTTCCATGCACGTGTTCAGGCGCCTTTTTTTTTTTTTTTTTTTTTTTTTTTTTTTTTGAAATGACTTTCATAGCACTTAGCCGTTGTTGTTGTTGTTGTTGTTTTTTAACGTGAATTTCGCACCCTCATTTCTTCTATAATTCACCTTTTCATATCATTTGTTCATGGACATTCTACTGTAGTTTGTTTGACCTGATCAGCAAAAGTGCACCTCAGTATTTTATGAGGTTTATGGAAGTAACCAAAACTGGCAGACGTTGGATGACACTAAACAAACCAACTTGTTAATTTATATTTTATTTTGGGGGATTCTATTACACTTGAGAATTTGTCTCTCTTGTTTGTTTATTCTTGGAGGGAGCAGATTGCAGGTCCCAGGCCTTTGGTTTCCTCGTCACTGCAGTAAAAGAAAAAAAAAATACTGCTATATGCTAAGGCATGACACAGTAAACAAACGTTTTAACAGAGTCCTCATAATGGATGGTAGCTGTGCTCTTCCATTTCTGTTGTTTGTAGGCTACTGACATGGTTTATGGTGCACGTATGTTTATTCATATAATCTTGATTGATTACATTGATATTGGCAAAATAAGGGTTTGGCCTTAATAGTAGCCTTTTTAGATTTTTTTTTTTACCTGTTCTAGAGAGAGAGACACCTGGCAACCCTGCCTAAAACCTCCATGTTCTTCACCATCTGATTCCTCTATAATTTCCCTAACTCTGTCAATACAGTAAGTATCCTACCATACATCTTTCCTATAAACAAATGCCCCTGTGATTAACACACACTTCTTTTACTCCTTTTCCTTTGTACAGGGGAATAATTATACTTGACTTCTAATCACCCGGGACTCTTCTTTCCTTTATGGCAACTCAGCACATCTTCAGTATGCACTCTACTACTATCTCTCCCCGCGCATCATCATTTTACCACACACTCCATCAGTTCCTGGAACTTTCCCATTTTGGCTCTATTCCTTCCTTCCACTACATCCATCCCACTGATATCTTCCTCCCTTCTCATTATCCTCCTCCCAGCTATTCCCCAGCCACATTTACTTGTTTTACCTTCATTCTCTCTGTTCAGCAATTTCTTAAGTTGTTCTTTCCATTTTCTCACTCTTTCTCTCTTCTCCACTAGGGTTCTTCCATTTTATATATTTCAATCCCCTGCTACTTTCTTTATCACCCTGTCTAACCTTTTTTTACCTCCTTCCAGAAAATTTTCTTTCATTCTCACCGCATTACAGTCAAATTCCTTCCAAACTCTCTACTTACTCTCTTACTAATCCATAACCATGATAATCGTAATACTGTAACTATAATAATAACAGTAATAATAATAATAATAATAATAATAAATTTATTATTATTATTATTATTATTATTATTTATTCCATTACTACTACTCCTACTCCTACTCCTACTCCTACTACTACTACTACTACTGCTGCTGTTGCTGCTGCTACTACTACTACTACTACTAAAAACAATGATATTAGTAGTAATTAGATGATTGTTACCTTTAGAGGCAATTAATGATCTCCACATATAAGAATAAGGTTATTTTGTAATAACTCAAAGACCGCTGAACAAACTACCACCAAAAAGTATAAAGACCTGGTCCTGGACCAGACCAATCTTCTTGGGCCAAGAAATGCCTCATTTATGTTTTGGATTTTCCTCTGTGGAAGACCTAATGAAAAGTGGGGTGACCAAAATGTCATATGTCACGCATGAATGACCTTCAACATTTTTCCATTGAAATGTTTGGAAAATAATTTTAGCACGGGATTTACATCCTTGTTCATGTATCTATATTAAGTTTGGAGTAAACTGAGGTTGAAAATTCATGGATATTGACATTTCTGTACCCGTGACCTTGAAAGTAGGTCAAGACCACTGAATCTGGGTCAATGCAAAGGGTCATGGTGTTGTACATTCTCCGTATTATAAAAATGGAGACGAAAAGTGACGGAATAATAAAAATACTGACGGATAAAAAAATCTGTACATATAGCAATAGGTGGAGATGAATAATGTCAGTTTCCCATACTTGCTATTTGGCAGCCATTTTGCAGGTAGAAACATGCCCTGAAAACCCAGAGCTTCTTATGCAATACATCAGCTCAGATTGCATACGTGCAATTTTCCATAAAACCACCAATTATCTCAGGAAATAATATGTAAGTTTAATACTCCATTTATATTTTTATTGTAGATAATTTCCCAGTCCATTTATATATATTCCCTTTGGCTAATTTCCATCTCTCTCTCATAAACCTTCTCTCCCTATTATCATAATTTTCTTTTCGCCATTTATTCCCTGTCCATCTAACCCACAGGTTCTCAAACTGGGAGTCACGGCACCCAATGGGGCCACTGCAAGATTTTAGGAGGGCCATGGCAGGCTAATGTAGGTAACAAATCAGTATGTCTGCGAAATCGCACTTAGAGTCCTCTTGCCAATTTCCACAACGTATTTATGCAAATCTGGTTCCCCCACCCTTCTACACATACAAAGTAAACGCCGAAACCGGTTGGATATGGAGCCAGATATCAGATGTGTGTTATCAGGGACTCAACCTCGAAGCAGTCGAGTGACCGAGAACAGTGTCCTCCATCCCACAGACATGTAACAAAATATGCATTCTGATTGATAGTTGTAAGCATTAAAGTAAATGGAGCGCACCAAAACAGGTTTTTGATCATTATTTGTGAGAGGCTTCAGATCCCCGTAAGTGAAGACTGAAGTGAAAAAGTTTGAGAAACACTGATCTAGCCTCATAACATTATGCAAAGGAGGGAGGAGTGGTGGGTAACGGAGAACGATAATAAAAGGTGAGTAGGTGAGGGACGGATAGGAAACATTGTGAAGAGGGAAAAATAGAATATGGGAGGGAAGAAAAAACAAGTACAGAAGAGTTATAAAATAAAGACTAAGTGGGAGACGAGAGAATGACTGGGGACACAGAGAAACTGAGGTGGACACAAGTGAGAACGCTGAGTGAAGAAGAGATGAAGGGAAGGAAAAAGGACAGGGAAGAAAGCGATCGTAGATGGCGGGATAAATGAAAAGTAAACAAGGCATATGAGAACTGCTAAAAATATATGGTCGAAGATGAAGGCCAATAAATTGCCGCAGAAATTGTGATGCAGGAGAGACAAAGATATTAACATAGAGAAGTACTGTACACAGAAGGTATAGAAAAGTGAGAGGCTATTGGTATCGCTGATGGCAGGGAAGCAGGGAAGCGGAACTGAGGAAAAATGGCAGTAAATATAAGATGGCTGATAACATGGCGATAAGGAGAAACCTGCCGATGAGACTGAAATTTAACAACTTTAAGCAAGGTTTATGATGAGAAATACAATTGAATGTGATAATAAACATTTTTTGGTGAGGCAGCGAGGAGAGGTCATCAGGGAGAATTATTAGAAAACGAGATGGAAGAAAATGGAAGTGAACAGGAAACTGATGAAGCGTGGAATGAGAGAAAGTGAGGGTGAGGAGAAGACAGAGAGTAATATTTTTGGGCAATATTAATGGCGATATCCAAGAGGAGAGGGGAATGGGATGAAAAACAAATAGGAATGGAAACAGAAAGAGGAAAAGGCCAGTGGATTTACTGAAGAAAGGGAAAAGACGGGGTTGTTAAATGAAAAGAGGAGACAATAAATACGAGAAAGGATGAAAAAGAAGGAATGAAATAGGAAGGAAAAGGTAATAAAGTTTGCTTTGGCGAATGATGAAGCAAGAAAAAAGAAAAGAATGAAGCAGTGAAAGTTATAGAAGATGAAACAGAGACAGAGTGTGGTGTTTGAGAGAGTGAAGATAGAAGCAACAGATAGGTGACAAAAAGTAGTAAAGATAGCCTGACTGCTCCAAATGAGAGAATAAAAGAAGAAATGAAGGATATATTGCTTCGGAGTATTGACATCACGAGGATGGTGATAACGGGGGAAATAATGAGAAAGATATGCAGGGGATAACGAAAGAGAAAACTGGGGAAGCAGATGGGAAGGAGGTACCGGTACGTAAAGAAAAAGAAAAAAAAAAGGGAAAATAAAACAGGAAGGAGGACTATAGAATATTAAAGATAAAAAAGTCGAAGGGACACTGGAAAGGCAATGATGACAGGACAGAGAAAGAGTATGGAAAGGAAAGAATTTGAAGTTGCTGGACAATATTTTAAAAAATCACTATTTCATCAGTGGCCAATGAAAGAGAGAGGCTGAGGAGGGGGTCGGTAAGGAAGGAAATAAAGGTCGGCTGAGACTGTGAAAATTGGCAGCTAATCATTTCCTTGCGTTAGGGTGAGGCAACAACCCATCCAGGTCACTAGGCCCACCACTTCACACTGTGCCATCGAGAAAGAGGAGGGGATGTGGGTGAAAGAGGTAAACAGAAATTACGTTGGGTAAGTGAGAGAGGTCAGATTTGGGGAGGGGATAAGAGGGATAGAAGAATAAGAGGACTGAAGGAAGAGGAGCGGACAAACAGAAAGAAAAAGGCTAGTTGATGTGGAGCTAACGTAGAGAATGGGAGGAAATGGAAGGAAAGGTTTGGTGATATGAAGAGAACAAAGAGCAAGGTAGCGAATGAAAAAATAGGAAGTATTTAATCCATTAAAGGAAGGGATGCTGTGAGGGAGCAGGAAGTGGGGGAAGTGAAGAGAAGATATGAAGTGAGAACAAAAGGGGAAGGAGTCTTTAGATAAAATATGATAGAGCTGAGGAGGACGGGAATAGTGGCTGGAGGGTAGTTGACAAAGGACCAAATGTTAGATCAGGACAGAGGAAGAGGAAATGTTCAAAAGGCAGGAAAGGCAGGGAATATCAGAAGGAGAAGAGAAGGAAACGGAGTATTATGACACCGGTCTTTATGGACAAGCTTTCATTGAGAAATATTGTTTCACTTTGGTGAGCATTTTCATGTAACTTGAAAAAGCAAACTGGAGCGAACTGCCTCCCAGTGATTTTTTCCTCGAAAATATATTTTCTAGAAATATTACTTCATTCCATGTTTAACTACCATAGAAGAAGGAAAAGGAAGATTTTAAAAAATGATAGTAGAAACAAGGATCAGAGATAAGATGGTTAATAAAGGTGGGCGGGGGGAAAGAGGAAGGAGTGAGTGAGAGCTGTATAAGAAAAAAGTGTGAGTTACACAGAAGAGACAGACAGGCCAAGACTAGAAACAATACGTTGCTGTTGAGACTCGTTTAGTTAAGCCAAGTACGAGCAGAGGCAGGGGGGAAAGAGGGAGAGGAGGCGGCAGAGACGTCAGTGAGAGAAGATAAGGAGGACGAAATATGGCAGAATTTATAGACACAATCATAGAGGTTAAGAAAGAAACGAGGGAAAGGTGAAATGTCGGTATTTTGGGACAAAAGCTGATGAGGCACTTACTGTAATGAGAGAGCTGGTGAGAGCGAGAGGTTGAGGAAATTATTAGGGAAGAGAAGGAGAGGAGAAAGATGAAGGATTTATTACTGTGGGCACTCTAAAGTACATACCCATAAGTGAACTCATATCCTGACCTCCATCCCTTCACATTTAAATCAGCGCTTGCAATGTTATAATAATTTTTGGTGCTATCAAGTTATCTCATTATTATCCAAGCCCAGAGTACGGTGAAGATTTTTGTATGATGAGCAGTATTTAGATACCTGTCTATCAATCAATCAATTAATCAACCTATTTTGTCACCAGCAGCTTGGCGACACGCCCCTTCCCTCGGGCATAGGTTACTGTGGTTACCCAGATCACAGGATCAGCGCCCCAAAACGAGGAGTCGATGTCCAGATGTTGCAGTACGGTCTTCATCGTACTGGTGAAGAACTCCAACAGCCTCTGCCTCACGACATCCTAGTGGTTGGAGTACAGACGCAGGGCCCTCAGCAGTGTTTTTGAGGTAAACCATTACCCATGTCTCCATATTGGACACCACGTCGTTGAACAGTGCGAGTTCAACTGTCACCTTCAAGTGCAACGCAACACCTGCAGAAGATATCGGAAGCCGACTTTGAAAAATGTTTCAGGCACTGGTAAGACTGCTTGGCTACTTATGTAAGTCAGAAAGGACCTACTGTGAGGGGGTAGTGTCATGGCTCAACAGGTTAGCTGTTTATTTTTTTAGGGACTAAAGGCTCACACTTTCTTGACAGGTATAGATAGATAGATAGACAGATAGATAGATAGATATAGATATATATAGATATATATGGCTGTGGCTGAGAAGAGACGTGCATATGAAGTGTGGCTGCAGAGGAAGGATGAGGTGTCATGTGAGAGGTATAAGGAAAAGAGGAATAGGGCGAGAAGGGCTGTGCGTGATGCTAAAGTGGCAGCAGATGAGAGGTGGGGTAGGTGGATGACTGAGAATTTTCAACAGAATAAGAAAATGTTCTGGAAGGAGGTGAAAAAGGTGCTAAAGGAAGGAAGAGTGAGTAAAAGCAGAGGATGGAAGGATGTTAAATGAGATGGATGCAGTAAAGAAGAGATGGGCAGAGTATTTTGAAAGATTGTTAACCTCTCCGTGGCCGAAGGCCTGGAATTTTCTACGCACTCCAGGCCGACGCCAGGGCCATTTTTTGAAGTTTCGAAAATTGATTATTTTTTCTTGCTACATTGAAGAGAAAGTTCAGATGCACCTAACAGTGCAAATCCCAGCTTCCTAGAAGCATTTAGTGGCTTGCAATGGAGCATGGAAGTTGCAGTAATATCGACAACCGATATTTGCCGCCCAGGGACGCTGCTGCAACGCAACTTGGCAGGTGTTGGTATTTTTTTTTACCTCCCAAAACAATGCGAATGGTGCTGAAATGTTGTGCATATATGAGATATGATGATATCAAATGATTTCAGTACATAATCTGTTAGGAATGGCTGGAAAAAAAAATGTTATGAATACTCTTTCACCTTTTTTATATAAATTACGTTTATGGTAGTTTCGAGTTATTTTTTGTTATCGTTGTGCCCATGCTTGGAAAAGGGAACGAAAGAGTTGAGTTTTCAGTCCTAAATGAGAAAACTGCACGTTCTCCAAGGTTAGACTCTGCCAAGGGATAATAAGGTGGAGGGTCAGATCCGATTAGCAATACGGAAGTTGAGTCGCAACTTCGAGCTCCCACACCACAAGCATGGCTAAAAATAGAATCGTAATGCAGTTTCAGAACTAAGAATAAGTCTAATTATTACGAATACAAGTACAAAGCAGAAATAAATACGTTTACAGACGGGGGAAAACGTATTTTTTCCGTAATAACATGTTCATCATTCTCAATCATTTTACTTTCATCTTTATCATTATACCTTGTTATTTTCGCAATATATATTGTTGTCTCGTAAACAGGGTGGTTGTGTGAGTTTTGCAAGGGAGGAAAAAGATTGTATTTTCTGTCTGGGTAGAGGTAATGGGTGTAATTATGTGTTTTTAGGCATGGCCACGAGCAAAAAAAATTGTACATCACTCGTCACGACAGCAGGTGGTGAACTGACAGATTATATGTGAGAGGATGAAGTCAAGGTCAGTCTCATGTCCCAGATTTTCGTTCACTTCCCGAAGGTTTTCACAGTTTTCTACAAGTTGCACTGCCTCAAATGATCCAAACCATTTCAGCAAACTTAAGCTAATAGGCAAAGATACCAAGACAAAAATGTATTTTTCACTTATTATCATGTCTTTTTTTGTATGTGCATGTATTACTTCATAATCGTAAATAGGTGATTGTGTGTCTTTTGCAAGAGAGGACAAAGATGATATGCTCTGCCTGGGTCAAGATAATGAGTGGAGTTGTGCTTGTTTAGGATGGCCAGGAGCGAAAAAATCGAAAATCCACTCATCACAGCAGCAGGCTCTGAAATGCTTGATGAGGTGTATGGGAGTGTACTGTAGGTCAGTGTGAAGATGTTCAGAACGTTCGTTCACTTCCCAAAAATTTTTGCAGTTTTTTATAGGCCGCTCTCAAACGATGCCTGGGGCCATTTATCACCTGAATGTCGTTTGACGCCGGCGGCCATGGAGGGGTTAAATGTAGAGGAGGAAAGGGTGGCTGAGATTGTGGCAGATGGAAGGGTGCAAGGAATAAATGTGTTGGGAGAGTTAAATGATTCTTTGATCACGAAGGAGGAAGTGGAGAAGGCAGTAAAGGAGATGAAAACAGGGAAAGCTGCAGGTATGGATGGGTGTGCTGTGGAATGCCTGAAGGGTTGTGGAGTGACTATTGTTGACTGGTTTGTAACATTGTTGAATGTGTGCTTTGTGAAAGGTATGGTGCCAATTGACTGAGCAAGTGCTTGTGTGGTCCCGTTGTATAGAGGTAAGGGTGATAAGTATGAATATACTAGCTTTAGGGGTATAAGTCTGTTGAGTGTTGTAGGTAAGGTGTATGGTAGAGTATTAATTATGAGAGTTAGGGAGGGTACAGAGGGAGTGACTGGTGATGAGCAGTGTGGCTTTAGGAGAGGGATGGGATGCGTGGATCAAGTGTTCACTGTGAGATAAGTGTGTGAAAAGTATTTAGCAAAAGGCAAGGATGTGTTTTGGGCATTCATGGATTTAGAGAAAGTGTATGATAGAATTGATAGAGAGGCTTTGTGGACTGTTTTAAGATTGTATGGACTTAATGGTAGGTTACTAAAAGGGGTGAAAAGTTTTTATATAAATAGTAGAGCACGTGCAAGAGGGAGCAATACTGTGAATGAATGGTTTCCCGTGAGAGTGGGGCTGCAACAGGGATGTGTGATGTCGCCTTGGTTGTTTAATATTTATATGGAAGAGTGTTGTATGGGAGGTGAATGCAAGGATTTTAGGTGGAGGTCTGAGTCTGCTGTTTGCAGATGATACTGCATTGGTGGCTGATTCAGAGGAGAGATTAAGACAATTGGTAGATGAGTTTGGAAGGGTGTGTGAAAGGAGGAAATTGAAAGTAAATGAGAATAAGAGTAAAGTGATGAAGTGTACGAGGTTGGTAGATGGTAGGAGGATGAATATAGTTTTGAATGGTGAGTTGCTTGAGAAGGTAGAGTGTTTTAAATATTTAGGGTCACATGTTTCTGTGGATGGAAGAATAGATGCAGAAGTGAAGTTTAGAATGAATGAAGTAGGGAAAGCGCTGGGAGGAATGAAAAAAGTATTTAGATGTCGCTCGCTTAGCATGGATGTAAAGAGAAGGCTATATGAGGGTGATGTTGTACCGACTGCGTTATATGGGGCTGAAACATGGAATATGGGTGTAGCAGAGAGGAAAAGTTTGAATGTAATGGAGATGAGGTGTCTGAGGAGTATGTGTGGAGTGACGCGTATGGACCGAGTGCGAAATGATGAAGTGCGAAGGAGAACTGGAGTTGTGAGGGAGATGGTTGGTAGAGTTGAGCAGAGGGTGTTGCGATGGTTTGGGCATATGGAGAGAATGGATAATGAGCGATTGGTGAAAAAAATAACTAGATCTGATGTGAGAGGTGTAAGGCTGAGAGGGAGACAAAGAATAGGATGGATGGACAGTATGAAGAGAGCACTGGATGCGAGAGGGATGTCTGTTGAGCAAGGAAGAGTGGCTGTGCATGACAGAAATAAATGGAGAGAAATTGTGAATGAACAAATGATGACGCAGTCCTGAGGGGATATTCTCCAGCATTTGGTCTGATCGGCTAGTCAGGTCAGGTGCGGGTAAGGGGATGGTCTATTATAATGTGGCAGAGGTAAACCAGCTCTGCTGTCGGTCCCTGCTGCGGATGCCACTGATTGCACTGCGCAGTTGACCCTTGTGCGGTGTAGTGTGGTGAGGATCTGTCCGTTCTCCCCTTTGGGGCTAAGATGCGAATGAATGTGTTTGAATGGATGAGTAAATGGGAGTGTGTCGTCCTGTCTCGGCTACCTCCCTTTCCTTGGGGGATGCAGCCTAGGTATATATATATATATATATATATATATATATATATATATATATATATATATATATGGACGGTCCCTACCTCACCTGGCCATTCTTCTCTGAATTTAACTCGTGTAATTTCTCTAATCTTGTTCCAAGTATATCTCTTTTCACGAATTTGATTTTTTTCTCGTTCTTTCCCTTTTCCAGTAAATTATTTTTACTAATCTTTTAGTCTTTACATTTTTCATCTCGTACACATCCCGACCTTCTCTTCAGTTTCCTCTCTGTGCCTGTATGATCGATTACTAATACCATTTACTTTGTCTTTTAACTGTATTGGGACACTCCTTCCTCTTCGCTTTCTTCCAATATAAACAAAGGTCTTTTCTTTGTATTTCTTTCCATAAACCCTATTTTCCCTCCTGTTCACGTGTCTTCCTTCTTATCTCTTCCTATAAACTTCCTCTATCACTATCACATTTTAGAGTTTTTACAATATTTTTTTCCTTACCTTTTCATCCACGTTTAATACCTTCACAGAAATTCTTATCCCTTCCTCCATCACCATCCTAAACATAATTTTCAGTCCTTACACACCAGCTCACTTGCTTCCTCCCTAATGCCTTACCTCCCCTTACGACCACTGCATCCCTCTTCTCTCTCACTCTTCATACAAAAACTTTTCCTCACAACCCCCACTCCTTTCTCCATTCTCTTCCTCATTCCTCTCCATTCCTTGTGTCTCGTAGGTGGGGGTGATGATGAAGGCACTGTATGACAGGATACGGAAAGGAACAAATTGAGAGGAATGAAGGAGAGAAAGAAAGGTAAAGGAGCGTGGGTTGTGATGTAAAGGGTTTGTAGGTAGACTGGGAGAAAAGAAAGTACAGGGCAAAGAGGAAGGTAAGGGAACAGAAGGGAAGAGTGTGACGCACAAAGACAGAAAAGTATGCATAGGATGGGAAAGGAGGAAATATTATATGCTACAGTGAAGATGTTAAATGTGGATGGAAATGCCACGAAAAAAAGGATAAAATATTAGAAAGACGTTACAGTGTAATGGTGGAAGAGGAACTTAAAAGGAAAAGCGAAGGAGAAAAACAGACTGAAGGGAAAGAGGATATTATTTATGGAAGGAAATGCAAAGAAAATGTCTGAATTTTTATGGAAGTCAAGAGGAAGGAGTATATTACTACAGGGAAAAGACAGACTAAACTGTGTTAGGAGCAAGTAAAAGGCACAGAGAGAGGAAATAAGAAGGGACAGGGTGTGGGCATATAAAGTGAAATGAGTAAAAGATGAGGGGGGAAAATAGTAAAAAGAATGACAGAACGAGAGAAATATCACTAAAGTGAAAGCACATAATTATCATAAGGAGAAGAACAGAGATGAAACACTGCGAGTTTAATACAGGAACCAGGTGTGTCTAAATCAGAAGCTGTAGTGAGGTGAATATCCATCGCAGAAAAATAACTGAATTGCATCAATGGCTGTCCAGCAATGTGGATGGGGAAAAATAAACGAAGAAGAGAAAAAAACAAAATAGCTTAAACAGACGAAATTATCGACATCAAATAAGGGAGTAAAGAAAAGCAAAAGAGGTGAGCGATCAGAGTAACAAGATTCTTTGGAAATGGCTATAAAATCGAGTCAAATTCATTTTAGTTGCAATCAGTAATTAAGTCGAAGAGGTGATTAACTCAAAGATGGGAATAGATGATGATAACAGTAAGAGAAAAATATGGAAAATAAGGAAGTAGCGAGATCTTAAGATTGCCAAGAATAGAAGAAAATGGAGAGGAAGATTGGAAAAAAAAATAATGAAAGAAATTTATGGAGGATGACGGAAGAAGAGTTTTACTGAAGCAGAAGAGAGGACTAGTGGGGAGTGGAGGGATAACTGAACGGATAATTCATTAGTATGGAAGCGCATCTATGTGAAGAAAGGAAAGCGTCAAGGGAAGGAGATGCAAACCAAAGGATTAGGTAGAAAAGTACAGTGAAGAGGGCTACCTTGCACACTGTCGACTGAGGTGTGCAGCTTTCATCCCACCCAAGGGCCATTGGCTGACGCCGGGAAGGGCATCTGATTCCAAAGTCCTACATGCTCCATTAAAGTTTCCCTGATGGAGACAACACGTTGGCCTGTCCAGATGGGATTTCGCGGCATGCAAATGTGTCATCACGGAAAAAAGAGAAGCAGATTATTTACTCTGACTAATGGACAGTAAAGATAAGTCACAAGAAAGACAACGAGGGAGGGAAAGGAAGTGATATGGGAAATTGGAATAAGAAGAGGTATTATAAGAGCATAAGGGATTATAAGAGTAAATGAACAAGTAGACAAGAAGGAAAAAGTGGGAGTGGACGAAAAAAAGACGAGAGAGGCGGAGCATAAAGCCGATGTAAGAGTTCTGATAGCACATAAGAGAATGAAATGAAGAATTGAAACCGTAGAGAGAAAGTAGAAATTATAAATGAGGAACAAGGACGAGTAAGGCGAAAGACATAACCTTAAAGAAGAGAGGCGAAAGGGAGCTGCCTACTTAAAGGAGAGAAAAGAAGGATGGAACTGTAGAAACAAAATATTAAGCGGAAGGAAGAATCTGGGAGGAGGA
The DNA here is from genome assembly GCF_032717465.1 of Coenobita brevimanus. Taxonomy (NCBI): domain Eukaryota; kingdom Metazoa; phylum Arthropoda; class Malacostraca; order Decapoda; family Coenobitidae; genus Coenobita; species Coenobita brevimanus. Next base: position 5,819,979 of record NC_137020.1, on the reverse strand, counting down.
ATGACGAAAATTATGTAGAGAGTAAAATAAATGATTTGGAAAACCGATGAGTGATAAAAAGGAAAGAAAACTGTAAGAAAAAAAATCAGCTGGAATGGGAAGAAGGGAGGGACAGATGACACGTTAAAATTTATTATTTCTTTTAATGACACTGAGAAAAGGAATCAGACAGAGAAAGTGCAAGGAGAGAAAATGAGAAGGGAAAACACTACCTAGAAAGTGGGGTGAAACAGTGAGGGCCGCTGGAAAGAGGGTGGATGATAACAATCTTTGAAAAAAAGAGTGATTATCTTAGCAAAGAGTGTACCAAAGAATATACAGAAAGGAAGGGAAGAAAGAGACATAAATCATAGAGAATCTGGTGAGAAAAGGCGAGAGAGAAAGAAGAGAACAAATAAGCTGCGAGAGATAGTGTAGACAAACAAAGGGAAAGGGAGGGAGAGGAAAAACTTAGTGGAAGAGCCGTGAACTGGGAGAAGAGTGGGGGAGAGGACAGCGAGGGAAGGGAGGTGAGGAACAACGGGTGAAGGATTACTAAGGTTTACTTAAATATCAACAGAGATTATCGACCGAAATCCTATAACAAATCATAACAAGAGTTTAAAGAATTGATCTAGTGGGATAAACCCTTCCACTGTGCAGAGTTTCTCTGCGATGAATGAGAGAAAAAAAATGTCGGTCACTCCCACAGTATAAAACTAAAGTTTTGCCAGCGGTCCACCTGCAACGAATGTGAATAAAATATCTGAGACTGAATGATTAAAGTATAACCGTGTGAAACCAACACATCACTGATGGTAGCTGCTCCTTTTATTTTACCTCCTTTCCTTCTCCCGCTCCCCTTTCTCTCAGCTCACTTTTTCCTCTGCACCACTCCTCTTCCTCCCTTTTCACATCATTTCCCTTCCCTTCCTTCTCCATTCCTCCTTGCTTTTCTTCCTCCTTTTATTCCTTCTCTCGGACCATTTCTTCCTCTTCCCCATTCTCTTCACCTTTCCTACCCTATTCTTTCCCGTCCTTCGTTTTTCCATCTTCCATCCTTCCTTTCTCCCTCTCCCCCTTCTCATACCTTACTTCTTCCTTCACTCTTCACCTCTTCCCACCCTTGTCCTTCCTTTCCTTGAATTTTTCCGTATGCATTCTTTCTTCCTCTCCTCCTCGTCTCCACTTACTTTTTCCTTTCCATCTTTTGTCACCTAATTTCTTCCTCTTCTCCTTCTCTCATTTCCTCACGCCCTTATACTCTTCTCTCTTCCCACCCTAGCACATTCTCCCATTCACCATGCTCGTTTCATCAATTTCTCCCTCTCCCTCATATTTCTTCCACTGACCATTACCTCATCTCCATATTTCATTCTCTCCCCTTCTTCTTTCCCTCTCGTCTCCGCGTTCCACCGTCCTTCCTTTCACTCTTCGCGTTACCTTTGCCCGTCTACACTCTCCCCACACCACATCCTCTCATCATAAGTTTCTTTCCTGCAGCTTTCTTTTCTCTCTCATTCTTCCCCCTCCTCCCTCCTTCCCACCTCGATTTACTTGTACGGTTAAATACGTCAGACTGGATGGAAGGTTTGCGTAATGGTATTAAAAAGAAAAGGAAAGAAAAATGTATTTGGTGTGCGAAGAAAGAGAGAGAGAGAGAGAGAGTGAGAGACAGACAGACAGACAGACAGAGACAGAGACAGACAGACAGACAGATAGACAGACAGACAGAGATGGACTGATAAGAGGGAATGGATTGGGGGCTGACAGTACGAGAAGGACGGGACTGGCAATGGGAAAAGGGAAGGAAAGGAAGCGATATAAGGACGAGAGGGAGGGATGCGAAATTAATCTGTCCATCCAACAGACGTGGGATGGAGAGTTGAAGGAGATACAGACTGGAAAAGGGGGGGACTGAAGAGAGAGAGAGAGAGAGAGAGAGAGAGAGAGAGAGAGAGAGAGAGAGAGAGAGGTAAATGCGAGTGGGTGTGATGGAGAGAAATGGAAGGTAAGGAAAAGGAGAAGAGTAGGAGTGGATTTGATGGAGAGAAAATGAGTGAATAAAGGAGGAAATGTGTGAGTGGATGTGCTGGAGAGAGAGGGAGAGAGAGAGAGAGGAGTGAAGGAAAGGGAGGGAAAGTGGGAGTGGTTGTAACGAGGAGAGAGGGATGTAAAGGAATGGATTGATAAATGGGCGTGGGTGTCTCAGGGAGGGAGGGAAGTACGAAACTGGTAGGGAAAGCGGGAGTTGGTGTGATGGAGAAAGCAGTGAAGGAAAGAGAGGGAAGTAAGAGTGACTGTGGTGGGAAGGAAGGAAAGTGGAAGTGGGTGACCTGCAAAGGGAGAGGAGTGAAGGAGAGGGAGCGAGGAAGCGATGGGCGTCTAGAGTGCAAGGGATAAATGGCTGGGAGTAAAAACAAAGGAAGGGAATGTGTACGAAAAATGAATGGCAAGGAGAAAGATTTATGAATGACAGGTTAGGAAAGAGTGAGAGGGAAAATCTTTGGATGAAGGGAGGAATATAGAGAGAGAGAACAGGTTTGTGAAAGAAAGCGAAGGAGGGGACAAGTTTAAGTAAGAAAGAAAGGAATGGATTGAGGGATGTGCTTGAAACAGAGAAGTTATGATAAAGAGGGTAGGATGTGCAAGATGGGGAAGACTAGAAGCAACTGACAAAGGAAGGGAAGGAGGGATAGTGAGTGGAAGAGTGAGAGCAAGAGAAGGAGGAATTTAGAGAAGTGAGTGTTAAAACTGGGAGACAGGGAGGAAAGGTGGGTGGGAGGAAAAGAGGGGAAGAGGGAGGGGTGTGGGAAAGGAGAGCAGAGTGACCATCAGAAAAGCAAACTAGACTGAGGATGGGAATATGCATGAGTTATTGCACTGAGAACGAGGAACTGGAAGCAGAGAGAGGAAGGAAGGAGAGGCAGAGGTAGAAAGTGTGACAGAGGAGGACTGAGATACATTGCTAGACAAGAGAACGATAAGGGTAGGAAAGACCATAAATGTAGGCACGAAACTGGGATGAGTGAAAAGGAATACTATGGTTGAAGACAAACAGTTTAGATCCACTTAAAGTGAAAGAAAAAGTTATAAAAAGTGGAAACAGTGTGTTGATGAAGGAAGACGAGTTAACAAATTGACGACCGTGGGAGAAATCAATGTGCGTCAAGGAAACAAGACAAGAGATTTTAAGAAAAAAAGAAGAGTTGGAGCAGGAAGAGTTAAACGAACGATGATTACGAAAAGTAATATGAGGTAAAGAATACTGAGTCAAATAGTTGAAAAGATTGGAAGGAAGTGCATGTTTAGACAGGAAGCAATCAAGAAAACTAGATATGAGATGGGGTTAAAATGGAGGCAGGATCAATGAACACCTGGACGGATAAGGACACGTATAAAAAAGGAAGGATAAGAGGCTAAAAGTAAGGTAACAGTGGAACTGAAAACCGTGGTGATAACGAGAAAGATAAATTTTATAGCAAAATGGGTGAATGAGACTGAGAAAAAAAATGAAAATGGTGGAAGAAGTAGGGAGAAAGAAAAACGAATAATATAAAAAGGATAAATGTTTGCAGCAGCGTGGATAGAACAGTTGGAATCGGAAAGTAAGTTGAGAATGAGGAATAATGACGTATGTGAATTTTAAAAAAAATGAAAAAGGGAAGTTATAGATAGGTACTGCAAGAAAATCATTCATTTCAGTTATCCACTGTTGGTGAAAGGGGAAAATGAAACATTCCGCATAACATTAATAGTAACGAAAGTGGAGATGGGCACACTAAAGCAAAAATATAAGCGAGAGGGAAAGGCGGAAGGAGGGTGAGAATGGGACGACACCCGTATTGAGTGAGCATATCACACCCTAATAACCACTCATCTCCCTCCCACACACACCTTCCTCCTGTCATCCTGCTCCTGCCTCTACCCAAGACTCATCCCTGTAATCTGGGGAAGAGGTGCTGAGTTGGTTAGCACATTCAGCTCACAACTGGAAGAACTCAATTTCGATTTCCTGGCCAAAACATTGATTATGTGCATCAATTATTCTTTTGTACTAGATGGATGTAAATCCAAATCTTCTTCTCTGTATGTACACCGAGTAAGAACTTCCAAGAGATGGCATAACTGTAGTAGTTTGAAAATGACTTTTTACCTTGGGAACTGTGGTGCGTGTGTGCTTACTGGACCACATCAGCGGCAATTTTCATTATAACCCTAGCGGGTAAACACTGCAATTTGCGGTGCCTGGTGACTCGGCCCTTGTGATTTCCTTATACTGTACTGTATAATCACCGTCAGTGTGGATGACTGGCCACAGAGGTGTGTTGGACGCTGGTGGGGTTTTGACGTGTTACATTGTTTTGACTGGCTGGAGACAAAACTGTCCATTCATCATTGTGGTTGCAGTCGCCAGGTCTTTTACATCACATGACGTGTTTAAAATCCGATTACTAATTGTGTTGACTGGGAGAGGAATCTGCTCAGTTTTCTTCGTACCTTCATTTCCACACACTGTCCGCACTATCTCCAGAGCTACTGGTATTACCAATTTCTCACAAATGGTTCCCTGCTTCAGTACTGGTGCAATCCCCCGACATAGGAGGCACGGAACAAGCGTCACTTGCTGCACGGAAAAAACAGCTACATTGGTATGAACATACAGCACCTGCCTTTTCAGCTCATTTCCTTTCAAAGAAACCCCGATCTACGTTCACAACTTCACTGTGCTTTTTATAAGGATCACCTAAATTTGTTCATCTTTAAATTAAAGGACTCGTTTTTCACAACGTTCCCACAGATAACATACTGCCGCCTAAGTGCACCATGTTGAGTGATGTCTGTGATGTCGCCGTTGAGGTAGTCGTCCTCTTATTGCCTCTTTGCCGTAATTTCTAATTATAAAAGAACTTGAAAGGAGTACAGTATCAGCTGTTATTAGCGAATACTTCTTTCGAAATTAAAAACAAAGAAATAATAGTAATAATAACAACAACAACAACAACAATAATAATAATAATAATAATAAATATAATAATAATAATAATAATAATAATAATAATAATAATATTATTATTATTATCATTATTATTATTATTATTATTATTAAAATTATTACTCTTATTAGCGGCAGCAGCAGCAGTAGTAGTAGTAATAGTAGTAGTAGTACAGTAGTACACTCCGATAATGTTGATACAGACTTAAACATCAAAGATTAACGTATTTTTATGGGTCACGCTCCTCACCTTCCCAGTGAAGTTGAAATTTAAGCCTAGAGTATACCAGGGGTTATGACCCACGTGGTGAGTCGGCATCAGAGTTGGGATGGTGATGCTAAATCGACGTTACCACGGCGTGAATGGCCTCCCTCTGTTGACACCCTACAGTACCTCCCTCCCTCCCTTTCTCCCTCTCACTCCCAAGCATATACCTAAAATTTTAAGTAACACACGTAGATGTTAGAGTACATGTAACTTGAATAAAATTGCCGAAAATGAGAATTATAACACAATAACAGTCTACATCCCATTGAGCAACTGTTTTAATCGATACTACTACTACTATACTACTACTACTACGGCTACGACTACTACTACTACTACATCTAATAATAATAATAATAATAAAGTAGGTTCTAGGCGACCCATTCATATTGCTTGGCGACCCAATTTTGTGTCTTGCCCAAAGGGATAAGAACCACTGCTCTAGCGTATCATTTTATACCACATGGCTGCTGCATTATTAGGACGATACAGTAAGACTCAACAGTGACGCAGTGTGATATACCAGAGATAGTGGCTGGAGAGGGTGGTGTGGGGGAAAAGGCTGGAGGTAAAGTGGTGTCTTGAGGCAATGGGAAGGAGGATATTGTGTTTGGATAGGAAGTGGTTAGGATTTGGAGAAGGGTCTGGGTTGGAGTGGAAGGGGGTTGGGAAGGAACACACACACACACACACACACACACACACATACACAGATTTGTAATATTAACCCGCGTCATTGTAATCTCCATATTAAACAGTGTTGGCTGGTAGACTTCTTGGCACAGTGTTAGTATTATAAAGTAAATGACCTTTGTATCATAAATTATTGTAGCAAATTTATGCCGTGGTCGCCTGTGTTCCTAATATGCGGCCTGGCTTTCCGTTATAATGTTCTGAAATAATGCAAATTATGGCTTAGTAGTTAAGATAGATTTAAAAGTAAAATTGGTTAACAATCTTGTCTCAAAAGTTGTTGGGTTATATCATCTATGACGTGTGTGTGTGTGTGTGTGTGTGTGTGTGTGTGTGTGTGTGTGTGTGTGTGTGTGTGTGTGTGTGTGTGTGTGTGTGTGTGTGTGTGTGTGTGTGTGTGTGTGTGTGTGTGTAGCTGAGAATTTGAGCATAGTCTGAGCAAATTTTCACTCTTTACTTCACTTGGTCTAACATAAATAATTTAGCAAAAAAAATTTAGTTTAAAATGTTTAGGGTTGACCAATAATTCTAAAACTTAGTAAGTAACAGAAGTGAAGAGGATCACACCACTCCTGAATGAATAGGGTTTACATTCATCAAACTAGGAACTTTGAGAGCAACGTTGAATCCCACGTTCCTACCTTCATGCCTGAGGACTTTAGCACTGATAAACTGTCCAGCAATTTAGTATTGTCTGAAATAAGCGCGATGAGGCGAAGTGATTATTAAAAAAGACCACTTTCGATATCTGCAATAACTGTAGGAAAGACGATGAATAAAGCTGGCTATGAACGTCATCTGTAATTGAAAATATATAGTCCGGGTTATCTCGGTTTTCAGTATATATGTATATATATATATATATATATATATATATATATATATATATATATATATATATATATATATATATATATATATATATATATATGTATATATATATATATATATATATATATATATATATATATATATATACTGTATATATATATACTGTATATATATATATATATATATATATATATATATATATATATATATATATATATATATATATATATATATATATATATATATATATATATATATATATATATATATATATATATATATATATATATATATGTATTGTGGCGGCTTGAACCACACAGGTTACGAACCGTCGTCAAGCTGTAGTATGATGCTTCAGTGCTTCACCCAACCACTTAAACGACTGGAGGTTAGCTGGCAGGATGTAACCACCTGGGAGTCAGTCAGCCACACACAGGTGGCACGATAACACACTCGTGACTCTGTATCTGTATCACTTATTTGTAACTTAAGAAAAAAATTATTTCTGCTGCCCAGCACTTCTAATCGCCTAAGCTGCTACATTGGTGACCCCGGAGATCCAAATTGCCTATTTGGATTTCACCATGCCTGAGGGAGATAGCTTTGACCAGCAAAATGCCGTTTCACTCAAACTACCCACCTTCTGGACGTCCCAACCCCAGGTATGGCTTGAGCTAGCCGAAGCCCAATTTCACATTCGCCAAATAACAACTGATACCACCAAACATTACTACGTAGTCAGTGCTCTGGACCAAGACACCGCTGGGCGGATCATCGATTTTCTCCACCATCCAACGAAAGACAACAAGTATGGAGGGCTCGAGACACTACTACTGAACACTTTCGGCCTCAGTCGCCGTGACAGGGCGGTAAAACTCTTGCACATGAATGGCTTAGGTGACCGCATGTCATCTGCACTTATAGACGAAATGCTTGCCTTGATGGATGGACACACAACCTGCCTCATTTTTTAACAAATCTTCTTTGAGCAGATGCCTGAGGATATTCGCTTACTGATTGCAGATTGGGATTTTTCCAATCCACGACAGCTAGCAGCCCGAGCAGATAAGCTGTGGGTAGCCAAACAACAGAGTGGGGCCACTGTTGACAAGGTGACAGTGGTAAACCGGCGAACCATATGGACGACTCCATCTTCCACACCAGCGACACCATCCCAGAACAACAACAGCAAGTACAAGTGGTGTTACTATCACCGGAAGTGGGGTTCAGAGGCTCGTCGATGCCGACCACCTTGTGCACATCCGGGAAACGACTTAGTCGGCCAGCTGTAGCCTCAGCTATGGCTGGCCAGAAACGTAACCACTATGTCTGGGATCGACATTCAGGGCGACGTTATCTCGTCGACACAGGGGCTGAGGTTAGTGTTTTACCTTCCTCAAGTGTTGATACTAGTTCTGGAGTGAAAGGTCCTACCCTCACTGCTGCTAATGGCAGCAACATCAGAACGTATGGACATAGGACCATTCCACTAAACTTTAACTCCCATTGTTTCAAGTGGACCTTTACTGTCGGCGATGTCTCTCAACCACTGCTAGGGGCAGATTTCGTCCGAGCACACTCCGTGCTGGTCGACATGAAAAGGAAACTTCTAGTTCATTCAGAGACATATGGATCTATCTCCTTATGTAACACTGGATTGCCTGCACCCAGCCTCAGCTCTATAACTTTATCTGACAACAAATATGCCAAGATCCTGATGGAGTTCCCGGACATTACGACCCCACAGTTCTCGGCAGCTAGCCCTAAGGATGGAGTGTGGCATCATATCCCCACCACTGGACCACCCGTTCATGTACGAGTGCGCAGGCTGCCACCCAACAAGCTCCAGCTTGCCAAGGAGAAGTTTCAGAAGATGGAAGAGATGGGCACAGTGTGCCGATCAAACAGCCCATGGGCATCACCACTTCACATGGTCCCCAAGGCATCCGGGGGCTGGAGGCCTTGTGGGGACTACCGCCATCTTAATGCAGTCACGACACCTGACCAATATCCTATTCCTTACATCCAGGACTTCTCAGCTCGCCTTGTTGGTACCAAGATATTCTCCAAAATTGACCTGGTACGTGGCTACCATTAAATTCCAGTCCATCCTGATGACATTCCAATAACAGCCATCATGACCCCATTTGGTCTTTTTGAATATCTACGTGTCCCTTTTGGCCTCAAGAATGTTGCTCAGGCTTTTCAATGACTCATGGACATAGTGGGATGCGGGCTGGATTTTGTATTCATCTACCTTGATGACATCCTCATTGTTAGCTCACGCCACGAACATTATGCACACATCAGGCAGCTGTGTGAAAGACTCGGTGAGCACGGCCTGGCCATCAACCTTGGTAAGTGTCAGTTTGGCCTTACTTCCATGAACTTCCTTGGTCACCACATCACCCAACATGGTACGACTCCACTTCCAGATAAGGTTGACGCTATACGCAACTTTGTCAAACCCACTACAGTGAAAGTACTCCAGGAGTTTGTTGGAATGGTCAACTTCTATCATTGCTTCATGCCAGCAGCAGCTAAGATCATGCAGCCACTATACAAGGCCCTGGCCGGCAAGCCTAAGGTACTTGTTTGGGATGAGGCTTCATTGGCTGCATTCAACAATGCCAAGGAAGCACTTGTTAAGGCAGCAATGTTAGTACATCCCCGGGCCAATGCTCCTACAGCACTTACAGTCGACGCATCTACCACAGCTGTAGGAGGGGTGCTGGAACAACTAGTAGATGGGTGTTGGCGTCCCCTTGCCTTCTTCAGTTGTCATCTGAGGCCCTCTGAGCAGAAGTACAGTGCTTTTGACTGGGAGCTCCTTGCCCTATATCTAGCCATCTGGCATTTCTGCTATTTCCTCGAGGGCAGGAACTTCACTACTCTTACTGACCACAAGCCTCTCACGTTTGCCTTTGCCAAAGTGTCTGATCCCTGAACAGTCCGTCAGCAACGCCACCTGACTTACATTTCTGAATATACAACTGACATTCAACACATCGCTGGAAAGAGTAACAAAGTCGCCGATTCATTTGTCTCGTACTGCCATCAATGTTACTCATGCTCTAGCTCCAGGTGTTGGCTATACAGCATCAGCAGCAGCGCAACGTGACGATGTAGAAATGCTGGCCTACCGCACAGCCATCTTGGGCCTGGTGTTGGAGGATGTGCAGATTGGGCCCACTGACGGCACTCTCCTCTACAATGTGTCCACTGGACAGCCAAGACCAAATATTCCCATTGCCTGGCGCCGTCAGCTTTTTGACATGGTGCACGGTTTGGCTCACCCTTCCATTCAAGCTACAAAGACTTTAATGGCATCTAAGTTTACGTGGCATGGGCTATGCAAACAAGTTGGAGACTGGGCAAGAGCATGCAAACCATGTCAAACCTCCAAGATCCAGCGCCACGTCAAAGCACCTCTGCAGAACTTTGTCCCACCAGCCCGACGTTTTGACCATATTCATATTGCCATTGTTGGACCATTGCCCCCATCCAGAGGTTTCACCCACCTTCTTACCATCGTGAATAGATTTACCAGGTGACCAGAAGCCATCCCAATCTCGGACACTTCCTCAACAAACTGTGCCCGTGCCCTTATCTCCCACTGGATCGCCCGCTTTGGCATACCGATAGACATCACATCGGACAGGGGTGCACAGTTCACTTCTGACCTTTGGTTTGCAGTGGTTCGACTATTTGGAACTGGGAGCGTTTTCACAGACACATGAAGACAGCTCTCAAGGCAAGGCTCACAGGCCCTGACTGGATCGATGAGTTGCCGTTAGTCATGCTTGGCATTCGCACAGCCCATAAAGAAGACCTAGCAACTTCTTCGGCTGAGTTGGTGTATGGTGCTCCACTCACGGTTCCAGGGGACTTTATCCCGGCAGCTCGTGGGGATCAAGAAACACCAGCAACATTGTTAGCACACCTACGTCAGAAGGTCAGGTCACTTGCCCCCATTCCAACTTCCCGGCATTGTGTCACACAATCATACATTCCACCCAATCTTCTGGACTGCCAGTTGTCTTCCTCCACCGGGACACACATCGCACATCCCTGCAAAGGCCTTATGAAGGTCCTTTCAAGGTCCTACAAAATGACCCCACTGCTTTCATCATTGATAAGGGTGGCAAGCCGGAGACAGTCTCAATTGACCGCCTCAAACCGGCGCACCTGGACATTGACCAACCAGTCCAGGTACCACAACCTCGCTGCAGAGGCCGTCCTCCATCTAGGCCAACACCTGCTACGCATCAGGCCCAGCCCAAGGATTCTGGAGGAACTCTTACAAGATCAGGTCGCTCCTCTCGGAAGCCGGACCGTCTCCAATACTCCAGTTCTGGGGGGGGTCATGTGGCGGGTTGAACTACACAGGTTACAAACCGTCGTCAAGCTGTAGTATGGTGCTTCAGTGCTTCACCCAACCACTTAAACGACTTGAGGTTAGCTGGCAGGATGTAACCACCTGGGAGTCAGTCAGCCACACACAGTTGGCACGATAACACACTGGTGACTCTGTCTCTGTATCACTTATTTGTAACTTAAGAATAAATTATATTTCTGCTGCCCAGCACTTCTAATCGCCTAAGCTACTACAATATATATATATATATATATATATATATATATATATATATATATATTCCATAATTTTTCTCTTCTCCTCAAACTTCCTTCCTTAGTTCTTATTTCTTTGGAGGTTTTGCCGTGCACCTATTTCCATATATTGAAATTATTATAAAGGTTGTTCCGGCTTCCTCTCCCATATTAATAGGTTGTAGCACCAGGTGATCAGGGCATCTGTCGAGGCGGATGAGAATGATGGTGATAATAATAGCTGAAGCACCTGCTTCACTAGCCATCAGGATATCGTGACCATCCCCCTTTGCTAACCCTTTTCAGTGTGAGACTAACATGAAGAGTAGGCCAGCATATTCTCCCTGTCTCATGTACTTCATTACATGCACTGTACGTATCACATAACTTAGCCCACTAGGTAAGAGGGGGTTGATGTGAGCAAGGCCGTGCGACCAGATACTTTTGTTCCCATCTAGTGATGGACCTGAGGGGAGACGTGGCGTGAGCTCCGCCAGCATAGTTCTTGAGACAGGGACGGGATGGTGCTTATATATGTGCCAAAGGGTACAGGACATTGCAGTTCCCAGGCTTCCACTTCTGTCCAAAAAAGAGGGGCCCATATCTGAGAATAGAGCCCACGGAGGCTGCCCTATCAGTAAGCGTACGAGTATAATGGTGCGGCAGTTCCTATGCCAACGCGTGACTGGAAGGTGTCCCTGTTGTTGTCTTGGCAGGGTGTACCAAGGCCATTGCCACAGTCATTGGCCACGGTTGGTATGCTATACGTCTCAGATCCCACGTATGTAAGGATAAACAGAGAAAATGTGTTTCCGCGTGAGATTATCATCAACCTGGGCTATGTGGTGTTTTGCGTTGTGCCGTGTTGTAAGATGTAATAGGGTGGGGTGAAGCGGAGTAGCAATGTTGTAAGGATGTGATGGTAGTGCGTGAGGGACTTTGCTAATCATTCTTGGAGTGATATCGATTGCGTTCTGTGTTGGGGAAAGAGCTGACATTTTTTTTTTGTGGGGCAGGGGGGTGCGGTGCGGTGCTGCTTAGGAGACGTGACGGCACGTTGTGTGGGACTTTGTTAGGTAGTGTTGTGATCTTGTGGAAGACTGCAAGGAAACGCTTAGGAGCATTTTTAAGAGAGTTCCCAACCCTGACTCCTTTTCTCCTCATTTCCCTCCCTTTTCCTGCCAGTCACATTATTCAGTTACTTTACCTACAATTTACTATATCATATCATTCATTAGTAACTCATTTTCCCCTTCCCTCCTTCCTTCCTTCCTTCTCTCTCTCTCTCTCTCTCTCTCTCAGTCCTGGCCTTTTCCCTTTTCTCTGCAGACTATCTTTACCACTCTTATATACGGCTCTCTTCTCCTGGTCCTCCGTCTCCTGTCCATGTGTTTCTCGGTTCTTTCTTTAATGTTACTCCTCTATTACACACCTTCTCTCCCTCTCCTAAGCCTCATTCACCCTGCTCGCAGGTCACCACTGCTCCCAGATTACTGCTCCTGACTCCACAAAAATCACTCCCAGCATTTCCGACGGCTCATTTGTATATCTATGGCGTAAATCCTGCTCGAATGAAAATGCTGGACCGGGTTGGCGGTGTAGAAACGGAGGTGAGCGTGTACGTGCCCGGGTGTCTGTGTGCGTGTCTCTTTGTGTGCGTGTGGGGATGGTGTGAATGTGTTTGGGTGTGGGTATTTTTATATAAAGAGTGATGATCATCGACTACGCTGGTCATTACTGATCCAAGCGTTCTTATATTCATCTTTAATTATACTTATTATATAAAAATCAGTATGATAACCTACACCACGTCCACCATCACTACCATCCCCAACAACAGCTCTTACTTTGTCTCCAGCATCACTGCTTAACAAATCTATGGACGACATATTTGAACACTAACAGGATTAACTTCACTTGTAATCTGTATAACCTCTCAGTCAACGGGACTTTTCATTCAAGGTGGCGTGGTTATATTCTGTCACAACTAAAGTTCTTGTGACCTCCCTAGTTATGCTGTGATCCCAGACTGACGAACCCAGTTGCCGGATAAAAAGATGTTGACACCACGCCCACTCGGTGACAACCAGTTGAAGGAAAAAAATTAACCTGTGATTTCTGAGGACAGTTTAGAAACAAATGGTGTGAATAAAATAAGGCAAAAGGTTAAAAATGAAGGTCACAGGTCAAGGTAGAGCTTCCGACGTTGATTAAATTTTGTGGATGAGAAGTGATGGATGTGTCCTGATGGATGAGAAGTGATGGATTTGTCCTGGTGGATGAGAAGTGATGGATGTGTCCTGCTGGATGAGAAATGATGGATGTGTCCTGTTGGATGAGAAATGATGGATGTGTCCTGGAGGATGGGAAGTGCTGAAAGTTTCCTGGTGGGTGAAAACTGGTGGATGTGACCTGGTGGATGAGAATTGATGGATGTGTCCTAGCTGATAGGAAGCGATTGATGTGTCCTGGTGGATAGGAAGCGATTTATGTACCCTAGTGGATGAGAAGTGGCGAATGTGTCCTGGTGGAGAAGTGATGGATGTGTCCTGGTGGAGTAGAAATGATGGATGTGTCCTGGTGGAGGAGAAGTGATAGGTGTGTCCTGCTGGAGGAGTTATTTCCAAAACAATGTCTGCAGCGGAATATATAATTTCAAGAATTCTATTTTTGGCGTGCAGTGAAGAAAAGGGAAGATTAGGACAAACAAAGCTTAGGTGAATGAACTCGTTCAGGCGGGATACAAACCTTCCAGTACTCTAGCTGACCCATTAGTCGAACTTGAGTTCTTCCAGGTGTGAGCATGATGTTCCTACCAATTCGCTACTGACTCCTCCGTTATAATGGAGCAGAGTAGACTAAGAGAAGAGTAAGGGACCCATGGCCCCCTACGGGTACCATGACTGATGCTACCTGCTGTACTTAACGCAGTTTGCACGGAATTACTGAGGTTTAAAGACTGGCTTAATATATTTTAAAAAATAATGAGAAATCATCATAAAGATTTTAGATATTGATTCTATAATTTCCATTGGGTTCAAAGCGTCAAACAACATTGTACAACAACGAATATGGGGACCTGGAGCAGTGGCGTCTTCGTCGTGGGTCTACCCCCCGTAGGCTGTCGAAGAGATGAGGAGGCCAGCATGAGGGCCAAACCATCGCAATGCCCCCTCCCCCCGGCCCCTCACGGGGCTCGAGTACATTGGAGTGGCTTCGGTCGCCCGGGCAAGTACCACATCTCCCAACACAACACACACAACAGCACCGTTTTTTCTACACCGAGAAATGACTCCCCGGCTGTCATTTCTCGACGATGTCTTCTAGCCAGGAACACTGAGAGCAATCCAGGACCCGCCAACAAATACATATTATGTCCAACATGCTCAAAACCTATCACGTCGAGCTGACAGACAAAGGGTTCAGTTCAGTGCAATTCCTTCAAGAACTGGACCCATTACACCTGCACAACACATGCATCCAGAAAACATTACACAAACACCTGGACCTGCTCCTTATGCTCCTTCCCCCCACCCACCAAACCCCCAACCAATCCTATTCTTACTTTCTTCACACCTCCACAGCCAAACCCACCGATCCTTCCCACACCATCCAGTTCCCCAACTCCTCCCATTCCAACCCATCCTAATCCACCCCAGCCCTTACTTCAATCACAACCTCCTCCTATCCCTTCCCCTTCACCCATACCACCTCTCCCCCGTGCTGCAGCAGCCAACACACATCGCACACACAACATAAACATCCATCAGTTAAACATAGATGGCATAAACACTAAAAAACAAGAACTCACACAATTCATCAAACAACAGAACATACACATTGCCATCTTACAAGAAACAAAACTACACAGAGCAAAGAAAACACCAACATTTCATAACTTCACCACCATTCGACAAGACCGGGCCGAAGGCGGTGGCGGTGGACTCATCACTCTGGTACACAAATCCATCAACTTTGCAGATACCAGTGCACACACAAAGTCACTTATCCTCCCACATGACACCACAACAGAAATACAATTAGTTAAAATACGCACTGGTAACAAATCACACATAACAATCGCTAACACATACATTCCCCTCCAATCGTCCCCCACAGTACCACAGAATTACTCTCCACAGATACATCACATCACTAACATACCCAACATCATCCTGAGTGGTGATTTCAACGCCAAGTCGTCGGCCTGCCATGTCAACAACCCTGACACAGACAGAGGGCTGGTACTACAATCCCAGACAGATCATCTTTTCATACTGAACAATCTAGACCAACATACCCATTTCCCACACCAAGCCCTCTTCCTCCCATCATCTCCAGACATCACCTTCTGCTCCCCAAACCTAGCCCCCACTACATAATGGAGAGTGGTCAAAACCCTAGGTTCTGATCACCTCCCAATCATCATCACTACCAAAACCAGAATCATCCCAGCTGGCCACAAACACACATACAATAATCATAAGAAAGCCAACTGGGAGGCCTTTGTAACTGAAACAGAACAACATTTCGAAACACTAAACAGTACACCCATCACAAACATCAACCCCGCTGTGCACGCTTTCAATACAATTATACAAAATGCAGACAAAAGACACATCCCTAGAGGCAACACAAAGAGACACAACCCCAACTTCACACCAGAAATTCATGGCCTCATTAGACAACGGGCCACACTGTGACACTCCCCAACACCCCATACGCAAGACACCGTACGACAAATACAAGAACTCCACACTCAAATAAACAATAAAATATCAGAACAGCAAACACTAAACTGGAAAAATTACCTCCAAACACTGGACCACAAAACAAACATCAGCAAACTCTACAAAACACTAAACAGCATCACACTTTCCATCAGCAACACCACACAATCACGCGCTGCAATCACAACAACAGGCACCATACCCTCAAACAAACAACAAGCAAACACTCTCATTAATCACTTTTCACAAGTCAGCCATCTAAACCCCCATCCCGAAGACCGACGTATCATCCGACCTAAGAGACAGTTCCCCAGAGACCCACTACGCACCTTTCACTTACAACCAGACGAAGCATATCATTAACAACCTCAAGCACTTATCTGCCTGTGGACCAGACAACATAAGCAACATTCACCTTAAACCACAAGGCATACAAGCTCTCACCAACATATCAAACTACAGCTACTCACACAAAATAATACCCAACACCTGGAAGCATGGCATTATCATCACTACCCCTAAACCCAACAAAGACCCCACGTTACCCTCCTCACACCTCCCCATCACTCTCCTCTGCACCCCCTCTAAAGTCACTGAACGACTGGTACTACAACTAGTCACACCTCACATTCCCCTAGCCCAGTCACAACATGGCTTTAGGCTACTACATCCCACAAACATCCTTCTTACAAACCTTACACAGAGAGTTTTCGATGGCATGAATTCAGTAGGCCACCACACAGAACACTCCTAATCACACTAGACATTAGCAAAGCTTTTGATGCCATCCCCTGCCACAACCTCACAAACAAAATACTCAACACAAACATGCACAATAACACAAAAAAGATGGTTGGCAAACTAGTAAGCAGGCAAATGTGCACACGTAAGATTTGCCGGTCATCTTCTAACATCAGAAACTTCACAAACGACATCCCCCAAGGATTTGTTTTCTCCCCTACACTCTTTAACCCATACATGCACGACTAACCCACATCCCACACATCACAGATGCACATAGCTTCCTATGCAGATGATATAACACTTACATGTACGCACCAAAACGCAAACACAGCTGCACACATCATTCAACCTTACCTCAACACTACACGAATGGCTCATCACAAACAGGCTCATAATAGCTCCAGCCAAATCTACAGTGACCCTTCTGACAAACTGGACAGCAGAACACAGTCACATCCCACACCTCACCATAAACAACACTCCCCTACCACACACACACACACACACACACACACACACACACAAAATCCTTGGTGTAACATACAATATTTCAATGCCGTTTAAACAACACATCACAAACATTAAAAATAAAATAACACCAAGACTCAGTGCTTTGAGGTAACTTGCCTATACAACATTCGGACACAACAAAAAAAACACCACCACAGTATACAAACAATACATACGTTCAGTCATGAATTATGCAAGCCCCGTCTGGGCTTCTAACCTCACCAAAACATGCTACAACACTCTACAGACCATACAGAACAAGGCCCTAAAAATAATCACAGACTGCACAGCTACTACACCCACAGACCACCTACATCAAGAAATCAAAGTCCTCAAAGTTAAGGATCACCTAGACATGAGAGGCACCCAGTTTGTTTCTGCAGTCTCCAGAAACCCACAATATCCACTATAATACATGGCAGCACATGCACCCACACCAAGGAACATCAAAACAACACCCAGCACACGATACCATACACAAATACTGTCATCTCTTCCCCCTCGCCAACCTCAGACCAGCTTCCAGAAGCATATCCATGCTCAGATCACTCGCCGCTCCATTCAGTCACATAAAGACAACACACAGCTGCATGCAAGGCCTTCTGACATCCACCCTTCTGAATCCTATCTCCCTCGTGAGAACAGGGTCCACCTGGCCAGACTGAGATGTGGACACCATCCAGCCCTCTTAAGCTACCAGAAGAGGCTAGATGATTCCGTCGCTGATGCCTGTCCAGGATGCAACACAGCACCCCATACTATTAAGCACATTATGGAAGACTGCATTGCACACAATCACCTACTCCAACAACACAACATACACTCTTTGAGAGCTCTGTGAGAAAGCCCGGTCTCTGCCATGGCCTTCCTAAGGGACTCGGTGCTGTTCGGCCAGACTGCCTAGGGAACAACTACTACTACTACTACTGCTACGAATATGGAAGGGTTGTGTATTTTACAGAACGGGTGGTTACCCGGATCATACCAGTCCACGTCCAGCACGACTATGTATTATAAACACCGCAAATTACATTTCTCTTTTTTTTTTTTGTTCGTATATCCAGTTATTGCAGTATGATGGAAGTTATCCGGTGATTGAGCTCACTTTCACTGATAATTTTCTGTTATATAGGTATTGTAAAAGTCAGGGATATGAGTGTGTTTTGCAAATTAAAGGATGTGCCTCGTGCCCGTGCAACAACACAGCTACGCGAATCCATTTCAACTTTTTTTGCTTAACTTCTTGTGCTTTGGCCTCCTCACCTCTTACTGTTTTATTTGTGGTCTGTTTTCTAACCCCCCTCGTCCAGAGTTTCTCCTCTCAACAGGGTGACCAGAAGTAATATTGTAATGCTAAATTTGGCATTAATGGGCAATGGATTAGAGCTTTAGTATTGAATTTAGCAGTACAGCAATTTTTGTATGTATTTAGCATAACCAGAATATATTTGACTTATTTATAAGGTGTAGAAAATTTTATTTCTTCATATCATTACAATCAAACACGTGCCAAAGCACTCAAAAACTCAATGTATGAACAGCTTTAGAAATTAATACACTGATAATGAAATGGTAGATGGAAGAGTTGTAACAAAAAGTATATTTATTTTCCATTAACACTTTCAATTTTTGTTCACCATGTTATAGACAAGTGGACAGTCATAATAATTCTAATAATCTGAGTGAATTCGCAAGGATTTTTTTTTTTTTTTTTTTTTCCCTTTTTTTAGAGTAGACTACCAGCCCTGTCAATGGCAATTAAGAAGCCTGTTCACCGGTACTGTACTGTAATATTTTTCATTTCTTCCTTTAATTGTGGATGTATAAGTACGAGCGGAAGAGCAAAGCGAACAAGCGAAGTTTACTCTCAGCTAAGTCTGGAAATGGGTTGCATGGTCCGACCCGGCCTTATACGGAACAGCCCTACCCGACCGTCACACTAAGCAGAAGCTAATATCTTTACTCCTGTGTGAAGTAGAGTTGAGATTCTTTCTGCACGAGATACATTTATTCAGTAAGTTTTGTTACCAAATAAAAACTCTACATGAAAGAGTAGGAACCTCTTGGAATCTCGAGTTTACCGAGGGAATGTTCGCCTCTAATCGGTGAACGCTTCAATTACGAAATCAGATTTAAACAGATTTTCCTTCGTAACATTTTTTTTTTTTTAGCATCTGCTCTAGCATTTGAATTTCGGAGATTCCGTCCATAATTTTATATCAGAGGGAAATTGTGATAACATGGGGCTGGCTTGCTTGTCACGCGCTCACGAAGCATAATTTATATAAAAGTCTACTTCATTTGTATCGGCACTTTGTGATTATCCCAAAAACATCTCTCTAAAAGAGGTTTATTCATTAATATACTTTGTGTTACTTTAACTTACTCACGAACTGTTGAGATTATACAGTAGAAATCGGAAAAAATAGCAAGTATAGTGCCTAAAAAACTATAATTATATACGCTGCTGTATATACCAAATAATGGAGTGTATGGTAGGAGGATGAGTATAGTTTTGAATGGTGAGTTGCTTGAGGAGGTAGTGTTTTAAGTATTTAGGGTCACATGTTGCTGTGGATGGAAGAATAGATGCAGAAGTGAAGTTTAGAATGAATGAAGTAGGAAAGGTGCTGGGAGGAATGAAAAAAGTTTTTAGAAGTCGTTTGCTTAGAATAAGTGTAAGGAGAAGGCTGTATGAGGGTGTTGTGGTACCGACTGCTTATCTGGGGCTGAAACATGGGATATGGGTGTAGCAGAGAGTAAAAGTTTGAATGTAATGGAGATAAGGTGTCTGAGGAGTATATGTGGAGTGACGTGTATTGATCAAGTGAGAAATGATGAAGTGCTAAGGAGAACTGGAGTTGTGAGGGAGATGGCTGATCGTTTTGAGCAGAGGGTGTTGCGATGGTTTTGGCATATGGAGAGAATGGGTAATGAGCGATTGGTGAAAAAGATAACTAGATCTGAAGTGAGAGGTGTAAGGCTGAGAGGGAGACCACGAATAGCATAGATGGACAATGTGAAGAGAGCGTTGGATGCGCGAGGGATGTCTGTTGAGCGAGGAAGAGTGGCTGTGCGTGATAGAATGAATGGAGAGAAATTGTGAATGAATAAATGATGATGCAGCCCTGAGGAGATATTCTCCCGCATTTTGTCTGATCAGCTGATCAAGTCAGGTGCGGGTAAGAGAATGGGTCCATTATGATGTGGCAGGGGTAAACCAGCTTTGCTGGCGGGCCCTGCTGTGGATGTCACTGATTGCATTGTGCAGTTGACCCTCGTGCGGTGTGATGCCGTGAGGATCTGTCCCTTCTTCCCTTTGGGGCTAAGATGCGAATGAATGTGTTTGAGTGAATGAGTAAATTGGGAGTGTGTCGTCCTGTCTCGGTTACCTCCCTTTCCTTGGGGGAAGCAGCCTAAGTATAAAGATAGACAGATGTTCTCTTTCAGTATTCACAGATTTTATACAAATGAAGTTTTAGCATTCATTCATCAAATTTAACCCTATTTTCCTCCTCGATTTAACATGATCCTGCACGCCAAATATGGTCACCCTAACTTTTAGTTTCCCTTTCGTCACTTCTTTCTACTCAAGATCTGACTACTCCCGGTTCCCACATCCACCCTCCTGCACTTCCATCACACATTCTTACCTCTCCTGGTTCCTGCTTCCTCCCCTACTTTCCTCTTCCCTGAAGTCGCATGGGAAAAAATAGGCGTGATAATGGTGTACAGTTGTAAGACACAACACAGCCCTGAGACAGACAACTACTGAATGTGGATGGCAAGGGAGGAGGTGGTGTTGATGGGTAAAGGAGAAGGGGGGAGGAACCGGAAACAAATCAAAGTGGGAGAGTGAATAATACTGGACATTTCAGCAGGGATGTTTATTTTTGTATTTGGTATTCGTATTAGAAATAGCTCGAATACAGTTTTTATGTTTATTCGCATTGGTATTCGAATTCTTGTTATTAGATATCAAGGTATTGGCAATCGTATTCGAATACCTGGGAAGTGTATTCGTATTCGTCGAATAATCTGACGAACAGTCGTAGATTTACTACCAGAAAAAAACATCCATTAAATGTTAACTTCAGCTTCAATGCATAGAGAAGTATTAGAATATCGTATGAAATGTGGGTTGCTACAGCATTACCATGAAAAGGAATGTGATGTGAACCATATGAAGTTGGTGTTGCTCAGAATGTCCATTACGTTTGAGCTGGTACTGCTGAATGTGTCCATTACGCATTATCACGGAGTGTAGACGGCTTAAAAGTAGATGTCCGTGAACATTTTGGTATCCCCCATGACAAATGATGAGGTCGCTGTAAATACTGGGGACAAAATCAACTGCAGGACCTGAAGGTACTTCTGGTCAACTACTGGTGTAACGATTATTATGCAATTTGCTGCTCCTTCAGATGAGGAATCTAGTTTCTTTTGTTCCGCATATGTATGTGATGGGGTGGGTCAATAATATTAAATTCCTTTTTTCAAGGGACGGAGTAAAAAATACTTCATTTCCTCAACTCACTGGTGTATATATGTTTATACAATGAGATATGCAACATCCCATTAAATGGGGGGCGGCATCTCGCAGAAAGGAAGGGGCCAAGACTCACGAGTCTCAAGATAAAGTTATATAAAGTGACCAGTTACTCCATTTTTAGGAGTAACTGGTGAGAAAGCGGGAGAGGCGATCATTATGAAAACGGAGAGAAAAATTTGTGCCATCATAATGACATATTGGCCAGGGGGGTAAATTATTTCAATTTTGGGTCATTACATGCACGATATCTAATATCTGTTTGATGAATTCTAGTTTAATGACGTTCATGCTCATTGGCTATTATGGGTGTAGATAACTTTGGTGCTGAATTACTGATGGCTTTAAGTATTGATTAATTGAAATGTCTTCAGTTTCATGTTATGGTAAGGAACAAGAAAATTATGCGAGATATGTATGGGTCTATATCTAGCATGGATTTCTGAAATCTAATGCCAAACTGTTGAATTTTATATTAAATCTTCCAATTTATGATTATGATAAATATGCTCATCCCCACTAGAAGCCAACTGGTAATGTTACCTGCTCTGTACTGTTTTTTTTTTCTTCATTTTTGCTCGCCTCACTGTACAGGCAAATTTCCATTCATTCGTTACACAAAATATTTTATCCTGAGGGTTGTGACATCTGGAAAAACATCTATCTATCTATATACCTAACGTGCTTCCCCCAAGGAAAGGGAGGTAGCCAAGACAGGACGACACACTCCCAATTTACTCATCCACTCATACACATTCATTCGCATCTTAGCCCCAAAGAGGAGAAGGGACAGATCCTCATTGCACCACATCGCACGAGGGTCAACTGCGCAATGCAATCAGTGACATCCGCAGCAAGGCCCGACAGCAGAGCTGGTTTACCCCTGCCATATCATAATAGACCCATCCCCTTACCCGCACCTGACCTGATCAGTTGATCAGACCAAATGCGGGAGAACTTCCCCTCAGGGCTGCGTCATCATTTATTCATTCACAGTTTCTCTCCATTCATTTCTGCCACGCACAGCCACTCTTCCTTGCTCAACAGACATCCCTCTCGCATCCAACGCTCTTTTCACACTGTCCATCCATCCTATTCGTGGTCTCCCTCTCAGCCTTACACCTCTTACATCAGATCTAGTTATCTTTTTCACCAATCGCTCATTATCCATTCTCTCCATATGCTCAAACCATCGCAACACTCTGCTAAACTCGATCAGCCATCTTCCGAACAACTCCACTTATCCTTCGCTCTTCATCTTTTCTCACTTGACCCATACGCGTCACTCCATACATAC
>NC_137020.1:5731771-5789271 GCF_032717465.1 Coenobita brevimanus | reverse complement strand
AACTTAATATCTTCCTCTAAGTACTAGACTTGGAGGCCTTTTCAGGAGACTATGGATTCCGCTTATAAAAATCACTCGTTCCTGATTTAGGTGCCACCTTCTTGCCCCCACGCCAAGATTCGATTGGCCTCCTCACAATTTCCTTGGCTTTTATGAAGAGAGGAGAGAGGAGGACAGAAAAATATGGGGAAGTGTAATATTCCTAATTTTCTTTTTCCCTGATTCAGTTGCTTGAATTTCGCCAGACGGGTGGCAGTCGTAGCTTAGCTTGCGAGTAAAATTATATATATATATATATATATATATATATATATATATATATATATATATATATATATATATATATATGTGTGTGTGTGTGTGTGTGTGTGTGTTGGTTCACCGGGTGAAGTGCCATCATATTGTCTTCCCAAACATTTACACTGCCATTTCCTTTCTGTCGTTTTCTTCACATCTTCTTTTACCAGTTTGTCGTGTTTAGCAAATGGAAACATTTGTGGAAATCCGAGCAGCACCAAACGCACAACTTGTGTGGTTGTGATGATATACACTGTAACTGATATGGAGAAGGTTCACAGTGTTATGTAAGTGCCAATCCAAAGCATTTCACTTTAATATCCCCTCTCTGTCCAGCGGAATCACAGTCCTTAAGACCTACTACATGGACAGTATGACAATAATATCTTGAAGGTAATACACTGCTTGAGTCAATATTAGGTACTGATTCTAAAACTCGCCGAATTAGAACTCAAGGGACAGAATGGGGAAGTTATCAGGCAAAGCTCCTGGCTGCCTCATCACATGACGGGAGAAGCTGCTCAGGAGAAAGAGGAAGGAAGGGAGGTACAGAAAAGGATCGCCAAAAGAGTGAAAAGGAAAGAAAGAGGAAAAAGAAGATTGGATAACTGGACGAGGACCGGCAGGAACATAAATGGAGAGAGAGAGAGAGAGAGAGAGAGAGAGAGAGAGAGAGTCGTGATAGGAAACCAGTCAAAATTAAGACAATAGAGAGAGGAGAAAAATCTTTGATAGGGTTTGTCTGATGAGACGAAAAGGGGACATGGGAAAGATAAAACAGGGACGAGGGACTAATACTTAATCCCACTTACCATCAGTCCCTTCACCGTTTCCCTCTTCCCATCGCTTCTCTCTGCCCAGGATATTATTTACATTACTTTTTCTTTCCCCTAACCTTGCCGTATCCCTCACAACTCCCTGTCTATGGCTGTTCTTTAATATGGCCACTTTTTACTGCTGTGGTTACCCCCTTTCTGTTATCAGTCTATCCCTGCCACTTCATTCTTCATAACACTCTGTTTTAAGCCCTCTTTTCGTTACACAACTCTCTTGCCCTCATCTTTTCCTCACCGGTACTCGTCTTTACCCGTCATCTCTACATGTTCCTTGTTTTGTAGTATCACTCTTGCACACACTTCCACACTCCCTTTCCAAGCTACGACTCTTACTTTTCCTCACTTTCTGTGCATATCCATTCCTTCCCTACCATAAACTACAAAGTTCCCCATTACTGTCTCCATTAACCACCTCGAGCACCTCCTTCTGTCTTTTCCATAGCATCTCCCTTCCAGTCTCCTCCCCAGTCTTTCTCCCTGACCACACTATGCAGGTTCCTTGTGCCCTCAGTCGTGGTGTCTTCGTACTCAGTCACTAACCGTTCCAACAGGGATCAAGTAACGCCATTGCCCACTATAAGCACCGAGGCACGGCTTGTTCCTGGCCTGTTCCTCAGAATTTATGCCAGATAAGACCTAGATTGTGCTTGCTGTGTGTGTGTGTGTGTGTGTGTGTGTGTGTGTGTGTGTGTGTGTGTGTGTGTGTGTGTGTGTGTGTGTGTGTGTGTGTGTGTGTGTGTGTGTGTGTGTGTGTGTAATGAGAAGAGTGGATAGCAGCTCCGTATATGGGTGGTCACTGATGCAATAAGAAGGGAAACATTAGGACGTGACTGTTACTGCTTTAAGGAGCATGAAATCCTAGGGTCGCAAGGTGTCTACATTTTCTTCCCATTTCCTTATCGCATGTCTGTCGCCGCACGTCACACACTTTCCCCTCTTTCTTATCCTCCTCTGGTTGGAGGTGGCAGGCATTTTCGTTCTTGCCAGCCATCAAATGCATAATAACTCCCTCCATAATCGAATTGCCTCCCTCACTGACCACCTCAATGCCCTCCCCTCACTCCCATTCTTTCCCTGTACTGCTACTCCTTCACTGCCATCCCCTCATTAGTCTCCATAGGGTTGAGATAAGAAACTGCGCAGTGGATTGTACTTCCCTTTCTATTTTGCCTATTGGAATGTCCACGGTTGTTGTTTCCAAAATTCATGATTGTTTTTGTCTTTTTTTTTTTTCCTGGGAGTTTCCCGGAGGGTTTGGTGGGCTAGGGAGAGTCTTGCTTATTCCTTAAATTTTCTCACATGTGTTAATTAGATCCATAGTAATGGTTGTTACTCCAATAGATAACACTGTTATTGAGCAACATGATTCCTATTATCTGCACTTCCTGCGTCTTCCTATGTACAGCTGCCACCCACCGTTGCTAAGTACTCAATACCCTCACCTCGTTAGCCCTACACCTGCCCCTTGTCCTCCAGCCATTACACTTTAGACTTTCTCGCTTCCTTACCATTGCCTATTCTGTCTTACCCCCAAATAGTTGTTAGTTGTCTACAGTGTACTGCCTCTCACTCGCTACCCTTTCTTCCTACCTCATACCGCAGTGTTTCTTCTTGGCAGTCATGTACTTAGATGGATTATTTTTGTTCACATCTTACTGGAGCTTTCCTCTTATTGTACCAAACCCCAGTCTCCTCCAGCTCTCTCTCTCTCTCTCTCTCTCTCTCTCTCTGCTATTAATAACTCTATCCGTCTGTTAGTCTCTTATTTCATACGCTTCCAGACTTCTCGCATCCTTACCAATAGCCTTCACTGTTTATTTTCCCCATGATTAATATCTTCTTTCCTCATTTCTTCCTTACCATTGATTCAGCTTTCCCATCTTGCAGATCCCTCATTTCACGTCTGTTTTTATCCTAGTTCATTTTATGTCGTCTTGTATCTTTTTTTTTTTTGTTTATTTACTGTCATCTCGCAATTCTCCCTTTATTTCTCATCCTTGCACCTTTTTATCGCGGCTCCTTTTTCATTTTATTGTATTCTCTCTCAAATCCCCCATTCCATTGCGTTTGTTATCTAACCTTTCTGCTTAACCTACCAATTTTT
The DNA here is from genome assembly GCF_032717465.1 of Coenobita brevimanus. Lineage (NCBI taxonomy): Eukaryota > Metazoa > Arthropoda > Malacostraca > Decapoda > Coenobitidae > Coenobita > Coenobita brevimanus. The sequence goes on along the minus strand of NC_137020.1, from coordinate 5,786,034 downwards.
TTGTATCACTCTTTATTTTGTGTAATTCTCTAGCTACGCCTCAAGCAGTTCAGGGTCTTGTAATTTATATTGGGTATGGTGGATGGAGACGAGGCAATTGTGGTGTGGAGGAGCACTGACATGGTGCACATCTGTCTGTAATGGAAGAGGAAGAAGAGACAAGGAAGAGAAAATTAGAAGATACAACAGACAGAGGAGGGAAGTGAAGGATGATTAACAACTTAAGTGTAGAATATTAGTGTTTCAAATGCATATCTGGATGGAAGAGAAGAAAAGGAAGGAAAGAGAGAGGAAAGAAGGATAGAGGAAAAGACTGGAAGTATACTTAGGGAGAAGGGATGGGAGGCAACAGAGAAGATTTAGAGGGGACTTGAAAGGAAGGAGGATATATTCTAGCGGGAAGGGTGAGGAAAGAGTAGAGTAAAGAGAGGTGTGTAAGAGATGTGGGCTTGTATACTTCTGCCTAATATGTGTATATGCTTGAGTTTGTCGGTCTACTCTTATGTATATGTATCTGTTTAATACCTGTATGTATGAAATGTGTGTGTGTGTGTGTGTGTGTGTGTGTGAGTGTGTGTGTGTGTGTGTGTGTGTGTGTGTGTGTGTGTGTGTGTGTACAATATACAATAATTGTCTACTGCCTATGTCTGTGTTTCTGTGACTGTTTGTGCTCACTCTTATAATTATTTGAGTGTCCCCATGTATGCGCATTTGTTGTTTTTCTGTACCTGTCAGCTTTAAGCATTTTCTTTATGCATCATTAAGAAAAGTTTCCTTATAGAAGTAAATGTCATTTTTATTTGTGTGTCTCTAACTTGGCCTGCCTCGTCACAATTCGTAGTTCTTTATTTTTCCTACTTAACAAATTGCATTTCAAATGCTCTTCTTCTACGCTAAGTTTCTCCATTTCCCTTCTTTTCTCCTTCCTGTCCCTCTCTTCTCTTCCTCTCTTCCACTGATTAAGGCCAGTAATATTTCCTAACTCGCCTTCAAGCAGAGTTTCATGACCTCTCCAGATGTGCGGTAGGATGCAGGTCCAGCAGGGTGTTAGCCACATCGCTTTTTTAATGCGTCGAACTCTGAAAAAGAATATATATATATATATATATATATATATATATATATATATATATATATATATATATATATATATATATGAAAACTGTTCTCGAGGTCCTGCAGTCCCCTTGCCAGACAGCCAGAAAGCTGATTCCATCTTCCTTCGAGTTTCACTTTGTCATCGTCAATTCCCACATCTGCTTTGGATCACAATGAGTATCACAGTAGAATCTCGTGTTACGCAATTAATGGAGATGTTTTCATGACATGTCGGTGGAGCCATATTGAATAACAGTGAACCTGGTGATACAGAATTCAATTTCTCATTCTGTTACCTGTAACACGTGGGATCAAACCCCAAACCCACAAACCCCAATGCACCAACTTGCCCCTAGAAAGAGGATGAGCATGTGATTAGTTCGATCAACAAGGGAAGATGAGCACGTGATTACTTCGATCAACAAATTGCTCTCTATATCATCGGGACTATATTTTCCCTACCTCTTATATTTCAACAAGCACTGTACTTATGTCCCTTCGTTAACCCTGCAACCACTTGCTAAACTTCTTCCAATATTTTTATCACCTCTCTCCCCCTCCCCTTCATTTCACTTCCCCCCAAATTGTACCGTCCCATCTCCAGCCCATCGGCCTAACATGCCGCCCTGGTCGTCAAACAAGTCATTTTACCAGTTAAAGTCACATGCAGTTTGGTTCAGCACTGCTCCTCACCTACAGAATTATCGAAAATAGAATGAACACCACCATATTTCTGATTCATCACACAAACCAGGCCACCAATCCAACTTGGCTCACCAGCGGCCTCAACGATCTGGCCATCAACCCCCATAACTGACTTCACGACTCAAACCGACCAAACACCATTGACAAAGCGCAAACAGCCTTTTATTGCCCTAAAGATGAACGCAAACATAAACGACGGCAGACAAATATACCAAAAAAAATTTCTAGCCTTTAGTCAGCTAGAAGTTATTGGTATGGACAGTGATGATAACGGTATGAAGGGGCAATGACGAAGGTGTGGCGGTTGTAGCTGAGTTACAAATGCTCCTTCCTCACTTGTTCTCCATTTTACTCACTTTTAATGCACATTATTAAAGCTTATTGCTCACTCATTTATTACACATACCATCAGAGTAACTACATCATTCCACCTTCAAGCTACACCTTCATTTTCATCCAATACCTCTTCTGTCTTGTGCCTTCCTTCTGCACCATCCCTAGCTTACTCATTTCACGTTTTTCTCAAGTTATTCTCAGTAATATTCGTATTCCTGACTACTTACTTTCATCGTGTAATTCTCTCTCTCTCTCTCTCTCTCTCTCTCTCTCTCTCTCTCTCATGCACAGTATTTTTTTTTTCCTCTCTCTCTTCCCTGAACACAGTCATATATCCTCCTTTTCTTTCCTCCTCACATGTACAATATTCTCCATTTCCTCGTCTTTTATTTATTTCCGGTACCTCCCCATCCTACTTTTACCCATCAACTCTGCCCCTCTCCCATCCACAAGCAGTAGTTGTCTGCCCCACGGGTGCGTTGTATCCAACATGGTACCCAATTTCACGCCCAATTTCTCCTAGGCCACTGCAGGAAACGCGAGATAACGCCTGATGGATGTAGAAGAGGAAATTAAAGGAGGAGGGAGGAATCAGGAGAGGTAAGACCGGAGGGAGAAGGGAGGAACAAAGAGTAATCTGATCTGGATTAGAGAGAAATCAAGAATGGGAAACTAAGAGGTAATGTGACCAGATTTCTAAGGCTGGATAATGTTAAATAATAGAAATGAGCTCATTTTAACGGATTAATGCAAACACTTTTGTTCCGTATTTTTTTTTCTTTTACATCAGAAAAAGAACGTACACTCCATTAATTGGCATAGACAGCAGTTAAAATGATTACAATTCTCTTGTCCTTTTGCGCTGGCTATTGTTCCGATCCTTACTACATAATCCCAATTATTCATGTAAAGGCTAAACCAACAGGTAGCACATTAAAGAAAAATTTAATTCTGAGTGATGTTTGTAGGTTAAACGCGGTGTGCCGATAGGACTGACGGAAAAAAATGAAAAATTCCACAGTAAATACCGGTCCACAGGCCTATTAATGGCCTTAAACAGGCCTGTAGTCTGTTCTGGCAAAGGTATAATATCCATGTGGATTCACTCTGAGTAAAAACAACGATGATTGCTCCCTTGTTTATAACACACTAAACCAAAAATCAAAGTAGTAATGCAAAAAAATATATAGTTTTTATAAGAGACGAGGGGGCCAAGAAAAGAGAGTGGAATGGAGAGTCTGCAGAGGAAAAAATTAAAGTCAGGTAAGAGAGAGAGAGAGAGAGAGAGAGAGAGAGAGAGAGAGAGAGAGAGAGAGAGAGAGAGAGAGTGTAAGAAGCTGAGGCGAATGTTGGTGGAGTTGTGATCTTGGGCCGGAAGGAGGCTCATCCATCACTTTCTACTTTTAAAATATCCATGGGACAGGAAAATGTCGATGATATGAAGTGAGCTAAATTCCCCGATAACTGTCTTCACATTGTAACAATTGGACACACCAAACAGTAAGAGAAATGTAATTTACAGTATTCCTAATGCATAGCGGTGCTGGACGTGGACGGGTGGGTCAGCAATCGTTTGGTAAAAAACACAGTTCTTCCATGTTCGTAGTTGTCCAATGGTGTATTACTTTTTGAACCAAATGAAACTTAAATCTTCCGCATTTCCACTTAAAAAGAACAATATTACTTCTGTAACTAAAATCACAATAATTAAATATTAATCAGTAATGTTTTTTATATATTAAGCCAGTCATCAATGTACAGTAAAATCAGTACAAAGTGCGGTAAGTACCGTAGGCCACATCACCCACGGTATCTGAACGGGGCCATGAATTCCCTGCTTCACTCCAGTCTCTTCCATTTTAATGAGGGAGCCTATTGACTGGAACTTCAGGCTGGCACCCGGAAGAACTCGAGTTCGGTTATCGAGCAGCAACTCTTACACAGTTGTTTCCCACCTCAGCCTGCTCATTCACCCAGCAGTATAATTGTGGATATGGTTTTGAGGCGAATTCAGAAGGAAAACCTGGGACTCAGAAAGAACGTAACTTTTTCACTCCTGTGCTATACTTTTAGTCTAGCAAACACCAGACGATTTCATTCGGGCTATAGGGCACTTGTCGAACTGGAAAGGTTGTATATAGTCTTTATTAACCTCTTCACTAGTAGGAGTCTGTCAAAGCTGAATAAAATTGTCTGATGGGGACAAATACTAAATATGAATTTCATCATAAGATTGAAAAACTTAATAACACTCGTCTGGTCGAGAAAAATCCTTTCAAAGCTTTGTTTTTCTTCCTCGTCACTCCAAACATAAAACAATCCTTGAAATTACATATTCCGCTGTAGACAGTAATGCTTCAGAAATCACTCACCCACCAGGACACGTCCGTCACTTATCCACAAGGCCACAGTCATCAATTTTCATTCTCCTGGAAACATCCATCACTTCTCATCCTTCAGGACACATCCGTCACTTCTCATCAACCAGGACGTATCCATCACTACTCATCTTCCAGGACACATTCATCACTGCTCTTCCACTAGGAGACATTCATCATTTTTCAACCACCGAACTGAATCCATTTTGGGACATCCACAATGGCCTGAGACCTTAATTTTTACCCACCAGTCCAGATTTGTCCACATATTTTCGTTACTATATTGTTTTTAGAAACAATAGCTTAATTAATTTCTAGCAGTGGTTAAGAAGTGGTCCTACTCGAATTATAATGCGTGGTAAGTTAATACGTTTTCCTGAATCAGAGACTCGGGAACATTACATAACAAGGACAGTCACAAGTACTTTTATGGAGGCAGACTATTCCCTCGCCAGAGTGAATAGAAATGTTTGTCAAGAGCAAGATTATAGAGAACAGTAGAGACGAAATTATCTTTCTTAGTGGTTTAATACATTGTCCATAGATTCACCAAGCAGTGTTGGTGGCAGTAAATTCGCAGCTATCTGTTATGGCAATGGCGAAACTCGTGGTGCAGAATGATGATATATTGATGGCTGATATAATAACAGTGAATGAGAGGAACATCTGGACCAGTGGTGTCCTCCTTAGTCGTTGGTCATGAGGCGTATCACTCCCTTTACAACACACACACACACACACACACACACACACACACACACACACACACACACACACACACACACACACACACTTCCGTCTGTAACATCGCCAGTCCCGTCCAGCATAATCTTTCGACATGGATTTCCATAATCAACATACAAATAGTCTGAAAAAAGAAAAAAAAAAGCTTCAGAGAAGCTCCGACTGATTTCTGTGGCGTCAGGAGCATTATCATGGAAAAAATGCTGAGCTATGGGCAAAGTGAACGAAACTTAGGAGAAGGAGAAAATGCATGTAACTGGCGAGTAATAAAGAAAAAAACACTGAAAATCAGAGACACAGAAATGAGACGAGGAGGCCAAGAGAACAGAAACGTATATAGGAGCGTTAAGGCTAGTCTGCACAGGAAAATGTGAAAGCCAAGAGAGAGAGAGAGAGAGAGAGAGAGAGAGAGCTACAGATGTAGGAGAAATGATATCACAACAGAGAGCTCTTTCCCCGAACCTCTAGACCAGGGGTGGGGAACCTTTCTCCTATTAAGGGCCATAAGGATATTTTTAACATCATTCGCGGGGCATACAAAATTATGAACTTAAAATCAACTGTAGCCCAGTACATAATATACAGATAGATAGATAGATAGATATAGATAGATAGATAGATAGATATAGATAGATAGATAGATATAATAGAAGCCTCTGTGGTACAGTGGTATAGTGTGCGTTTTCGTACAATGAAGAACGTTCGCGCCTTTCCACGGTAATAAACTTTGGGAGCGTTCTTCAGGCCACGTACTGCATTGGCGGACACAAGGGGTGCTGTGGTTGAACCAGTGTCGCATACTGTAAAGTATGTTTGCACCCAGTCGGCTTGCGCGGGCCCATTACACTTGGTTCACAGACTACACACACATCCAAAGCCACTCCAACACTACAATTACATTTACAAGCACTTCTCACCCTACATACAGTCTCTACCAGACAGCCTAAGCCACCTGGTAGAGATACATTGGCTGTATCGTCCTCACTTCGGTCGGGATAGGCCGGTCCTGCAGTTGACACTCAAACGGCTGATGAGATGATTTTATCTCTCTCTCTCTCTCTCTCTCTCTCTCTCTCTCTCTCTCTCTCTCTCTCTATATATATATATATATATATATATATATATATATCTATATCTATATATATATATCTATATATATATATATATATATATATATATATATATATATATATATATATATATATATATATATATATATATATTCATTCATGAGTTTATGAATTGCCTCGCAGACCTGACCAAATGGTCTTGCGGGCCCTATGCGGCCCGGAGGCTAGACGTTCCCCACCCCTGTTCTAGACCCATTTGCGTTTGGCACACAAGAAAAAAAGTGAGAAGAAACTTGTAGGATTTTATAAAGCCTAAAGAAAATAAAATGGGATCAGCTGAAAGTAGAATCAGTGGAAATGACAAGGCTAAGCAAAACACCAAATATAATTTATATAGTGAATCTTTTGCATGCATTCATTATTATTAATTATTTATAAACACAGAAGGAAATTTGAACTGTATGAATGAACAACACTGCATGTGCGCATAACATGTAAGTTCAAACATGTGTGTCAGTTAATGGATACACATATAAACATATTCGTTTACACCTGCACATTTATCCTTGCTTTGTGTCCAGAGATATTGGACAAAGATAAGGATCTCAGTCTACTGGAAAAGGATACATTGGTGAAGGCGTTGGCCACACTTAGTACAGAATCTAAGGTCAGGTCAGGTCAGGTTAGTTCAGGTCGAAAAATCTCTCTGTCTGTCTGTCTGTTTGTCTGTCTGTCTGTCTGTCTGTCTGTCTGTCTCTCTCTCTCTCTCTCTCTCTCTCTCTCTCTCTCTCTCTCTCTCTCTCCATCCTCCTATTCACTATCTTGTTCTCAAAAATGCCACATCCCTTTTTAGCTTACTTCCTACTTGACCTCCCCCATCAACAAGCAACTCTACTTGCCTGCATCTGTACTTCCCTGCCTGTCTGCCTTCCTGCCTGTTTGTTAGCACTGCAGCAGCTGCATCGGTCCTTTAGGACGCAGCTATCTATGTTATTTGGTGAGGCAGAATTCTTACTTTGACACACGTTCACACTGTCTATCGCTCGTTCCATTTCATTCCTTTGTATCTGACTCTGCTCTTACTTCAGTTGCGTGTTTACACATCGCCCAAACCGCTTCATTATATTTTTCCCATATTCACACCATCACCCCATGTAAATCTCCCCCCCCCTTCTCTCTCTCTCTCTCTCTCTCTCTCTCTCTCTGTAACATACATTCAGTTGATATTCTTTCACATCGTGCCTCTTTAGTTCTATACACAGCATTTCACCCTTTCACATTTACGTATACTTCATATCCCACTCTCTCAAATTACCCACATTACCCTAGCTATGACCACTACCAGTTTATTTTTCTTTTGTGTCTATATAGAGTCCCTGGGTGTCGTATCTATCTACATACCTGAAAGGTTTTCTGTAACCCAGGAGAGTACTGCTTTCAGGCTTCCTACTCCATCCCCTCCCCGATACTTCCTTACATTTTCTTTCCTAAGCAATATACTTTTTCATAACTTCTTGTTTCCTTTCGTTCATTCGCACATTTCTCCTCTCCTTTCCCTCCTCCCCTCATATTTTTTCTCATACTACTTTACTTCCCTCAGTCGCTCTCCATCCTTCCCTTCAGACACGGATTTCAACTATCTATATTGTATCGATCTTTGTCATTTGTATATCGTCCGTTCTCATACTTATCCTTGATATTTGAAAGTTACATTACTGAGTAGTCACCCTTCTGTAGCCTTTCTGTTTACTGACTGACGCTTATCCACACTTCCTTTGACAGCGTGCTTCCGTTAGGCATCATTTGCTATAATTTTACTTGTTCTGTCTACATTCCAAACATATAATTGCTCTATCTATCTATCTATTGCCAGACGCCTCAATCCCGTTCAGGGTGGCCACAAACATATTTCCTCCACGTCGCCCTGTCCCCCACCATTTCACTGCCCCGCTCCCAACTCACACCCCCCGCTCTCATATACCTCTCCACCCCATCCCTCCATCTCATCCTCGGCCTCCCCCTCCCTCTTCCCCCCTCCACCTCACTCACATACACTCTCATCGTCAGTCTTTCACCCTCCATCCTCTCCACATGGCCAAACCACCTCAGTGTATTCCTCCTAACGCATCCTATTACATCCACATCCACACCACAACGCTTCTTTATATCCTCATTTGTCAGCCTGTCTCTCCATGTGACTCCACAGGCTCCTCTTAAATAACTCATTTCCACTGCTCTCACTCTTGACTTGTGTCCTTCCAGCAACGATATATAATTGTTATTAGTCCTTAATAGTCTTGCCATCACCTGTTTTCCAATGAAGTGTGGAAGATGAAGGTTGTTTGTACTGTAATTTATAATACTTATTTTTAAATAACAGAGCAGAGGAAGGAAAAACAAATGAATAAAATAAAATCCATACATCAGGTTATAGGTGTCCTCCATTCATAAAACATCTGTAACAGTTGAACTTGAACGGCGGTAGGTTGAAGTGTGAGGGGGGAACCACTCTGGGGATGCGAGTTCCAAAGATATACAGTTCGGGGAATAAAGAATTCTGATAGACAGCAGTTCTGCAATATGACCCGCACAGGTGTCCTCGCGACAACAGAAAATTTTATTTCATTTGCACCAATGGACGAAAAACATGGAGATCAGAAGGGGGTCAGAGTATAATACTCACCATTCTCTTTCTAATACCACTTTATACATCTGCCTCTCTATTGGCAGGCACCTGATCCTGAAGTTCATCTTGGGCGAATGATGTAAAAGCACTTCAAAGATTCTCTACCACAGTTCTTCCCATCTCAGCCATTCCAGGCTTTAACCGTCCTCCCTATGTACTCCGTTTGATTCTTGATTATTATTTTTTTTTTTTTTTATCTCGCCCGGACAGAGTCCGACGAGGTATTGTTTTGGTCGACTTTCATTGTTTGTATGTTTGTCAGCAGCATTACGGAAAAACGGCTGAATGAAATTACGTGAAACTTTCAGGATATGTGGGCACTGGTCCACAAAGAAACTGATTAAATTTTGAAGGTAATCGAGTGAACCTGAAAGGGCAAAATCAAGGTCCAGGGATTTTCAGAGGGTTGTAATTGAAAACGGTTGAAGATAGAAATATTTGCTATTAGGAACATACAAGAACTCGAAATATAGACTTTCGTTTGGCATCAAGACTTTTGACCTGGAATGAGCTTGAAAGATCATACTGAAGGTCACGGATATTCAGATGGCCATAACTCGAAACTGGTTGAAGATAGAGTTTTTAATTGGTACCTTGACCTTTGACCGTAAGTGACCTTGAAAAGTCAAACTCAAGGTCACAGATATTCAGGGGGCTAAAACTCGAAACTCGTTGAAGATAGAGATATAAAATATTTACTGTTACCAAGATATAGGAAGTCTCACATGGGCATTCATTTGGCAGCATGACCTTTGACCTTGAGTAACCTTGAAAGGTCAAATGCAAGATCATGGATTTTCGGAGGGCAAAACTTGAAAACATTTGCGCCATTACCTTAGACTTTAATTGAGCACTGACACTAAATTGCAGAAGCGAGTCAGTATTTAACAGCAGCAAAATAACTGCTGTCGGGCGAGGTTTGTTGTGCCTGGCAGCACTTTATTTTTTTTCATCCTCATTAATTTACATCTTGTGGCTCTCTCTGATTCCCTTAATTTTCCATGCTTTACTAGTATCAGTCAGTCATAGTATTTCGATCAATTATCTCGTTCTTGTGTACCACGAATCCACTTTATGCACATCATTCCTTTAGCAATTCATTCCTTCGTAACTGCACCTGTACAATCGTCACTTACAACTACTTTCATTCCAGTATTGTCAACTGCTCCCTTCCCTAAGTTAAAGTTGACACTACACCCCTTTTACTCTAAGTTGGCTTAAAGCTGCCATGTCTCTATCATAAGTTCCGAATTGTAACAAGACAATAACACTAGAATATGGTGTCAGTCACAAGGATGTGCTAAGGACAGGGTAGTAGTAGTAGTAGTAGTTGTTGTTCCCTAGGCAGTCTGGCTGAACAGCCCCGAGCCCCTTAGGAAGGCCATGGCCAAGACCGGGCTTTCCCACAGAGCTCTCAAGGAGTGTATGTTGTGTTGTTGGCGTAGGTGATTGTGTGCAATGAAGTGTTCCATAATGTAACATGGGGTGCTGTATTACATCCTGGAGAGGCGTCAGTGACGGAGTCATACAGCCTTTTCTGGTAGCTTAAGAGGGCTGGATGGTGCCCACATCTCAGCCTGGCCAGGTGGACCTTGTCCTCACCAGGGAGATAGGATTCAGAAGGGTGGATGTCAGAAGGCCGTGCATGCAGCTGTGTGTTGTCTTTAAGTGACTGAATCGAGTGGTGAGTGATTTGAGTGTGGATATGCTTCTGGAAGCTGGTCTGAGGTGGGCGAGGGGGGAGAGATGACAGTATTTGTGTATGATATCGTGTGCTGGGTGTTGTTTTAATGCTCCTAGGTGTGGGTCGATGTGCTGCCATGTAGTGTAGTGGATAGTGTGGGTTTGTGGAGGCTGCACCAAGAATCTGGGTGCCTCTCATGTCTAGACATGTAGAGAGGAGTATGGTATGTAGGAGGACTACTGGGCCTTGAGAGCAGGCTGTGGAGCCTATGTCCTGAGTCGGACACATAAAAAAAAAAAAAAAAAAAAAAAAAAAAAAAGGTGAATCTTGACTTTGAGAACTTTGGTTTCTTGATGTAGGTGGTCTGTGGGTGTAGTAGCTGTGCAGCCTGTGATTATTTTTAGGGCCTTGTTCTGTATGGTCTGTAGAGTGTTGTAGTGTGTTTTGGTGAGGTTAGAAGCCCAGTCAGGGCTTGCATAATTCATCACTGAACGTATGTATTGTTTGTATACTGTGGTGGTGGTTTCTTTGTTGTGTCCGAATGTTGTATGGGCAAGTGACCTCAAGACATTGAGTCTTGGTGTTATTTTATATTTAATGTTTGTGATGTGTTGTTTAAATGACATTGATGTATTGTATTTTACACCAAGGATTTTGTGTGTGTGTGTGTGTGTGTGTGTGTGTGTGTGTGTGTGGTAGGGGAGTGTTGTTTATGGTGAGGTGTGGGATGTGACTGTGTTCTGCTATCCAGTTTGTGAGAAGGGTCACTATAGATTTGGCTAGGGCTATTTTGAGCCTGTTTGTGGTGAACCATTCATGTAGTGTGTTGAGGTAAGGTTGGAGGATGTATGCAGTTGTGTCTGCGTTGTGGTGCATACATGTAATTGTTTTATCATCTGCATAGTAAGCTATGTGTATCTGTGATATGTGGGATGTGACTATGTCGTGCATGTGTAGGTTAAAGAGTATAGGGGACAAAACATATCCTTGGGGGACGCTGTCCGTAAAGTTTCTGATGTTAGAAGACTGACCGGCAAATCTTACATGTGCACATTTGCCTGCTAAGTAGTTTGCCAACCATCTTTTTGTGTTATTGTGCATGTTTGTGTTGAGTATTTTGTTTGTGAGGTTGTGGTGGGGGATGGCATCAAAAGCTTTGCTGATGTTTAGTATGACTAGGAGTGTTTTGTGTGGTGGCCTAGCTGAATTCATGCCATCGAAAACTCTCTGTGTAAGGTCTGTAAGAAGGATGTTTGTGGAGTGTAGTGGCCTAAAGCCATGTTGTGACTGGGCTAGGGGAATGTGAGGTGTGACTAGTTGTAGTACCAGTCGTTCAGTGACTTTAGAGGGGGTGCAGAGGAGTGTGATGGGGCGGTGTGAGGAGAGTAACATGGGGTATTTGTTGGGTTTAGGGAGAGTGAAGATAATGCCATGCTTCCAGATGTTGTATATTATGTTGTGTAAGTAGCTGTAGTTTGATATGTTGGTGAGTGCTTGTATGCCTTGTGGTCCAAGGTGTTTAAGGTGAATGTTGCTTATGTTGTCTGGTCCACAGGCAGATGAGTGCTTAAGGTTGCTAATGATGTGCTTCGTCTGGTTGTAAGTGAAAGGTGCGTAGACTGGGTCTGTGGGGAATTATCTCTTACGTCGGATGATACGTCGGTCTTTGGGATGGGGGTTTAGATGGCTGACTTGTGAAAAGTGATTGATGAGAGTGTTTGCTTTTTGTTTGTTTGAGGGTATGGTGTCTGTTGTTGTGACGACAGCATGTGAGTGTGTAGTGTTGCTGTTGGAGAGTGTGATGCTGTTTAGTGTTTTGTAGAGTTTACTGGTGTTTGTTTTGTGGTCAAGTGTTTGGAGATAATTATTACAGTTTAGTGTTTGTTGTTCTAATATTTTATTGTTTATTTGAGTGTTGAGTTCTTGTATTTGTTGTACGGTGTCTTGTGTATGGGGTGTTGGGGAGTATCGCAGTGTGTCCCGATGTCTGATGAGGCCTTGAATTTCTGGTGTGAAGTTGGGGTTGTGTCTGTCTCTGTTGCCTCTAGGGATTTGTTTATTGTGTGCCTTTTGTATAATTGTATTGAACGTGTGCACAGCAGTGTTGATGTTTTTGTTGGGTGTACTGTTTAGTGTTTCGAAATGTTGTTCTGTTTCAGTTGCAAAGGCCTCCCAGTTGGCTCTCTTACAGTTAGTGTATGTGTGTCTGTGGCCGGCTGGGGTGAGTCTGGTTTTGGTAGTTATGATGATTGGGAGGTGATCAGAATCTATAGTTCTGACCACTCTCCAGGATGTAGTGGGGGCGAGGTTTGGGGAGCAGAAGGTGATGTCTGGGGATGATGGGAGGAAGAGGGCTTGTTGTGGAATATGGGTTGTTGGTCTAGATTGTTCAGTATGAAAAGATGATCTGTCTGGGATTGTAGTACCAGCCCTCTGTCTGTGTCAGGGTTGTTGATATGCCAGGCCGACGACTTGGCGTTGAAATCACCACCCAGGATGATGTTGGGTATTTTAGTGATGTGGTGTATCTGTGGAAAGTAATTGTGTGGTACTCTGGGGGACGATTTTTTTTTTTTTTTTAAATGTGACGAAGAAGGAACCAAAGGCAACGAGCCTGCAAAACTATTCCTTCCAAGAGAAAAACAAAATATAAGAGAGCCAAATTCAAGATCCGATCATTTCCAGATGCCTGGACACACTGCATTTGAAAAACTGGAGATCATAGGAAGTAGGAAATACAGACAGAGGGAGACAGTTCCAGGGTTGACCTGTTGCATAAATGAAGGACTGGGAGTAACGGTTAACTCTTGCATTAGAGAGTTGGACAGAAAAGGGATGAGAGTTTGCTGCTAGACGGGTGCTACGCGCCCGTCATAGGGGTGGAGGAATGCATGCAGACAGTTCAGAAGAGCAGTGACCATTGAAGTAGCGATAGAAAAGAGATAAAGATGCAACAGTGCAGTGAAGAGACAAAGATTGAAGGGAGTCAGTAAGAGGAGGAGAGTTAATGAGGCGAAAAGCCTTTGACTCCACCCAATTGAGAAGAGCTGTATGTGGGGAGCCTTCCCACACATGAGAGTTGTACTCTACACAGGGGCGGATAAAACCCCTGTATAGAGTCAACAATTGTGCAGGGGTAAAGAAGGAACGGAGTTGGCTTAGCACACCCAATCTCTTGGAAGCAGATTTTACAAGAGATATAATATGATATTTCCAAGACAAGTCCTGAGTAAATGAAACCCCAAGCATGTTCAAGGATGATGCAGGATTAAGCTGAATATTATCAAACATTAGTGGGTATACCTGTGGAAGATTTTGTCGGGTTGATAGGTGCAAAAACTGAGTCTTTGATGCATTAAAAACAACAAGATTATTTTTACCCCAGTTAGAGATATGAGCCAAGTCAGACATTAGGTGTGCCATAGCCTCATCCCTTGTTTGTTGAAGTAACTGCTGAGATGGACGTTGCGGGAATCAAATGGATAGGTGAAGGGTGGAGTCATCAGCGTATGAGTGGATAGGGTTAGATGTACAGCTTAGAAGGTCATTGATGAATAAAAGGAAGAGAGTTGGTGATAGCACAGAGCCCTGAGGAACACCACTGTTGATAGACCTAGGAGAAGAATGATGGCCGTCTACAACAGCGGCTATAGAACGACCAGAAAGGAAGCTAGAGATGAAGGCACAGATAGAAGGATAGAAACCGTAAGAGGGCAGTTTGGAAATTAAAGATTTAAGCCAGACTCGATCGAAAGCCTTTGAGATGTCAAGTGCAATGGCAAAGCTTTCGCCAAAGTCCCGAAAGGAGGATGACCAGGAGTCTGAAAGGTAGGTGAGAAAATCGCCAGTGGAGCGTCCCTGACGGAACCCATACTGACGATCAGAAAGAAGGTTGTGATAGGAAAGATGCTTTAAAATTTTTCTGTTAAGAACAGACTCGAAAACTTTTGAGATACAGGATGTTAAAGCAATTGGACGATAGTTAGAGGGTTGGGAATGGTCACCCTTCTTTGGGACTGGCTGAATGAGAGCAAACTTCCAGCAAGAAGGAAAGGTACAAGTTGACAGACAAAGGCGAAAGAGTTTGCCTAGGGAGGGTGTAAGCACAGAAGCACAGTTCTTGAGAACAACAGGAGGGACCCCATCAGGCCCATATGCCTTATTAGTATTGAGGCCTGTGACAGCAGAAAATACATCAGCTGAAGAAATTTTAATGTCAGCCATGAAGAGGTCAGAGGGGGGAAGTGATGGAGGAACAGCACCGGAATCGTCTAAGGTGGAATTGGAGGAGAAAGTCTGAGCAAAGAGATCTGCTTTATCAGTAGAAGAAATAGCTACAGAGCCATCAGAGTAGAAAAGAGGAGGGAAGGTTGATGAGGTAAAGTTGTTAGAAAGGTTTTTGGCAAGGTGCCAGAAGGAGTGGGAAGAATTCGAGTTAGAGAGTTGAGAGCACTTAGTACGGATGAAATTATTTTTAGCAGAGCGAAGAACAGACTTAGCACGATTCCGGGCAGAAACGTATAAAAGATGTGATTCAGGGGTGGGTTGGCTCCGGTACCTTTTATAGGCCCTCTCCTTGTTGCGGACAGCATTAGAACAAGCGTGATTAAACTAAGGCTTTCGTGCATTAGTTAAAGGATATGAGAAAGGAATGTATGCTTCCATGCCCGAAAGAATAACCTCTGTAATGCGCAAGGCACACCCAGATGGCTCCCGGCCACGGAAGCAATAATCTTTCCAGGGAAAATCAAAGAAGTACTGCCTGAGGGCCTCCCAGTCCGCAGCTCCAAAGTGCCACAGACGACGTTTCTTTGAAGGGTCCACAGGCCGTACTGGAGCGATAGGACAGGTTAAGGTGATAAGGTTGTGATTGGAGGAGCCCAACGGAGAGAAAAGATTAACAGTGTAAGCAGAAGGATTAGTTGTAAGGAAGAGGTCAAGTATGTTGGAACTCTCTCCAAGGCGATCAGGGATACGGGTAGGGTGCTGTACAAGCTGCTCTAGGTCATTAAGGATAGAAAAGGTGTAGGCTTGTTTACCAGGTGGATCAGTGAAAGGAGAGGAGAGCCAAAGGTGGTGGTGAACATCGAAATCTCCTAGAATGGAGATTTCAGAGAAAGGAGAAATGGATAGAATGTGTTCCATCATAGAAGTAAGATAGTCAAAGAATTTTTGATAGTCAGTAGAATTAGGAGATAAGTAAGCAGCACAGATATATTTAGTCAGAGAATGACAAGAAAGCCGAAGCCAGAGTGTAGAGAATTCGGAAGAATCAAGTTCAGGAACACGAGAGGAAGATAAGTTGTTGCGTATATATACACAACAGCCACCTTTGGCTTTGAAATGAGTATAGAGAAAGTAGGAGGATACAGAAAAGGGTCTGCTGTCAGTTGCCTCAGACAGCTGAGACTCAGTTAGAAAAAGAAGGTGAGGTTTAGAGGAGGAGAGGTGGTGCTCAACAGAGCGAAAGTTAGAGGAAAGGCCACGAATGTTGCAGAAATGAAGAAGAAGAGAGTCAGACAGTGGTTCCAGGCATCTTGAGTCGTCACCGGGAGAGGGGCAGAAGGTGGAGGGAATGTATGTGTTAGTGATTGTTACTGTGTGATTTGTTACAAGTGCGTATTTTAACTAACTGTATTTCTGTTGTGGTGCCATATGGGGGCAGAAGTGTTTTTGTATCTGCAGTGGCATCTGCGAAGTTTATGGATTTGTGTACCAGGGTGATGAGTCCACCGCCACCGCCTTCGGCCCGGTCTTGTTGAATGGTGGTGAAGTTATGAAATGTTGGTGTTTTCTTTGCTCTGTGTAGTTTTGATTCTTGTAAGATGGCAATGTGTATGTTCTGTTGTTTAATGAACTGTGTGAGTTCTTGTTTTTTGTGTTTATGCCATCTATGTTTAACTGATGGATGTTTATGTTGTGTGTGCGATGTGTGTTGGCTGCTGCGCACGGGGAGGAGGTGGTGTGGGTGGAGGGGAAGGGGTTGGAGGAGGTTGTGATGGAGGTAAGGGTTGCGGTGGATTAGGATGGGTTGGAATGGGAGGAGTTGGGGAACTGGATGGTGTGGGAAGGATCAGTGGGTATGGCGGTGGATTAGGATGGGTTGGAATGGGAGGAGTTGGGGAACTGGATGGTGTGGGAAGGATCAGTGGGTTTGGCTCTGGAGATGTGAAGGAAGTAGGAGTAGGGTTGGTGGGAGGGTTAGTGGGTGGGGGGAAGGAGCATAAGGAGCAGGTCCAGGTGTTTGTGTAATGTTTTCTGGATGCAAGTGTTGTGCAGGTGTAATGGGTCCAGTTCTTGCAGGAATTGCTCTGAACTGAACCCTTTGTCTGTCAGCTTGACGTGATAGGTTTTGAGCATGTTGGACATATGTATTTGTTGGTGGGTCCTGGATTGCTCTCAATGTCCCTGGCTAGAAGAAATCGTCGGGAAATGACAGCCGGGGAGTCATTTCTCGGTGTAGAAAAAACGGTGTTGTTATGTGTGTTGTGTTGGGAGATGTGGTACTTGCCCGGGCGACCGAAGCCACTCCCAGGTACTCAGACCCCGCGAGGGGCCAGGGGGGGTGTGGTGGTTTGGCCTTCATGCTGTCCTCCTCTTCTTTTCGACAGCCTCTGGGGGAGAGGGTAGATCCACGACGAAGACGCCACCGCTGCAGGTCCTAAGGAGAGGGTGTAGAGCTGTAGCTGTTCTTATTTGACTCTGAGCTGCATGAATTAAGCTGCAAAAGGATAAAATCTGGTCCATGCCAAAGTTAAAACAAAGTATACGGCCATCCAAGGTGGTGTTCAGTCATACAATATCTCCCGGTATGCAACAGTTAACAACATCTACCCCCAGACTGAGTGTTCAGAGGTGTGTGTCTGCGTGAAAGAGACAGACAGTCATGTACGGTAACCTCATTTCCACCTGGCCTGACTGTTGAGTCTTTCTGTGTTTAAATGACAATCAGACATATATGGTAACCTTGCCTACATTTTACCTAACTGTTGAGGTGTGTGTGTGTGTGTGTGTGTGTGTGTGTGTGTGTGTGTGTGTGTGTGTGTGTGTGTGTGTGTGTGTGTGTGTGTGTGTGTGTGTGTGTGTGTGTGTGTGTGTGTGTGTGTGTGTGTGTGTGTGTGTGTGTGTGTGTGTGAATCATAGACTTAAACAGTACCATCACCTACACCTAGCCCGAGGACTCTATGTGTAAGTGACAATGAGGGACATGCGGTCAGCACACCACCACCTGACCTGGTTGGTGAGTGATCTCTGTTATCACAGAAATATAGAGTATCATGACCTCCATTTGGTCTGGCTGCTAGTTGATGTATCTTTGTGTGCAAGTGATAATCACAGATAAGGTAACTTCCCTTCTCTGTGAGCTGATTGGTTGTCCACGAGTTGCAGGATGGCGTGTAGATGGCAGTTGTAGTCCCACACATTTCTCATCCTCATTGCTCCATTATGCATCTCACCTATGGATAGTCAGTTGGTTTCATTTGATAGAATCCCTATCATTTTTTTTTTCAGCTTAGTTAATGGCCAAGGGGAGTCTGATTAGCTTACTGCTTTGACTGATTTGACTAAATGCCAAAGAAAGTCATTACATTCTCATCAGATTTCATGCAGCTAAGACTTGCAGTTCAAGTTATATGCATGAGCTAGATCCGCCAAATTTAACCCTTCATGGGCCAGGGGTAACCAAGTTACCCTGAAGGCCGATGGGATCCTGGTGGACCCCAACCCGAATGGTGTATTTCTCCCATATTCATAAAGTTATATCTACTAAACTTTGTACATATTTTGCCTAGGACACGGCACGTGGAACCAACCCACCAAGTGTCCCTTTTTTTTTTAACAAATTTTTTTCATTTTAACACAATTTTAGTAAAATTTGAGTGTGGAAGTACTGATTTTACACTTATTTGAATGTCTGATTGTCCGTATTCTTGGAACAGGTTCTCAAAATAATAAATTCATGTGTAAAGTAAATTAGCATAAAATAAAACTATCCCTATAATGTTCAAATTTGGTACAACAATTTCTTGTTTTATCCTCTTGATGAGCATCATCTGTTTTACTACCACCACTTGCATTTTCAGAATTATCATCAGCACTCACAGGAGACTCAATACTACTCACACTTATTTCACTGTCCGATCGTTCAAGCACTTCATAACCATCAGCGTCTGATACAGATAAATCACCATCTGAATAATTTTCTTCTTCTTGGCCACCTTTTGCCACCGCCATTGAGGCATAAAACTTTGCTACTGGTATTGACATTGTCCTAATGTTTATAATCTGAAATATCTGGAAAAAAAAAAAAAGTCACACAAAAGGCCAGGTGTGGTCCTGGCGGACCCCACTGACATTGATTGCAATGTCACTCCTTAATCGTGTGAGATTTTTTGCTCAAATTTTATGAGGATATAAAATAACCATCTACAATAAAAGTCATAAGAGGCCAGGCTGTGAAAGTAAAAAATGGCTTAATGGCAACATTTAAAAACATGCTGGGGTCCGCAGGGACCCCATTTGCCCAAGAAAGGATAAACCATCCATAGCAAAGCCTGTGGTGTATGGCACCACTTGCAGAGTTCTGGTAACCAGGAAAGTAGTATTTCTTGTAGAATCTTGTTAGTGCATTTTTGTTCACAAGCCAAAGACTGGATGTTTTTTGTGAGAGCTGAATATGGTTTGTCATCTCTTTCTCCTCCATTAATGCCACGCAATACTGGAGCTACTGTTAGTGATACATTGTCTTCATTCAGGGATTGCTATTGTTTACAATGTTACATAACCACTAAAGTTTGATATTGCTGGTTGTGATACCTATTAACCAAAAGTTTTTGACACTGGTACATAATAATATAAAGTACTGTGTTTTGCGTAACATACTGGTGCTACTGGCAGTTATACAAAAAACCATAAAGTATTCGTGGAACTGTTATGATATACAGTACCATAAAGCACACCATGAAGCATCATTGCTCAGTATCACCCATTGTATTCTGATTAACTGTCACGTCTCTGTTATTCTATACCTGTACAGACCATGGATTAATGAACGTACTAAGTGATAATAACGATCCTTTGATTGCACCAGTAATAGTCAGCTCTGATTACAAAGGAATTATAGTTAATACAAGTGCTTGTGGGCCCTTCGGGCCCCTCGCACTTGCTCCTGCAGAGGGCTCTCGCATTTATGTGCTGTTCTAGTGTAATGCTGTCACTTGGATTTTTTGCAGTTAACCAATTGATCATGTTATTTGCAGCTTCGGGAATGGAACCCACGTTGTCCGAACGCAAGTCGGAAATACACACACAGACACACGGCTACTGCTACAGAATATTTTAGTTGTACCTATGGGCAAAAAAATCTACGGAGATCCTATGCCGGGCGCCGGGAGCGGCGTTTTTTTAGTCAAAATGTGATTGCTCATTAAATATAGTTAAAGTTTTTCAATCGTGATGGGACCAAGTTTTTTCACACTAGCGAATATTTTGCGATTTTTATTCCAATTTTGGTGCGATTTGAATGTGTAGTTTCGGCTACCCAAAACACACACACACACACACACACACACACACACACACACACACACAGCTACTGCTATAGTACATTAGATACCTGTTGCTGCCTCTCAGTGACATCGTCATAAATTTCCAGTAACTAAGTGCTAGAGACTAAGCAAGATTACGAATATTCTATTATTGCATAATCAAGATGCAGTTGTTTATCAGTAACTTTGTTTTTATTTGTTTGATAATATAGTATTGCGTCAGTGAAAGACATGTAAAAATATTACAGTAAAGTAAAAGAACGGAGTAAATCAGGTTAAGTTATGGTATTACAGTAAACCACTGTAACCCTGAACGTCTTGTAAAAGAATATTGCATCACTACCATATTATAACAATTTAAGTCACAAGGTCAGTTGTGGGCACTGCAGCAGTTTGTGACGTCACCAGCTTCGCTGCGCCGCCAGCTTCTCTTCGAACAGCAGGAATGTCCGTGTTGTACCACTATATTTGGTAATAATAGGAATGCAATGGATAGGAACAGGTGTAAGGGGAATAAAAAATGGTGCTTCGGAAGAGAGGAGGAGAAAGAAGGTTATGGTGTGGGTTAAGTGGAGAGTGTTAAATACCTTCTACAAAACGGGCTTGTCAAAAATTCAGTCTTTGTTTCGTCGTCATAGTAACCAGCATATCAGTGTGTCCTAATTTACCATACTACATTTTCCTAAGCGGTAATCTCTTTCCCATTCTTTCTTCCTCATTCTCCTCTGCCAAGGCTATTTGTTTTCTTCTCTTCTATCCCTTACCAAGCTGTTTCCCTAATCACTCCCTGCCCATCAGGCACGTTTTCTACACTGTTTTGTCCTTCATATTTCCATCCACACTATTATATCGTTCTTCGTATCAGTCTTATGTTCCCCTTCCTTTTTCCTTCGTTGTAACCCCTCTTTTCCGCCACGCATACACTTCATGTATCTTTTTCTCTGCTCTGCCATCTTATCATCTCTACGTATTACTTGCTTTGTTCAACATTTGATCCCTCTGTAACTCCTACACTCTCTTTCCAAGCCACGAACATTTCCCATCCCAACTTTCCTTCCTTTCATATCCTATTCAACCTTCACATAAGCTACAGGTACCAACTTCCTTTTTACTTTCTCCATTTCACACCTCTAACACCTCCTTCTCTCCTATCTGTACTGTAGTATCCCCCTCTCCTCCCTTGTTCTTCTCCCTGGTCCCCTCAGTCTTGATGTCCTCGTCCCTCCGCTAGGATCACCGTCGCCAGAAGCCAAACAACACCATTACCTATGATAAGTACCTGTCCTGTCGCACCAGAGTTGACATCTACTGAAAATTGTACCTGGCTCGCGCGCGCGTGTATGTGTGTGTGTGTGTGTGTGTGTGTGTGTGTGTGTGTGTGTGTGTGTGTGTGTGTGTGTGTGTGTGTGTGTGTGTTTGTGTTTGCGTATGTGTTTGCTTGAGATTGTGTGTATTTAGTGAATGTGTGTGTGTGTGTGTGTGTGTGTGTGTGTGTGTGTGTGTGTGTGTGTGTGTGTGTGTGTAAGGTGTGGGGGGTGGCGGAGCATTCTGTGAGGGACTCCATGGTGACAGTAAGGAGGAGACTTCTTCATGTGGTTGTTACTGACTCTCAGAGCTACAATATGATTCCGAACTAGCCATTTTACTTACAAGTAATTTATAGTTTCTACATTCATTTCTCCTTTCTTCTAGCCATGTCTCCTTTGACGAATCATTCACCCTTTCCTCTGCCTTACCCTCTCTCTCTCGCTGGAAATGTCATGTATTTACATAATTAACAACCATTTTAGCCGTCATAGGCATATAAGTACCCTCCTTAACCGAGTTCCCTCAATCACTTCTACCGTTACCTAAGAGTACACTACCATCCCACTGCCCTCCCTTCATTACCCTCCACAATTGCCACTTCACTACTACTTCAGCACTGTCCTCCCTTCACGACCTTCTACAGCTGCCCCTTCTACTACTGCATCAACATTCCCATCCCCTCATTACCCCAAACATTTGCCCCTTCTACTACTGCCTCTTAACTGCCCTCCCCTCATTAACCCCTACAACTGCCCCTTCTACTACTGCCTCTTAACTGCCCTCCCCTCATTAACCCCTACAACTGCCCCTTCTACTACTGCCTCTTAACTGCCCTCCCCTCATTAACCCCTACAACTGCCCCTTCTACTACTGCCTCTTAACTGCCCTCCCCTCATTAACCCCTACAACTGCCCCTTCTACTACTGCCTCTTAACTGCCCTCCCTTCACGAACGCCTACAACTGCCCCTTCTACTACTGCCTCTTAACTGGCCGCCCCGCATTAACCCCTACAACTGCCCCTTCTACTACTGCCTCGTAACTGCCCTCCCCTCATTAACCCCTACAACTGCCCCTTCTACTACTGCCTCTTAACTGCCCTCCTCTCATTAACCCCTACAACTGCCATTTCTAATACTGCCATATCACTGCCTTCCTTTCATTGCATTCAACTTCTGTGTCCCTATAATCTTGCCCCTTCACTCCCCTCTTATCATTTTTCATACAGTTCTCATTATCCACTGCTTCTCCATCACTTCCCTCTTCTTATTATCCCCTCCACCTACCCCTTCAGTTAGTGTCTTATCACTTCCTCCTCTAATTGCTCCCTATACCTGCCCCTTCTGTCACTGCCCTATCACTTCCTCGTCTTATTAACCCTTACACCTGCTCCTTTTATTACTGCCCCATCACTTCCCTCCTCATACTACCCCATACACTTACCCATTCTTTTACAGTCCTCTCACTTCCTCCTTCAATTATCCCCTTTACATCCCCATTATTATTGTCCTATCACTCCCACTTTTCATTACCCTCCACACTTGGCTCCCTGTGCACTTACTCCATCACTGCCCAACGTCTTACCCCTCCAGCCATGACCTCCTTCACCTCCCAACCTCTGTTACTACTCTACACTCATTCACTCCAACATCTCTATTTGGTTTTTCCTTAATTCTCTCCAGTAATTTTTTTGCAGTCAATTGCCTCTTCTCCATTGCCCTTTCTTCGCACCTCTTACCGTCGCACCGCAGTGTTTCTCTCACAATTCCCTAATCTAATATACTATAGCAGTAGCCGTGTGTGTGTGTGTGTGTGTGTGTGTGTGTGTGTGTGTGTATTTTGGGAAGCCGAAACTACACATTCAAATCGCACCAAAATTGGCACAAAAATCGCAAAAAATTAGCTGATGTGAAAAAAACTTGGTCCCATCACGATTGAAAAACTTTTACTATATTTAATGAGCGATCGGAGTTTGACCAAAAAACGCCGCTTCCGGCGCCCGGTCGGTTGCCGTGGCCGAGTGGTTAATATCTCGGACTTGCGTGCGGGCAACTTGGGTTCAATTCCCGAAGCTGCAAATACCACGATCAATTGGTTAGCTGCAAAAAATCCAACGTTAGACTAGAACACCACATAAACTGACCATCTAGGGCCCTTCGTTGTCGCCTTGACGGCCAATAGTGACAACGTTAGAAGAACAGCACATAAACATGACTCCGATAACCTGAAATGATCGCAACGCACTCGCGAAGCACGAGGAAATGAGTGAAAAGCACAAGGAAACGAGTGTAATGCACGAGAAAACGAGTGCACGGTGCGAGAGCCCTCCGCAGGAGCAAGTGCGAGATGGCCCGAAGGGCCCACGAACACTTGTTTTATGTACAATTTCTCCTCACGAATGACTTGATCTCTCCTGTTCCCTTGTTCAAACTACCTGTTTGTTTCCTCCAGTTGTCTCATCACGTGTTCTTTTCGTCTATACCTTGCCTTCTGCAATTATTTTCTTTTTTTGCTTTTGCCATTCTGTTATTTTACTACTTAATACGTTCATTCATAATTCTACTTTCCTCGATCACCTTGTTCGTTGCCTCGCTTATTTCTTCCTCCTTTTCTCATTTCTGCAAGAGATGGAGGGTGGTAACAGCGTTGCATTGCCTATGTTTTCAATATCTTGAAGTTTTTTGATGGGCACTACAATACTACAAGCAAAATGGATACAAATCCGACTTGATATGACAATTGAGACAACAGCTTCTGGTGGGTCCCCTTTTAAGCCAGGAAGTAGCCCAGCTGCTGACTGTCAAAGTTTATAGTCCAAAGTCCTAACATGACTTGTTACAATAAGTCAGAAATTTTTTGAGGTCTCTTATTTATAGTAAAATATTTGTGAATTTGTTCTTCATCCAAGCCGGTACAAAATGAATATTGCATATATTTGCTATTTCCGATGCGTCAAATCCGGTGAGTGAAGTAATAGAAAACTAAGAGAAATATCGCGACACAATTTTGATACCACAAAACTCCCAGGCATATTGACCCAAAAGGTACTAACAGTAAAACAATTATGCAAAGGTAAAATCGAATTCAAAAGAGTAAGATAACATTCGCCTAGCCCTCAACCAGCACAACGGACGTAACGGTTTTGCCCCACCGACTTACCCCTGCCTAAAATAAAACCGACAATAAAATATCCATGATACTGGAGTGGTGGCCAACGCGCACACACACACACATACACACACACACACACACACACACACACACACACACACACACACACACACACACACACACACACACACACACACACACACAGATAGAGATAGATAGATAGATAGATAGATAGATAGATAGATAGATAGATAGAGAGAGAGAGAGAGAGAGAGAGAGAGAGAGAGAGAGAGAGCTGCGGGTAAATACGAAACGGATCACGACTTTCAATCTGCCACGTCGTCTGACTCAGATTGAACCTGGTGTTTGTACAGTGATAGAATGGGGGTGGTGGAGGGAGGCAGGCGGGGGAATGGGGTAGATGAAGGAGGGAGACGGAGGAAGGCACTGGGATGGGAACTATATGGACTGAATTTTCTTTTAATTTAATTTCACTTGCTTTGTGTAGTACATCTTATGAAGGTCTGACCTACTGCATCCTTCCCTTTTACCCTCCACCTGATAAAGTCAGTGAAGGGTGTTGTTATCATTGAGATCAATAGGTGTCCGCCCGTAGAGTGTGGCGGCATGGCGGCTGGCTGAGCGTAGAGATTTCGTTTTCAGGCCAGAAATTAGAAAGTATTCACTAAAGAGTCATGAAATTTCACATAGTTATGTATATTATTGTGAACCAGTGCCTTTTGATAGGTAGAAAGCTGTCTTGAGTAGTTTCTTTGAAAAGAGTGAAAAGTGGAAAAAAAAAAAAATCTAGAGATATCAGTGCGACCTCCGCAAGGAATCTGAAGGGACCAGGTTGCCTTCTCAATGCGTTCTCCTTACGCCCATCTTTAAAAGAAAAGATGGGGAGCTGAAGGCCGTTATGCGCTTGGTTAGGTGTGCAGGGAGGTGAGGGGTATGTGCCTGGTCATGTGGACGGTTGCAAAAGAGTAGTGTTGCCTATGCTGAATATAGTAAACTTAATCAGCCTGGAATTTCAGTTTTGGTTTTGCTGATCTGTGTAATTTCGTACTTAATATTTTACTTACTTTGTTTTGACATTAGCACATGGTTTCCATCTTGGCTGTCTGACTGAAGTAAGAGAACGTTGTTGATTTTATTGCATAAAAATTTTACTCAGTAGATCTTTCAGCCCAAATAAACCTTGTATGTTATATCCTTCAATATTCAAAAACACAACTACCACAACTTCTTCGTAATCTGTTAGTATTCTTGGGCTTTCTTTTTCTCGGGATAGAGTATAGAAGTGTCAACTTCCTTGTAAAATTCGTTTCAATCAGAACAGGTGTCATAAGCCTACTCCGTAGTCTTTACCTCTGCACAGCTTTGGGCATTATACAGGGGTCTTATTTGTTCCTGTGTGCAGAACAACTATTAGTCGTGTGCGTAGGTGGAGTGGGCGGCTCACTACATGCAGTTACTCTATGGAGTACTGAATCAAAGGCTTATTACCTACTCCCAGCAATTACTGACTTACTTAAAATATCCTGTCTTTGTCACGCAGTTACAGTGCATCGTTGTCTCGCTAGTATTGCTGTTTCAATGACTAATGATATTCTGAGCTGTCTGCTTGCATCACTCCTCCATTACTGCGGACGTTTAGCATCCATCTGGCAACACACTCTCCACTCTTCTCTGTCCAACTTTCCAGTGAAAGAATTAATCGATACTCTCAGCTATTCATGTATGCAACAGGTCAGTACAAAATTGTCTGCCTCAGTTTGTATCTCTCTATCTTTCAACATAAATCTTTCGAAAGCAAAGTGTTACAAATCTCGAAGTGAACGGATCTTGACTTTGGTTCTTTTATGTATAGTTTTTCCTGTAAAGAACACCCACCAGGCTTCCAGCTTTTCCTTCTATCATCCTTGTATAAAAAGCTTCACAGGATTCCAGCCTTTCCTTCTTTCATCCTTGCATAAAAAGCTTCATTTCTGCACCTCCTGTCACTCTCCATCCTTCTGGTAATTTACCATAGAACTGGGGAAGCAACAGTGGCATACAACGCATCAGTTTTCCTAGCCTACATTGTACTTGGCAGCTCGACATACTCTCATCTTCATTCAACCTCTTTCTGAAAAAAAGACGGATCTGAACAACGTTTTGGATATAATTTTTGTTTGTGTATAGTAAGCATAATGAAAAGCTTATATCTTCCTTTTCCTTGCCTGTCTGTTGTCATTTTCTGCCTCTGTGTTGAAGATGATACCACAAGAAAATAGCAGGTACTATGGGTCGTTGATGTCTTTATAATATCTAGCAGACGTGGGTAGTGCATTGGTGTAATATATATTAAGAGTTAAGATCTGGCTTCTGTGGGTTAGTGGTGAGTGTGAGTGTGGAAGCCCATGAGAGCAAACTCAGTTGTGTGACGGTGTTGCCGTGTGTAAGCCTCTTTAGCTTTGTATGTACAGAGCAATGCTAACTGGAGTGAATTTGTATATTTGTATTCAGTGCAGTGCCAAGTGGAGCGGTTCTCTAGTGTGGTGCCAAGTCGAGTGGTTTTGCGACTTGTATATGCAGCAGAGTGCTCAGTAGAGTGGATCTGACAACGTTTTCCAGTGAATGGTTTGTTTGTAACTGCAAGTTTTTGTGCTAATAATCTTTCATTTAGCTATACCCACTTCCCTGTGTTTTGTGCGCAATAACTTTCTTCCTTGCGCTTCTCTCTATTGGCGGGTGTTAGTGAGTGCAGCAGTGAGGGCGGTCTCTGCCCCGTCCACCCTTACTTGAGGAAACATATCACCTTGAAACACCGATTCCGCGTGCCTGTCTCTGAGTAAGTGAAACTGCAAAAGTGATTTGTCTGTTCAGACGACTTGACACTCATTTTCCTTCTCTTCCAACTCTCTGCATCTCTTGCTTCCGACCCCCTTCCTCTCTCTCTCTCTCTCTCTCTCTCTCTCTCTCTCTCTCTCTCTCTCTCTCTCTCTCTTTTCCTTTCATCCCTGTTCTTTTTCCTTTCCTTTTCCCTCTGTCTCGGTCTCCTTTTCCCACTCAGCCGTTCCTCATCATCCCTTCCTTTCTCTCTCCCTCTTCCTCCTCTTCTGCCCAACTCACAACCAGGGCCAAATATCGTTACTGTGGGCGTCCCGTGGAGCAACTACTCTTTAAAACCTCCCTCCCACCTTCCTCACGTCACTCACTTCCTGTTGATACACTTTACCGTTCCTTATATTACTCACATATTTACACGTCCGTCTTGCTTCTTATCTCTCCCGACCGTCTCCACCTCAGTCTACTTCATCATACCTTTGTCTCCACCTGTTTCCTCCACCCTCTTTCCTCTTCCTTTCTCTTTGCCTGCCTAATTTCCGAAACACAAAGATGTCCGCGTACATTTTTTTATTTCTTTGTCTGTCTCTTCCTCATTTCTCTCTTCTTCTCTTCAATGAAACTTCTGTAATGAATGGCATAAAAATGTCTGGCGATGAAGCAACAAACGCCACCTTACTTCTGGAGTTAGATTTTTCTCTCGTTTAATTTATTAATTTCTTCCTTCATTACACAAACTTATCTTTCGGACAAAGTTTTGAAACATCGGCGACAACTGCACTCCTTGATGATACACTGTCCTTCATCAAGTACGCACACACACACACACACACACACACACACACACACAGCAAGACAGACGAAACAGACAGAGAGATAGAAGGACACAGACAAACAGGGAGATTTGAACACTGACAGACAGACACAGATAGACAGACAGAAAAAACAAGCACAAATATACAGGCAGACAGACGGAGGCAAAGAGTGAGAGATAGGGTAAGCGTGAGGTTGAGGTTAAGAGTGAGAGTGAGGGACAAATGGTAGGTACTGTAAGTGAGGGAATGGAGCGAGAAGTGTGGGATGGAGGGTCGAAGAGACTTGCTGAATTGCTGTCTCTTCTCTATCTTTCGTCATCTATCTCTCTGCTTCCTTCATCAGTCACTGTTCTCTCTCTCCCTCTCTCTCTCTCTCTCTCTCTCTCTCTCATCGTTGCGTTGGTCCCTGTTCTGGTCTGTCTGTTTGCATGCCTTCTTTTCAAAGCGGTCACGCAGCAACAGGGTCACTGAGTGTTTCTTGCATCTCCTGGCTTATTGAGTAAGATGTTGCTGAAGAGATCATTTATACAAGAGGAGTTATAACGGTGACTCAGATTTTGTACTACATGGATGCACTGTAACATGACAACATTGGGTGAACCAAGTGACCTGTACCGTGATGTGTTAACCGTTAATTTTACAACTCAGTGTAGCCTGTTGGTGCGACACTGGACCCAACACAACACATGGTGGTAGGAAGATGGTGGTCAATTGATTCGAGGAATTTTCAGCTGTCCGAAAGGACGGAAGTTCCATCCCACTCTTGGGCAGGGAACAGTCTTTTAAAATGAATGTCTTTACAACATATCTTTCTGCTATTCCATGACACCCACCGACTTGTCATTAAAAAAAAAAAAGACTACCATATCGCTTACCCCCAAAGAACAGTTCGAATACATTCGTTATTGACGATAGGTATTAGCTCCAAAACGGTAGTAAGTGAGGATTTGTGGTAAGTAGGAGAATTGGTGTACCTCAGGGAACTGACTATCAAATCTTTGGCCAGATCTCGACAAAAAGTTGACTTGGAGTACTGATCATGAAGCAAACAGCTTTTGGCAGTTACTAGGAACTGTTATTTACTCTACTCATTTCCCTAGATTTTGTCCATCAGTAAAGACATCAGCCATAGATATTTGTAATACTATGTATATGATGTAAATGCAGGTATAAATCAAAACACATTCCCATTAATGTCTAAAGCTCTTTGTCTTATTAACAGTTTTCCTGCCTCAGCTTCCATCCGCCTTCATCCATCTTTCTGTCAGACTTCCATCTCTCCTTCTCCGATCTTTCCTTTTCTTAACTAAATTTTCTTCGTCCGTTAGATTTTCGCAGCCAGTTAAGTCTTTTCCCTAAGATATTTCCTTGCCTTGGGCAGCTCGCCTGATCTTGGCTCACTTCTCAGCTCGTTTCACTTCATCCTGCTTCTGTCTTTTTTTGTCTAGCTCCTTCTTTCTTCTAAATCGGTATCACCTCCTCTTCCCTGAGTTGTCTCTGTAATGCACTGCTCCTGAAACAAATACACTGCGTGTAATCACTTTTCTCTCACACTTTCCCATCCTTACACTGGCCTTATACCTCTCCCTTATTATCTCCTTCTCCTTCTCTCCAAGACTTTCAATACTCAAGTCTCTTACTGTCCCTCTCTCGTGGTCTTACTCCATATCTCTCACACGCTTTACACTTTCACAAAAGGATAATAAGAATATAAATAGGAGAAGCTTGGGTAATGGGGAAGATATTATTGTGTGCTGAAACATTATACAAGAAGAAGGAGAATTAAGAAAGTGCAATAAGTGCGCGCCAAACATTTGACCTTGCCTTGTGACCTTGACCTTCGACCGATTGCTTCTAGTGCCCTTGCTTTACCTTGACCCTTCCCATAAAGTTCAGTTTAGATCAAATCGAAACTGACAAGCTGACGTTACCATGTGACCTTTAATGGTAACTTTTGCTTATAACCTTGAAATTTAATTTTCAAAATCGATTTTCTTCATTTTCGCCTTTCCCTGCACCATTCCACGAAGGTTGGTCTTTATCGGCTAAGAAAAGATAATGCACATGTTTACTTTGCCATATAACTTGACTTTTGATTGTTGTTCTGAAAAAAATAGTAAAACTACTCCTTAGCCTACCCTCAATCCTTCCAGCAAGTATCGTCCAAATCAGGTCAAAAGTGTTTTAGTTATATTATTCACACACACACACACACACACACACACACACACACACACACACACACACACACACACACACACACACACACACACACACACACACACACACACACACCGTTCGATTCTGGGGTACCATCTCCAGCTTTCAAATCTCCTCTTGTGATGTCCCTCAGGGCACACGAATGAGACCGTTGTGCTTCCTCATTCTTGTCAATGACGCCCTACAAGACACACAACAACACAGTACGTTGACGACTCCACCATAGCAACAGCCATCGCTGAAACTGAGCCAGACTATGCACTCCTCCAAAGCAAACTGGACAGTCTTCAGACCTGGACACGTGACAGCCACCTTGCCAGTAACAGCATCAAAACAGTAGTCACGCATTTTGACCTAGCCATAGTACCTACCCCATAGCAGCACTGAAACTCGGAGACCAAACCCTAGAAGTAGTGCATACCACCAAGCTACTGGGCATCATCACTGACAACAAACTCCCCTGGGACACTCATACAAATTCAACTGCCACTGCTGCATCCTACAGGCTACACATACAGCCCACGCTGAAGAAACTGGGTGTCACCACTTAGGACCTTTCAAATCTGTACGCTACGCTCATTATTCTCCAGCTAAGCTACGCCTCTCAAGTCTGGTCTTTATCCCTGAACACTACACAACGAAACAAACTCGAAAAGGTTAAGAAGAGGGCAGTGATAACCATCTTCGGCTCGAACTTCACATACTACAGTGAAGCTCTCACCCAGCTGAACCTTCCCTTTATCGCAGATCTTCATGCTCACCAACCCTAACAATTCAGAGAAAAACATTACAACCCACGCCATAAACACCTGCTTGCCCCGGAGATTTCCCTTCGCCACCAAGGTACTCGTCAGCACAATTTACTGGTACCAAACAGTGCCAGAATGGACTGCTACAGAAAAAAAAAAAAAAAAAAAAAAGGCAACATGCCAACAATAGTTAACTTCCTTAGTAGGTACCTTGTATATTTATATAATTATTTACCACCAGATCACGTCCTACCGTCTTCGTTCTTAGTTACTTCATTTTTGACATACGCTTACATTTACTTCTTTATGAATTAGTTTTTCATTTTCAGTCACTTAAATTGCATTTACATGTATAGCTTCAGCCTCTGTCTGCTTGTATTTATCAATAAATCCGTAATAATAATAATAATAATAATAATAATAATAATAATAATAATAGAACTAGTAATAGTAACAATAATAATAATAATAATAATAATAATAATAGAAATAGTAATAATTATTATAATAATAATAATAATAATAATAATTATTATTATTATTATCATTACTTCTACTACTACTTTTACTACTACTACTACTACTACTACTACTACTGCTACTAGTACTACTACAACTACCACTGTCATTATTATTATTATTATTATTATTATTATTATTATTATTACTATTATTATGATTATCATTATTATTATTATTATCATCATTATTATTATTATTATTATTACAATTATTATTATTATCATTATTAATATTATTATTATTATTATTATTATTATTATCATTATTACAATTATTATCGTTAATATTATTATTATTATTATTATTATTATTATTATTATTACGAGCCAAGTTTGTAAATGAGCGGCCTGGCCCTACCCGGCCCGGCCCGACCCGACTGTCACGCTAAGGACAAGAAGAAAACTTTACTCTTATGTGAAGTAGAGTTGAAATTCTTTCTACATGTGATACATTCATTCAGTACATTTTGTTATCAACTAAAAACTCACCCATAAAAAAGGAGGAACCACTCCGAATCCCGAGTTATCCAAGGTAGTGTTCGGCTGTAATCGGTGAACACCTCAATTACGAAATCAAATGAAAAAAGATTTTCCGTCGTACCATTATTATTTTTTTTTTTTCATCAACCCTACCAATTACATACCGGAAATTCCATGAATAATTTTACATTAACGTTATTGTTATGTTATGATGGTGAAATCACCATGGTAAAACACCCCATTTCTGGCTTTAATCATCTCACCAATAACCAGGTCTTTGTAGTTCCAGTTTCGTCAGCACGGCAAGTTGATAGCGGAGATTGTAGAATTTAGGATTGCGAGTGTGATGAATGCTACGGTGCTTCGCTTTACACCAGCACTCGCATACCGTTGAAACCTATGTTGGTGAAACGAACCCTGAACTATTTTATGACCTTCGGTTTTCTGCACTTCAGTCTTACTGTATGTGCTCTACAGTACTCAGTGAGAGAGTCTAAATTAAATCAATAGCCAAAAATCATCCAGGGAGAAATCATTCCAGAGAGAAGCTATGTTTCTTACTTTCAACCTGCGATTGAGAGCCGACAGTTTACCGTAGATCGTTAAAACTACAAGGCCATTATGATTATTCCGCGTTGTCTTACCATGCTGTGTTTCTGTTGTGCGGGAGCAAACTTGAAAATAAGTTTCCCAGCACATCGATGCGCCGTTGAATATGCATACCTCATCGATGTTTCCATGGATGTTACTGTGTGTGTGTGTGTGTGTGTGTGTGTGTGTGTGTGTGTGTGTGTGTGTGTGTGTGTGTGTGTGTGTGTGTGAGAGAGAGAGAGAGAGAGGAATTCTTCCTTTCCCGTATATTTTTCATTTTTCAGGTAGACTACCATCATGAAGACATAATATATCAGAAGGAAACAGTGATAACATGACGTCCGGTCGCTCGTCAGGCGCTCACATAGTTCCCTTTACTTGTTACTATTATTATTATTATAACTGTTTCACACACACACACACACACACACACACACACACACACACCAGTCGAGCAGGGCACCAGTCGAGCAGGGCAGTACTCCCGAGGTGGATGGAAAGCTGATGACAGGGAGTGCTGGAGCTCCCGTTTCATCAGCCCTCAGGACTAGTTCCTGACCATCCCCCTTTGCTGAACTTTTTCAGTGTCTCAGTTACACAGAGAGTAGGCCAGCATGCTCTCCAGTACAAATTTCTCTAACTATCTTCACCAAACTACATGCACAGTACACACTACACTTCCTATTCAAAATTCACCAAAAATGGCGTCAATTCACCCAGCCTCGGAGTCCCCAGGGGGGGGGACCATAAATGCCCCCGCCATCTGCCCCTCTCCCGGTGACGACTCGAGGTGCCTGGAACCACTGTCTGACTCTCTTCTTCTTCATTTCTGCAACATTCGCGGCCTTTCATCTAACTTTCGCTCTGTTGAGCACCACCTCTCCTCCTCTAAACCTCACCTTCTTTTTCTAACGGAGACTCAGCTGTCTGAGGCAACTGACAGCAAACCCTTTTCTGTATCCTCCTACTTTCTCTATACTCATTTCAAAGCCAAAGGTGGCTGTTGTGTATACATACGCAACGACTTATCTTGCTCTCGTGTTCCTGAACTTGATTCTTCTGAATTCTCCACACTCTGGCTTCGGCTTTCCTGTCATTCTCTGACTAAATATATCTGTGCTGTTTACTTATCCCCTAATTCTACTGACTATCAAAAAATTCTTCGACTATCTTACTTCTACGATGGAACACATTCTGTCCATTTCTCCTTTCTCTGAAATCTCCATTCTTGGGGATTTCAATGTTCACCACCACCTTTGGCTCTCCTCTCCTTTCACGGATCCACCTGGTGAACAAGCCTACATCTTTTCTATCCTTAATGACCTAGAGCAGCTTGTACAGCACCCTACCCGTATCCCTGACCGCCTTGGAGAGAGCTCCAACATACTCGACCTCTTCCTCACAACTAATCCTTCTGCTTACTCTGTTAATCTTTTCTCTCCGTTGGGCTCCTCTGATCACAACCTTATTACCTTAACCTGTCCTATCACTCCGGTACGGCCTGTGGACCCTCCAGGGAAACGTCGTCTGTGGCATTTTGGAGCCGCAGACTGGGAGGCCCTTAGGCAGTACTTCTTTGATTTTCCGTGGAATGATTATTGCTTCCATGGCCGTGAGCCATCTGAGTGTGCCTTATGACACGGAGGTTATTCTCTCGGGCATGGAAGCATACATTCCTTTCTCATATCCTTTGACTAACGCAAGAAAGCCTTGGTTTAATCACGCTTGTTCTAATGCTGTCTGCAACAAGGAAAAGGCCTACAAAAGGTACCGGAGCCAACCCACCCCTGAATCACATAATCTTTACGTTTCTGCCCGGAATCGTGCTAAGTCTGTTCTTCGCTCTACTAAAAATAATTTCATCCATACTAAATGCTCTCAACTCTCCAACTCGAATTCTTCCCGCTCCTTCTGGCACCTTGCCAAAAATCTTTCTAACAACTTTACCTCATCATCCTTCCCTCCTCTTTTCTACTCTGATGGTTCTGTAGCTATTTCTTCTACTGATAAAGCAGATCTCTTCGCACAGACTTTCTCCTCCAATTCCACCTTAAACGATTCCGGTGCTGTTCCTCCATCACTTTCCCCCTCTGACTTCCTCATGGCTGACATTAAAATATCTTCAGTTGATGTATTTTCTGCCATCACTGGCCTCAGTACTAACAAGGCATATGGGCCTGATGGGGTCCCTCCTGTTGTTCTCAAGAACTGTGCTTCTGTGCTTACACCCTGCCTAGGCAAACTATTTCGCCTTTGTCTGTCAACTTGAACCTTTCCTTCTTGCTGGAAGTTTGCTCTCATTCAGCCAGTCCCAAAGAAGGGTGACCACTCCCAACCCTCCAACTATCGTCCAATTGCTTTAACGTCCTATTTCAAAAGTTTTCGAGTCAATTCTTAATAGAAAAATTTTAAAGCATCTTTCCTATCACAACCTTCTTTCCGATCGTCAGTATGGGTTCCGTCAGGGACGCTCCACTGGCGATCTTCTCACCTACCTTTCAGACTCCTGGTCATCCTCCTTTCGGGACTTTGGCGAAAGCTTTGCCATTGCACTTGACATCTCAAAGGCTTTCGATCGAGTCTGGCATAAATCTTTAATTTCCAAGCTGCCCTCCTACGGTTTCTATCCTTCTATCTGTGCCTTCATCGCTAGCTTCCTTTCTGGTCGTTCTATAGCCGCTGTTGTAGACGGCCATCGTTCTTCTCCTAGATCTATCAACAGTGGTCAGGCTCTGTCCTATCACCAACTCTCTTCCTTTTATTCATCAATGATCTTCTAAGCTGTACATCTAACCCTATCGACTCATACGCTGATGACTCCACCCTTCACCTTTCCATTCGGTTCCCGCAACGCCCATCTCAACAGTTACTTCAAGAAACAAGGGATGAGGCTATGGCACACCTAATGTCTGACTTGGCTCGTATCTTTGACTGGGGTAAAAATAATATGGTTGTCTTTAATGCATCTAAGACTCAGTTCTTACACCTATCAACCCGACAAAATCTTCCACAGGTATACCCACTAATGTTTAATAATATTCAGCTTAATCCTGCATCATCCTTGAACATGCTTGGGGTTTCATTTACTCGGGACTTATCTTGGAAAGATCATATTACATCTCTTGTAAAATCTGCTTCCGTGATTGGGTGCTAAGCCGACTCCATTCTTTCTTTACTCCTGCACAATTGTTGACTCTATACAGGGGTTTTATCCGCCCCTGTGTGGAGTACAACTCTCATGTGTGGGGAGGCTCCCCACATACAGCTCTTCTCAATAGGGTGGAGTCAAAGGCTTTTCGTCTCATTAACTCTCCTCCTCTTACTGACTCCCTTCAACCTCTGTCTCTTCGCCGCACTGTTGCATCTTTATCTCTTTTCTATCGCTACTTTAATGGTCACTGCTCCTCTGAACTGTCTGCTTGCATTCCTCCACCTCTACGACGGGCGCGTAGCACCCGTCTGGCAGCAAACTCTCATCCCTTTTCTGTCCAACTCTCTAATGCAAGAGTTAACCGTTACTCCCAGTCTTTCATTTATGCAACAGGTCAGCTCTGGAACTGTCTCCCTCTGTCTGTATTTCCTGCTGCCTATGATCTCCAGTCTTTCAAACGTAGTGTGTCCAGGCATCATGAAATGATCGGATCTTGAATTTGGCTCTCTATTGTATTTTGTTTTTCTCTTGGAGGGAACTGTTACTGCGGGCTCATGGCCTTTGGTTCCTTCTTCCTCGCATAAACACACACACACACACACACACACACACACACACACACACACACACACACACACACACACACACACACACACACACACGCACGCGCGCGCGCGCATACACACATACACATACAGACGCCCGTTGAGTGAAACATAATATCCACTTTCATGGGGCATAGACAAGAGAAAGACAAATACATAAGAAAAAAGTGATGGGTAAATTTGCTAGAAAGCTTACTTTATTCAATCGAGATCTTTTTTAATCCTTGGACGACGAGCGGAGATTGTGGAAGGTGAAAAAATATGGCTTTACTAGAGTAAACTGAACAAGTCGACAGTCGTCGTGTAAAGATTAAAATTATTCATATAAAAACATGAAACAGTAGTATTAAACGACGGCTTTTTGGTGAGGAGGGGGTGTGGGGGATGTTCTGACGATAAAGCATTAGTCCTCACAACTGAAATTTAAAGGGCAGCTTTATGGTAATGGTGGAGGTGGTGGTGTGAAGGTAGAGCACTAGTACCTGTCAACCGGAATAGAGAGGACAGTTTAATGGTAATGATGGAGTTGGTGCTTTGATGGTAAAGCACAAGTCCATCTCACCTAATATATAGTGCACGGCTTTAAGGTAATAGTGGTGGTGGTGGTGTTGTGGTGGTAAATCACGGAAAGGTTTATGACAATGTTGAGAGGTGGAATGCCAGATGTTAAAGAAAACATTACAGTTATGTAAACCCATCTTCAGCTCACTTCCATAGGGCCTATTGACGTGCCAGAAAAACGCAACACCCTTTGTAACACCAGTGTATCGTTCCAGATTACTACCTCTCCAGCACATTACTAAACAAGCTAAGTGTGATGTGTGAAGGTATGAAGTGTCGTTTATTGATGTTTGGTAAATCATTCAACCACAGGAACTGGTGTGCCAATATTCAGGATCGAATATACATATTGTAATCACTAGAAAGTACCCAGAGAGATAATGCCTCCATCAACGGCCATGAAATTTATTATTCCATCCATCCATCCATCCATCATCCAGTCCTACTTTGCCCCATGAGGAGCGTAGGAGCCTGGGGCTAGGAAGTTGGTACTGATATTTAAGATGAGAGTGACCAGCCTCATTCATCCCTGAGTGGCATTACGTGAGCAATAAACCCCAACCATCCCTTGGATATAAACCTTCACCAGCTCAATCCGATTGAAGAGCAGTAATAACCCACAAAACCACCAGGAGCCAATATTTGGTTATATGGTTACTACCCAGCGTAGTAAATGGTTTCCTGGTGTACAGGAAATCATTTGGCTTCTTACTCAGTGTAGAGTCATCCACAGGCAGAAGGAAGAGAAAAGAATGAAGGAAAGAAAGACAGAGGAGGATGGAAGGAAAGAAGGATGGAGGAGAGGAAACGGCGACACCTGAGAGCACCACTCCATCGAGAGAGTGGATAGTGAGCGCTCCCACCTACCACACCGCCACATACCAAACGAATACATTTATGGTCTCAAATAGTTAACTCTAGGGTCTTAGTCTGCCCCATTACACAATTTCAGAGAGTACATATCACCGCGGAGGCAAATAAACTTTATGATTTCTTGCATCCGGGTCCAGATCTTCCTCCAGATTAAAACGGCTCTTCCTTAACTCACTGCCCTCTTGTACACCAAATTTCATTGATACCTGATAAAACTTTTTGATATATCTTATGCATACACAAACATGTGTGAATTGCTCATCTTCTCCAACGTCTTTGACGGAGGTTGAAGACAACAAAAATAGTAATACTGATAATAATAATAATAATAATAATAATAATAAATAATAATAATAATAATAATAATAATAATAATAGTAATAAAAATAATAATAATAATAAGAAGAAGAAGAAGAAAAAAAAGAGGAAGAAGAAAAGGATAATATTAATAAATAATAATAATAATAATAATAATAATAATAATAATAGTAATAATAATAATAATAATAATAATAATAATAATAATTATTATTATTATTATTATTATTATTTATTATTATTATTTTAAAGCAGATGTGTGCTGTTTCTCCCAATGCATTCACCGAAAAAAAAGAAACTGCATACCCAGTCCTGCAAATTCTATTTTGATTTTGTTGAAATCCATTTGGAACAAGGCTGTGATTGTACCCCTGTACAAAAATAATGGTGAATGAAATGAGTGCAACAATTATCGTGGTATAAATTTATTGAGTACAGTACGGAAGGTATATGAAAGTATTATTACAGAGAAAGCAAGAGAGGTATCAGAAGTCCTATTGAGTGATGAACAGGGTGGCTTTAGGGGTGGCAGAGGATGTGTGGATCAAATATTTGCAGTGGGACAGATAGTGGAAAAGGCTTATGGCATTCATGGATCTGGAAAAAGCATACGACAAAGTAGACACAGAAGGGGTGTGGAAGGTTTTGCGCATGTACAGTACGTTGTAGATGGTAAGCTGCTAGGTGCCGGCAAGAGTTCTTATGATGGTAGTGAAGCCTGTGTTAGGGTTAATGGGAATCTAAGTGAATGGTTCACTATCGGTGTGGGCGTGCGACAAGGTTGTGTGATGTCCCCATGGTTGTTCAGTATATATATATATATATATATATATATATATATATA
The DNA here is from genome assembly GCF_032717465.1 of Coenobita brevimanus. Lineage (NCBI taxonomy): Eukaryota > Metazoa > Arthropoda > Malacostraca > Decapoda > Coenobitidae > Coenobita > Coenobita brevimanus. The sequence continues at coordinate 5,746,808 of NC_137020.1, read as the reverse complement.
TATATATATATATATATATATATATATATATATATATATATATATATATATATATATATATATATATATATGGATGGGGTGATGAGAGAAGTAAAACCACTTGTAGTGGAGAGGGGGATGGCATTGATAATGAACGGTGATGGATGGAATGTCTCAAGTTTGTTGTACGCTGATGAAGCAGTACTACTTGCAAACACCGGACAAGAACTTGGTAGACTATAGTCGCGGCCCACGACTCTGAGGTTGTCATTATCGTACCCTGGCAACCTAACATTCAAAAGTGCGTCCCATTTCTTGTATAACATGAGACTCAAGTGATTCGTGTATAATATGTTCGTGCATAATAATATTCGAGGAATAATATATTCGTGCATAATTATATGATTTGTGTATAATATGATACGAAATGGGACGCACTTTTGTATGGTAGGTTGCCAAGGCACGATAATGACAACCTCAGAGTCGTGCTCCGAGACTATAGTGCAGAGGTTTGGTGATGTCTGTGGCATCGTGCCTTGAGAGTGAATGTAGAAAAGAGAAAAGTGATGGTTACTGAGAGAGAAGGTGACTCCCAGTGTGATGTTACAGTGAATGGAGAGAGACTGGAACTGATAAGAGAGTTCAAATACTTGGATACAGTGATAGAAAAGAGAGGAAAATGTGCAAAAGAAATGGAAAGTAGAGTGACACAAGGAAGAAAAGTAGCTGGTGCAGTGAAGGCCTTGATGAGAAACAGAGGCTTGAGTGTTGCAGCTCCACTAGGCTTACATGAAGGAGTATCAGTTCCAACTTTAACATATGGATGTGAGACTATGGTACGACATGAATATGAAAAGTCAAGAGATTGGACTGCTGAGGAATGTATGCTGAGTACAGAAAATGGATAGGATATGAAATACTGTGATTAGCGAAAGATGTGGAGTGAAGAAGTCTGTGGACACCAGAACTGACAGGTATCCTGAGATCGTATGGTCATGTGGAGAGAATCAGTAATAATAGAGTAGTGAAAAGGTATATCTGATCTATTCTGAAGGAGGGAGGAGGCGAGGTAGGCCAAGAAGAAGGTGGAGGGATATGGTGGATAAGCGTGTGAAGAAGAGAGGGTTGGAAGCCGATGAGGCTAGGGGACTGACAAGATATTGAGCTGGCTGGATGAATATTGTGAGGAGAAGCACATGATCAGGGACTGGCACTCCTTTTTAACGTGACAGCGTACGGTTTGACTCTATCGGATACGTTTATGTGAAGCTACAGAACTTGGTGAATGTTTATGGCGTATCAGATGGAGCCAAGATTCCGGGGACTTGAATGGTGAGTGAATGGAACCATGGCCCATTGGACTGGGAAAATTTGAGTTGTCTGGACATTGCTACTCCTCACCCTGCCCTTGGGTGGGAAAGGAGGTCCAGATGATGATGATGATGAAATCCATGTGCTCACTTTCCCCCATTTCTGATCGTTTTTATATTTGGTTGAGGATCTGACCCCTCCAAGAACACTGGAGACGTAATGATCCCCAAATTTCACATTACGGTTGAGAGACCATTGTACAGCACGAACTAAGATGTCAGAATTATATCTGCCCTTCATTCACTATTCCTGAGAATTTTTAATTTGTTGAGGGGGATGACCCCCCTAAAAGCCAGGATTGGAAAACTGCAAATAAAATGGAAGTCGTTGGATTAACCAGACGACCTCACCTGGGAGATTTTATTTGATTATTTCCATTTTCTATTTTTTTTTTTTTTTGGGGGGGGGCTGACCCCACAAGAATCACTGGGGGCAGGATAACTCTTCAAATATCACTTTAAGGATTGGAGTCCGTTGTACATTATATACTAATGTACCAAATCAATATCTGCCCTCCTATCTGTATTTTACTCTTATATTCATTTAAAAGTTTGTAGGTGGACTGACCACCTTAAAAATAATGTTAGAAAATTTTGTGTAGTGGAGGACGTTATCAAGTAACGAGACTAACTGACCTGGGAATTTTCATGTAAATCCATCTGCTTACTTTCCCTTATTTCTTATCGATTTTATGTTTTCAGGGGGGGGGGGGAGGAACTCCCCAAAGAATGACTGGGGGGATCACACTCACCAAATATTACATTACAGGCGAGAGTCCATGGCACAACACATGTTGAGATAAAGCCATATCTGCCTTCCTTTCACACTTTCTGATATATATTTTTTTTTTTGTGTGAGAGGAACTTACCCCTCCCCAAACAATGGTTGAAAAATTTTCTAAATTGAAAAACCTTACCAGGAACGTGGCGAACACACCTGGTTAGTTTCAGTCAGCTCTATTATATAACCAAGCAGGAGTCAAAGCACACACACACACACACACACAGTGGATCTCGGGAAACGATGTAGAACGTTCTGCGGAGAACGATAATTTCTTGCTTGGCAGGATAGCTAATAATTATAATAATTATAATATCAATTCCACTTACGTGCCATTTGGCATCATTTTGCAGGTAGAAAAATACTCTGAAACCCAAGCGTTTCGTATGCAACACCTGAATTCAGACTGGATATGTGCCTTATGGCCATAAAACCATAAATGCCAACTCCAAAAGAAAAGGAAAATCGAAATTAAGCCTCCTAAAAAAGTAATTTTCAATAAAACAAATGAAAACCGTGGCACATGGTATCTTTCACACACACACACACACACACACACACACACACACACACACACACACACTTTATATATTCCTATAGTTATGAAGCGAACTTGATAAAAATACTATTGCAAGGCAGAAACGCGAGATTAATGTTCATGGCCTCAGTCACGAACTTATAACACAGGGGTATGGTTAAAAAAAGAAAAATATATTACACTTCTCCTGACTTCCTGAGCAAATAAACTTCTTCTTTATACAGTAAGTTAAAATATCTCATTTATTATTTCATGAACAGGGAGACATTTGCATTTGTCGTTTGTCTGCGCTTTACTATTATCGATTTCAGTGTTTTCATCATATTGCTTAAAAAGAAAGCTGGGTATTGCTACTCACCTCTTATCAATAATTGCTATTGATACCTGGCTCGGAACACTGATATTCGGATGGAATTTCCTATAGCTAAAAGAAATTTGTTTCCAATGAACATGATATAATAATGATGTCAACACGAAAAACAATTCTAATAAAAAAAACTATAATAATAATAATTATTATAATAATAATAATAATAATAGTAAAAATAATACTAATAATAATAATAATAATAATAATAATAATAATAATAATAGTAAAGTAATAATAATAATAATTATTATTTTTATTATTATTATTATTATTATGGTCGGTGGTGGCGACCATCATCCACTCACTTGAAGTAGTGCTGCCTACTTCTTCCTTAGCGTTTATCATTCTTTTTCTGTGCCTGCCCTCCTCTCTTCCTATTTCTCCCATCTTTCCTGTCACTTCTTATTGGTCTTCATTCCCTTACAGGTAGCTTTACATTGAATGACAAGCCAAATGGTTTCCTGTAAGCCAAGAAAGCATTTACAACGCTGGGTGGTAACCATGTAACTAAACCATACGTGCTCCCTACGTGTCAACAAGTGGGTTAGTGGAGGGTTAGAGTCCCTCCCCGTAAAACAAATAACTCAAAGTCAAGTGGCCACCCCTTGTGGGATTATGGCGTCTGGCAATCGATAGATAGATAGATCGATAGATCATTATTATATGACAAAGAAGTTGAAGAAAAGATTAGTGCAGTAGTAGTAGTAGTAGCAGTAGTAATAGTAGTAGTAGCAGTAATAATAATAGTAGTAGTAGTAGTAGTAGTAGTAGTAGTACTAATAATAATAGTAGTAGTAGTAGTAGTAATAGTAGTAGTAGTAGTAGTAGTAGTAGTAGTAGTTATATAATAATAATAATAATAATAATAATAATAATCCATCCATAATCCAATCCTACATTGCCCCATGAGGAGCGTAGGAGCCCGGGGCTAGGCAGTTGGTCCTGACATTTAAGATGAGAGTGAAATAATAATAATAATAATAATAATAATAATAATAATGATAATAATAATAATAATAATAATAATAACAATAATAATAATAATAATAATAATAATAATAATAATAATGATGATGATAAAATGAACAGAGCTCTACAGTACCAGTCCTATTACTATCTTGAAAGCAGTGATTCTCCTTGTTGTACGAGTATTTTGTATCTGTGAGACATGCACACTAAACAGTGCGTTGGATGTGCGAATAAATTCCTTTGGCACTACTGCAAGTGCCTTTGGATGATCAAAGAGTATCGCTGGTATGATCGAGTGCGTAATGACCGATTATTTCATGAGACAAGGCTCCTATTCTCCCCGGTTAAGAAAGCTCCCTAACTCCTCTTCCTTAACATTGTATTTCTGTATATGGGCTGTTAACATCCTTTTATATGTAAATTCTGCGGATTATATGAATGTCAGAATGATTTATGTAACACAGATGACAACAATAAAGTGTTTTAAACAATTAATCGCTTAGGAAACTCTGCCAGAGACCTTCTAGCAACCAACGAGATTACGGGCCCGAGTCAGTGTTTACTACCTGCGTGAAGGGGAAGGGGAAGAGAGAGAGGAGGTTAAGGAATGTACTCGTACATAGATGAAGGTATGGAGGCGAGATACTTAGAGGGATGATAAGAGATGTAATCTGGTAGGAAATGGCCAGACAAAATGAACAATTACCCCCTGGGGGTAGGGGGGTTTCAAGAATACTCCCCCAGTATCCCTGCTTGTCGTACGAGGCGACTAAAAGGGTTGGTGGTGGGTTAGTGCCCCACCCCGTAAAAAGAACTAACTAAAAAAGCAAATAAAGCGCCTCGGACCCGGACGGACCATACGTTGACGACTAAGGAACGGACAAAGGACATTCTGAGGGTAGGAACATGGAATGTGAGAGGAGTGAATGATGAAGTGAAAGAGAGAGAGAGATTGTCCAGGTGCTTGAGGATGCAAAAGTGGATATATGTGGATTGACTGAAACTAAATGGAAAGGTGAAAGGCTGAGAGAATGGGAATACGGTGTAGGTATACGTGCAGGAGTCAGTGAGAATGAGAGGGCAAGAGAGGGAGTATGTCTGATGATAAGCAAGAAGTGGAAGGAGAATATAAGAGAGTATGGAACAGTGGGTGCAAGGATTGTATGGGTGAGGATGAAAGTAGGTATACAAGCATGGGCGATTGTATGTGTGTATGCTCCAACAGAGGATCGAGTGGCATGAGTGAAAGATGAGTTTTGGGCGAGAGCAGAAGCATGTATGGACAAGTTTGAGAGGAGTGAGAGAGTGCTGTTGATTGGAGACATGAATGGCAAAGTTGGGAATGTACGAGTGGATGGAGTGGTTGGTCAGTGGGGTGTGCCAGCTGAAGTAGATGGGAATGGTAGTGCTTTGGTGGACATCTGTGCTGGTAAGGGGTTGGCAATAGCCAACACCTACTTTCGTCATAAGATGATCCACCGGTATACATGGAGAGTAATGAGGAGGATGGATGGTGAACTTGTTGAACGAAAGGCAATGATAGACTACGTGTGTGTGGATGAGCGAATGAGAAGACAAGTGTTGGATGCAAGGGTGTGGAGAGGGTGGGGGAATGGAGTCTCGGACCATCACTTAGTGATGGCCAAGGTAGAGCTGCAAAGAAAGTGGTTGAGGAGACGAAGGGGAAGACAGGAGGAAGCAGCTCCTGTGAGAAGAGTGGAGAAATTGCAAGATAGTGAGAAAATGACAGAGTATAAGAGCATAGTGGAAGAAAGACTGGGAAGGTATGAGCTAGAGCAGATGGAAGTAGTGGAAGATGTATGTAAGATATTCACGGAAGAGATAAGCGCAGCGTGTGAGGCGGTTTGTGGAGTGAGGAGGAGATGCAAGGGTGTGCAAGGGACAGCTTGGTGGAATGATGAGGTGAAACGAGCTGTGGAACAAAAGAAGAAGGCATATGGTGAATGGTTGGCGAGTAGAGGTAGGGGAGAAGATGAGAGAGAGAAGAGAGAGGTATATGTGAGCAGGAGAAGGGAGGTTAAGAGACTGGTGAAGGAGAGTAAGAAGAAAGTGGATGAAGAGTTTGGGAGGAATCTGAGTATGAAATGGAGGGAGAGTAAGAAATTGTTTTGGAAGGAGGTAAAGAAAGTAAGGCAGTGTGAAAGGGGAAATAGTAGGGGAGTGAAAGATAGGAATACTAGATTGTTGGTGGAGAAGAGAGAGAAATTGAGGAGATGGAAGGAGCACTTTGAGGATTTGTTGAATGTAGAGAGTGAGAGCAGTGTGAGTATAAGTGGTTGGGGAATGGCTGGGAGAAGAAGAGATGAGAGGAGGGAGGAAGAGATCAGTAGGTCGGAAGTAGTGGAAGCGATGAAGAAGATTAAGCTTGGAAAGGCCCCAGGAATTGATGGAGTGTGTGGTGAAATGCTTAGGTATGGGGGTGAGATTGTTGTGGAGTGGATATGGAAGTTGTGTAGATTGGCTTGGGAAGAGGGAAGGGTTCCAGAGGACTGGAAATCAGGTATAATTGTTCCTCTGTACAAAGGAAAAGGGGAGAGAGAAGTATGTGGTAACCATAGGGGTATTTGCCTTCTTAATGTGACTGGTAAAATAAATGGTAGAATACTCATTGATAAGGTTAGGCATATGACAGAGGAGCTAGTTGGAGAAGAACAAGGGGGATTTAGGAAGGGAAAAGGGTGTGTAGATCAGATATTTGTTCTAAGATGATTAGTGGAGAAGTATCTAGAGAAGGGAGGGAAAGTGTATGCTGCCTTCATGGACTTGGAGAAAGCTTATGACAGAATAGATAGGCAAGGTATGTGGAAGGTATTAAGAATATATGGAGTGGAGGGGAAATTGTTGAGTGCTGTGAAGAGTATGTACGAGGGAGCTAGGGCTACGGTGCGAGTGGATGGTGAGCTGAGTGAGTTCTTTGATCTCAATGTGGGACTGAAACAGGGGTGTGTGATGTCTCCATGGCTGTTTAATATATATATGGATGGGGTTGTAAAGGAGGTGCAAGGTAGGGCAGTGGATGTGGGGGTGGCCCTAATGAATGAGGGTGAGATTTGGAAGCTTCCGGTGTTGCTGTTTGCTGATGATACAGTATTGTTGAGTGAAGATGAATGGGAGTTGCAAGGTTTGGTGAATGAATTTGGGACAGTGTGTAGGAGGAGGAAGCTGAAAGTTAATGTAAACAAAAGTAAAGTTATGGTGTTTGAGAGGAATGAAGTCACAGAGTGTGCAGTGAGGTTGGATGGTGAGGATATGGAGAATGTGAGTGCATTCAAGTACTTAGGTAGTGTGATGAGTAAGGATGGAACTTTGGGGGATGAAGTACGTGAAAGGGTACAGCAGGGAAGAAAGGTTGTTGGTACACTGAAAGCAGTGATGAGAAATAGGGAGGTGAGTATGGAAGTTAAGAAGTCACTGCATGATGGTATTGTGATCCCTACCCTGACGTATGGAAGCGAGGCGTGGACCTTGCAAGAGGGGAACAAGTCAAAAGTGAGAGCAGTGGAAATGAGTTACTTGAGAGGAGCATGTGGAGTGACGTGGAGGGACAGGTTGACGAATGAAGAAGTGAAGGAACGTTGTGGGGTAGATGTGGATGTGGTTGAAAAGATTAGGAGAAATACACTGAGGTGGTTTGGACATGTGGAGAGAATGGAGAATGAAAGACTAACTAAGAGGGTGTATGTAGGTGAGGTGGAGGGAGGGAGAGGGAGGGGTAGACCGAGGATGAGGTGGAGGGATGGAGTTGAGAGGTATATGAGGGAGGGGGGGTGAGTTGGGGGGAGGGGAGTCAAATGGTGGGTGACAGAGTGACTTGGAGACGTTTTGTCTGCGGCCACCCTTTGCGGGATTAGGGCGTCGGGCTATAGATAGATAGATAGATAGATAGAGGAATAAGGTTGACTTAATGAGGGGAGCAAGGTGACAGAAAGAGATAAGAGGTAGGCAGAATGGCTAAAGGAATGGCCATGAAGAATAGGAGGAGGGTGGAAGGGAGGGAGGAAATGATTTCATTAAAACTTGAGCTTGTATCTGGCGTGATTCTCTGGCATGCATCCTATCAACACCTGCATACACACACACACACACACACACACACACACACACACACATACACACACGTACACACATATCTATCTATCTGTCTATTGCCAGACGCCTCAATCCCGTTTGGGGTGGCCACAAACAAATCGCCTCCAAGTCGCCCTATCCCCAGCCATTTCACTGCCCTGCTCCCAACTCACACCCCCCTCTCTCATATACCTCTCCACCCCATCCCTCCATCTCATCCTCGGCCTCCCCCTCCCTCTTCCCCCCTCCACCTCACTCACATACACTTTCTTCGTCAGTCTTTCACCCTCCATCCTCTCCACATGGCCATACCACCTCAGTGTGTTCTTCATGACGCTTCCTATCACATCCACATCCACACCACAACGCTCCTTTATATCCTCATTCGTCAGCCTGTCTCTCCATGTGACTCCACAGGCTCCTCTTAAAAAACTCATTTCCACTGCTCTCACTCTTGACTTGTGTCCTTCCAACAACGTCCAAGCTTCACTTGCATGCGTTAGAGTTGGTATCACAATACTGTCATGTAGTAACTTTTTCACTTCCATGCTCACTTCCCTGTTTCTTATCACTGCTTTCAAAGAACCAGCAACCTTTCTTCCCTGCTGTACCCTTTCAAGCACTTCACCCTCCAAACCTCCATCCTTACTCATCACACTACCCAAGTACTTAAACTTACTCACATTTTCCAATTCCTCACCATCCAACCCCTCTGTACATTCACTGACTTCACCTCTCTCAAAGACCTCACTTTACTCTCCCGTACATTCACCTTTAGATTCCGTTTCTTGCACACTCTCCCTTTCGTCTTCACTCAACAACACAGTATCATCTGCAAACAACAGTACAGGGAGTTTCCAAATACTATCCTCTCTCACCAAGGCCACTCCAACATCCACTACCCTACCTTGTACCTCTTTTATTACCCCATCCATGTACAAATTGAACAACCATGGAGACATGACACATCTCTGTTTCAACCCAACCTTCAAAGAGAAAAATTCACTTAGTTCACCATTTACACGCACTGCAGCCTTCGCACCATCGTACATACTCTTCACAGCATTCAACAACTTCCCATCTACTCCATATATTCTTAATACTTTCCACAATCCTTGTCTATCCACCCTGTCATATGCTTTCTCCAAATCCATGGAAGCCACATGCAACTTCCTTCCCTTCTCTAGAAACTTTTCCACTAAAGATCTAAGAATGAATATCTGATCTACACAACCTCTTCCCTTCCTAAAGCCTCCCTGTTCTTCTCCAACTAATTTCTCTGTTCTTTCTCTAACTCTGTCAATAAGTATCCTACCATACACTTTTCCTATTATACTAAGAAGACAAATGCCCCTATGATTACCACACACTTCTTTTTCCCCTTTTCCTTTGTACAAGGGAATAATTATACCTGACTTCCAATCCTCCGGGACTCTATCTTCCTCCCAGGCCACTCTGCACATCTTCCACATCCATTCTACTACTATCTCTCCCTCATGGTTCAGCATTTCACCACACACTCCATCAATTCCTGGAGCTTTCCCCGATTTAACTTTCTTAATCGCTTCCACAACTTCTATGCTACTGATTTCTTCCTGTCTTCTCATCTCCCTCCTTCTCCCAGCCATTCCCCAGCCACTTATACTCACATTACTTCCATCCTGTATGTTCAACAATTCCTTAACCCACGGCGTCCCGTAGACGTACTTCCACGTCCTCACGTTTTGTCACTGCCAATCCCGTTGACGTACTTCAACGTCCTGCAATTGCAAGGTTCATAATTTCCACAATTTTCAAAATTCGTGCGAGATTTTCGATTCGCCCACGTACCCAAGTCTCCCCTACCTGCCGCCAGGCGGGCAGCGTCCCAGACCCCGCGTGACCCGCGCTCGCCCTTGTCTTGGTCACTCACCTGTTAGCAGTGACCCAGGTCAGACATGGTGTGGAAAGGTCTCTCAGACGATGAAATTGCATCCACCCTGGAAGCCTTCACTGGAGATAGTGATTCTCCACTTGACGATGATGTGGTGGATCGCGATTACGTCCAGCCAGAGGAAGAAATAACAAGCAGTGATGAAGAGGTCCCTTCGCCCCGGAAAAAGCGGTATGTGACATACCATAAGGCAAGGGAAGGCCAGCCTGCTCCCCAACCACTTGCACGGCTATCTCTCCATCCCTTATCTGATGAGGATGAGGATGAGGACGATGAGGATGACGGCGGCTTAGGACGTGATATCGCCTTGCGGTTGGGAAAAGAAAAAATATCACCCCGAGGATCAGAAGGTGGGGCGAGAAGACATATCAGGTATGGTGCAAGTCTTTTGTCTGGGGAAGTGGAAAGTGGTGTGGTGGGAGTGCTGGGTGAAAGGGAAAGTGGTGTGGTGGCAGCGCAGGGTGAAAGGGAAAGTGGTGTGGCAGGAGTGCGGGGTGAAAGGGAAAGTGGTGTGAGGGAGGCAGCACGAGCACGTGGTGCACGTAGGCCTAGGTGAGAGGAGGTGGAGCCACTCCCCAGCACGTCTTTCGCCCCACAATATTCCCAAACTTCCTCCCCACAGCCCCAGGATGTGAGGAAAAGAAGGAAAGGGAAGGGAAAGGGTAAAGGAAAAGGGAGAGGGAAGAGAAGTGCGAGTGATGAGAGGCGCCGCTCTCCACCTCCCCAAGCTCCCCCACCACCATCACCTCCCCACCCTGACGAAGGGGACGATGGGGACGTGGCTGGAGATGGTGGTGTCTCGTGGAACTGGAAAGATGGGAGTAATTTTACTCCCATCATTCACCCTTTCACTGAGGAGTGGCGGTCCGGTTGCACGGCTCCAGGTGTGCATGCAGGTTCGTCTAGGGTGGATTTTTTCCACTTGTTCTTTGGGGAGGCATTTGTGGGGCGCATAGTGGAACAGACCAATATATTTTCATGAACACAGCTCCGTGAAAGTGAACGTTTGTGAACCACGAGCAGGCATTCCCAACAATATGACTATCCCGTTACAATTTCAGAGATGTTCTTATTTTTTGCCCTGGTTCTCTTGATGGGTGTGGTAAGGAAAAACCAAATTCCTGCCTACTGGACAACGGACCCAATGATCCTCACACCTTTCTTTGGAAAGGTGATGAGTCGTAACAGATTTCAGCATATTCTCGGCCGCCTCCACTTTTTTGATGCAGAAGATCCAGCCAATGCAAATAACACAGATAAAATGAGGAGAATTAGGCTGGTATTTGATCATTTACGGGAAATGTTCCGCTCCTCATTTTATCCTTACAGAGACCTCGTCATAGACGAGAGTCTTGTGTTGTGGAGAGGCAATATTTCCTTTCAGCAGTACATACGCAGCAAGAGACACCGTTTCGGGTTCAAGATCTTTGTTATGTGTGACTGTAAGACTGGTTATGTGCAAGACATAGTCTTGTACACGGGCGCACAGACAGATATAACAGAAGATCGTAGTATAGGACTCTCTGGGGCCGTGGTGAAGACAATGATAGAGGAGTACCTTCATCGTGGTCATGTGTTGTACCTGGACAACTGGTACACTAGCCCTCTTCTCGCTAGGTTCCTCCACCAACACGACACCGGAGTCTGTGGTACAGTCAAGAGAAACCGTCGCCATATGGTCAAGATAAGGGAAACTTGACAAGAATGAGGTGGTTTTCTTCCAGGCCAATAACATCCTTGCCACCCTGTGGAACCATAACAGGGAAGTTTGCCTCCTATCAACTGTTCACAGCCCCCTGATGCACCGCACAGACTCTGTGGATCACCGTAGCGAGAGGAGGCACAACGTCTGGAAACCCGAGTCTGTACTGGACTATAATCTGAACATGAGGCAAGTGGATCAGTCAGACTCGATGATTTCCAGTGTTGACTGTGCCAGGACCACGATGAAGTGGTACAAGAAACCCTTTTTCACTTGCTCGACATCACGGTCCTGAACGCACACTACCTGCACGCCATGACCACCGGAGTATCCGAGACCTTTGAGGGGTTTGTGAGGGAGCTGGCACGTGAAATAATCGCCAAGCATGCCCAGGACAGACCCACACACTGCACCCGCACCCCCATGGCTGCTCAGACTCCCCTACACCTCGCAGGACGCCACTATCCTAGCACAATCCCTTCCGACCCAAACCGTCGTAAACCCCAGCGCTGCTGCCATGTATGCAAGCACTCGACAGTCAGACCATCCACTCAGAGAAAAGACACAAGGTACGAGTGTGTCGAGTGCAATGTTGCGTTGTGCCTTCAGCCATGTTTCAAAGAGTACCATAATTTCCTACACTACCGAAACTGTGTGGGATGGCGATATGACGCTCATTATAATGGTAAGGCCAGTCAGTAGGTGCTAAGTCATATATAAAGTTGAAACGGGTGTAATGTTTTCAGGAAAGTAATTATAAGTTGAGAAATAGTGTAAGTTGAAAGAAGTGATATCAAAACTACACCCACTGTGTAAATCTGCGAAAATATGACGCTCAGTATAACACTCTGGTCAGTAAATATGTGATAACAAGAATATAAAGTGGAAACGGGTGTAATGTTAGCATGAATAAAACGTATAAGTTGAAAAATAGTGTAAGTTGTAATAATTGATGTCACAAGTACACCCACTGTGTAAATCTGCGAAAATATTACGCTCAGTAGAACATTCTGGTCAGTAAGTATGTGATAGGAATTATATAAAGTGGAAAAGGTTGTAATGTTAGTAGTAAGGTAATTTATAAGTTGAATACTAGTGTAAGATGAAACAAATGATATCGCGATAACACTCACTGTGTAAGTACGCGATAATATGACGCTCAGTTGAATCGTAAGGTCTGAAATTATGTGATATCAATTATATCAAGTATAAACATGTGCAATGTTAGTGGAGAATTATTATATAAGTACAAAAATTGGTTGTAAGTTGAAATAGTAGTCATAGCGACTTCACCGTGTGTGTTATTATGCGCTATTATTACGCTAAATATTTACGTAAGGCCTGAAACTATCTCAAAACAGTTCTCTAAAGTTGAAAAGTGTATAATGTTATTAGGAAAGTATTATGTAAGTAGAAAAAACACAATACGAGTTGAAACAACAGTCACAGCGAGTTCACTCACCACGTAAATAAGCGCTAACATTACGCTAAATGTTATCGAAAGGCCTGTGAATACGTAAAAACAGTTCAATAAAATGTAAAATGGTATAATGTTATTGTAGATGTATTATGTAAGTAGAAAATATGATATGTATCATGATTCTGGAATGTTAGCGATTCATCGTGACCAGTCTGCCCAATTTTGCTCGTTTCGCACGATGGTACAATGCTTATTTCAGCTCTATTTTTGTATAAAATCCAATTTACTCTTTTATCACATGTTTTTATGTTTGTAATAAATACATATCTACTTACTTTCATTGGTTTCCCAGACTTATAATACCATAGAAAACGTTAGAGGCTCAGACCACCTACAGAGAACACGGTACCAGGTGTGACCAAGATATACCTGTTTAGGGCACTTATGGACCCCGGGGAACAATTTCTTCGTGACTGACCATTGTTTCTGACCAAAAGCGAAAGTTTTAGCAAAAAAAATTTGGGTCCAAAAATGGTCGGGATTGGGGGGTACCAGTGGTAAAAAAGTGGTCGGGACAGGGCGGGTTAAAGTGTTCTCTCCATCTGCTCACTTTTTCTCCCTTCTCCACTAGTAATCTACCATTTTTATCTTTCACTCCCCTGCTAACTTCACTTCCACCCTGTCTTACTCTTTTCACCTCTTTCCAGAACATTTTCTTACAGTCCCTCCACTTTACACTCAAATTCCTTCCAAATTCCTCATCCACTCCCTTCTTACTCTCTCTTACTAATCTTTTCACCTCTCTCTTTCTTTCTACATATAACTCTCTCTTTCGCCTCTCAACTTCTTCCACACCCCTAATTCTCATCCATTCATTGTATGCTTTCTTCTTTTGTGCCACAGCCTGTCTCACCTCTTCAGTCCACCACGCTGTTCCTTGCACCCCCCTCCGTCTTCTCTTCCTTCCACACACCACATCATATGCTGCACATATTTCTTCTGTAAATATCCTACACACACCTTTCACGTCCCCCATCTGCTCCAATTCATATTTGCCCAATCGTTCCTCCACTTCTCTCTTATACTCTGCCTTTTTCTCATCCTCTTGTAACCTTTCCACTCTCCTTGCGACTACTCCTTCCTCTCGTTTTTCCCTTCTTCTATTCCTCTATCTTACTTGAATCCTAATTCTGGCCACCACCAAGTAGTGGTCAGAAAGTCCACTCCCCCAACTTCTATAAGCTCTTGCATCCATTACACATTTTCACATCCTTTCATCCACACACACACATAATCAATCATTGCCTTCCTTTCATTCAGTTCACCACCCACCCTTCTCATCACTCGCCATGCATACCTGTGGATCATTTTATGCCTGAAGAGGGTATTGGCTATCACCAACCCCCTCTCAGCACAAATGTCCACTAACGCTCTGCCATTCTCATCTATCTCAGCAGGCATACCCCACTCACCAACTATTTCATCCATCTTCACATTCCCAACTTTACCATTCATATCACCGATCAAAAACACTCTCTCATTCCTTCCAAACTTTTCCATCCACACTTCCACATTTGTCCAGAACTCTTCTCTCACTCTTCTAGCACGATCTTGCGTTGGCTCATACACACATTTGTATTTCAACTTTCAACTTTACCCACACAATCCCTGACCCAACTGATCCATACTGTCTTATGGTCTTCTTCCATCTTTTACTCACAACTATACATACTCCTTCCTTTGCCCTCTCATTCTTACCTACTCCTGCACATATACCCCATCCATACTTCCATTCTCTCACACTTTCTCCTCTCCATTTTGTTTCAGTTATTCCACATACATCCACTTTCGCACCCTCAGCCACTTGGACAATCTCTCTCTCTTTC
>NC_137020.1:5674271-5726771 GCF_032717465.1 Coenobita brevimanus | reverse complement strand
ATATATATATATATATTGGGGCCCTACAGCCTTGGCCTTGGCCAATTTTTCCCATAATTTAATCAGGTGATCATAATGTCATACCTCATGATCCCTGTAATTTTAGTCAAAATCGCACCCGTAGTTTTCGCGTAAAGTTGTTAACAGACAGACAAACATACAGACAAATTGAGTGAAAACAGTACCCGTCCCCGAGCCCCTCTGGGGCAGTTTTATGCCAAGTTAAAGTAAAAAGGGTATAGGTAGTGATGTAGAAACAGTCAGTAGAACTGAGGAAACGGGTTTCATGCTCGCTTGAAATTATCGTAAAACTACAGGAAGGTTTTGCGAAGCACTGCATGAACTCTCATACCAGTGAATGAATATCACTGGTACGTAAAAGCACTCGCGTCCGTAAAGAGTTGTAATTATCAGAGTTTATGTCTTTGTCTGTGATTTTCACTTTCTCTCTCTCTCTCTCTCTCTCTCTTTCTCTCATCTCATCTCACTTTTTGTTTGCCTTTCTTTTCTTCTTCCTTCCTCATTGCCTTGCTAGGGGGTTTACAGTATCCTTCCCAGGCACCAACTCTGCCTCTCACTCACCGTCGTTGCCACAGCGCTCACTTCTTTACAGTTTCCTTTTACCTCTCTTCTTACTTCTTTACAACCAACCTCACCTTTTCATCCCTGTACGTCCTCTGTCTGTCTGTCTGTCTGTCTGTCTGTCTCTCTTGTACACCATCACTCCCTCCACCCTTCACCCTCCCTTCACCATTTCCTTCGCTCCTGATTCGAAGTAAGAAAGCTGTTCATTTTCATACTGCGGACACTGGCTGATTTCCTGTTGCTATAAGTATTGTTGTTCCAGACATAACACACTACTCAAGTTGCATAGCCAAATCTTAACATATTTGTAATTAACTGTTTCGGCTACATATTTATGTCTCCGCCCACCAATGGTAGATGAGAGGCATTAATTGATTGGTCTGTCCGTCCGCGCATGCGCGCAGGCTTGGGTCCGTGCGTCCGAAACAATATTGTGGTAACGATATCTACTGAACCCATCAACGCACTTCCACCACACTTTTAACAGTGATGCAGTACGAGAAGATAAAGTAATTAGGTCAGCTATGTCATGTTATCAAAAGGTCCAGGTCATATGGGGTAGACTTAGTTTATCCTTGGGGACGCCACATCTCCTAAACCTCTCGACAGTTTTCAACCAAACTTTTGTCCGCGATGCAGTGTGAAGAGATATTAAAGTGCTTAGGCTATCAAGATCAAGTGGTCAAAGGTCAGTGTCATAATGGTGGGCACGATATCTCTTGAACCCCTCTACGGATTACGACCATACTTTTGTCAACGATACTGTATGAAGGAACGATGAACTAATTAGGTCGACAAGGGCAAGGGGTCAAAGCTCAAGGTCATACTGGGTCAGCTTCAATTATCTTTACTCTTATTTTAACACACAACAAACCTTGTCATAGAGATTGTATACCGAGTCTGTGCGTTAGGTTTGGCGGAGGCGCACCGACCGACGCTGTACGTCGACCTCTAAGAACTCAAGTTCTCGTCGTTTCACTATACTTTGTCTATATATTAGCTTACTCAGTAGGTTAAAACACAGGGCATACCTTTGGAAAATTACAGATGTGGTAACTTTTGGTAGATAATGCCAAATCAACATGGCTGCAAAATGTCAGTCGTTACAGAGTTAAAATTGCTGATGATAATATGGCTGAATTACGAAGGAGTCTGTTTTCATCCATAAAGTCATAAGTAACTGTAGCTGCATAAAGGTTGAGTTCCAAAAGGTATGCCTTTCCCTAGCGGGTCATTCTGTATATGTTTAATTATTGTTCTTTATTTCATGTATGTATTTATTTTTTTTTATTTTGGAGATTTATTAATTTTATTGTTTTGACCCCTTTGACTATAAATCTATCAGGAAAGCTTTAAAAAAACTGCACTCAAATTTTCCTAAGGATTAGGAAGGCAAGGGTTAGGGGATGACCGATGAGAAGTGATCGTACTATATTTAAGAGTTATTGTTTGTATTTCAGTTTATTTGTTTTTCAATGATCTCTTACTTTTCTGAATTCCATCGTTCTTGCCCTTGTTTTCTGTCCAAACGGATAAGAAGCTCATTTCACTTTAGCCCAAAGAAAGATGAATGGACATCCAAAATTATTCTTGTTGGATAAAAGAATCTGTACTCAGAAGAGTATAGCATAATGCCTATTCATTTTCTCTTACCGTGAAGAGGATTTCCCTTGCATTGTTTTTACAAAAATGAACTAAATTCCCAAAACAAGATAAAAACAAGGTAATTATTTTGTTAATAACGTCTATTCATAGGTTATCTTGATGGTTATGTCTAATTTTAAGCATCAAGACGTTACGTAATGCAGTTATTAACTTGTATATAGTACACCTGCAACCCATAAGTTGGCTGGTTGTTTTACACTGACAATTTTGAGCTTATATGTGCCACATGTTCTGTGGCAGGAAGTGAACTGTAGGTGTCATGAAAGAGGTTCTATGTTTTGTGCTTTTCCATACTCCAGTAGTTTTACAAATCCAGCTTCCTTGGAAAGACAGCCAACCCCCATTCTCTGCACATGAAAGAATAACTCACTGGCATTCGCCTCTATGTTGTGCTGGTGTGCTTTGATTGTGTGAATCTGTAGAGTACATGGCTGAATGACTGCACGTGTGAGTACAGTTGAGTGTACGGGTATGTGGCTGAATGAAAACGAATGACAGCCGAGCCTCCAGACTGCCGTTGTCTGATAACCTGTCTTCCTACGCTCCTGTATATCTCCTTCCCATGTTTCCTGTCTGTCGGTCTATCTGTTTTATATTACTGTATCATTATTGTCCATATATTTTACATCTTCCTTATTCTTTTCCTTTCTGGCCATGGCATATTATTCTTTATTAGCTGTTAGTATCTTGGGTCACTAATTTACATACTTTGTCTCTCTTTTATAATATGGTAGATGGCTAGCTGCCATCGACTGAACACAACTACACGAGGGTGAAGTATAGCTACAAGCCTCGTAACTAGGCAAGGGGATACTTCACCATTAGGCTCAGTCATATAGGCCTACTACAGTGCTTTAGCTCAGACTCATGCATACTGTACATTAACTTCTACTGAATTGCTTACTTTCTTTGATTTTCATTTTTTAGCGGATAGTACGTACCAGTGAGGAGGTAAGAAAATGAATACTGTACAAATTGTTACCCACGTGACATAATGAAACTAGAGAGGAGGGACTGGTGTGAATTGGGCTTCTCCCTATACCCTTACATGCTTAAATACCCAATAGAAATCTCTGTTCCCTTTCATCCCTTATCCCTTCCTTCTTTTTCCTGAATCTTTCATCCTTTTTGATGGTCTGTTTGATCTTTTCTTCTCCTTCTCCTAATTGTTCGTCCACACTACATCATCCTTTTGGTTAACTGTCCCACTTATATCTTCTGTTTGTCTGATTGCCTCTCCATATATTTCCTTTCACTAATTCTTCTCCATGTCTTTTCTTTGGTTAATTTCCTCATTTGCGGGTACAGTTTGGCTAATTCTTCCATAATATTAAGCATTGCGCATATTTCCCATCCATATCATCGTGCTGGCTAATTCCACCATGTCCATTCCCCAGTTGATCTCTTGACATCAGTTGCTTCACCCATCAATGTCTTCCCCTTGTCCAATTCTTCAATTCATATCTTCTCTTTGGTTAACTTTCTTATTCATATCCATAGTTGGCTGATTCCACCTTCCTTCTGTTCCGTTTAGCTACTGCCTAATGCGTCCCTTTTTGTACTGGCTAATTCCCCCCTTCATATTTTCCTTATGGCTAATTCCCCGTCCATACCTTCCTTTGGCTAATTTCCACATTCATATTTCCCCTATGGCTAATACTTCAACCTATTTACTTCGACTATTCCCCCATCCTTCTACATCTTTCCTTTGGCAAATTCCCATCTCTCTCCCATGAACCTCATCTCTCTCTCGTCCATAATTTTTTTCTCTCCTTTCTTCCTTGTCCATCTAACCTCATAATATTATGCAAAGGAGGGAGGAGTGGTGGATATCAGAGAACGGCTGATAAAAGTTGAGTAGAGGAAGCTAGGATGAGAAAGAGAGGGAAGAAGGAAAAAATAGAAGGGGGAGGGGATATTTTTTTTTATGCAAAGAAGAAGGAACCAAAGGCCACAAGCCTGCAAACTGTTCCTTCCAAGAGAAAAAACAAAATGCAAGAGAGAGCCAAATTCAAGATCCGATCATTTCATGATGCCTGGACACTGCGTTTGAAAGACTGGAGGTCATAGGGAGCAGGAAATACAGACAGAGGGAGACAGTTCCAGAGTTGACCTCTTACATAAAGGACTGGGAGTAACGGTTAACTCTTGCATTAGGGGGTTGGACAGAAAAGGGATGAGAGTTTGCTGCTAGACGGGTGCTACGCGCCCGTTGTAGAGGTGGAGGAATGCAAGCAGACAGTTCAGAGGAGCAGTGACCATTGAAGTAGCAATAGAAAAGAGATAAAGATGCGACAGTGCGGCGAAGAGACGGTGGTTGAAGGGAGTCAGTAAGAGGAGGAGAGTTAATGAGACGAAAAGCCTTCGACTCCACCCTATTGAGAAGAGCTGTATGTGGGGAGCCTCCCCACACATGAGAGTTGTACTCCACACAGGGGCGGATAAAATCCCTGTATAGAGTCAACAATTGTGCAGAGGTAAAGAAGGAACGGAGTCGGCTTAGCACACTTAATCTCTTTACAAGAGATGTAATATGATCTTTACAAGACAAGTCCCGAGTAAATGAAACCCCAAGCATGTTCAAAGATGATGCAGGATTAAGCTGAATATTATTAAACATTAGTGGGTACACCTATGGAAGATTTTGTTGGGTTGATAGGTGTAAGAACTGAATCTTTGATGCATTAAAGACAACCATATTATTTTTATCCTAGTCAGAGAAACGAGCCAAGTCATACATTAGGTGTGCCATAGCCTCATCCCTTGTTTGTTGAAGTAACTGCTGAGATGGGCGTTGTGGGAATCGAATAGAAAGGTGAAGGATGGAGTCATCAGCGTATGAGTGGATAGGGTTAGATGTACAGCTTAGAAGGTCATTGATGAAGAAAAGGAAGAGAGTTGGTGATAGGACAGAGCCCTGAGGAACACAAGTAGAGAAGTTACAAAGTGAAGAGGAAGAGGAAAACTAGACAAAGATTGAGGAAACGGAGAAACTGAGGCGCAGACAAGGAAGAACGCAGAGTGAAGAGATAAAAAGATACGGAAGAAAGCGATGGAAGTTGTAGGGAAAAAATGAAATGCAAACAAGGCATTTAAGAACTTGATAGAAATAAATATCCGTCGAAGATAAAGTGTAATACACTACCGCAAAAACTGTGGTGAAGGAAAAAACAAATAAGAATACAGATAAGTGATTAAGAAGTACAGAAAACACAAAGTCTTTTGGTCCATAGCGAGATTAACTTTGATGACAGGGAAGCGGAGATAAGAAAAATATCTGTAAAGATATGATGGCTGACAACAAGGCGATAAGAAAAGACTCCAACTGAGACTGGAATATAAAGACTTTAATCAAGGTTTATGACGAGAGATAAAAATGAATGTGAAAACAAGAATTTTTTGATGAGGCAGTGAAGCGAGGTCATCAGGAAGAATTATAAGAAAATGAGAAGGAAGAGAATGGAAGAGTGACCAGGCAAGTGATGACGCGAGGAATGAGAGAAAGCGAGGAGAAAGAAAAGACAGCAGGAGTAATAGTACTGGGCAGAATAGATGGAGATATGGAAGAAGAGAAAGGAATGGAAGAAAATACAAAGAGGAACAGAAACAGAGAGAGGGGCTGGGTGAATCACCTGAGTTAGGAGCGGTGGACAGGGCAAGGAGAAATCCTTGGAGAGAGTGTTACATCTCTCACCATAGATACGCTACCATGATGCGAGCTCGAACTTCCGGCTCAAATGTCGTGAAGCGCCAGCACTACAGAGAGAAGGTCAGTGGATTTCTGGAAGGAAGAGAACAGACTGAGTAGGTAAATGAAAAGAGAAGGTAATTAATATCAGAAAGGAGGAAAGAGATAAGATAAAGGTCAGAAGAATCAAAAAGGATTTTGAGAGTTATGACGGGAGAAAAAAAGATAAAAGAATGAAGCAAAGAAGATGATGATAATAGATGAAACGGAGACAGAATATGTGTTCATGAGAGTGAAGATAAAGGCAACAGATAGAAGAGACAAAATTGAGAAGACAGCTTGACTGTAGCGGGATGGATGTTTTGTTGCTGATGCATCTGCTTCGGACAAAGGTAGACATCCTGAGTCAGTCTGAGGCCAATAAACCTCTTGCAAATCCTGCTGTAGGGACAGTTCTATCTGTACAAAGTGTAGTTGTGATACTGGGCAACGCACGCAAAGGAAACACTCTACTATACTTGTGCCCTGAAAGGTTTTATGAGAGTTAGAGATTAACTACTCTTCGTGGGTGTAGCATCTAAGCTCCCTACAAAGCATCCAGTGGTAAATACGGAATCTTTAAGAAAACCTGAAATCCTGACGATAAATCTAAGGGCCTAAATCTCACATTTTCGTGGCATCGAGGTCAACACAATGCCTTATTCCAGGTCTGTCACCGTAAAATCCAGCAGCCTATACACCGACTGTCTGCCATCTGTTGCCAACCAAATCTGCCGTCAATAAGCCTGCCTTTCCTCAAGCCTATCTGTCGCCAGCCAAGCCTGCCCATCACCAGATCAGCTTGTTAATAACCCTGTCTGCTGCCAAGCCCACCAATAAGCCTGCTTGCCGCTAAGACTACCGCCTCAATCCCTGATTTCTGCCGCCAAGCCTATCTGTCATTAAACCTTCATCCTGACAACGATCTTGCTGACTATCAAACCTCCAGTGGCCCAGTGACCTGCAACTCGCCCTCTTTCCGTCCCACCAGCTATCAGTACCAACTCACACTATACCCTGCACTAGCCTATATGTGATTTAAGTGGGTGGGATTTAGAACCATGCAGTAAAAATTTCCTTCTATTATATCCTGACTCTAAGTTTCATCATCTTTGTTCTACGTGTTTCAGTCTGTAGTCCAGTGCTGAAAGAAATGCCAGTCTGGTACTCTGGTATAAAATATATTTTGTGCGATATATCGTTTAAAAGAAATAAAAATATTTGCTGTATAAAATTCTCAAGGTTTGTAAAAATCCTTAGTTTTACCCAGATTTTATTTGAAAAAACTTTTTTTTTTTAATATATAAAACTCGAGTGGGTTGGGTAGAAAACAAAATTTGCCACTCCTGAATAAAACTGACCAGGATTGAGTCCTTAAAAACAATCTAACTTGATTGAGAAATAGAACGACTTATTTACGAGTACAGTTCTTCCGTCTGAGTTCGTCATTTCATACCCTCAATACATCACGTATTTCTCATTTGGCTTGTACTCTTTTAAACATGGCAAGCCTTCCCCCCCCCCCCAGACAATTTTCTTGGATGATGCAGCGCCTCCCAAATTCACTGGAGTGAATCCTGCAACCAGCTTGTTTGATTTCGTAAGTGGTGTCCAGTCTGCGGTTACATACAAAGGACTTACAACAGACAGTGCTAAAATCGCCTATCCTCGGAGCCAATTAGATGATGGTTACACACGAGTCCGTTTGCTAGTCCGTTGCAGAGTTTTTAAAAAGTTTATTTCCTTCGATGAATGGTGTGCCAAATTCGTAGAATTTTTTGTAACCACACAAACGCAGGATGCTTGATGAGCGTTTACAGATTATTGCAAAATATGAGACAGGATAAACTCAGTTCATAATAAAATACGCTGTTAGAAGCGGCTTCGGTGTCAGCAGCAACAGACACAGAAATCTCAGAGGCATTACGAAACAGTCAGTGGGCGAAAATTGATGATAAGGGAAAAACCACCCTAACACTACAAAATGTAGCAACGTTATTTGGTTATCTCATATTCTTAAATCGTCTTAGTAAAGATGAATTAGAAGCATTGTTAGAGATTCAGTTTTCTCCAAGGGATGACATAACCATGTTTTCTGTACAGACAGGAGAGAAACTCTTTTCATACCCTCTCAAACAGTACGCACAGTTCAACCAGCACCACAGTCCTTGCAGTCACAAGGTCAAGCACAGGTCTCACGTTCACCCAGCAGACAAACCATCACACCACCTTCACCAGTCATGTCACGTGCAAGACCTGCGTCGCAAAACATAACCATAACCGAGCCAGATCCACAAGCAGAACTAGGACAGTCTGTTGGTACTGTAAATGAACAGCTCATCGTGATGCTAATTGTTGTAAGAAACTAGGAAATGAACGAAGACACAGGCGTAATATTAGATCACCCTCACGATCATTCAGGAATAAGTACTGCAATTATCATGAAAGCCATTTTCATTCCAGTAGCAAATGCCGTGCCCTCACCACTACACACTCGGGTGAAAACCCGCGCCACAACCAACATAATTCTCCATAACGACACAAAATTCTGCGCTTCCAGGTCGCCAAATTGGGCCTCAGACTCACTTAGGTGTAGTTGTCTTAGACAAATGTGAAGGAGTCTGTACCCCATTTTTTTATGGACGCAGGGTCAATGGCGAACTTGAAATCTGAATCCTACCCAAATAGTGTTAAAGGAAGGAACAAAAGGGTTTGGATCCTTGACCCGCCTGACATTCGTCTCTGTGGTGTTGACGGATCAGAATTTTATGTGAAGGGCAAGGTAGCTCTTGAGATATAACTCGACGAATTAATAAAAACCCTTCACAACTGAGTTTTTTGTCACAAACTCCGGTATCCTGCAGATGTTTTGATTCGTACTGACACCATGGCTCAACATTCTATTGAACCAATACCTGCTTGTGGTAGCATTACAGTACAGGGACTTGTATCAGGCAGTAATTGTCCACACTTTCCACTCACAGGTAAATTCGACCACACAATCTACCGTAACCCCACAACCACGAGTAGAGAGCAATGAGGACAATTTAGTACGAGTATCTCATGACACCCTCTCTAATAGTGACACAATGGCTAACTAATCGACATCTCATTTAATTACCACAAATAGTCTGAATGACATTTTGCAACATGCAGTGACATAATGGTGCACATGTTGCTGGACGAATTCATTAAAGTCTGTCCGTGTTGTAGGTATGAAAGGAGTGAATGCATAAACCTTATCTGAGGCGTGTTGTGCGAATGGTTTAACATACTAGTCAGCATGTGTACCGTGCTGAAGGATAATTTGCATTATCTTACATATTAAAGGTAACTAATGCTCCACTAAAACTTAAACGTGGTACAATGATTGATGATATTCTGGTGTACCCATCAACCGTAAAGGTGTGCCAGGATATACCATTCTCTGCAACTGCTAAGGATGATGAAAATTTAACTGGTGTTTATACCACTGAAAACTCTACGGATTCTGCTACGACTCCTTCAGCTGATCTCACCTTTCAGGTAGATCCGAGCAACATCCTTTAATGAACAGAACAATTAATTAGTCTTTTGCAGACCTATAGAGATGCTTTGGCCAAACCAGGTGAAGCTATGGTCAGGACATGTATGGTAAAGCATAATGGTGAATTACTTTCCGGTACTCAACCAATTTATGTCCTGGCTTATGCGTTACATCATAGCTTACGAACAAAAACTGGCGAGATAAGTAAAGGATATGCTAAATCAGGACATCATTGAACACTCCGTCAGTCCGTGGAATTGTTCCCATTTCCTAGTCTCCATTAAAGAAGGTGATTTTAGACCCATAGTTGACTATCGTAAAGTAAACTCAGTCACTGAACTCGATAGATTTGCATTACCAGGCTTAACAGATTTACTGGAATCACTTTGTGAGAATCACGATGTGTTCACCTGGCACTGAAGGTGGAGAAATGTGAGTAGGACTATGACGAAATGAGCAAACCACGGCCCACTCCACCTCTACTATACAGTACAGTGTTGATTTGTGTGAGGACGTGTGGACACCAGACCAATTATGTGAACATTTAGTTATTACGACACCTGATTCTCTCTTGATACCATTGTTGTTCCTGTATAATCAGCAGTTATGCAATTTCATTTTTCATCAATGTAACATATTTCAGTATGGTATCATCTTAAGTTAGTTACATATTTTCCCTGTTAACTAGTATACTGTTATTATTAGTATAATATACTGTTATTATAATTAACTTATCATTAATTAACATTTAATATCAATGTTGTTTTACTATTTAAATTGTCTTCTATTAATCTCTGTATCAGTAAAAAAAATAAAAAATGTCAGGGGACATCTGCTTCACCCAAAAGGGGGGGTGGGTGAGAAATGTAAGTGAAAGGATGTTTTGTTTCTGATGCATCTATGTCGGACAAGGGTGGACTTCTTGAATCAAACTGAAGTCAGCAGACCTCTTGCACCGTCTGCTGGAGAGACAGTTCTATGTGTAAACAGTGTAGTCGTGACTCTGGGAAACACACACAAAGGTAACTTTCTACCTGTGCCCTGAAAGACTCTATGAGAGAAATGAACTACACTCCGTGGGTGAAACATCTATGCTTCCTGTAAAACATCCACAAGTAATACGGAGTCCTTAAGATCAACCTGAAATCCTGATGGTAAATCTACGGGCCCACGTGTCACATGACAGTGCCAGATTATAAAATATGAGAAAGGAAATGAAGGAACTATTGCCTGGAAGTAATGTCATAGGAAGGATGGTGATGGCAGGGGAAATAAAGGGAAGGTTAGAGGGATACAAGGAAAGAAAATGTTGGAAGCAGAAGGGAAGGAGGTAGAAAAAAAAAGGTAAACAAAAAGCGGGAATAAAGGTTATTATAATACACAGGAAGGAAGATTATTGCACGGTGAAGATAATAAGGTTGACGGGAGAAGAGAAAGGCAGTGATATTGGATAGAGGAAGAGAATGGAAGGGAAAGAATGAGACGTTGTTGGGCATAAACAATTTCCTATTTCATCACCGGGCAAAGGAAGATAAAGGTTGAGGAGGAGGACGGTAAAAAAGTATATTTTGTGCGAGTAAGATGATGATAATTGGCAGCTAATCATTTCCTGGGGTTAGGGTGAGGTGACAACCCACCCGGGTCATGGAGTGAGGGGGGAAATGGAGTGGGTGAAAGAGGCGAATAGAAATTGGGTGGGGTACGGGTGAGAGATCAGATTTAGGGAGAGGTTAAGAGGGATAAAGAGAAGAATGACTGAGGGAAGAGGAGGGAACAGGGAGAAAGGGAAGCGATTGGTGATAAGTGAACGTAGAGGAAGGGAGGGAATGAAGACTTAAGGAGTATTAAGTGCAAGGCCGTTAGACAAAGAGAAACGCTGAGGGAAGTGAAGAGAATATGTAGAGAGGGAACGAGAGGGAAAGGAAACATTGGATAAATGTTGGTATAGATGTGAAGGGGGGAAATCGTGGCTGAAGACTAGAGGAGAAAGGGGAATACGTTGGAGCAGTATAGAGGAAGAGGGACTGAGCAGAGGAGAGGACGGGCAGGGATAGATAAGAAAGGGAGGAAAAGGAAATGAGGTATTATGAAACTATTCTTTCTCAACAAGTTTTTGTTGAGAAATATTGTTCCAGGCTGGTGAATCTTTTCAAAAAATTTGAAAAAGCTCACTGCAGCGAAGTGCCTCTCAGTTATTTTTCCTCGAAAAGACGTCTTTTTGGAATATTATTCTATTCTTTGCTTATCAACAGAGAAGGAGGGAAAGGAACAAGAAAAACTTATAGAAGAGGAAAAGGAAAAAGATAAGATTGTTTAACAGAGGGACAGGAAGAAAGAAGGAGTGAGTGAGAGCTGCATGAGACAAAGATGTGAATTACACAGAGGAAACAGAGGGCAAACACAGAGAAACAAGTAAAGTAGCTGGTGAGAATGGTTTAGTTAAACTATGAAGAAATACGAGAGAAAGAGGGAGAGGAGGAGGCATAGACATCAAGGAGAGAAGATTAGGAGGACGAAATGTGGTAGAAATTTAATACCCAACCATTGATAGCTGGAGAAAGTTTAGGAGGAAACGGAGAGAAGATGAAATGTCAGTATTATGAGACACAGAATTGGTGAGGCCTTGATGAGAGCGCTGGAGAGGGACATGCTGAAAAATTTATAAGGAGAGAAAAAAAGAGAACGATGATGGACTTATTATTGTATGCATACTCAGTCTTATTTTTTGTGTGATAAAAGTACATAGCCGTAAGTGAACACCCATTCCGATCTCCATCCCTCCACACTTAAAAGGCGCACGAACGTACTAATACTCTATAGTGCGGTCAAGTAACATCTGAACTTTCCAAGCCCAGAGTAGGGTAAAGCTAATAGCTTTGCTCGGGAAGTAGTGACTATCTCCCAACACACACACACACACACACACACACACACACACACACACACATATATATATATATATATATATATATATATATATATATATATATATATATATATATATATATATATATATATATATCATCCTGATCATCATCAGCCGTTTGAGTATCCACTGCAGGACCGGCCTATCTCTATCGAAGTGAAGACGATACTGCCAATGTATCTCTACCAAGTGGCTTAGGCTGTCTGCTAGAGATTGTATGTAGGGTGAGAAGTGCTTGTATGTAATTGTTGTGTTGGAGTGACTTTGGATGTGTGTGTAGTCTGTGAACTATGTGAAATCGGCCCGCGCAAAGCCGACTGGGTGCAAGCATACTTCATAATATGCGACACTGGTTCAACCACAGTACCCCTGATGTCTGCCAATGCAGTACGCGGCCAGAAGAACGCTCCCAAAGTTTATTACCTTGGCGGAGCGCGAACTCTCGTTCTTCAGCGTACGAAAACGCACACTTTACCACTGTATCACAGAGGCTCCATATATATATATAGATAGATAGATAGATAGATAGATAGATAGACAGATAGATAGAGATAGATAGCTAGATAGATAGATAGACAGATAGAGATAGAGATAGAGATAGATATATAGATATATAGATATATATATTCTATTTATATTCACACACACAAACACACGTTTCCTACTTCTCCAGGCCTGTCTTGTCCACAATACACTAGCAGTTTTTTCTCTCAGTTCTACTTCTTACTATTTATTATTATCAAGTCATTGATTTTTTTCTCGTTTATTCCTTCTTTTAAGAATCTATCATCTTTTTTTTTTCTTTATCGTTTACTTTTTGCTCATTAAATATCCTCCCCATCCCTTCCGTCTCTTCAGCTCTCCCTCTGTTCCGTTTGCACGTTCACTAACATTTATATAAATTTTCTCAATATTACTAATATCCTTCCTCTTCGGTTTTTACAATAAAAAGCTCAAATTTTCTTTGTATTTCCTTCCATACACACTGCTTCCTCTCATTTCCATTTGTTTTCATTCTTCCCTTTTCCTTTAAAGTTTCTCTTCCATTACTGCAATTTATCGTCTTTCCAATATTTTCTTCCTTTCTTGTTTCATGGACTTTTTCGCTCACATTCAGTACCTCTTGTACCCACCTCCTTCCCTTCCTTCACATGCCTGTCAGTCTTTATACCCCACCTCACTCTCCTCCTCCTTAATCGGTTATCATCTTTTACGCCCACTACCTCCTTTTTCTCTCCCACTCAACCTACAAACCCTTTCCTTCACAATCGGAACTTTCTCCTTTCCTTCTCTTCGTCAGTCCTCTCCGTTCCTTCCGCCTCGTAGGAAGGGGCGATGATGATGGTGTTATGTGGTTGGATATGGAACGGAAGGAATGTAGAGGAATGAGGGAGAGAAAGGAAGATGAATGGAGTGTGGGTTATGAGCGAAAGGGTTTTCGGAATGATTACTGCTTCCATGGCCGAGAGCCATAGGAGTGTGCCTTGTGCACTACGGAGGTTATCCTCTCGGGCATGGTAGCATACATTCCTCTCTCATATCCTGTGAATAATGCAAGAAAAAAAAAGAAACAAACAAAAGAACTTGGTTTAATCACGCTTATTAGAATGCTGTCCACAACAAGGATTATAAAAGGTACCGGAGCCAACCCACCTCTGAATCTCATCTCTTTTATGTTTCTGCCGGAATCATGCTAAGTCTGTTCTTCACTGTGCTAAAAATAATTTCATTCATACTAAATGCTCTGAACTCTTCAACTCAAATTTTTCCCACTCCTTCTGGCACCATGCGAAAAATGTTTCTAACAACTTTACCTCATCATCCTACCCTCCTCTCTTCCAATCTAATGGCTCTACAGCTATTTTTTCTACTGATAAAAGAGAAATCTTGCCTCAGACTTTCTCCTCCAAAATGCCCTTAGATCATTCCCGTACTGTTCCTCCATCACTTCCTCCCTCTGACTTCCCCATGGCTGACATAAAATTTTCTTCCACTGATGTATTTTCTGCCATCATTGGCCTCGATACTAATAGGGCATATGGGTCCGATGGGGTCCCTCCATTTGTCTTTAAGAACTGTGCTTCTGTGCTTACACTCTGCCTGGGTAAACTATTTCACCTTGTCTGTCGACTTACTCCTTCTTGCTGGAAATTTGCCCTCATTCAGCCTGTCCCCAAAACGGATGACCATTCTCATCCCTCTAACTATCGAGAAATTGCTTTAACATCCTGTGTTTCAAAATTGTTCGCGTCTGTTCTTAACAAAAACATATTTAAAACATCTTTCATATCGCAATCTTCTTTCAGATTGTCAGTATGGGTTTCGCTAGGGACTCTCCACTGGCGATCTTCTCAGCTACCTTTCAAACTCCTGATCATCCTTCTTTCGGGACATTGACGAAAGCTTTGCCATCGCACTTGATATCTCAAAGGATTTGAATCAAGTCCGGCATTAATCTTTTGTTTCTAAAAGTGTGCCCTCTTACGGTTTATATCCTTCTATCTGTGCCTTCAACTCTAGTTTCCTTTCTGGCCATTCTGTACCTGCTGTTGTAGACGGCAACCGTTCTTCTCCTTGAGTTATAAATAGTGGTGTTCTTCAGACCTCTGTCCTCTCACCAACTCTCTTCCTTATATTGATCAATGACCTTCTAGGCTATACATCGAAGCCTATCCACTCATACGCTGATGACTCTACCCTTCACCTTTCCATTCGCTTCGTACAGCGTCCATCTCAGCAGTCACTTGTACAAACAAGGGATGAGGCTATGACACACCTACTGTCGGACTTGGTTCACATATCTGATTGGGTAAAAGCAATTTTGTTGTTTTTCCTACATCAAAAACTCACTTCTTACATCTATGAACCCAACAAAATATTCTGCTGGAGTATCCTCTAATTTTTATCAATATCCAACTCAGTCCTACATCATCTTTAAACATACTTGGGATTTCATTCTCTCGGGATATATCTTGGAAAGATTATATTACCTTTAGTTTAAAATTTGCTTTCACTAGATTAGGTGTGCTTAGCCGACTCCGTATCTTCTTACCCTTGCACAATGGTTGACTTTATACACTGATTAGATTTGTCCGTGTACAGTACAACTCTCACGTGCGGGGAGGCTTCCTACTTATAGTTCTTCTCAACAAGGTGGAGTCAAAGAATTTTCGTCTCATTAACTCTCCTCCTCTTACTTGCTCCTAACAACCTCTGTCTTTTTGCCGCACTGTTACATCTTTATCTCTTTTCTATATCTACCTCAGTGGTCAGTGCTCCTCTGAACCGTCTGCTTGCATCCCTCCATCACTACTGCTGGCGCATAGCACCCGCCCAGCAACAAACTCTCATCCCCTTTCTATCGAACTCTCTAATGCAAGAATTAACCGTTACTACCAGTCTTTCACTTATGCAACAGGTCATCTATGTAACTGTCTGATTCTGTCTGTATTTCCTATTGCCTATGATCTTCAGTTTTCCAAAAGCATTGTGTCCAGGCATCTTGAAATTAATGAATCTTGAATTGGCTGTCTGTTATTCTGTTCTTCCTTTCTCTTGGAAGGAACAGTTTGCAGGTTCCTAACCTTTGGTTCCTTCCTCCTTGTATAAAAAAAAAAAGTAGAGTCTGAGAGAAGAGGGAAACTGAGACCATATGGGAAGGTAAGGGAATAGAGAGTGAGGTGGAGTGTAAGCACAGAAAAATATGTAAATGATGGGAAAGGAGGAAAAGTTATTTGTTACAGTAAAGATATTTAATATGGATGAAAAGGCCGTGGTAAACGAAGGAAGAAATTATTAGCAAGACGTTATAATGTAACGGTGGAAGAACATTAAAGAGTAAGCAGAGAAGGAAAACAAGTGAAAGGAAAGAAGGTAAGCAAACTATGGAAGGAAATACAATGAAAGGATGTGAGTTCTTATGGAAGAAAGTGAAGAGGAAGGAGTTTAGTAATATTGGCAAATTCCAAGTTTTGTTCTGAATTCTGTCCAATTGTTTTAGTGCAACCTCTCCACATCCATTTCACAAGGGTGAGTAATAGTCAAGCTGAGAGCGCACATGACTCTTGTAAATGATAGTTACAATAACTCCTCGTCAGTGAAATTACGGAATCTGTGCAATAATCCAAGTTTCTTTGAAGCGGTTTTAGCAGGTGATCTAACATGAGAGGTCCAGCTGACGGCACTGTCAAGGGAAACACAGAGAAGATGGTGAAAACAAGAGAAAACTATAGAAGAACACAGAGATAGTGAGGGTTTAAGGCTGCCAGGAAGAATAGAATGTGGAGAGGAAGAACTATAAAATAAGGAAATAGGAACAAGAAGGATTACGGAAGAGAAAGGTTACTGAGGTAGAAGGGAGGAACAGTGGGAATGGATGGGATAACTGAATGGATAATTCATTAGTATGCATGTGAATTTATAAGGAGAACGCAAAGAGACATGGGAAGGAGATGCAACCCAAGAAATTTGCGTAAGGGAGGAAAATACAAGGGAGTGGGTTAGGGTGCATACAATCGCCCGAGGTGTAAAGCTTTTGATCCTACCCAAGGGCCATTGGCTGACACCAGGAAGGGCATGTGATCCCAAAGTCCTTCATGCACCAGCAAAGTTCTCCAAATAGAGACAACGCCTTAGCCTGTCAAGATGGAACTGTGCGGCATATAAATGCATCCCCACAGGGAACTGAAGTAGATGATTTATTCTGATGGAAGGTCACCAAAGATGGGTCCTCGAGAAGACAACGATGAAGAAACAGGAAGTGGTAGGAGAGTATGAAACAAGATGATATAATACAAAATCTTTAGCAAGTATAAAAGTAATGAACCAGTAGACACAATGCAAGGAGAGGGAGTGAAAGAAAAAATGGGAAAACGAAGAGAGAGGTGCAGGGGGAAAACAAATTTTGAAACAAGTAGTGATAGCAAATCTAGGCCTATATCATAATGATCCGATTTTTTAATGTTTGTTGGTTTGTTACCGTAACACAGCAAAAACGGCGCATGTAGCGCAAATCATTGTTAGAGCAAGGAACCGTTAAAATACGCTACTTGAAGAATAAAACAAT
This sequence comes from Coenobita brevimanus, assembly GCF_032717465.1. Lineage (NCBI taxonomy): Eukaryota > Metazoa > Arthropoda > Malacostraca > Decapoda > Coenobitidae > Coenobita > Coenobita brevimanus. The sequence continues at coordinate 5,709,277 of NC_137020.1, read as the reverse complement.
TTCCAGGCAAATCTGGCCACCGGTTCGCGCGTTATGACTCATTTCTGGCTTTTTGTTTAGAGTGAAGGGGATGGATTCGCCCTTGGTCCGGCGTTGAAATTACCAGCATGCCACGAGAAAAGAGTGACACGTTTTTTGTATTATCACTCTCTCGCCTCTCCTTCCTCCCTCCTTATACTCCTAATAGTGTATAGTAAAATGGTATAGTATAAACTGTATTATGATGATCCGATTTCTGTATGTTCGTTGATTTGTTGCTTGACATCGAGCAGAGGCCGCCGAAAGTGGCATTTAAGCGAGCAAGAAATGAAAATGAAGAAATGAAGAATGAACTGCAGAGAGAAAGAAGATATTATAAATGAGGAACTGGGACGCGTGAGAAGAAAGAGATGTCTTAAAGAAGCGAAACCATAGGGGGCTGCCTACACTAAAGGGAGAAAAAGAAAGTAGGAACTGCTGAGAAAAATAATAAAAAGGAAGGAGGAATCTGGGATAAGGTATGGTAAAACTTTTGTAGGCAGAATATAAAAAGATATGGAACACCGGCGAGATATAAAGAGGAAGGAAAACTGTATGAAGGAAAAACATTGACAACGCTATGCTGCTGCAATCCTCCATCTGACCAAGCACTTACCCCCCACCTCTGCAGACCTAACCAAGTGCATAACGGCCCTCACCCCAACCCCCAATCTTTTCTTTTAAAAGTGGCCGTAAGGGAAAAGCCTAGAGGACACATAACGTGGGCCCTTCAGATTCCTTGCACAGGTCACATTGAAATCTTTGGGAAAATATTATTTTATTTACTTTTTTCATTATTAAAAAAAAATAGGCTACTTAAGACAGCATTCTGACTATCAAAGGCGCCAGTTCTCCATAAGACACATAACTATGTGAAATTTCATGACTATTGAGAAGACTTTCTGGGTACTGGCTCCAAAACGACATCTCTACACCGGGCCAGCCACCCTGCCTCCGAACTCTACGAACGAACACCTATTGATCCCATTGAAAATAACACTCTCCTCTGACTGTCAGGTGGAGGGTAAAACTTAGCTGCAGCGGGAGGAAGGGAGTCACGGACGACGAGTGATTTTTTTTTTTTTTTTTAATGACGCTGAGAACAGAAATCAGTGTGAGAAACAACAGGGAAAGTAAAATGAAAGCAGTATCTAGAAAGAGGAGTTAAACAGAGAGGTCCCGGGAAAAGGTTGTGGTGGAAGACAAAAAATGATGAAAATGAAAAAAAATTATCAGCAAAAGGTAGCCTGGGGATTATAAAATAAAGCAATGGGCGAAAAAGGAAGAAATCAAAGTGAATCTAATGAGAAACGGTGAGCGAGAAAGAACACATATGCTGTGTGAGATAGTATAGTCAGAGGGAGGGGAGGGAGAGAAAAATTTCATTGGTAAAGCCGAAAACTGGAAGAATGGTGGAGGGGCTGTAGAGGGGAGAGAGGCAAGGAACATGGGGTAAAGGATTACTAAGGTTTACTTGAAGGTCAGCCTACATTATAAAGCAAAACCCTGTTAGAAATCACAATAAGAGTTTAACGAGTTGAACCTCTAGCGGGATTAACCCTTCTGCTGCGCAGGATTATTTCTGTCGTGATTGAAAACAAAAATGTCGAACATTATCAAAAGTATATAACCAAAGCTTTGCGAACGGTGTAAAAAACTTCAATGGATTATTTTCTAGCCCTCTCTACTGCAGCTAATGGAAATTAAATATCCGAGACTGAAGGATTCATTAAAGTATACGTGTGGGAATCAAGACATCACTGATGATAGCTACTCCTTATATTTCCACTTCATTCTCCTTCTCCCCCTTCACTCATCCCACTCCGTCTTCCTCTGCACCACTTCTCTTCCAGACTCTTCTCATCCTTTCCCTTCCCTTCCTCTTTATTTCCTTCTACCTTCCTTCCTCCCTCTACCCCTTGTCTCGCCTTTCTTCTTTCCCTCATTCCCCATTCTCTTCTTTATTCCCACACTTTTCCTTCCCGTTCTTCTTTTTTCTGTCTGCCTCACTTTCTTTCTCTCCCCCTTCTAATGTCTTACTTCTTCCCCTTACCCTTCATCCCTTCCAACCTTTTCCTTCCAATTTTTTGTCTTCCTCCCCTCTGCCCTCTTTCTCCTACCCCTCCTTGTCTCACCGTACTTCATACTCTTGCCCTTCTATCATCTCACTTCTTCCTCTCCCATTAATACCCTTCCTGCTTCCCTTCTCAACACATTTTCCCTTACCATCCATGTTTCGTGAGTTTCTCATCCCCTCCCCCTTGTATCTCTTCTACTGCTCATTATCTCCTCTCCATATTTCACTCTCTCCCCTCCTTCTTTCCCTCTCGTCTCCGTGTCCCACCGTCCTTCCTTTAACCCTTCGCAATACCTTCACCTCTCATCACGTTCCCTTCACCACATCTTCTCTTCACATGTTTCTCTTCTGTGGCTTTCTTTTTCTTCTCATTCTTCCTCCTCCTCACTCCTTCTAACCCCGATTTACCTGTACAGTTAAATACGCTGGACTGGAGGGAAGGTTAACGTAAAGTACTAAAACGAGAAGAAAGAAAGAAGAATGTTGTGTAGAACTATATGGGTGGAGAGAGAGAAAGAGAAAGAGAGAGAGAGAGAGAGAGAGAGAGAGAGAGAGAGAGAGAGAGAGAGAGAGAGAGAGAGAGAGAGAGAGAGAGAGAGAGAGAGAGAGAGAGAGAGAGAGAGAGGGGGGGAGGGGGAGGAGTGAAGGAAAAGGAGGTGGGTGGATGAAGTGGAAGTGGGTGTGATGAGAAAGCAAAGAAAAGGAATGGGAGGAAGATGAGAGTGGGTTTGGCAGAGAGAGAGGGAAGTATGGGAAAGGTAGGAAAAGCGGGAGTGAGTTTGGCAGAGAGAGAGAAAATGGAGGGAAGGTAGGAATGGGTGTGGTGGGAGAGAAGGAAAGTGGAAGTGGGTGTGCTGCAGAAGGAGGAGAGTGAGGGAGAGGGAGAGAAGGAGCTGTGGGCCACTTTTATAATACCACAAAGAGTCACAGTGACAAAAATGAATACGATGCCCTTCGATAAGAAGCCAAAAAATTACTTAAATGCAGTAAGAAAAACCTTGAGGCATATATTGCAAGTATAAGTAAATCAAATCCCAAAGAATTTTTCAGTTACATAAGAAGCAAAAAGGTAATAACTCCATCAGTCGGTCCCTTAATCACTGATACTGGAGAGCACATTGATGGTGAAACTGCGATGGCGAAAATTCTTAATACTTTCTTCGCGTTAGTATTTACAACAGAAAATATACATACGATTCCTACTGTTTCCCCCATTCCCACAGAAGAGGGCAACATAATCACTGACATTACAGTTAGCGATCGTGACATACTGCTTGCAATAAACAAATTAAAAGAGAATAAAACACCAGGACCAGACAAAATATCTCCACGTATATTGAAGGAACTACAGAATGATATCAAAGCCTTTTTCTGAACTTTTTAACTTATCATTTAAGAGCAGTAAGGTGCCACATGAATGGAAGCTTGCTAACGTAACCCCAGTATTCAAAAGAGCAACAGAGCCCAACCGGAAAACATCAGTGGTTTGCAAATTGTTTGAAACTATTATCAGAGACAGGAAACACTTAGGAACAAGCAATCTCATAAAAGATTCGCAACATGGTTTTCGTAATAATCGCTCTTGCCTCACGAATCTACTTGACTTTTTCAATGATATACTGAACATCTACGACGAGACTAAATCTGTTGACGTGGTCTACCTCGATTTTCAAAAGGCTTTTGACAAAGTTCCACACAAAAGACTCCTTCAGAAGCTAAAGGCACATGGTTTCAGCGGCAGTGTTCTCGGGTGGGTAGAAGATTGTCTCACCGGACAAAAGCAAATGAGTTTTAATAAATGGAAAAGAGTCAGACTGGATAAACGTTACAAGTGGAGTGCCGCAGGGTTCAGTGTTAGGTCCTATTCTTTTCTGAACATATGTAAATGATATTGATGAAGGATTGTGTTGTAAGATTTCAAAATTTGCTGATGATACTAAAATAGGCAACAGAGCAGATACAGCACCACTAAGGCAGGTAATTCAGAGAGATCTTGATCAACTGTTTAACTGGACCCAAGTCTGGCAGATGGATTTCAATATTAATAAATGCAAAGTGCTAAACATTGGCAGTAAAAATGTAAGAGCCAGTTATAGCATTAATAATATTCAACTTGATAGGGTAAACCATGAAAAAGACTTAGGAGTTATAATAACAAACGATTTGAAACCAAGCAAACAATGTACAGAAGCTTTGAAAAAAGCCGATAAATTGAATGGACTCATAGGCAGAGCATTTGAATATAAACCCGATAATATTGTCCTCACTTTGTATAATTCCTTAGTACGCCCGTACTTGGAGTATTGCATTCAGTTTTGGTCACCGTATTATAAAAAGGATATGGAAAAGCTTGAAAGAGTTCAGCGAAGGATGAAAAAGATGATACCTAGATTGAGATATAAACCGTATGAGGAACGTTTAGAAACCCTGAATCTCTTTACGCTAACTAAACGGAGGATACGAGGAGATTTAATTCAAGTATTCAAAATATTCAAAGGACATGATAACATGGCTGTCGATAAATACTTCACAGTTGATCACTCGAATTACACTAGAGGCAATGGGCATAAAATAATTGGCAAACGATTCCAGTCGCATGAAGCTAAGCATTTCTTCTTCAATAGAATTGTCAATATATGGAATAAATTGTCCTCCAACGTAGTAAATTGTAATACAGTACAAACCTTTAAAGGTCGCCTGGATAAGTATTTGTCGTCTAACCCCCAGCTTAATATGTTTACTCCTGAATAAAACACTAGTGTATGTATAATTTTCTATTTTATTTTATTTTATGTTAGTTTTTTAGAGCCTGGATCAATTTATTAAATGCAAATAGAGTATATGTACAGTCGCGGCACATAGTCCTTGACCAGGGTGTAAGGGAAAGTCAATGCCACCACAGGGCTGCAGTGCGTCGGAACACGTTCTCTTACATCCCCAGCCTCCTTCCCTCATCACCCCCTGCACGGGGTGTAGGGGAAAGTGTTCCGACGCATTGCAGCCTTGTGGTGGCATTGACTTTCCCTTACACCCTGGTCAAGGACTATGTGCCGCGACTGTACAGACTAGGATATGCACAGATAGCCCTAAGTTAACGGCCACTACTCATACTTTCGACCTGTGATGGGCTGTGGATCACCGAGGGTCTCTTTAAGTTAAGTGGCCACCATCGGGATCTTTTTAATGTACCAGGGGTCACTGTTTCAGGAGGTGACTTATGTGCTTGTCCTGCATGGGAAAGTTCCTAGTCTCAGTGGAATGAACGGAGCTGGGGCCTGATTGACTGCTGCCTACCTTAATAGCGCCAGGCAAGGCTGCCACACCACCCCTGAACATCCACACTGTGCACTGTGCAAATTCCACGCTGTGTCCGCAGACGCCTCGTTAACTCAACGTACCCGTACATAGTGTCATGCATTAGTTATTTATCTATTCAATTATTCATTTTACTTTACTACTTTCTCTTTCAGGTTATTCATACTGGTAGCTTATAGATAATGTATTACAGAATGTAGCTTTTCCTTTTCAATCTTTCCTATGAAATTTCCATGTCAGTTTTTCCATGCTGCATGGTGGTTTTTCTCACTTTTTTTTGCCAGTTTTAACCGGAGGGTTTGGAGGCGGGGGGGGGGGGTCTTTTTGCTCTACTATCCTTATCCTTCAGCATGTAGAATTAGCTCTCGTAGTCATAGCCTACTCTGTAACAAACAGCCTCGAAAGGACCATGAGGTCTGTTGCTGTTTGCTTTCCTTTGTACTCCTTTGTACCCCTTTGAGTTAAAAGGATAAAGGTCTGGGGAGTAGAAGCACAGGGAGGTAATGGTGTGCCAGAAATGAAGGTCAAGAAGAAAGGTTTATGGATGATAGGGAAGGAAGGAGTAAGAGGAAAAACCTATGGAAGAAAGGAGGAAAATAATGATGAGAAAGGTTCATGGAAGAAAGGGAAGGAAAAGAAAGGAAAAGTTTATGGAAGACAGGGAAGAAAAAAATGAGAGGAAAGGTTTATGGAAGAAGTGAAAAAAAAAAAATGAGCGTGGGGAAAGGTTTATGGAAGAAAGATAAGAAAAACAGAGATGGGAAAGGTTTACGAAAGAAAGGAGGGAAAGGAGTGAGGGTTGGGGTTGAAAGATAAGTGTTGAAAAAGAGGGTGGGGTGTACAAGAGGGGGAACTTAAAGGAACTGATAGAGGAAGGGAAGGACAAATAGTGCATGGAAGACAGAGAGCAAAGAAAGGAGGGATTAAGAGGGATAAATGTTCAACGAAGTGAGAGAGGGAAGGAAGTTGTGTGCAAGGAAAAGAGGGAAAGAGGGAGGGGACTGGGAGAGGAGTGAAGAGAGACCATCAGGAGAGGAAACTAGCCTGAGGGTGGGAATATGCATGAGTTATTGTACTGAGAACGAGAAACTGGAAGCAGAAAGAGGAGGAAAGGAGAGGCAAAGGTGGAAAATGTGACAAAGTAGGACTGAAATAAACTGGAAGACTAGAGAACAATAAAGAAAAGAAAGACCAGAATGTCGGCATGACGCTGGGATAAATGGAAAGGAATACGATGGTTGAAAGTTAACGGTTATTGCGGTTGTTACAGAATAACCTCGGACTGTCTGGCTGAGCAGAACTAGCAACCACAAGCAAGCAGCCTCCCCTGTAGGGCGGTCCCTTGCAGTGACAACGCCACACCACAGCAAAGCAAGGCAATGGGAAGAGTGTGGAAGTTTAACTCTTGGATGGACGCCACATTTGCGTCCCTCCCCCCATTTAATAGGGACACAATAGTAGCTCCACTTCATCCCACTAGTTTATTATACGGTTATCGTCAAGTTTTGTAAATGTTTCGTGGGTTAAAGGAAACCGTTAAGCTGGTCACTTAATGTGGGACCACATAAATGGAAAGAAACAGCTGTGAAACATGGAGGCAAAGTGTAGGTGAAGGAGGACGAGTTAACAGATTGACGATTGTGGGGGAAAAGAAGAAAAATAAGTGTGCATGAACGAAACAAGACGAGCGAATTCAAGAAAAAGTAAACAAGATGATGCAGGAAGTTAAAAGAACGAAGATTATGAACAGAAATAAAGGAAAAGAATCTCGAGTAAAATAGTTTCAAGGGTTGGAAGGAAAGCCATGCATAGACAGTTAGAAAGGAATAAAGGAGGTAAGATTTGAGAAGAGGTTAAAATAGATCCTGCATCAATGAACGCCTGGAGAGGTAAAGGCACATACAAAATATTTAGGAGTAAAAGACTAAAAGTGAGATAACAACAGTGAACTGAAAAAAGGGTGATTAGCGAGCAAGTAAACCAACAAAGCGGGTGAATGAGACTGAGGGAGAATAACTGAGGGGGGGGGGGGAGGTGGAAGAACTGAGAAGAAGTAAAAAGCGAATATGTCGAAAAGAATAAATGTGTTCAGTGAGAGAGATGTACTCCTTGCGCTAAATAAACTAAAGATAAATAATACACTGGGGCCAGATAGAATATCTCCAAGAGTCTTAAAGGAGACAAAAGACGAAAGAGTGAAACCCTTGGCACATATTCAATGTCTCTCAAAAAGCGGCACTGTACCGCATATATTCAGTATCTCTCAAAAGCGGCACTGTACCACACAGTTGGAAAATAGCAAGTGTAACTCCGCTATTCACAAGGGTGACAAATCTCAACCCACCAATTACCGACCAATAAGCTTGACATCAGTTGTTTGCAAGGTGTTAGAAACCATAATTAGAGAGAAATTGGTCGAGCATTTAGAATAGAACAATCTATGGCGTAGACTGTAGCACCAGTCGAACAGGGCAGTACTCCCGAGGTTGATGGCAAGCTGGTGATAGGGAGAGCTGGAGCTCCCGTTTCACCAGCCCTCAGGACTTGATCCTGACCATCTCCCTTTGCTGAACATTTTCAGTGCATTCATTTACACAGTGAGCAGGCCAGCATGCTCTCATAATACCTCTACCTTCAACTGTCTACACCACACTACATGCGCATAACATATCACACCTTCTATTCACGTCTTTAACAATGGCTGCTGCAATGATACTATCAAATGAGGTGGTACCTCGGATTGCCACCACCGGCAGGGTAGGGCTGGCGGCACATGGTCCTCCAGGTCGCCATCAAGCGACTGTACCGGCAGCAACTGTTGCTATTTCCGGGAATGCTCGTTGGCGAAGAAGTGACAGTACGGCCTTATTCTTTACCAACATCCGCGGCCTTACCACAAATTTAAACTCAGTTCATTTTTTCCTTCAGTCCATATCCCCTTTGGCCCTTTTCCTCACAGAACCACAAATCTCACCCTCTACCGATATATCTCCATTTTGTTTTCCCGGTTACCATCTGCTTACAAACTTCCGTAACAAGGGCGGCACCTGTTGTTATATCAAATCCCAATATGCAGTTGACACTATTTTAAACTTCACTTCATCCAGTTTAGATTACTCATTATATAAACTAAATTGTCAAAGCATTACCATATATAATTGTGTAGTTTATCGTTTCCCCAATGCTTCTTCGGAACCCAGTGTATTTGATTCCATATCCACTCAGGTGAGTAACCTTAACCTTACCCTTGGCACCGAAACTACCATTTTGGGTGATTTTAACATACATAATGTTGAATGGTTATTGCGTTCTGCCCAGACCGATGACGCTGGTCTAGAGTGCAAGCTGTTTGCGGAATTGTTTAATCTCACCCAGTTGGTAAAGCAACCAACCAGAATACCTGATAATCCTGACCATAATGCCCATCTCTTGGATTTATTCTTGACAAATAATCCAAATCAATACAGGATAGAGGTACTGTCACCACTTGGATCCTCTGACCACAATCTCATCAAGGCATCATTAGTTAACCCTCCCACACCTCCCCGTTCTGAACCTGTTAGGGTGACCCGATGGCACTTTGATAGGGCAGACTGGGATGGATTTAGAAATTATCTTGCTGACATTCCATGGCAGTCTTTCTTCTCTAGTGATCCTAATTTTATCCAGTCCCACATTTGCGAGTTAATACTAGCTGGTATGGATTTATTCATACCAAGTCAACAGATCACTAAAAGATCGAACTCCCCAAAATGGTTTGATGGCAACTGTGCCAGAGTAACTGCCCAAAAGTCATTAGCATATAACTCTTACTTAAAATCAAAAATATCTGAATCGCTCTCCCAATTTAAAATTGCTAGAAATCATGCAAAAGCTATATTAAATCTATCTAAATCAAACTTTCTTCAAAAGCAAGCATCAAAACTACTTAACAACTCTAATGACAATGGAATATTCTGGTCAACTTTCAATTCTTTCAATAATAACTTTAACAAGTCATCTTCCATTCCCCCACTAAAATCTTCAGATGGCAACATTACAAATGACCCACGTGGGAAAGCAGATATCTTTGCCAGTATCTTTGCCAGAAACTCTACCATAGATGATAGCAACCAGAATGTCCCAGTACTGGAACTTGATTCTCCCGAAATTGCCCCACTTAAAATACAGACAAGATACGTAAAATCCATCCTAGACAATTTACCTACCAACAAAGCTCCAGGCCCAGATGGAATTCCTTCAATTGTTTTGAAAAAGTGTTCCCCTGAACTTGCCTCTGTCCTAGCTAAATTATTCAGACTATGCATACGTACTTCTTTATTCCCAAATTCATGGAAAGAAGCCAATATCCACCCAATCCCGAAGAAAGGAAGTTCGTCTGACCCCTCCGATTACAGGCCAATAGCTGTCACATCTTCTCTTGGTAAGGTATTTGAAACTTTAATTAATAAGCACATTGTTAAACATCTTGAATCCAACAACTTAATTAGTGATAGACAATATGGTTTTTGCCAAGAAAGATCCACCCTTGACATACTCAATCTCTTAACTCATACCATTCCTCAATCAATTGATCTTTTTGAAGAAACTCCTGCAGTAGCCCTTGATATCTCCAAAGCTTTTGACAGCGTATGGCACCGTTCCCTGCTGTCCAAACTCCATTGCTATGGGCTAACGTCTTTTGTTTCTTTGATTTCTTCATATCTTAATGACAGGAAAATAAGAGTAAAAGTAGATGATGTATATTCCAATTTCCACTCAATTAATGCTGGCGTGCTGCAGTGATCAGTTCTGGCTCCAACCCTATTTCTGGTTCATATTAATGATCTCTTATCTGTCACCCACAATCCCATTCACTCATATGGAAATGACTCAACACTACATAGTTCAATCACACTCAGACACCCATTTATAAAGTCTAATATCTCTACCTCTCAACTTAGTACAGCTATCTCCATAAATCAAGATCTATCTACGATCAGTGAATGAGGACAAAACAATCTTGTCCCTTTTAATGCTAGTAAAACTAAATATGTACAGTTTACTAATACACAGATATTGCCAGATTCGTACATTACCTTCAGTGCTACTAATATTTCCATCTCCAAAAGTATTGAAATTCTTGGCGTCTCACTTAACAGTGCCCTCAGCTGGACCTCTCATGTCAGATCACTTGCTAAAACCGCCTCAAAGAACCTTGGATAATTGTACAGAGTCCGCAACTTCTTCGCCGATGAGCAGTTAGCTATAATTTACAAGAGTCATGTGCGCTCTCAGCTTGAATATTGTTCACCCTTGTGGAATGGTTGTGGAGAGGTTGCATTAAGACAACTAGACAAAATTCAGAACAAAGCTGTTAGAATCATTAACAACCCTGCCATTACATATAAACTACCTCCCCTGCAAGTAAGAAGGAATGTTGCCTCCTTTGCATTATTTTACAGATATTTTTTTTGGCAAATGCTCAGACGAAGTTGCGTCCATGGTACCACCTCTCCATGCCTTCCCTTGTGCTACACGGGCATCTGGTAGCGCTCATGACTGGAATGTCACTCAGAAATATTGCAGAACTTCTGCCTATCAGAATTCTTTCATTCCCTGAACTGCATCTCTCTAGAACTCGCTTCCCCAGAGTTGTTTCCCTCCAAATTTCAACCTACAGCTGTTCAAGTCTAACTGTTACAGATATTTTATGAAAAGAGGACACCAGTAATCTGGTGTATGGATTATTATTTTTTTACTCACTTGTTTTTCCTTCCTCCTTTCTGTTATTTATAAAAAAAAAAAAAAAATCTCATCAAAGACTCTCAGCACGGATTCGTTCATGTCTTACTAATCTACTTGATTTTTTCAATGATATTATCAACTTGTACGACAACAGTAAATCAGTCAATGTTATTTACCTTGAATTCAAAAAAGCATTTGATATCGTTCCACATATTCGACTTGTCGAGAAACTAAGCATCTATGGTATCGGTGGCAGTGTTCTAAGATGGATTGAAAGCTGGCTTACGAACAGTAAACAAAGATTTGTAATCAATGGTCAGGAAACAGACTGGAAAAATGTAATAAGTGGAGTACTGCAAGGCTCAGTTTTGGGTCCTATATTGTTCTTGATTAATATAGACAACATGGATGAAAGAGTGTTTTGTAAAATATCAAAATTTGCTAATGATACGAAGATTGGTAATACAGCAGATACCCCAGAACAAAGAATATTCATTAAAAGGGGTCTTGATAAATTGTGTAAGTGGATGGAAAAATGGCAAATGATTTTTAATAGGCTACTGATAAATGCAAAGTTCTAAATTTTGTATGTAAAAATGAAAAATTTAGTTATACAATGAAATATTCTGAACTCATGAATGTAAACCATGAAAAAGATCTGGGAATAATTGTAACAGGTGAACTAAAGCCAAGGAAACAGTACACAGAAGCCATAAAGAAAGCTAACAAACTAGTTGGATTTAAAAGTAGATCATATACGTTCAAATCTGAAAATATAATTCTTACCCTGTACATTTCCTTAGTGCGTCCACATCTAGAGTACTATGTGCAGTTCTGGTCACCGTATTACAGGAAAGATATAGAGAAAATAGAGAGAGTGCAGTGACGAATAACAAAAATAATACCCAGACTAAGGAACAAATCATACAAGGAGCAATTAAATGAGCTAAAGTTATTTAACCTATCAAAACGCAGACTACAAGGGGATCTGATTCCAGTATAAAAAAGATTGTTACACGAGCTGATAATATGGATGTTGGCAAGTACTTTGCAATTGATTGTTTGAATTATACTAGAGGTAATGGGTGCAAGATTATTGGAAGGTATTACCAGTTTAATGAAGCAAGCATCTTTTCTTTAACAGAGTTGTTAACATTTGAAATAAACCCCCAAGAGATGTCGTTGACCGCAGTACAGTAGTAAGATTCAAAAATCGTTCGGATAAGTATCTTGCATCAAATCCCCAGCTAAACACCTTCATGACTGAACAATAATGTAAGCTGTTTTTCTCTATTTCAGATCGTGATGAAACCATAGCAGGGAAATACTGTCCAGTTAATGATACTTTTAGCTTATTGACATATGCAGTGTATAGATATAGTAGGACAGAATATAGTTTACGTCTTGTCAGTCCTTCTTATAAGAATTCCGTGTCAACTTTCCATGTTGCATGGCGGCCCTTCTCATTTTTTTTCCTGCCAGTTTCGACTGCAAGATTTGGTGGGTGGGGGGGAGCCATCTTGCTTTACTATCCTTACCTTCAGCTTGTAGGATTAGATATCATTGCGATAGTCTTCTCTGTAATAAGCCACCTCGAAAGGACCATTAGATCTGTTGCTGTTTGCTTTCCTTTGTATTCCATTGTACTCTCTCTCTCTCTCTCTCTCTGTTGCTCCTTCAAAGCTTTAATATTCCTTTCACTATAGGATTTCTTCAATACGGCTCTATTTTTCTCTTTCCTTCCACTGTCCTTCCAATCCCCTAAATTCCCCCTGTTCCATTCCAGCCCATTGTAAATCGCTGAGCTGGAGGTGTGGTTCAGTCTGCAGTGTGAAATCCTTCGAAAGACAAGCAGAATTACCATATACTAGAAATGATTTACTCACATTTGGGAAGGCAACACCAGCTATTTAGAGGGCGGGAGGACAGTTCGTTAATAACATCCAAGGCATAAAAGGGCATTATTGTTATGTGAGAGATGTTTGTGCATAATTACTGCATTATATTTTGCACCTGACAGTGTCTACTTTAACACTGTGATACCGGGTGATTCTAGTGATAGTGATGTTGGAGGAAGTGATATTTATATACACAGTGGTCATGTAAAATGGGATGGGCTTTCTATTTTTCTCCTTCCTGTCTGAGGGTATTAGGATATGTTACTCAGTCTCAACTGTATTTCGGTATCAGTGTTCTCTGCCTAAATGATGACGAGATAAGGTACTTGACCCCTGCTGTTTTAATTTGTGTTCTTTGTCTAGCATCAGGTCAGTAAAACAGGACTAGGTGCTGTGTTATATATGTGCTGGTGTGACTGTAAGGTTGGCCAGTGCTATTATCTCAGGGCTCTGGTGGTGTTACTTTAGGGACTGCCATTGCTCGTATATGAGAGCTGTGGTTGTGTGGCTGTAGGAATGAAGTACTGACTGGACAGAATGTACCAAGGTATGTAGTGTACACAGCAGGGACGCCGATTTGTTTAAGGCAATGGCGTACTAGTTTTACTATGTTATAATGGATCCTAATTGTTGTGAAGTACTAATTTGCGAAAATAGCCGTGCTTAGTGTGGAGCTGAGCTACAAATCGCCTTGAGTGGTGTGTAATAAATATGACAGTGTACAGGCCACATGAAATACCTGCAATAATTTAATAACACACAAAGAATTGCTGTTTTCATTTGCAGGAGTGCCAAGAATAAAAGACGTCACTGGCACATTCGACCCTGCTGTTTGTGAGTGTTGACTGCCGCTTAACATTGGTTGATTAGTTATTGTTTTGTTTTTTTATCACCTGTCTTTCCTCTATTATATAATTGTTCTTGTCACTGGTGAGTGATGAGTAAGGGAGCCACTTGGCAACTACTGAGTCAAACTGACCTACGACACTTCAAAATTCATTCTGACCTCTACAATCAGAATCCTAAGAACCTTTCCTCTCGTCAGTAAGATTATTTATAAAAAAAAAGAACCAGAATCAAGATTAGGAATTTGTGTTCAGGATTTGTACATCAACGGTTGCCTGTCGTAACCCGTAAGAATGTTTGTTTGATGGTATAATGCTCGTAGTCAGTTGCGCTTGCATTTTTCTATTGTTCCATAACCAGAAATATTGTTCAAACATGTTGGACAATCCTGACACTTATCTCAGATTCAGAAAATTTACATCATTACGTTATCCTCTCTATCCTCCTCCTTTCTTGCCACTTATTAGTAAGTCTCATAGTATTCTGGGTGTTTTCCTTGTAAGTTAAGCTCAAGGGAACAGATGTGAAGAAGATGTCACATTATCTCCAGTCTTCAAATCCTAAGCCAACTTTGGTCACATGCATTAATGAGACATTAAAGGTACTCAGCCTTTAACTAAGTAAAGACAGTTTTGTTTCAGGCGATTACTGTTATCATAATATTTGTCTCTCAGCAAAAATTAACAAAAAAGTCACTCCAAGCCATAACACACAACACGCTGTCTACACCAGCACCACAACACATTCGTCGGGCTCGCCTGGTTCACAAACAATCCACAAGCCAAAATTAATCTTGACACATGGTGCTGTTACGCCGCCAGAATTGCCATGGTAATAAATGGAGGTTGAGGCTGGTGTTATTAACTTCACAATAGAGTCAAGAGTTGTGACCCTGGCCAAACTGGCTACTGTAGGGTTTTATTAACATTAGTATGTTTGACAACATATTAACTAGTCCTCTCCCTCCCTTACCTCAGTTTTACGGACTTGCATACAGTTTGCATATAATTTTATTGTTCTTTTTTTTTTTTTTTCTTTATCGTTCTCAAAAAGATACTTATAGTTATTATGTACATATTGCATCCACGCACTTCCTTCTTCACCTGTCCATTCCAGTTTGGTGATAACAGACTGATAGTTAATTGACACGACTACCTGGCACAGGCTTGACGTAGATAAAGGCAGTTTATTTTCTTTCTTTCTTTAATAAACCTTGTTTTTTTTACCCTACGTATAATACATATACCACCTTTCTATGAATGACAACACTGTTGCCACCACAGCCATCGCTGCATGCACAACCAGCAAGACTGCTTGGCAACAGGCATGCCCAGTGGCTAGCTGAGGCTATGGGTCTGTTCACACGAGCATGTTTTGTCGCGCATCATTTGTTTCAGCTAAAATGGCAGTAGTTTAACTATCTATCTATAGTTCATTTATTTGTAATTCACCGGGTCGGTCAGGATCACCTGATGGTCGTGATCGTCAGCTTTTACCCTCCCGGAAGGGAGCTGAGAGCTCATATAGTCCGATCTAAGGGCAAGGCTGTGACCTTCACACACGCACACACCCGTCCCCTTGCTCGAGGGGGACAGTAACCACCCATTTCGTCAGTGAAACTTTTCGCAACCTGAGCGAGGCGCGAACTCCCGTCTACCAGATGGCAAGCGAGAACGTTACCACTGCACCAGCGAGCTTGTGTGTGTGTGTGTGTGTGTGTGTGTGTGTGTGTGTGTGTGTGTGTGTTCCTGATAGCTAAAAATCTAATAATATATGGCAGAAAAACAGGTGATGGCATACTACCATGATACAGAAATGCTGATGTCAGAAACTTAGAGGAGGCCTCCATTATGGAATTTTCCACAGAGAACTACTTCAGTCACTAGATAAACAAGCACAGCACTCCCGCACTAGTCCACCATGAAGAGACGCTGGCACATTACCTGAGCACAGCACTGACGTGCGATATTCAACGCTTGTGTGAAAGGGGGGACAAAAAAAAGCATGTTCTAACGCGCGACAAATGCTGCCCGTAGAAGAAAAGAAAAAAAAAAAAACGCTCCTGTGAAAGGGGCCAAAATACTGATTTTAACACAAACCTGTTTACTGCGTGCACAAGTTGGTGTGTGTGTGTGTGTGTGTGTTCTTACGTAATTGTTCTTACCTAATTATATCGTTACAAGAATGAGTCAAGCTTGTACTGTCCCGTGTAATAAACCATTTTTATCATACATATCCTTAAATTTATACATTGTTTTGGCACACACTATTTCATTCGGTAGGGCATTCCACTGATCTTTTCCTCTATTCGGGGAA
Organism: Coenobita brevimanus; assembly: GCF_032717465.1. Lineage (NCBI taxonomy): Eukaryota > Metazoa > Arthropoda > Malacostraca > Decapoda > Coenobitidae > Coenobita > Coenobita brevimanus. The sequence goes on along the minus strand of NC_137020.1, from coordinate 5,693,080 downwards.
ATGAATTTCCTTACGTCTTTATCACCTGTCTTTCTATGTAGTTTTTTGCAGTGTCCTCTTGCTGATGTTTCCCATAGGTCATTATACTCATTTATGTCTATTTTTTCTTTCCCTGAGATGCACATTATATATTTATATATATATATATATATATATATATATATATATATATATATATATATATATATATATATATATATATATATATATACATATATATATATATATATATATATATATATATATATATATATATACATATATATATGTATCTATATCTATCTATCTATCTATCTATCTATCTATCTATATATATATATATATATATATATATATATATACATATCCATCATCCAATCCTACATTGCCCCATGAGAAGCGTAGGAGCCCGGGGCTAGGCAGTTCTTTCCGACATTTAAGATGAGATTGACCAGCTTCACTCATCCATGAGTGGCATTACATGACCAATCAACCCCAACCATCCCTTGGATATAAACCTTCACCGGCTCAATCCGATTGAAGCACAATAATTACCCACTAAACCACCAAGCGCCAAAATTTGGTTATATGGTTACCACTCAGCGTAGTAAATGGTTTCCTGGTGCACAGGACACCATTTGGCTTGTCACTCAGTGTAGAGTCACCCACAGGCTGATGGAAGTGGAAAGAATGAAGGAAAGAAAGACAGAAGAGGGAGTGTAAAGTCACCCATAGGCAGAAGGACAAGGAAAGAGTGAAGGAAAGAAAGACAGAAGAGAATGGAAGGAAGGAAGGACGGAGAGGAAAGGGTAGACACTCGAGAGCAGCACTACGTCGAGTGAGTGGATGGTGAGCGCCCCCACCTATATATATATATATATATATATATATATATATATATATATATATATATATATATGAAAAGATAGAACCAAAATGCCATTTCCCGTGGAGTTCAGTTTGGTAGGAATCGTTTGTTGTCATTGTCGATTAAGTCGCACCCAGTTGTGTCCAAACTGGTAGGTATAATGGGTTTTTGTTGTAGTCGGTCTTAATCTGCTACAGAGCCAGAGGGGAATCCCGTGAGCACTCTCCGCTCGTCGACGGCTCCGGGATACAATTGTATCCGTAGCAGTATCAAATATTTCTCTTTTAAGACTATTTATTTCTCCTTTTTGTTGTTTGAAGGAGTTATAGTGACGATGATACGTTTTCTTTAATGTCTTACGTAATTCTGTTTTGAAAAATCCTTGACTGAGGAAGTTTCTTGTGATCTGTTGGAATCTTGCAGTAAAGTTTTCCAAATTTGTACTTGCCTTTGCATCCCGTAGCAACTGAAACATGTATACACCGTATGCTGGAACTGTAGGTATTTTTCCCGACAAATTTAGGTATGACAATTTCAGAATTATGATTATGTCTTTTAACATAGAGTTTTGTTGATATAACTTTGTTTTCTATTTTGATATTAATTTCTAAAAAGCTTACTTGGCACGCACACACACACACACACACACACACACACACACACACACACACACACACTGATGCTGCCTCACCCACCCAAATTTGGGGGAGGGGGGAACTGATGATAAGGATTATGTTGATTACGACTATATACAACATATGTTATACAAATCCAGCATGTTTAATGTTCTCAACGGAATAGACTGTAGCACCAGCTGAAGACAGCAATATTCCCAAGGTGGATGGTGATTTTCGCAGCGGTAGGGTAGGGCTGGGTCCAGGGCCCTCCTGGTCGCCATTAAGCGACTGTGCCAGCAGTGGTTATAGTAACCCTAAATCATGCTCGTCAGTGGAGAAGTAAAGGTTCAGCCTTATATTTTACCAGCATCCATGATGTTGGTACCCATCTGAATTCTGTTCAAATCTTCCTCCAGTCAGTATTTCCTTTTTCCCTATTCCTCACAGAAATCCAGATTTCTCCCTCTACTGACTTATCCCATCTAGGTTTCCTGGTTACCTTCTCCTCATAAACTTTTCAAAAAAGGATAGCACTTGTTATTTCAGATCTGAATATGCAATTGACGCTATCTTGAACTTCACTTCTACTAATTTTGGTTTTTCATTATATAAATTGAATTATCTAAATACAACCAAACATATCCGTCTAGTCCATTACTCCCCCGATGCTTCATCAGAATCCAGAGTATTTGACTCCATATGCAAACAGTTGGCCAATGTTAACCCCACCCTTGCCATTTAAATTACTGTTTTGTGTGATTGTACTTGGGTAGTGTGATGAGTAAGGATGGAGGTTTGGAGGGTGAAGTGCTTGAAAGAGAACAGCAGGGAAGAAAGGTTGCTGGTTCTTTGAAAGCAGTGATAAGAAACAGGGAAGTGAGCATGGAAGTGAAAAAGTTACTACATGACAGTATTGTGATACCAACTCTAACGTACAGAAGTGAAGCTTGGACGTTGTTGGAAGGACACAAGTCAAAGTGAGAGCAGTGGAAATGAGTTATTTAAGAGGAGCCTGTGGAGTCAAATGGAGAGACAGGCTGACGAATGAGGATATAAAGGAGCGTTGTGGTGTTGATGTGGATGTGATAGGAAGCGTTATGAGGAACACACTGAGGTGGTTTGGCCATGTGGAGAGGATGGAGGGTGAAAGACTGACGAAGAGAGTGTATGTGAGTGAGGTGGAGGGGGAAAGAGGGAGGGGGAGGCCGAGGATGAGATGGAGAGATGGGGTGGAGAGGTATATGAGAGAGGGGTGTGTGAGTTGGGAGCAGGGGAGTGAAATGGTGGGGGACAGGGCGACTTGGAGGCGATTTGTTTGTGGCTACCCCAAACGGGATTGAGGCGTCTGGCAATAGATAGATAGATAGTAACGTCCATAAAGTAGAACGGTTACTGCATTCAACTTGGACTGACTATGCTGGTCTAGAATGCGAGCTGTTTGCAGAATCGTTCAATTTTGCGTAACTGGTAAAACAACCAACCATAATACCAGATAAACCTGACCATAGCGCCCATCTCTCGGACTTTTTCCTGACAAATGATCCAGATCAATACAGGATGGAAGTACTGTCACCACTCGGATCTTTCAACCACAGTCTCATCAAAGCCTCTCCATCAAAACCTCCTCGGTCTGAACTAGTCAAGGTTACCAGATGGCAGTTTGATAGGGCAGATTGGGATGGATTAAAAAATTATGTAGCTGATATTCCATATCGCTCTTTCTTCTCCAGTGACATTAATTCTACCCAGTCCCATATTAATGACTTAATACCACCTGCTATGGAATTGTTCATACCCAGTCAGCAATTTACTAAAAAGACTAACTCCCTAAAATGGTTCGAAAACATCTGTGCCAGAGCAACGACCCAAAACTCATTAGCATAAAATTCATACTTAAATTTAAAAACTACTGAATCCCTATCAGTCGGTTTAAAATTGACAGAGACCATGCCAAAGCAGTTAATAAATCTCGCCATATCAAACTTTCATCACAACCAAACATCCAAACTAGCAAATAGTCCTAATGACAATAGAATATTTTGATCAACTCTCAATTCTTTCAGTATTAAGTTTAACAGGTCATCATCCAATCATCCACTAAAATCTTGAGACAGAAACACTGTAATTGACCCTCGTGGGAAAGGTAACATCTCTGAATTTACGTTTGCCAGAAGCTCTACCTTAAAGGATGTTAGAATGTTCCTGACTCTCCCAAAACGGCTCCACTCAAGATACAAACCAGGTATGTAAAATCTATCCAAGACAACTTTCCAACCAACAAAGCTCCAGGTCCAGATGGAATTCCTCTAATCTTTTTAAAAAGGTGTTCCCCACAACTTGCTACCGTTCTAGCTAAATTATTCAGACTATACATTCATACTCTTTTATTCCATAATTCTGAAAAGGAAGCCTGTATCCACCCAATACTAAGAAAGGAAGTTCCCTTGATTATAGACCAATAGTTATCACATATTCTCTTGGTAGAGTATTTGTGACTGTTACGAGCGAGCGAGCGATGTTTACTATCAGTTAAGTTTGATAATGAGCTGCCCGGCCTGACCCGACCGTTACGCTAAGCAGAACTAATTACTTTACTCCCATATAAAGTAGAGTAAATTCTTTCTGCATGTGATACAGCCATTTAATAACATTTGTTATCAACTAAACCTCACCCATAGAGACATAGGAACCCCTAGGAATCTCGAGTTTTACAAGGGAGTGTTAGGCTGTAATCGTTGAACACCTCAGTTAATAAATCAAAAAGTCTTTTTGTCATAACACTGTTTGTTGACATCATCTCTAGTAATTAAATATCGGAGGTTCTGCCTGTAATTCTGAACCAGAGGGAAAGTGTGATAACATAATTCTCGCTGGCTTGTCATGTGCTCACAAAGCACACTTTACCAGTAATTAATATGCACATTACTAAACATCATGAATCCAGCAATTCAATCGGGACTGGCCAGTATGGTTTTTGCCACGAAAGATTCACTGTTTATACACCCAGCCTCATGATTCATACCACCCATCAGTCAATTGACCAACATCGAGAAACCCATGCAGTAGTCCTTCATATTTCTAAAGCTTCTGAAAGATTGTGGCACCGTTCACTGCTGCCCAGATTCCCTTGCTATGGCCTATCATCTTTTGTTCCACTGATTTCTTCATAGCTCAACAACAGAAAGATAAGAATAAAAGTACATGATGCAAATTCTAATTTCCATTCGGTTCCTGCAGGCGTACCATAAGGATCGGTCCTCGCTCCAGCACTGTTCCTAATTCATAGTAATGATCTCTTGCCTCTCACCAATAATCCCTTTCACTCATATGCCGATGACTCAACGCTTCACAGCTCCTTCACAGTAACTCGTAAACACCTATTAACAAAGTTTGATATCTCCACCTCCCAGCTCAACACAGCAATCTCCATAAATCAAGACTTATCTAAGGTCGCTGAATGGGGACAAAATAACATTGTTTCACTACTAGGAAAACCAAATATACTCAATTTATGAAAAGAGAGATATTGCCTGATTCCTATATTACCTTTAATACAACCAATGTTTCTATTTCTAAAAGTATTGAAATTTTGCGTGTTTCACTTAACAATACGCTCAGTTTAATTTCTCACATTAGATAATTTACTAAAACTGCCTCAGAGAAACTTGAACCATTGTATACTGTAGAATCCCTAACTTCTTCACTGGCAGGCAGTTAGCTATAATTTGCAAGAGTCATGTTCGATGTCAGATCGAACATTGTTCATCCTTGTGAAGTGGATGTGGAGATGTTGCATTAAACCTTCTGAACATAATTCAGAGCATAGCGTTACGAATTGTTAGTAACTCAGCAATTACAAATGAACTACTTCCCCTACAAGTAAGTTGGAATTTTGCCTCCCTTCCATTCATTTGGACTCTTTAATGGCAAATGCTCAGACGGAATTGCATCCTTTGTGCCACCTCTCCACTCCTTCCCCCGTGCAGAGGCATCTGGTAACTCTCATGACTGGACTGTCACACTGCCATACTGCAGAACTTCTGCCTGCCAAGATTCCTTTATTCCCTGAACTGCTTGTTTTTGGAACTCGATTCCTCAAATTAGTTTCCCCCCCAAACGTCAGCCTACAGCAGTTCAAGTTCAGCTGTTACAGATTTTGTTATAAATGGAGGATACCTACAATTTGATGAATGGACTGTTTAATTTGTTTTCCCTCCTCTGTTCATATTATGATTAAAATAAAAACGTGAATTTCATTTCAGTTTCCTTCATATATAAGTACTAGTACTAGCGTAGTGCTAGTAGTAATAGTATTGGTAGTAGTAGTAGTAGTAGTAGTAGTAGTAGTATTGGTAGTAGTAGTAGTAGTAGTAGTAGTAGTGGTAGTAATAGTAGTAACCATGCTGTGTCTGGCCAAGCAGTCGCATCAGCTGCAGGGAAGGAGTCGCCTCTGCAGTTCAGTCCCGTGCAGTGAACCGATATTCCATTGCGTTGGACACTGCTTCGCCACAGCGGGGCATGGGGGTAGACAGATAAACTTATCTATATCTATATTTATATCTAGAAGAAAAAAATTATTCTTCTAAAATGATTAAGAAGTAGGAATGGCAAAATTGCACATAAGAGATGGAAACAGCACAGAAACAAGAGAGCATTCAGGATGGGTTGGAGATTTGAAGACTTACACTCATTACTACATTCCACCAGCTAAGTTTGTGGCTAAAGTGTAGAGTGTAGTAATGGGTATAAGTCTCCAAATCTCCAACCCATCCTTAATTATCCCTGGTTTTTGTTCTTTTTTCATCTCTTATCTGTGCACTTTTGCCATTCCTACTTCTTAACAATCATTATAGAAAAAAAAAAATGTTCTCTAATTTATGGTCTCTGTGGAAATATAGTTATATATCCATAATGCAAGTGTTAGATTTGGATTGCTACATGCACAGCATAGTGAAAAACTAAACTGAGGGTGCCTTCCCGTGAAAACAAATGTTTTGGTACGTTTGTTAACTATAGGCGAGCTGTAACTAACCAATATTGCGCAAAATGGCGTACTTACTGGTGACCGCGATGCTGTTTTCAGGCCGTAACTCGCGAACCGTAGCCTGAATGCTTTTGTAAACATGAAAAGAGAAACCTACACTTGGCATGAAGCGTTTCGGCGTATAGTACGCTCACGTACACTTTTTTGTTTTGGAGTTATGACTGATGAGGAAGAATAGAAGATAGAACAAAATCGATATTCTTGCGGTTCGATTTTGCGTCTCCTACGAAGGTTAGCAAGACTTTGCTAGTAGTTTTGCACTTGAATAGCAAAGGTCTTTTAGTTGAAGCTTAGAATTAAGCTTTGTAACCGTTTTCCCGCGAATGCTAGTACTGTATACTCCATAAGAGAGGACGACACTCTGGACCTGTGCCATTCGTACTTATGGAGTGTTAAAACACTCCGTGTTATCTATATCTGTCTATCTGTTATCTGCTTATCTATCTATCTATCTATCAAAAAGTATATATATATATATATATATATATATATATATATATATATATATATATATATATATATATATATATATATAAACAGACGCCTCAATCCCGTTCGGGGTGGCCACAAACAAATCGCCTCCACGTCGCCCTGTCCCCCGCCATTTCACTGCCCCGATCCCAACTAACACCCCTCTCTCTCATATACCTCTCCACCCCATCCCTCCATCTCATCCTCGGCCTCCCCCTCCCTCTTCCCCCCTCCACCTCACTCATATACACTCTCTTTATGTCAGACTTTCACCCTCCATCCTCTCCATATATATATATATATATATATATATATATATATATATATATATATATATATATATATATAAGAGGTACAAGGTAGTGTAAGTGGATGTTGGAGTGGCCTTGGTGAGAGAGGATAGTGTTTGGAAACTCCCTGTACTGTTGTTTGTAGATGATACTGTGTTGTTGAGTGAAGACGAAGGGGAGCTGCAAGGCTTGGTGGATGAGTTTGGGAGAGTGTGCAAGAAACGGAATCTAAAGGTGAATGTAGGGAAAAGTAAAGTGATGGTCTTTGAGAGAGGTGAAGTCAGTGAATGTACAGCGAGGTTGGATGGTGAGGAATTGGAAAATGTGAGTATGTTTAAGTACTTGGGTAGTGTGATGAGTAAGGATGGAGGTTTGGAGGGTGAAGTGCTTGAAAGGGTACAGCAGGGAAGAAAGGTTGCTGGTTCTTTGAAAGCAGTGATAAGAAGCAGGGAAGTGAGCATGGAAGTGAAAAAGTTACTACATGACAGTATTGTGATACCAGCTCTAACGTATGGAAGTGAAGCTTGGACGTTGTTGGAAGGACACAAGTCAAGAGTGAGAGCAGTGGAAATGAGTTATTTAAGAGGAGCCTGTGGAATCACATGGAGAGACAGGCTGACGAATGAGGATATAAAGGAGCGTTGTGGTGTGGATGTAGATGTGATAGGAAGTGTTATGAGGAACACACTGAGGTGGTTTGGCCATGTGGAGAGGATGGAGGGTGAAAGACTGACGAAGAGAGTGTATGTGAGTGAGGTGGAGGGGGGAAGAGGAAGGGGGAGGCCGAGGATGAGATGGAGGGATGGGGTGGAGAGGTATATGAGAGAGGGGTGTGTGAGTTGGGAGCAGGGCAGTGAAATGGAGGGGGACAGGACGACGTGGAGGCGATTTGTTTGTGGCCATCCCAAACGGGATTGAGTCGTCTGGCAATATATCTATCTGTCTATATATATATATATATATATATATATATATATATATATATATATATATGCAGAGACTTCACTTCATCGTGAAGATATGTATGCAAACTAACCACAGGAGAAATGAAAGAAGCGACAGTGAGTACTTTCGTATATTACATCTTCAGACAGAGTGAGACAGAAACGTAAAGGGTAGAGGTCTTTTATGCACACCCGCAGCAGGTAGTGGCACACAGAACAATGGATGACCTGAATTTTTACCTGCGGCTTAACTTAGGGTCACCTGCAGCAGGGAGTGGAACACAACAAAGAATGACCTGAATCTAAAAATGCACGTGATAAGGAGGAGGGAGTAGGAGGGGAGGAAAGGGGAGTGGGAGGGAGGGGGAAGGGGAGAGGGGGGAGGGCGGAGGGGATAAATACTGCTGCTTAACTTAAGACCTAGAGGATTAATGCTTGGTGTGTCCCACACAGGTGTGACTACACCACCAGGAGATGACAGGGAACAATCACGTGTTAGTCTGGGGAATACTGCTTTAAAATTAATTCAGTTAACAATTTATCACACTTAAAATGACCATAGCTCATGTTTACATTCTTTTCTTATGTGCCAGAAATTAGACAAGATTCTATTACATTTCTTTCATCTAAGCTTTTTGATCTTGCTAGAATCTTGGAGCCTGTCCAGCCAATATGGTGATCACTGGATGCTTTGTGCTGAAATAAACCACTACTCTGTTGGGCTGTCCTTAAGCTGTATTTATGTTGTGAGATTCTAGTTTCCAAATCTTTTCCAGATTGTCCTATGTAAAATTTGTTACAGCTTTTACACGGGATTTTGTAAACAACGCCTGAATTACTGAAAGGGCTGTTCTTGATGAGGGTTTTTTTTGATGGTGTTCTCATATTTGAATACTACTTGTACATTGAGTTTCCTCAGTACGTGAACATCAAGAAAATTTTCATGGAAGGGGAGGACAAGGGTTCTTAGAAAGTTCTGGCGATCTGGCTTATTAGTTTTCCCTTCAGGGAATCATTTCTTGGCTGTATTGTGGCACTGAGCTTTGTGGATATTTTAGCTTCTTTCCAATACACTGAATCATTTTTAGTTCATCATCTAAAAATTCTGGGTCTGAAATTCTATATGCTCTTAAATACATGGATATGAACACAGATCTTTTTACATTAATATGATGGTTTGAATAGTAATGAACATATGACATAATATTTGTAGGTTTTCTATATACCATAGTCTTCAAAACATTTTGGTCCCTGATGACTTTTCCATCCAAAAATGGAAATTCATTATCCATTTCCATCTCATGAGTAAATTTAATCGATGGAACTAACGAATTTAATTGCAGGAGATATTCATCAATGGGAAGACTATTAGGCCAGAAGCACAGGATATCATCAACGTGTCGAAGCCAAACTATGTTTTGCTCCTTTATGGAGGTCAGTAAATGTTTCTCAAAGTATTCCATGTAAATATTTGCCAGAACTGGGGAGAGGGAATTACCCAAATTTTTGTGTGTAAAATTTACCTTCAAAGATAAAAGAAGAGTTCACAATGCACAATTTAATTAGCCTGATAATGTTTTCAGAGGGATTACCATCAGTTTACTACCCAGAATGCTTGGCAGGAAAGTTAAAACATCATGAACAGGGACATTTGTGAATAATGATTTAACATTCAGGTCATTCTTTGTTGTGTTCCACTCCCTGCTGCAGGTGACCCTAAGTTAAGCCGCAGGTAAAAATTCAGGTCATCCATTGTTCTGTGTGCCACTACCTGCTACGGGTGTGCATAAAAGACCTCTACCCTTTACGTTTCTGTCTCACTCTGTCTGAAGATGTAATATACGAAAGTACTCACTGTCGCTCATTTCATTTCTCCTGTGGTTAGTTTGCATATATATATATATATATATATATATATATATATATATATATATATATATATATATATATATATATATATATATATATTTGTCTATCTGCCTATCTATATCTATCTATCTATCTGTCTATCTATCTATCTATATTATTATGATGGGTGTTTTTAGGTCGACCTCTTGTCCTAGAAACACTAGCAATTGAGCCGGGGTTCTCTCTCGAAACCGGAGCTAGAATACACTATAAGAGAAACAGGGCATAAAAACTCTAGGCAACAGCCTTACACGTATACCGTATAATCTTTAAATGTACACACAGTATACAATATGGGTACAAGTACAACACAGTACACTATTCAGTCACAAAGGCTCTAGGTATACTAGAGAGCTCTGACTGGACTGCTGAAGTCCTGGGTTCTACAGGTGTTGGCCAGGTGTAGGAGGAGTTTCGCCAGGTGTTCCTTCCTTCAGGGGACACGGGACAATCCTCAGGGGCGACGTCATCTTTAGTGGGCTGCTGGGCGGTGTGGCGAGATGCCCTCCTCTCGTGGAGCCTCGAGGAGGGGTCTGGTCCTTGGGGCTTGGGCCAAACAGGGCGAGCAGGCACGCTTGTCTGCTCCCACCCTGGGTAGAGGGTCGCCTTCATCTGGGGCTGGGGAGGCTATGCCCTGGGGTTGCAGGGACACCTCTGGGAGACCGGTGGCTGCGGTCTCCCTCCCGTTGGGCTGCCGTCAGAGGGAGTCTGCGGCATCACCTCCGGTGGGAATCCATCAGCTGATCGTCTTTCCCTGGTGCTGGCTGAACTGCACACACTCCTGGGGTCCCCATGGGGCCTCATCAAACCCCCTCAAGCCAGGGAAGTTCCTCCTGGGGGCTGCCTCTGTGAGGGGGAAACAGAAGGGCGTCCCACTTGGCTACCTGAGGGTGGAGATGAGCAAGGATCATCCTCCGTGGAGGAAGTCGCAGTGGATGAGAGATGTTTGGTGGGGTGTCTCTCCCTGGCATAGCTGATGGCTGTCGCTGAGTTCCTGTGGACAACAGGAGGAGGGCTGCTGATGGCCATCCCTTTCCTGTCGGTGAGGTTGAAGGCCTTCACCAGGGCCCGACTTCCTGACAGGACCGTGGGGGAAGTGCGGCTGAAGGCTGTCATCAGTGTCTCTGTGAGGGGAGTGGATGACAGTCGAGGTGCGGCTGAAGGACGTCACCTGCCTGCTGGTGCAACTGAAGGTATTTCCTGGACCTGCTGGTCTTCCTGAGCCCATTGTTTGGGGATCTCCCATCACGATGGTTGTTGAATGGGTGGTCCTGTGGTGTGAATCTCGTGCATCAGGTAGGTTGTGTGGCTGATATCAGTAGGGCCTGACTTGAAGATGTCTTGGAAGTCCAGGAGAAGTTGGCAAATGCTGTCTGCTTGGTGCAGTGAGAGGTGTTCATGTAGTGGGGGTAGGGTGGCAGGGGAGGAATGGGGTGCGCACAGGGCTTGGCCTCTTCTCTCTCTCCCACCACTAATCCATTAGGTAGCATGAGGGGGACGGTGGAGATGTTTACTACTCGGACTGCTGCGATGTGGGAGGGGGGGAAGGTAGGGGACAGCAGACAGGCTGAGAGGGTTCCAGGTGGCGTGTTGGGGGAGAATAGGACGGAGATTTTGGTAGACCTGTTCGGATGTAGCCAGGCCTCGTGCTGGGAGGGAATGGTTAGGGCAGAGGAGATGTTTGCTGGGAAGGTGGGGTGTGGAGGAGGGGGTGGAGAGACGAGGGGGGGGGCTGGGGAGAGGGGGGTCTGTATGTGCAGAGGGGCTGAGGGGAGGGGTCTGGGGCCTCCTGGAACTGGAGACATCACTTGTAACAATCGATGTTCATATGTAGCTTCTGCAGGAGGTCCAGTCCCAGGTAGCCATCATATGCATGGCAGGTTGAGTCAAACAGGATGAATTTGTGTTGGGTAGAGACTTGTTGGTGGGTGTCAGGGCACAGGGCTGGGGTTTCCCCACTTATGGGCAGGGGGTCATCCCCTGCATCCACGAGATGAGCTGACATAGGGAAAAACGGGCCAAAGGCCGACTTATGACGGGAGTAGAAATGGGTGTAGAGGCAGGATTTGGCCTCTCCCATGCTGACCAGTAGCCTCGCTCTCACCCCGTTCAGTCTCACCTTGTCATAGACTGGGGGGTGGTATTTCTGAGAGGTGGCCCCTGCCACAGTAGGGGGGTGTGGGGGCGGGCCTAAATATCCAGCTGCTGCGGGATCTCATCTTCCTCCTGCTCTGTTTCTCCTGGGTCGGTGCCCTCGGCTGGTAAGGCGTCGTCCTTGGTGCCCTCATTATCCAGGGAGGACACTTTTTGTTATCCCTGGGTGACTGGTCTGTGCCAGGCTGCCTTCATTTGTTCTCGGATGTCATGGAGTGGATATCTGTCGCTGCAGGCGGAGAACTCCCATGGGATGATGGAAATCAAGTCTGTGTTTTCTTTGGGGTTGGGGCATTTGTTTGGGGTGTGCCCTGGGCAGGTTGGGTGTGGATGGGGGGTTGGTGTGGGCCAAGGGCGTCCGTGGTTTGTGGTGCGATGCTGGTCTTTGGGTGGGGAATTTGCTTATGATGATGATCTGCTGCGGGGTAGAGCAGGAAGCTAGGAGACGCCATACCAGTTGAATGTCTTTATCTAGGTCTCCCATTTGGTCATGTATTGTAAAATGTTCCTTGATAACACTGGGGAGGACCCTTAAAAGTGTGTTGAATGTATGTTGTTCCCAGGTTGCTGTATCAGTCTCAGAGTATGCGGCAGTGATGAGTCACCTGGCCCGGATGAGCATATCATCTAGGCTCCCATAATGAGTTAGACTGTCGAGCTGTGATTGTGCCACAACTCTTCCCAATGATGGAGTGATGGCCTGAATCACTGTTTGGGTGAAATTCGCCCATGTCAGCTCTGGGACAATCATCGGTGTGATACTGGCTACTGCTTTGCCCGGGAGAGGCAGGGTAACTGCTATTTGTTTGTCATCTTCAAACCCTATGTCCAGGAGTGGTTTGATCATGGATAGGTATGTGTGTATGTCATATTATTCTGGGTCAAATTTAGGTAATTGCACGTGGGGTTTTGTTGCCATTTTGCCGATGTCCCTGCATTGCTCCTCCTTGTATTCTGCCCGGGTCAAGAGCCACTGCTGGCCACCAGTGTTATGCTGGGTGTTTTTAGGTCAACCTCTTGTCCTAGAAACACCAGCAATTGAGCCAGGGTTCTCTCGAGAGACCAGACTAGAACACACTATGAGAGGAGAAGGCATAAAAACTCTGGGCAACAACCTTACACACATATTATCTTAATTTCTACACACAGTATACAATATGGGTATGAGTACAACACAGGACACTATTCAATCACAAAGGCATTAGGTAGACTAGAGGGCTCTGACTGGGCTGCTGAAGTCCTGGGCTCTACAGGTGTCAGCCAGGTGTAGGAGCAGTCCTGTCAGGTATTCCTTCCTTCAGGGGACACGGGACAATCCACAGGGGTGACATCATCTTTAGTGGGCTGCTGGGCCGCGTGGTGAGAGGCCCCCCTCTCGTGGAGCCTCGAGGAGGGGTCTGGTCCTTGGGGCTTGGCCAAACAGGGTGAGCAGGTGTGCTTGTCTGTGCCCACCCCGGGGAGAAGGTCGCCGTCTTCTGGCACTGGGGAGGCTGCACCCTGGGGTTGCAGGGGCACCTCTGGGAGTTCAGTGGCTGCAGTCTCCCTCCTGTCAGGCCTCCCTCAGAGGGAGTCTGTGGCGTCGTATCCTACAGGAATCCGTCAGCTGGTCATCTTCCCAGGGCACCGGCTGAACTGCACACACTCCCAGGATCGCCACATGCCCTCACCTACCCTCCTCAAGCCAGGGAAGTTCCTCCTGGGGGCTGCCTCTGTAGTGAGAAATGGAAGGGCATCCCGCTTGGCTACCTGAGGGGTTGTCCTTCACGGGGGAAGTCACAGGGGATGAGAGACATTTGATAGGGCATCTCTCCCTGGCATGGCTGATGGCTGTCGCCAAGGTCCCATGGGCAACAGGAGTAGGGCGGCTGATGGCCGTCCCTTTCCTGTTGGTGTGGCTGAAGGCTGTCACTGGGGCCCTACTTCCTGACAGGACCATGGGCGAAGTGCAACTGAAGGCTGTCACCTGTCCACAGGTGCGGCTGTAGGCCGTCACTGGTGTCCTGTGAGGGGAATGGATGGCAGTCGAGGTGCGGGTGAAGGCCGTCACCTGCCTGCTCGTGCAGCTGAAGGCTGTCACCAGAGTCCAGCTCCCTGAGGCAGCTGCAGAAGGAGAGGAGGTGGTACCGTCTCTCCCTGAGTGCGGCTGAGAGTCATCACCTGTTTCTGCAGTGGAGGAGGGTTTTGCAGCAGTTGAACGGCTTAAGGCCATCCCAGGTTTTGTGCGGCCGAAGGACGTCACTGGCTTTGTGCAGCTGAAGGTCGTCACTAGTTTTGTGCGGCTGAAGGCCGTCACTTGGGTGCTGAATGGGACTGAAGAATCAGCCCCCCCCTGAACCTGGTGAGGGCTGGTCCAGCTGGAGGGTAATGCACCCGGACTGCAATGTCCTCGCTGGGTCTGTTCCGGGGAAAAAGGGCACAAGGTAGTTGGGGACATAGCTCTGTAGTGCCTGGGCAGCACACACGCCCTCAGAGCCCCACCGTGGTCTCCTAGGTGGGGTGTCGTCTTGCCTTGGCGGTGTTCTGCTGCTACGGTGGGTATTTCTTATATATATATATATATATATATATATATATATATATATATATATATATATATATATATATATATATATATATATATATATATATATATATATTAATGCGAAGAAGAAGGAACCAAAGGCTAGGAGCCCGCACAAGTGTTCCAAGAAAAAAAAAAAAAGCAAAACAAAACAGAGCCAAATTCAAGAACTGTCTCCCTCTGTCTGTATTTCCTGCTTCCTATGATCTTCAGTCTTTGAACCGCAGTGTGTTTAGCGTTCTCGAAATGAACGGAGCTTGAATTTGGCTCTCACTTTTTTTTTTTTGGGGGGGGGGATGGAAAGGTTTGCAAGCTCCTGGCCTTCGGTTCCGTCTCCCTTGCATAAAAAAAAAATAACACACATTTATATATATGTATATGTATGCATACAGTATACGGTATATATATATATATATATATATATATATATATATATATATATATATATATATATATATATATATATATATATATATACAGTAGAGAGAGAGAGAGAGAGAGAGAGAGAGAGAGAGAGAGAGACATATTGAGATATATGACAGATATATAAAGATTATAACTCTACCACTATCATTACTGAGCGACTGCAACACAGTAGGATACCACACGAGCCTTTTCGAAATTATTAAAACACTTAACAATGCTGATGTGATTACATTTGATTATGTAGTATACAACATGTCCGAAACCCTTTGTAATAATGAAAAACATGCAAACAGTGATAAAAGACTAGATATAGATATATTATGAATCTTCCTACAATATACAGATCGTTCAAATTTCCTTTCAGATTCAAAATATCAAATGATGTGATAAAAGATTAAATATAGTTATGTCGCAAGGCAAATTTTATTAATGTAAAGAAAATATCAGACTTATTGCTCACTCAAATGATCTGAATGTAAAGAGTCCCATACACGGTCACTCATGATGTAGTGCCATAATTTTAAGTATTAGTGTAAGTTAGAATAAGCTAGTATTGTAAGTGTAATCTTAAGCTTAGGTAATGTTATAAATATAATCTGTAGGCCTACAGTTCATTTAGCTGTTAAACACTAAATTTAAGTTTACTTTTAGATGATATTCAGAATGTGAGTATGATTCTACTATTGATAGAGCTAAGTCGAGTTTTGGTGTGGATATGATTAATGTTTTTACATAATGAACCAACCGTTCTCCAACAAAAACGTATAACCGCGGAAGTTTAGTAGAGATTAAAAATCGCGATTGTCTTTCTTCGTATTCTGGTGTAGAGATTTATATGTCAGTGTTAATAGTACTCCCCTTTTTAACTATGCAGTGGTGAATTAAGAATGTCTGAAGTAACACTGTTGAAGATAGCCATTTGTGAAGCGCAAATTCATGTAACTGAGTCGCGTTTACGGTCACGTAGGCATATAAACCGACACGGGTAAAAAAAACTGTTCGAATTCTTCATTGATTTGGCTTCATTATGATTAAAGTTCCTGTATGCTTATTACAAAATTTTTAAATATCTATCTATTTACCTATCTATTGCCAGACGCCTCAATCCCGTTTGGGGTGGCCACAAACAAATCGCCTCCAAGTCGCCCTGTCCCCCGCCATCTCACTGCCCTGCTCACAACTCACACCCCCCTCTCTCATATACCTCTCCACCCCATCCCTCCATCTCATCCTCGGCCTCCCCCTCCCTCTTCCCCCCTCCACCTCACTCACATACACTCTCTTCGTCAGTCTTTCACCCTCCATCCTCTCCACATGGCCAAACCACCTCAGTGTGTTCCTCATAACGCTTCCTATCACATCCACATCCACACCACAACGCTCCTTTATATCCTCATTCGTCAGCCTGTCTCTCCACGTGACTCCACAGGCTCCTCTTAAATAACTCATTTCCACTGTTCTCACTCTTGACTTGTGTCCTTCCAACAACGTCCAAGATTCACTTCCATACGTTAGAGTTGGTATCACAATACTGTCATGTAGTAACTTTTTCACTTCCATGCTCACTTCCCTGTTTCTTATCACTGGTTTCAAAGAACCAGCAACCTTTCTTCCCTGCTGTACCCTTTCACGCACTTCAAAGTCATATATCTATGTATGTTAAGTACAAACGTATCTCTCGTATTCTTTGAAGAATCTAGAGTGTCGATACTAGTACAAAGTAATCAGTTAAAGGTTTTCCCGATTCCCGAATACTGTCTTGATGAGTATAAAAGGCGGGGAGCCGCGCAGAATATATTCAGAATTTCAAATCGTCGCTGATCTTTATCATTCACAGCTTAGTACCTGAACTCTCACCCCCTCCCCGTTTTCTCCCTTGTGTAATGTAAGTCATCATATACGTTCGTGAGTTAAATAGGTGATATTTCCCCTGATCCCTCCTGTACTAAATTTTCAGATCGTCGCTTCTCTTCATCATTCACAGAGATCGTCAGTTCAAGCCACTGCCCAACGTCTCACACTAAATCACGCCCCCCCCCTTCTTTCGTAGTTCGTGTAGACTAATCAAAGAATCTATCGGTTGGTCCATTTTGATTACGGTCCATTTGATTACTGTTCATGTAATTACTGTATCTGGTCTGTATATGATTCTCGAGTTATACGAGTTTAATCTTAATAGAATATCTTGGTGGTAGTCTTTAATTCTTCCCGAAGAGTCCAACTGTGACCTTAGGATTAATATATCCAAGTGTATCAGAGAATAATCTTTGGTGGTATATTTTAGTTTCTTCCAGAAGAGTCAAACTGTGACCACGGGATTATTATATCCATGTGTATCAGTATTATTTCAATATTAATTTAGCTTGTAAGATTCAAATTTCTAGTGATGTAGATCCTCATTAAATTTCGTTTGGGTTCATTCACGGTTTGAAGAGTAATCTGTCTTAGTTCCTGATGCTTATTAAATTATAGGTTAAGTCATTTCGAGTTTTAAATGTTGTTATCCTCTAGGGAGTAGTATAGACGAGATTGAGTGGCCCGCAAGGTGTACTAATATCTACCGGCTCACACACTCTCCAAAAGATCACGTTACCTCATTTTCCATAAATTCTCAAATAAGATCACGCTACCCTATTTCTCTTTATCTCTAGCACTCTCCAAAAGATCACTCTACCTCATTCCCCATAAATTCTCAGATAAGATCACGCTACCCTATTTCTCTTAATCTCTAAAATTCTCAAATAAGATCACGGTACCCCATATTCCATAATCTCTAAGAAATTCTCGTCATTACATTGGTGACATTAGCGGTGGTGGTGTCTAAATTACTGAGCATTACATTGGTGACTATTTCTCAGCGTTACATTGGCGGTGGTGGCCAAATTTTATTTTTCGGCATTACAATGAGTCCTTGTTGGGCTCTGTAGTCTATAGTATAAGTCTAGTTATATGGGATGGCTCAATGAAAGCTCTTTGGGGGAAGCTGGGGATATTCCCTCGGAAATTCGGGGTGACCAGGCACATTATATGGGTGCCAGTGCCACTGTGGTCATCTCTCGAACTACACCACTTCTCAAGAGCCTTAGTATTCATCTTTGCTAGGTGCGCCACAAACGGTAACTGAAGGCTGCTGTCTACTGTAGTTTACTAGAGTATTTCTAATATCAAATTTTGCACAATCACCATAACTGAGCAGTAATGACTGACCCTGTATGTGGCCCTTATTAACAGTTACCAAACATTCAAGTGTCCATTACTAATCACGACTATTAAACTGCATTATATGAACATAGCCTGCACTGAAAAGAGAATACTTCAGAATACTGTATATATGTAAATGTTATAATTAAATCTACATTGTACAGAAAATAAAACATATATACTACTTAATTAAGTACGGCTTTGAATATCTTTTTATTTATTTTTTTTTGTTCTTCTGACTAACCGAAAACTTACAATAATTACAATCTCTCCCATCCTATATATATATATATATATATATATATATATATATATATATATATATATATATATTCCGGTTCTTGCTT